>NW_027646078.1:0-600000 GCF_951394435.1 Stenella coeruleoalba
GCTAAAACATGCATGTGGAACCTAGAGTATGATCAACCATGTGATCGGGAGACGTGTTCAAATATGTCTCAGTTTTCCTCCCCTGGTACTCGGGTGCAACATTCCAGACGCTTTACTAACACTCTCCCCACTTGGAGAGTCAGCGCCTTTAACCTCCTGTTTGGCCCAGTTTGCAATTTCTGCAGAAGATGAACAGGAATAGCGAGAACCAATGAGAGACTAGCTGGAGGTGTCTGGACGGGCAAATTTAACTCTCATTTCCCACCAGGAAGAGGAATTAACCAAAGGCTCAGCGTGCCGTGCCGGAACCAGATTAGGGCCTGAAGCCATCCTGCGGTGTTGCGGCCAGCTCACAAGAAAGCGAGTTGAAGAAAGGAGCTCAGGGGCACTGTAATTCACAAACCTGCAGAGTTATAAATGACAGCTATCGTCCAAAAATAGACTGAAGTAAGGCTGCCAAGAGGACTTGAAAGCGGGGCAGAATTGCAGGAAACCGATTTCAGGAGGTAGACTGGAATTGCATTGAAAGCATAGGAAAAGAGGCAGAACGTCCACAATGATGCACTTGGCCAAAAAGGGCGTATGCGTTTTTTCCTGAATATATTCAGGAAAAAACGCATACGCCCTTTTTGGCCAACCAAGCAAGCTTGCAAAGGAAATCTGCACTACAATGAAGTCTCACTTCTCCCCGGTCAAAAGGGCCATCTGAAAAAAGTGTAAAATCCAGAAAGGCAGGACAGGCCATGGAGAACTGGGAGCCTTGTTATGCTGATGGGCGGGATGTAAATTGCCAACAGACACTCAGGAGAAGTGTATGGTGTTTCCTGAAACATCTAAAAAAAAAGCAACAGAGCCTAGGGCACTTCCACTTATGGTCCTATAGCTTAGGGAAATTAAAATCAAAAAGACACAGCCACCCCAAAGTTTGGGACGCCTCCGTTTACAAGAACCTCGGTTACCGTACAAGTTCAATATCACAGAAAGTGAAAAATGGATAAAGAACTTGTGGTACTTACGTACAATGCAGTATCACTCAGCAATGAAATCTATGTCATCAGGCCCGTAGCAGCATAATGAGTGGATTCAGGTACGATGATTCTAACTGAAATAAGTCACACAGAAAAGAAACATCATAAGATATCACTAATACACGGAATGTAAACTTGGCTACACAGGAACTGCATTCCAAAACAGAACAAGGTCTCAAATTTAGAAAACCAACTTATGCTTGCTTAAGGGGAAAGGTGAGTTGGGGTGCTGCATAAAACCAGAGATTGAAATGAGCACAGATAAAGTTCCTTAAGCCAAATATGGAATAGACAAGAGCTACTCCTTGCTCAACGAAATGGACTCAAAACCCCATATTAAACGCCTAAGAATGTACCTGACTAGTAAGTATCTTAAAACCTATGGATTGCTATGTCTCCAAAAGAGAATCAAGCGTGTGTACAGGGGCATAAACGCAGCAGTGATAGGATTGGAGAGGTTCAGTGAGCAAATGAAGACCCTTTGAAGTCATATTGCATGGTACCCATTCCACGGGTTTCAAATACCCAGGTTTAAGGTATTCTTCCTTCAGCTAAAACATGCATGTGGAACCTAGAGTATGATCAACCATGTGATCGGGAGACGTGTTCAAATATGTCTCAGTTTTCGTACCCTGGTACTCGGGTGCAACATTCCAGACGCTTTACTAACACTCTCCCGACTTGGAGAGTCAGTCCCTTTAACCTCCTGTTTGGCCCAGTTTGCAATTTCTGCGGAAGATGAACAGGAATAGCGAGAACCAATGAGAGACTAGCTGGAGGTGTCTGGACGGGCAAATTTAACTCTCATTTCCCACCAGGAAGAGGAATTAACCAAAGGCTCAGCGTGCCGTGCCGGAACCAGATTAGGGCCTGAAGCCATCCTGCGGTGTTGCGGCCAGCTCACAAGAAAGCGAGTTGAAGAAAGGAGCTCAGGGGCACTGTAATTCACAAACCTGCAGAGTTATAAATGACAGCTATCGTGCAAAAATAGACTGAAGTAAGGCTGCCAAGAGGACTTGAAAGCGGGGCAGAATTGCAGGAAACCGATTTCAGGAGGTAGACTGGAATTGCATTGAAAGCATAGGAAAAGAGGCAGAACGTCCACAATGATGCACTTGGCCAAAAAGGGCGTATGCGTTTTTTCCTGAATATATTCAGGAAAAAACGCATACGCCCTTTTTGGCCAACCAAGCAAGCTTGCAAAGGAAATCTGCACTACAATGAAGTCTCACTTCCCCCCGGTCAAAAGGGCCATCTGAAAAAAGTGTAAAATCCAGAAAGGCAGGACAGGCCATGGAGAACTGGGAGCCTTGTTATGCTGATGGGCGGGATGTAAATTGCCAACAACCACTCGGGAGAAGTGTATGGTGTTTCCTGAAACATCTAAAAAACAAAGCAACAGAACCTAGGGCACTTCCACTTATGGTCTTATAGCTTAGGGAAATTAAAATCAAAAAGACACAGCCACCCCAAAGTTTGGAACGGCTCTGTTTACAAGAACCTCGTTTACAGTACAAGTTCAACATCGCAGAAAGTGAAAAATGGATAAAGAAGTTGTGGTATTTACTTACAAAGCAATATCACTCAGCAATGAAATCTGTGTCATCAGGCCCTTAGCAGCACAATGAGTGGATTCAGGTATGATGATTCTAACTGAAATAAGTCACACAGAAAAAGAAACATCATAAGATATCAGTAATACACGGAATGTAAACTTGGCTACACAGGAACTGAATTACAGAACAGAACAGGGTCTCAAATTTAGAAAACCAACTTATGCTTGCTTAAGGGGAAAGGTGAGTTGGGGTGCTGCATAAAACCAGAGATTGAAATGAGCACAGATAAAGTTCCTTAAGCCAAATATGGAATAGACAAGAGCTACTCCTTGCTCAACGAAATGGACTCAACACCGCATATTAAACGCCTAAGAATGTACCTGACTAGTAAGTATCTTAAAACCTATGGATTGCTATGTCTCCGAAAGAGAATCAAGCATGTGTACAGGGGCATAAACGCAGCAGTGATAGGATTGGAGAGGTTCGGTGAGCAAATGAAGACCCTTTGAAGTCATATTGCATGGTACCCATTCCACGGGTTTCAACTACCCAGGTTTAAGGTATTCTTCCTTCAGCTAAAACATGCATGTGGAACCTAGAGTATGATCAACCATGTGATCGGGAGACGTGTTCAAATATGTCTCAGTTTTCCTCCCCTGGTACTCGGGTGCAACATTCCAGACGCTTTACTAACACTCTCCCCACTTGGAGAGTCAGCGCCTTTAACCTCCTGTTTGGCCCAGTTTGCAATTTCTGCAGAAGATGAACAGGAATAGCGAGAACCAATGAGAGACTAGCTGGAGGTGTCTGGACGGGCAAATTTAACTCTCATTTCCCACCAGGAAGAGGAATTAACCAAAGGCTCAGCGTGCCGTGCCGGAACCAGATTAGGGCCTGAAGCCATCCTGCGGTGTTGCGGCCAGCTCACAAGAAAGCGAGTTGAAGAAAGGAGCTCAGGGGCACTGTAATTCACAAACCTGCAGAGTTATAAATGACAGCTATCGTCCAAAAATAGACTGAAGTAAGGCTGCCAAGAGGACTTGAAAGCGGGGCAGAATTGCAGGAAACCGATTTCAGGAGGTAGACTGGAATTGCATTGAAAGCATAGGAAAAGAGGCAGAACGTCCACAATGATGCACTTGGCCAAAAAGGGCGTATGCGTTTTTTCCTGAATATATTCAGGAAAAAACGCATACGCCCTTTTTGGCCAACCAAGCAAGCTTGCAAAGGAAATCTGCACTACAATGAAGTCTCACTTCTCCCCGGTCAAAAGGGCCATCTGAAAAAAGTGTAAAATCCAGAAAGGCAGGACAGGCCATGGAGAACTGGGAGCCTTGTTATGCTGATGGGCGGGATGTAAATTGCCAACAGACACTCAGGAGAAGTGTATGGTGTTTCCTGAAACATCTAAAAAAAAAGCAACAGAGCCTAGGGCACTTCCACTTATGGTCCTATAGCTTAGGGAAATTAAAATCAAAAAGACACAGCCACCCCAAAGTTTGGGACGCCTCCGTTTACAAGAACCTCGTTTACCGTACAAGTTCAATATCACAGAAAGTGAAAAATGGATAAAGAACTTGTGGTACTTACGTACAATGCAGTATCACTCAGCAATGAAATCTATGTCATCAGGCCCGTAGCAGCATAATGAGTGGATTCAGGTACGATGATTCTAACTGAAATAAGTCACACAGAAAAGAAACATCATAAGATATCACTAATACACGGAATGTAAACTTGGCTACACAGGAACTGCATTCCAAAACAGAACAAGGTCTCAAATTTAGAAAACCAACTTATGCTTGCTTAAGGGGAAAGGTGAGTTGGGGTGCTGCATAAAACCAGAGATTGAAATGAGCACAGATAAAGTTCCTTAAGCCAAATATGGAATAGACAAGAGCTACTCCTTGCTCAACAAAATGGACTCAAAACCCCATATTAAACGCCTAAGAATGTACCTGACTAGTAAGTATCTTAAAACCTATGGATTGCTATGTCTCCAAAAGAGAATCAAGCGTGTGTACAGGGGCATAAACGCAGCAGTGATAGGATTGGAGAGGTTCAGTGAGCAAATGAAGACCCTTTGAAGTCATATTGCATGGTACCCATTCCACGGGTTTCAAATACCCAGGTTTAAGGTATTCTTCCTTCAGCTAAAACATGCATGTGGAACCTAGAGTATGATCAACCATGTGATCGGGAGACGTGTTCAAATATGTCTCAGTTTTCGTACCCTGGTACTCGGGTGCAACATTCCAGACGCTTTACTAACACTCTCCCGACTTGGAGAGTCAGTCCCTTTAACCTCCTGTTTGGCCCAGTTTGCAATTTCTGCGGAAGATGAACAGGAATAGCGAGAACCAATGAGAGACTAGCTGGAGGTGTCTGGACGGGCAAATTTAACTCTCATTTCCCACCAGGAAGAGGAATTAACCAAAGGCTCAGCGTGCCGTGCCGGAACCAGATTAGGGCCTGAAGCCATCCTGCGGTGTTGCGGCCAGCTCACAAGAAAGCGAGTTGAAGAAAGGAGCTCAGGGGCACTGTAATTCACAAACCTGCAGAGTTATAAATGACAGCTATCGTGCAAAAATAGACTGAAGTAAGGCTGCCAAGAGGACTTGAAAGCGGGGCAGAATTGCAGGAAACCGATTTCAGGAGGTAGACTGGAATTGCATTGAAAGCATAGGAAAAGAGGCAGAACGTCCACAATGATGCACTTGGCCAAAAAGGGCGTATGCGTTTTTTCCTGAATATATTCAGGAAAAAACGCATACGCCCTTTTTGGCCAACCAAGCAAGCTTGCAAAGGAAATCTGCACTACAATGAAGTCTCACTTCCCCCCGGTCAAAAGGGCCATCTGAAAAAAGTGTAAAATCCAGAAAGGCAGGACAGGCCATGGAGAACTGGGAGCCTTGTTATGCTGATGGGCGGGATGTAAATTGCCAACAACCACTCGGGAGAAGTGTATGGTGTTTCCTGAAACATCTAAAAAACAAAGCAACAGAACCTAGGGCACTTCCACTTATGGTCTTATAGCTTAGGGAAATTAAAATCAAAAAGACACAGCCACCCCAAAGTTTGGAACGGCTCTGTTTACAAGAACCTCGTTTACAGTACAAGTTCAACATCGCAGAAAGTGAAAAATGGATAAAGAAGTTGTGGTATTTACTTACAAAGCAATATCACTCAGCAATGAAATCTGTGTCATCAGGCCCTTAGCAGCACAATGAGTGGATTCAGGTATGATGATTCTAACTGAAATAAGTCACACAGAAAAAGAAACATCATAAGATATCAGTAATACACGGAATGTAAACTTGGCTACACAGGAACTGAATTACAGAACAGAACAGGGTCTCAAATTTAGAAAACCAACTTATGCTTGCTTAAGGGGAAAGGTGAGTTGGGGTGCTGCATAAAACCAGAGATTGAAATGAGCACAGATAAAGTTCCTTAAGCCAAATATGGAATAGACAAGAGCTACTCCTTGCTCAACGAAATGGACTCAACACCGCATATTAAACGCCTAAGAATGTACCTGACTAGTAAGTATCTTAAAACCTATGGATTGCTATGTCTCCGAAAGAGAATCAAGCATGTGTACAGGGGCATAAACGCAGCAGTGATAGGATTGGAGAGGTTCGGTGAGCAAATGAAGACCCTTTGAAGTCATATTGCATGGTACCCATTCCACGGGTTTCAACTACCCAGGTTTAAGGTATTCTTCCTTCAGCTAAAACATGCATGTGGAACCTAGAGTATGATCAACCATGTGATCGGGAGACGTGTTCAAATATGTCTCAGTTTTCCTCCCCTGGTACTCGGGTGCAACATTCCAGACGCTTTACTAACACTCTCCCCACTTGGAGAGTCAGCGCCTTTAACCTCCTGTTTGGCCCAGTTTGCAATTTCTGCAGAAGATGAACAGGAATAGCGAGAACCAATGAGAGACTAGCTGGAGGTGTCTGGACGGGCAAATTTAACTCTCATTTCCCACCAGGAAGAGGAATTAACCAAAGGCTCAGCGTGCCGTGCCGGAACCAGATTAGGGCCTGAAGCCATCCTGCGGTGTTGCGGCCAGCTCACAAGAAAGCGAGTTGAAGAAAGGAGCTCAGGGGCACTGTAATTCACAAACCTGCAGAGTTATAAATGACAGCTATCGTCCAAAAATAGACTGAAGTAAGGCTGCCAAGAGGACTTGAAAGCGGGGCAGAATTGCAGGAAACCGATTTCAGGAGGTAGACTGGAATTGCATTGAAAGCATAGGAAAAGAGGCAGAACGTCCACAATGATGCACTTGGCCAAAAAGGGCGTATGCGTTTTTTCCTGAATATATTCAGGAAAAAACGCATACGCCCTTTTTGGCCAACCAAGCAAGCTTGCAAAGGAAATCTGCACTACAATGAAGTCTCACTTCTCCCCGGTCAAAAGGGCCATCTGAAAAAAGTGTAAAATCCAGAAAGGCAGGACAGGCCATGGAGAACTGGGAGCCTTGTTATGCTGATGGGCGGGATGTAAATTGCCAACAGACACTCAGGAGAAGTGTATGGTGTTTCCTGAAACATCTAAAAAAAAAGCAACAGAGCCTAGGGCACTTCCACTTATGGTCCTATAGCTTAGGGAAATTAAAATCAAAAAGACACAGCCACCCCAAAGTTTGGGACGCCTCCGTTTACAAGAACCTCGTTTACCGTACAAGTTCAATATCACAGAAAGTGAAAAATGGATAAAGAACTTGTGGTACTTACGTACAATGCAGTATCACTCAGCAATGAAATCTATGTCATCAGGCCCGTAGCAGCATAATGAGTGGATTCAGGTACGATGATTCTAACTGAAATAAGTCACACAGAAAAGAAACATCATAAGATATCACTAATACACGGAATGTAAACTTGGCTACACAGGAACTGCATTCCAAAACAGAACAAGGTCTCAAATTTAGAAAACCAACTTATGCTTGCTTAAGGGGAAAGGTGAGTTGGGGTGCTGCATAAAACCAGAGATTGAAATGAGCACAGATAAAGTTCCTTAAGCCAAATATGGAATAGACAAGAGCTACTCCTTGCTCAACAAAATGGACTCAAAACCCCATATTAAACGCCTAAGAATGTACCTGACTAGTAAGTATCTTAAAACCTATGGATTGCTATGTCTCCAAAAGAGAATCAAGCGTGTGTACAGGGGCATAAACGCAGCAGTGATAGGATTGGAGAGGTTCAGTGAGCAAATGAAGACCCTTTGAAGTCATATTGCATGGTACCCATTCCACGGGTTTCAAATACCCAGGTTTAAGGTATTCTTCCTTCAGCTAAAACATGCATGTGGAACCTAGAGTATGATCAACCATGTGATCGGGAGACGTGTTCAAATATGTCTCAGTTTTCGTACCCTGGTACTCGGGTGCAACATTCCAGACGCTTTACTAACACTCTCCCGACTTGGAGAGTCAGTCCCTTTAACCTCCTGTTTGGCCCAGTTTGCAATTTCTGCGGAAGATGAACAGGAATAGCGAGAACCAATGAGAGACTAGCTGGAGGTTTCTGGACGGGCAAATTTAACTCTCATTTCCCACCAGGAAGAGGAATTAACCAAAGGCTCAGCGTGCCGTGCCGGAACCAGATTAGGGCCTGAAGCCATCCTGCGGTGTTGCGGCCAGCTCACAAGAAAGCGAATTGAAGAAAGGAGCTCAGGGGCACTGTAATTCACAAACCTGCAGAGTTATAAATGACAGCTATCGTCCAAAAATAGACTGAAGTAAGGCTGCCAAGAGGACTTGAAAGCGGGGCAGAATTGCAGGAAACCGATTTCAGGAGGTAGACTGGAATTGCATTGAAAGCATAGGAAAAGAGGCAGAACGTCCACAATGATGCACTTGGCCAAAAAGGGCGTATGCGTTTTTTCCTGAATATATTCAGGAAAAAACGCATACGCCCTTTTTGGCCAACCAAGCAAGCTTGCAAAGGAAATCTGCACTACAATGAAGTCTCACTTCCCCCCGGTCAAAAGGGCCATCTGAAAAAAGTGTAAAATCCAGAAAGGCAGGACAGGCCATGGAGAACTGGGAGCCTTGTTATGCTGATGGGCGGGATGTAAATTGCCAACAACCACTCGGGAGAAGTGTATGGTGTTTCCTGAAACATCTAAAAAACAAAGCAACAGAACCTAGGGCACTTCCACTTATGGTCCTATAGCTTAGGGAAATTAAAATCAAAAAGACACAGCCACCCCAAAGTTTGGAACGGCTCTGTTTACAAGAACCTCGTTTACAGTACAAGTTCAACATCGCAGAAAGTGAAAAATGGATAAAGAAGTTGTGGTATTTACTTACAAAGCAATATCACTCAGCAATGAAATCTGTGTCATCAGGCCCTTAGCAGCACAATGAGTGGATTCAGGTATGATGATTCTAACTGAAATAAGTCACACAGAAAAAGAAACATCATAAGATATCAGTAATACACGGAATGTAAACTTGGCTACACAGGAACTGAATTACAGAACAGAACAGGGTCTCAAATTTAGAAAACCAACTTATGCTTGCTTAAGGGGAAAGGTGAGTTGGGGTGCTGCATAAAACCAGAGATTGAAATGAGCACAGATAAAGTTCCTTAAGCCAAATATGGAATAGACAAGAGCTACTCCTTGCTCAACGAAATGGACTCAACACCGCATATTAAACGCCTAAGAATGTACCTGACTAGTAAGTATCTTAAAACCTATGGATTGCTATGTCTCCGAAAGAGAATCAAGCATGTGTACAGGGGCATAAACGCAGCAGTGATAGGATTGGAGAGGTTCGGTGAGCAAATGAAGACCCTTTGAAGTCATATTGCATGGTACCCATTCCACGGGTTTCAACTACCCAGGTTTAAGGTATTCTTCCTTCAGCTAAAACATGCATGTGGAACCTAGAGTATGATCAACCATGTGATCGGGAGACGTGTTCAAATATGTCTCAGTTTTCCTCCCCTGGTACTCGGGTGCAACATTCCAGACGCTTTACTAACACTCTCCCCACTTGGAGAGTCAGTCCCTTTAACCTCCTGTTTGGCCCAGTTTGCAATTTCTGTGGAAGATGAACAGGAATAGCGAGAACCAATGAGAGACTAGCTGGAGGTGTCTGGATGGGCAAATTTAACTCTCATTTCCCACCAGGAAGAGGAAATAACCAAAGGCTCAGCGTGCCGTGCCGGAACCAGATTAGGGCCTGAAGACATCCTGCGGTGTTGCGGCCATGTCACAAGAAAGCGAGTTAAAGAAAGGAGCTCAGGAGCACTGTAATTCACAAACCTGCAGAGTTATAAACGACAGCTATCGTCCAAAAATATACTGAAGTAAGGCTGCCAAGAGGACTTGAAAGCGGGGCAGAATTGCAGGAAACCGATTTCAGGAGGTAGACTGGAATTGCATTGAAAGCATAGGAAAAGAGGCAGAACGTCCACAATGATGCACTTGGCCAAAAAGGGCGTATGCGTTTTTTCCTGAATATATTCAGGAAAAAACGCATACGCCCTTTTTGGCCAACCAAGCAAGCTTGCAAAGGAAATCTGCACTACAATGAAGTCTCACTTCCCCCCGGTCAAAAGGGCCATCTGAAAAAAGTGTAAAATCCAGAAAGGCAGGACAGGCCATGGAGAACTGGGAGCCTTGTTATGCTGATGGGCGGGATGTAAATTACCAACAACCACTCGGGAGAAGTGTATGGTGTTTCCTGAAACATCTAAAAAACAAAGCAACAGAACCTAGGGAACTTCCACTTATGGTCCTATAGCTTAGGGAAATTAAAATCAAAGAGACACAGCCACCCCAAAGTTTGGAACGGCTCTGTTTACAAGAACCTCGTTTACAGTACAAGTTCAACATCGCAGAAAGTGAAAAATGGATAAAGAACTTGTGGTACTTACGTACAATGCAGTATCACTCAGCAATGAAATCTATGTCATCAGGCCCGTAGCAGCATAATGACTGGATTCAGGTACGATGATTCTAACTGAAATAAGTCACACAGAAAGAGAAACATCATAAGATATCACTAATACACGGAATGTAAACTTGGCTACACAGGAACTGAATTACAGAACAGAACAGGGTCTCAAATTTAGAAAACCAACTTATGCTTGCTTAAGGGGAAAGGTGAGTTGGGGTGCTGCATAAAACCAGAGATTGAAATGAGCACAGATAAAGTTCCTTAAGCCAAATATGGAATAGACAAGAGCTACTCCTTGCTCAACGAAATGGACTCAACACCGCATATTAAACGCCTAAGAATGTACCTGACTAGTAAGTATCTTAAAACCTATGGATTGCTATGTCTCCGAAAGAGAATCAAGCATGTGTACAGGGGCATAAACGCAGCAGTGATAGGATTGGAGAGGTTCGGTGAGCAAATGAAGACCCTTTGAAGTCATATTGCATGATACCCATTCCACGGGTTTCAACTACCCAGGTTTAAGGTATTCTTCCTTCAGCTAAAACATGCATGTGGAACCTAGAGTATGATCAACCATGTGATCGGGAGACGTGTTCAAATATGTCTCAGTTTTCCTCCCCTGGTACTCGGGTGCAACATTCCAGACGCTTTACTAACACTCTCCCCACTTGGAGAGTCAGCGCCTTTAACCTCCTGTTTGGCCCAGTTTGCAATTTCTGCAGAAGATGAACAGGAATAGCGAGAACTAATGAGAGACTAGCTGGAGGTGTCTGGACGGGCAAATTTAACTCTCATTTCCCACCAGGAAGAGGAAATAACCAGAGGCTCAGCGTGCCGTGCCGGAACCAGATTAGGGCCTGAAGCCATCCTGCGGTGTTGCGGCCAGCTCACAAGAAAGCGAGTTGAAGAAAGGAGCTCAGGGGCACTGTAATTCACAAACCTGCAGAGTTATAAATGACAGCTATCGTCCAAAAATAGACTGAAGTAAGGCTGCCAAGAGGACTTGAAAGCGGGGCAGAATTGCAGGAAACCGATTTCAGGAGGTAGACTGGAATTGCATTGAAAGCATAGGAAAAGAGGCAGAACGTCCACAATGATGCACTTGGCCAAAAAGGGCGTATGCGTTTTTTCCTGAATATATTCAGGAAAAAACGCATACGCCCTTTTTGGCCAACCAAGCAAGCTTGCAAAGGAAATCTGCACTACAATGAAGTCTCACTTCTCCCCGGTCAAAAGGGCCATCTGAAAAAAGTGTAAAATCCAGAAAGGCAGGACAGGCCATGGAGAACTGGGAGCCTTGTTATGCTGATGGGCGGGATGTAAATTGCCAACAGACACTCAGGAGAACTGTATGGTGTTTCCTGAAACATCTAAAAAAAAAGCAACAGAGCCTAGGGCACTTCCACTTATGGTCCTATAGCTTAGGGAAATTAAAATCAAAAAGACACAGCCACCCCAAAGTTTGGGACGCCTCCGTTTACAAGAACCTCGTTTACCGTACAAGTTCAATATCACAGAAAGTGAAAAATGGATAAAGAACTTGTGGTACTTACGTACAATGCAGTATCACTCAGCAATGAAATCTATGTCATCAGGCCCGTAGCAGCATAATGAGTGGATTCAGGTACGATGATTCTAACTGAAATAAGTCACACAGAAAAGAAACATCATAAGATATCACTAATACACGGAATGTAAACTTGGCTACACAGGAACTGCATTCCAAAACAGAACAAGGTCTCAAATTTAGAAAACCAACTTATGCTTGCTTAAGGGGAAAGGTGAGTTGGGGTGCTGCATAAAACCAGAGATTGAAATGAGCACAGGTAAAGTTCCTTAAGCCAAATATGGAATAGACAAGAGCTACTCCTTGCTCAACGAAATGGACTCAACACCGCATATTAAACGCCTAAGAATGTACCTGACTAGTAAGTATCTTAAAACCTATGGATTGCTATGTCTCCGAAAGAGAATCAAGCATGTGTACAGGGGCATAAACGCAGCAGTGATAGGATTGGAGAGGTTCGGTGAGCAAATGAAGACCCTTTGAAGTCATATTGCATGGTACCCATTCCACGGGTTTCAAATACCCAGGTTTAAGGTATTCTTCCTTCAGCTAAAACATGCATGTGGAACCTAGAGTATGATCAACCATGTGATCGGGAGACGTGTTCAAATATGTCTCAGTTTTCCTCCCCTGGTACTCGGGTGCAACATTCCAGACGCTTTACTAACACTCTCCCGACTTGGAGAGTCAGTCCCTTTAACCTCCTGTTTGGCCCAGTTTGCAATTTCTGTGGAAGATGAACAGGAATAGCGAGAACCAATGAGAGACTAGCTGGAGGTGTCTGGATGGGCAAATTTAACTCTCATTTCCCACCAGGAAGAGGAAATAACCAAAGGCTCAGCGTGCCGTGCCGGAACCAGATTAGGGCCTGAAGACATCCTGCGGTGTTGCGGCCATGTCACAAGAAAGCGAGTTAAAGAAAGGAGCTCAGGAGCACTGTAATTCACAAACCTGCAGAGTTATAAACGACAGCTATCGTCCAAAAATATACTGAAGTAAGGCTGCCAAGAGGACTTGAAAGCGGGGCAGAATTGCAGGAAACCGATTTCAGGAGGTAGACTGGAATTGCATTGAAAGCATAGGAAAAGAGGCAGAACGTCCACAATGATGCACTTGGCCAAAAAGGGCGTATGCGTTTTTTCCTGAATATATTCAGGAAAAAACGCATACGCCCTTTTTGGCCAACCAAGCAAGCTTGCAAAGGAAATCTGCACTACAATGAAGTCTCACTTCCCACCGGTCAAAAGGGCCATCTGAAAAAAGTGTAAAATCCAGAAAGGCAGGACAGGCCATGGAGAACTGGGAGCCTTGTTATGCTGATGGGCGGGATGTAAATTACCAACAACCACTCGGGAGAAGTGTATGGTGTTTCCTGAAACATCTAAAAAACAAAGCAACAGAACCTAGGGCACTTCCACTTATGGTCCTATAGCTTAGGGAAATTAAAATCAAAGAGACACAGCCACCCCAAAGTTTGGAACGGCTCTGTTTACAAGAACCTCGTTTACAGTACAAGTTCAACATCGCAGAAAGTGAAAAATGGATAAAGAACTTGTGGTACTTACGTACAATGCAGTATCACTCAGCAATGAAATCTATGTCATCAGGCCCGTAGCAGCATAATGAGTGGATTCAGGTACGATGATTCTAACTGAAATAAGTCACACAGAAAAAGAAACATCATAAGATATCACTAATACACGGAATGTAAACTTGGCTACACAGGAACTGAATTACAGAACAGAACAGGGTCTCAAATTTAGAAAACCAACTTATGCTTGCTTAAGGGTAAAGGTGAGTTGGGGTGCTGCATAAAACCAGAGATTGAAATGAGCACAGATAAAGTTCCTTAAGCCAAATATGGAATAGACAAGAGCTACTCCTTGCTCAACGAAATGGACTCAACACCCCATATTAAACGCCTAAGAATGTACCTGACTAGTAAGTATCTTAAAACCTATGGATTGCTATGTCTCCGAAAGAGAATCAAGCATGTGTACAGGGGCATAAACGCAGCAGTGATAGGATTGGAGAGGTTCGGTGAGCAAATGAAGACCCTTTGAAGTCATATTGCATGGTACCCATTCCACGGGTTTCAACTACCCAGGTTTAAGGTATTCTTCCTTCAGCTAAAACATGCATGTGGAACCTAGAGTATGATCAACCATGTGATCGGGAGACGTGTTCAAATATGTCTCAGTTTTCCTCCCCTGGTACTCGGGTGCAACATTCCAGACGCTTTACTAACACTCTCCCCACTTGGAGAGTCAGCGCCTTTAACCTCCTGTTTGGCCCAGTTTGCAATTTCTGCAGAAGATGAACAGGAATAGCGAGAACCAATGAGAGACTAGCTGGAGGTGTCTGGACGGGCAAATTTAACTCTCATTTCCCACCAGGAAGAGGAAATAACCAGAGGCTCAGCGTGCCATGCCGGAACCAGATTAGGGCCTGAAACCATCCTGCGGTGTTGCGGCCAGGTCACAAGAAAGCAAGTTGAAGAAAGGAGCTAAGGGACACTGTAATTCACAAACCTGCAGAGTTATAAATGACAGCTATCGTCCAAAAATAGACTGAAGTAAGGCTGCCAAGAGGACTTGAAAGCGGGGCAGAATTGCAGGAAACCGATTTCAGGAGGTAGACTGGAATTGCATTGAAAGCATAGGAAAAGAGGCAGAACGTCCACAATGATGCACTTGGCCAAAAAGGGCGTATGCGTTTTTTCCTGAATATATTCAGGAAAAAACGCATACGCCCTTTTTGGCCAACCAAGCAAGCTTGCAAAGGAAATCTGCACTACAATGAAGTCTCACTTCTCCCCGGTCAAAAGGGCCATCTGAAAAAAGTGTAAAATCCAGAAAGGCAGGACAGGCCATGGAGAACTGGGAGCCTTGTTATGCTGATGGGCGGGATGTAAATTGCCAACAGACACTCAGGAGAAGTGTATGGTGTTTCCTGAAACATCTAAAAAAAAAGCAACAGAGCCTAGGGCACTTCCACTTACGGTCCTATAGCTTAGGGAAATTAAAATCAAAAAGACACAGCCACCCCAAAGTTTGGGACGCCTCCGTTTACAAGAACCTCGTTTACCGTACAAGTTCAATATCACAGAAAGTGAAAAATGGATAAAGAACTTGTGGTACTTACGTACAATGCAGTATCACTCAGCAATGAAATCTATGTCATCAGGCCCGTAGCAGCATAATGAGTGGATTCAGGTACGATGATTCTAACTGAAATAAGTCACACAGAAAAGAAACATCATAAGATATCACTAATACACGGAATGTAAACTTGGCTACACAGGAACTGCATTCCAAAACAGAACAAGGTCTCAAATTTAGAAAACCAACTTATGCTTGCTTAAGGGGAAAGGTGAGTTGGGGTGCTGCATAAAACCAGAGATTGAAATGAGCACAGATAAAGTTCCTTAAGCCAAATATGGAATAGACAAGAGCTACTCCTTGCTCAACGAAATGGACTCAAAACCCCATATTAAACGCCTAAGAATGTACCTGACTAGTAAGTATCTTAAAACCTATGGATTGCTATGTCTCCAAAAGAGAATCAAGCGTGTGTACAGGGGCATAAACGCAGCAGTGATAGGATTGGAGAGGTTCAGTGAGCAAATAAAGACCCTTTGAAGTCATATTGCATGGTACCCATTCCACGGGTTTCAAATACCCAGGTTTAAGGTATTCTTCCTTCAGCTAAAACATGCATGTGGAACCTAGAGTATGATCAACCATGTGATCGGGAGACGTGTTCAAATATGTCTCAGTTTTCGTACCCTGGTACTCGGGTGCAACATTCCAGACGCTTTACTAACACTCTCCCGACTTGGAGAGTCAGTCCCTTTAACCTCCTGTTTGGCCCAGTTTGCAATTTCTGCGGAAGATGAACAGGAATAGCGAGAACCAATGAGAGACTAGCTGGAGGTGTCTGGACGGGCAAATTTAACTCTCATTTCCCACCAGGAAGAGGAATTAACCAAAGGCTCAGCGTGCCGTGCCGGAACCAGATTAGGGCCTGAAGCCATCCTGCGGTGTTGCGGCCAGCTCACAAGAAAGCGAATTGAAGAAAGGAGCTCAGGGGCACTGTAATTCACAAACCTGCAGAGTTATAAATGACAGCTATCGTCCAAAAATAGACTGAAGTAAGGCTGCCAAGAGGACTTGAAAGCGGGGCAGAATTGCAGGAAACCGATTTCAGGAGGTAGACTGGAATTGCATTGAAAGCATAGGAAAAGAGGCAGAACGTCCACAATGATGCACTTGGCCAAAAAGGGCGTATGCGTTTTTTCCTGAATATATTCAGGAAAAAACGCATACGCCCTTTTTGGCCAACCAAGCAAGCTTGCAAAGGAAATCTGCACTACAATGAAGTCTCACTTCCCCCCGGTCAAAAGGGCCATCTGAAAAAAGTGTAAAATCCAGAAAGGCAGGACAGGCCATGGAGAACTGGGAGCCTTGTTATGCTGATGGGCGGGATGTAAATTGCCAACAACCACTCGGGAGAAGTGTATGGTGTTTCCTGAAACATCTAAAAAACAAAGCAACAGAACCTAGGGCACTTCCACTTATGGTCCTATAGCTTAGGGAAATTAAAATCAAAAAGACACAGCCACCCCAAAGTTTGGAACGGCTCTGTTTACAAGAACCTCGTTTACAGTACAAGTTCAATATCACAGAAAGTGAAAAATGGATAAAGAACTTGTGGTACTTACGTACAATGCAGTATCACTCAGCAATGAAATCTATGTCATCAGGCCCGTAGCAGCATAATGAGTGGATTCAGGTACGATGATTCTAACTGAAATAAGTCACACAGAAAAGAAACATCATAAGATATCACTAATACACGGAATGTAAACTTGGCTACACAGGAACTGCATTCCAAAACAGAACAAGGTCTCAAATTTAGAAAACCAACTTATGCTTGCTTAAGGGGAAAGGTGAGTTGGGGTGCTGCATAAAACCAGAGATTGAAATGAGCACAGATAAAGTTCCTTAAGCCAAATATGGAATAGACAAGAGCTACTCCTTGCTCAACGAAATGGACTCAAAACCCCATATTAAACGCCTAAGAATGTACCTGACTAGTAAGTATCTTAAAACCTATGGATTGCTATGTCTCCAAAAGAGAATCAAGCGTGTGTACAGGGGCATAAACGCAGCAGTGATAGGATTGGAGAGGTTCAGTGAGCAAATGAAGACCCTTTGAAGTCATATTGCATGGTACCCATTCCACGGGTTTCAAATACCCAGGTTTAAGGTATTCTTCCTTCAGCTAAAACATGCATGTGGAACCTAGAGTATGATCAACCATGTGATCAGGAGACGTGTTCAAATATGTCTCAGTTTTCGTACCCTGGTACTCGGGTGCAACATTCCAGACGCTTTACTAACACTCTCCCGACTTGGAGAGTCAGTCCCTTTAACCTCCTGTTTGGCCCAGTTTGCAATTTCTGCGGAAGATGAACAGGAATAGCGAGAACCAATGAGAGACTAGCTGGAGGTGTCTGGACGGGCAAATTTAACTCTCATTTCCCACCAGGAAGAGGAATTAACCAAAGGCTCAGCGTGCCGTGCCGGAACCAGATTAGGGCCTGAAGCCATCCTGCGGTGTTGCGGCCAGCTCACAAGAAAGCGAGTTGAAGAAAGGAGCTCAGGGGCACTGTAATTCACAAACCTGCAGAGTTATAAATGACAGCTATCGTCCAAAAATAGACTGAAGTAAGGCTGCCAAGAGGACTTGAAAGCGGGGCAGAATTGCAGGAAACCGATTTCAGGAGGTAGACTGGAATTGCATTGAAAGCATAGGAAAAGAGGCAGAACGTCCACAATGATGCACTTGGCCAAAAAGGGCGTATGCGTTTTTTCCTGAATATATTCAGGAAAAAACGCATACGCCCTTTTTGGCCAACCAAGCAAGCTTGCAAAGGAAATCTGCACTACAATGACGTCTCACTTCCCCCCGGTCAAAAGGGCCATCTGAAAAAAGTGTAAAATCCAGAAAGGCAGGACAGGCCATGGAGAACTGGGAGCCTTGTTATGCTGATGGGCGGGATGTAAATTGCCAACAACCACTCGGGAGAAGTGTATGGTGTTTCCTGAAACATCTAAAAAACAAAGCAACAGAACCTAGGGCACTTCCACTTATGGTCCTATAGCTTAGGGAAATTAAAATCAAAAAGACACAGCCACCCCAAAGTTTGGAACGGCTCTGTTTACAAGAACCTCGTTTACAGTACAAGTTCAACATCGCAGAAAGTGAAAAATGGATAAAGAAGTTGTGGTATTTACTTACAAAGCAATATCACTCAGCAATGAAATCTGTGTCATCAGGCCCTTAGCAGCACAATGAGTGGATTCAGGTATGATGATTCTAACTGAAATAAGTCACACAGAAAAAGAAACATCATAAGATATCAGTAATACACGGAATGTAAACTTGGCTACACAGGAACTGAATTACAGAACAGAACAGGGTCTCAAATTTAGAAAACCAACTTATGCTT
The DNA here is from genome assembly GCF_951394435.1 of Stenella coeruleoalba. Classification (NCBI taxonomy): domain Eukaryota; kingdom Metazoa; phylum Chordata; class Mammalia; order Artiodactyla; family Delphinidae; genus Stenella; species Stenella coeruleoalba. The sequence continues at coordinate 18,602 of NW_027646078.1, forward strand.
GCTTAAGGGGAAAGGTGAGTTGGGGTGCTGCATAAAACCAGAGATTGAAATGAGCACAGATAAAGTTCCTTAAGCAAAATATGGAATAGACAAGAGCTACTCCTTGCTCAACGAAATGGACTCAACACCCCATATTAAACGCCTAAGAATGTACCTGACTAGTAAGTATCTTAAAACCTATGGATTGCTATGTCTCCGAAAGAGAATCAAGCATGTGTACAGGGGCATAAACGCAGCAGTGATAGGATTGGAGAGGTTCGGTGAGCAAATGAAGACCCTTTGAAGTCATATTGCATGGTACCCATTCCACGGGTTTCAAATACCCAGGTTTAAGGTATTCTTCCTTCAGCTAAAACATGCATGTGGAACCTAGAGTATGATCAACCATGTGATCGGGAGACGTGTTCAAATATGTCTCAGTTTTCCTCCCCTGGTACTCGGGTGCAACATTCCAGACACTTTACTAACACTCTCCCGACTTGGAGAGTCAGTCCCTTTAACCTCCTGTTTGGCCCAGTTTGCAATTTCTGTGGAAGATGAACAGGAATAGCGAGAACCAATGAGAGACTAGCTGGAGGTGTCTGGATGGGCAAATTTAACTCTCATTTCCCACCAGGAAGAGGAAATAACCAAAGGCTCAGCGTGCCGTGCCGGAACCAGATTAGGGCCTGAAGACATCCTGCGGTGTTGCGGCCATGTCACAAGAAAGCGAGTTAAAGAAAGGAGCTCAGGAGCACTGTAATTCACAAACCTGCAGAGTTATAAACGACAGCTATCGTCCAAAAATATACTGAAGTAAGGCTGCCAAGAGGACTTGAAAGCGGGGCAGAATTGCAGGAAACCGATTTCAGGAGGTAGACTGGAATTGCATTGAAAGCATAGGAAAAGAGGCAGAACGTCCACAATGATGCACTTGGCCAAAAAGGGCGTATGCGTTTTTTCCTGAATATATTCAGGAAAAAACGCATACGCCCTTTTTGGCCAACCAAGCAAGCTTGCAAAGGAAATCTGCACTACAATGAAGTCTCACTTCCCACCGGTCAAAAGGGCCATCTGAAAAACTTGTAAAATCCAGAAAGGCAGGACAGGCCACGGAGAACTGGGAGCCTTGTTATGCTGATGGGCGGGATGTAAATTACCAACAACCACTCGGGAGAAGTGTATGGTGTTTCCTGAAACATCTAAAAAACAAAGCAACAGAACCTAGGGCACTTCCACTTATGGTCCTATAGCTTAGGGAAATTAAAATCAAAGAGACACAGCCACCCCAAAGTTTGGAACGGCTCTGTTTACAAGAACCTCGTTTACAGTACAAGTTCAACATCGCAGAAAGTGAAAAATGGATAAAGAACTTGTGGTACTTACGTACAATGCAGTATCACTCAGCAATGAAATCTATGTCATCAGGCCCGTAGCAGCATAATGACTGGATTCAGGTACGATGATTCTAACTGAAATAAGTCACACAGAAAAAGAAACATCATAAGATATCACTAATACACGGAATGTAAACTTGGCTACACAGGAACTGAATTACAGAACAGAACAGGGTCTCAAATTTAGAAAACCAACTTATGCTTGCTTAAGGGTAAAGGTGAGTTGGGGTGCTGCATAAAACCAGAGATTGAAATGAGCACAGATAAAGTTCCTTAAGCCAAATATGGAATAGACAAGAGCTACTCCTTGCTCAACGAAATGGACTCAACACCCCATATTAAACGCCTAAGAATGTACCTGACTAGTAAGTATCTTAAAACCTATGGATTGCTATGTCTCCGAAAGAGAATCAAGCATGTGTACAGGGGCATAAACGCAGCAGTGATAGGATTGGAGAGGTTCGGTGAGCAAATGAAGACCCTTTGAAGTCATATTGCATGGTACCCATTCCACGGGTTTCAAATACCCAGGTTTAAGGTATTCTTCCTTCAGCTAAAACATGCATGTGGAACCTAGAGTATGATCAACCATGTGATCGGGAGACGTGTTCAAATATGTCTCAGTTTTCCTCCCCTGGTACTCGGGTGCAACATTCCAGACACTTTACTAACACTCTCCCGACTTGGAGAGTCAGTCCCTTTAACCTCCTGTTTGGCCCAGTTTGCAATTTCTGTGGAAGATGAACAGGAATAGCGAGAACCAATGAGAGACTAGCTGGAGGTGTCTGGATGGGCAAATTTAACTCTCATTTCCCACCAGGAAGAGGAAATAACCAAAGGCTCAGCGTGCCGTGCCGGAACCAGATTAGGGCCTGAAGACATCCTGCGGTGTTGCGGCCATGTCACAAGAAAGCGAGTTAAAGAAAGGAGCTCAGGAGCACTGTAATTCACAAACCTGCAGAGTTATAAACGACAGCTATCGTCCAAAAATATACTGAAGTAAGGCTGCCAAGAGGACTTGAAAGCGGGGCAGAATTGCAGGAAACCGATTTCAGGAGGTAGACTGGAATTGCATTGAAAGCATAGGAAAAGAGGCAGAACGTCCACAATGATGCACTTGGCCAAAAAGGGCGTATGCGTTTTTTCCTGAATATATTCAGGAAAAAACGCATACGCCCTTTTTGGCCAACCAAGCAAGCTTGCAAAGGAAATCTGCACTACAATGAAGTCTCACTTCCCACCGGTCAAAAGGGCCATCTGAAAAAAGTGTAAAATCCAGAAAGGCAGGACAGGCCACGGAGAACTGGGAGCCTTGTTATGCTGATGGGCGGGATGTAAATTACCAACAACCACTCGGGAGAAGTGTATGGTGTTTCCTGAAACATCTAAAAAACAAAGCAACAGAACCTAGGGCACTTCCACTTATGGTCCTATAGCTTAGGGAAATTAAAATCAAAGAGACACAGCCACCCCAAAGTTTGGAACGGCTCTGTTTACAAGAACCTCGTTTATAGTACAAGTTCAACATCGCAGAAAGTGAAAAATGGATAAAGAACTTGTGGTACTTACGTACAATGCAGTATCACTCAGCAATGAAATCTATGTCATCAGGCCCGTAGCAGCATAATGACTGGATTCAGGTACGATGATTCTAACTGAAATAAGTCACACAGAAAAAGAAACATCATAAGATATCACTAATACACGGAATGTAAACTTGGCTACACAGGAACTGAATTACAGAACAGAACAGGGTCTCAAATTTAGAAAACCAACTTATGCTTGCTTAAGGGTAAAGGTGAGTTGGGGTGCTGCATAAAACCAGAGATTGAAATGAGCACAGATAAAGTTCCTTAAGCCAAATATGGAATAGACAAGAGCTACTCCTTGCTCAACGAAATGGACTCAACACCCCATATTAAACGCCTAAGAATGTACCTGACTAGTAAGTATCTTAAAACCTATGGATTGCTATGTCTCCGAAAGAGAATCAAGCATGTGTACAGGGGCATAAACGCAGCAGTGATAGGATTGGAGAGGTTCGGTGAGCAAATGAAGACCCTTTGAAGTCATATTGCATGGTACCCATTCCACGGGTTTCAACTACCCAGGTTTAAGGTATTCTTCCTTCAGCTAAAACATGCATGTGGAACCTAGAGTATGATCAACCATGTGATCGGAAGACGTGTTCAAATATGTCTCAGTTTTCCTCCCCTGGTACTCGGGTGCAACATTCCAGACGCTTTACTAACACTCTCCCCACTTGGAGAGTCAGCGCCTTTAACCTCCTGTTTGGCCCAGTTTGCAATTTCTGCAGAAGATGAACAGGAATAGCGAGAACCAATGAGAGACTAGCTGGAGGTGTCTGGACGGGCAAATTTAACTCTCATTTCCCACCAGGAAGAGGAAATAACCAGAGGCTCAGCGTGCCGTGCCGGAACCAGATTAGGGCCTGAAGCCATCCTGCGGTGTTGCGGCCAGGTCACAAGAAAGCAAGTTGAAGAAAGGAGCTCAGGGGCACTGTAATTCACAAACCTGCAGAGTTATAAATGACAGCTATCGTCCAAAAATAGACTGAAGTAAGGCTGCCAAGAGGACTTGAAAGCGGGGCAGAATTGCAGGAAACCGATTTCAGGAGGTAGACTGGAATTGCATTGAAAGCATAGGAAAAGAGGCAGAACGTCCACAATGATGCACTTGGCCAAAAAGGGCGTATGCGTTTTTTCCTGAATATATTCAGGAAAAAACGCATACGCCCTTTTTGGCCAACCAAGCAAGCTTGCAAAAGAAATGTGCACTACAATGAAGTCTCACTTCTCCCCGGTCAAAAGGGCCATCTGAAAAAAGTGTAAAATCCAGAAAGGCAGGACAGGCCATGGAGAACTGGGAGCCTTGTTATGCTGATGGGCGGGATGTAAATTGCCAACAGACACTCAGGAGAAGTATGGTGTTTCCTGAAACATCTAAAAAAAAAGCAACAGAGCCTAGGGCACTTCCACTTATGGTCCTATAGCTTAGGGAAATTAAAATCAAAAAGACACAGCCACCCCAAAGTTTGGGACGCCTCCGTTTACAAGAACCTCGTTTACCGTACAAGTTCAATATCACAGAAAGTGAAAAATGGATAAAGAACTTGTGGTACTTACGTACAATGCAGTATCACTCAGCAATGAAATCTATGTCATCAGGCCCGTAGCAGCATAATGAGTGGATTCAGGTACGATGATTCTAACTGAAATAAGTCACACAGAAAAGAAACATCATAAGATATCACTAATACACGGAATGTAAACTTGGCTACACAGGAACTGCATTCCAAAACAGAACAAGGTCTCAAATTTAGAAAACCAACTTATGCTTGCTTAAGGGGAAAGGTGAGTTGGGGTGCTGCATAAAACCAGAGATTGAAATGAGCACAGATAAAGTTCCTTAAGCCAAATATGGAATAGACAAGAGCTACTCCTTGCTCAACGAAATGGACTCAAAACCCCATATTAAACGCCTAAGAATGTACCTGACTAGTAAGTATCTTAAAACCTATGGATTGCTATGTCTCCAAAAGAGAATCAAGCGTGTGTACAGGGGCATAAACGCAGCAGTGATAGGATTGGAGAGGTTCAGTGAGCAAATGAAGACCCTTTGAAGTCATATTGCATGGTACCCATTCCACGGGTTTCAAATACCCAGGTTTAAGGTATTCTTCCTTCAGCTAAAACATGCATGTGGAACCTAGAGTATGATCAACCATGTGATCGGGAGACGTGTTCAAATATGTCTCAGTTTTCGTACCCTGGTACTCGGGTGCAACATTCCAGACGCTTTACTAACACTCTCCCGACTTGGAGAGTCAGTCCCTTTAACCTCCTGTTTGGCCCAGTTTGCAATTTCTGCGGAAGATGAACAGGAATAGCGAGAACCAATGAGAGACTAGCTGGAGGTGTCTGGACGGGCAAAGTTAACTCTCATTTCCCACCAGGAAGAGGAATTAACCAAAGGCTCAGCGTGCCGTGCCGGAACCAGATTAGGGCCTGAAGCCATCCTGCGGTGTTGCGGCCAGCTCACAAGAAAGCGAGTTGAAGAAAGGAGCTCAGGGGCACTGTAATTCACAAACCTGCAGAGTTATAAATGACAGCTATCGTCCAAAAATAGACTGAAGTAAGGCTGCCAAGAGGACTTGAAAGCGGGGCAGAATTGCAGGAAACCGATTTCAGGAGGTAGACTGGAATTGCATTGAAAGCATAGGAAAAGAGGCAGAACGTCCACAATGATGCACTTGGCCAAAAAGGGCGTATGCGTTTTTTCCTGAATATATTCAGGAAAAAACGCATACGCCCTTTTTGGCCAACCAAGCAAGCTTGCAAAGGAAATCTGCACTACAATGAAGTCTCACTTCCCCCCGGTCAAAAGGGCCATCTGAAAAAAGTGTAAAATCCAGAAAGGCAGGACAGGCCATGGAGAACTGGGAGCCTTGTTATGCTGATGGGCGGGATGTAAATTGCCAACAACCACTCGGGAGAAGTGTATGGTGTTTCCTGAAACATCTAAAAAACAAAGCAACAGAACCTAGGGCACTTCCACTTATGGTCCTATAGCTTAGGGAAATTAAAATCAAAAAGACACAGCCACCCCAAAGTTTGGAACAGCTCTGTTTACAAGAACCTCGTTTACAGTACAAGTTCAACATCGCAGAAAGTGAAAAATGGATAAAGAAGTTGTGGTATTTACTTACAAAGCAATATCACTCAGCAATGAAATCTGTGTCATCAGGCCCTTAGCAGCACAATGAGTGGATTCAGGTATGATGATTCTAACTGAAATAAGTCACACAGAAAAAGAAACATCATAAGATATCAGTAATACACGGAATGTAAACTTGGCTACACAGGAACTGAATTACAGAACAGAACAGGGTCTCAAATTTAGAAAACCAACTTATGCTTGCTTAAGGGGAAAGGTGAGTTGGGGTGCTGCATAAAACCAGAGATTGAAATGAGCACAGATAAAGTTCCTTAAGCCAAATATGGAATAGACAAGAGCTACTCCTTGCTCAACGAAATGGACTCAACACCGCATATTAAACGCCTAAGAATGTACCTGACTAGTAAGTATCTTAAAACCTATGGATTGCTATGTCTCCGAAAGAGAATCAAGCATGTGTACAGGGGCATAAACGCAGCAGTGATAGGATTGGAGAGGTTCGGTGAGCAAATGAAGACCCTTTGAAGTCATATTGCATGGTACCCATTCCACGGGTTTCAAATACCCAGGTTTAAGTTATTCTTCCTTCAGCTAAAACATGCATGTGGAACCTAGAGTATGATCAACCATGTGATCGGGAGACGTGTTCAAATATGTCTCAGTTTTCCTCCCCTGGTACTCGGGTGCAACATTCCAGACGCTTTACTAACACTCTCCCCACTTGGAGAGTCAGTCCCTTTAACCTCCTGTTTGGCCCAGTTTGCAATTTCTGTGGAAGATGAACAGGAATAGCGAGAACCAATGAGAGACTAGCTGGAGGTGTCTGGATGGGCAAATTTAACTCTCATTTCCCACCAGGAAGAGGAAATAACCAAAGGCTCAGCGTGCCGTGCCGGAACCAGATTAGGGCCTGAAGACATCCTGCGGTGTTGCGGCCATGTCACAAGAAAGCGAGTTAAAGAAAGGAGCTCAGGAGCACTGTAATTCACAAACCTGCAGAGTTATAAACGACAGCTATCGTCCAAAAATATACTGAAGTAAGGCTGCCAAGAGGACTTGAAAGCGGGGCAGAATTGCAGGAAACCGATTTCAGGAGGTAGACTGGAATTGCATTGAAAGCATAGGAAAAGAGGCAGAACGTCCACAATGATGCACTTGGCCAAAAAGGGCGTATGCGTTTTTTCCTGAATATATTCAGGAAAAAACGCATACGCCCTTTTTGGCCAACCAAGCAAGCTTGCAAAGGAAATCTGCACTACAATGAAGTCTCACTTCCCACCGGTCAAAAGGGCCATCTGAAAAAAGTGTAAAATCCAGAAAGGCAGGACAGGCCATGGAGAACTGGGAGCCTTGTTATGCTGATGGGCGGGATGTAAATTACCAACAACCACTCGGGAGAAGTGTATGGTGTTTCCTGAAACATCTAAAAAACAAAGCAACAGAACCTAGGGCACTTCCACTTATGGTCCTATAGCTTAGGGAAATTAAAATCAAAGAGACACAGCCACCCCAAAGTTTGGAACGGCTCTGTTTACAAGAACCTCGTTTACAGTACAAGTTCAACATCGCAGAAAGTGAAAAATGGATAAAGAAGTTGTGGTACTTACGTACAATGCAGTATCACTCAGCAATGAAATCTATGTCATCAGGCCCGTAGCAGCATAATGACTGGATTCAGGTACGATGATTCTAACTGAAATAAGTCACACAGAAAAAGAAACATCATAAGATATCACTAATACACGGAATGTAAACTTGGCTACACAGGAACTGAATTACAGAACAGAACAGGGTCTCAAATTTAGAAAACCAACTTATGCTTGCTTAAGGGTAAAGGTGAGTTGGGGTGCTGCATAAAACCAGAGATTGAAATGAGCACAGATAAAGTTCCTTAAGCCAAATATGGAATAGACAAGAGCTACTCCTTGCTCAACGAAATGGACTCAACACCCCATATTAAACGCCTAAGAATGTACCTGACTAGTAAGTATCTTAAAACCTATGGATTGCTATGTCTCCGAAAGAGAATCAAGCATGTGTACAGGGGCATAAACGCAGCAGTGATAGGATTGGAGAGGTTCGGTGAGCAAATGAAGACCCTTTGAAGTCATATTGCATGGTACCCATTCCACGGGTTTCAACTACCCAGGTTTAAGGTATTCTTCCTTCAGCTAAAACATGCATGTGGAACCTAGAGTATGATCAACCATGTGATCGGGAGACGTGTTCAAATATGTCTCAGTTTTCCTCCCCTGGTACTCGGGTGCAACATTCCAGACGCTTTACTAACACTCTCCCCACTTGGAGAGTCAGCGCCTTTAACCTCCTGTTTGGCCCAGTTTGCAATTTCTGCGGAAGATGAACAGGAATAGCGAGAACCAATGAGAGACTAGCTGGAGGTGTCTGGACGGGCAAATTTAACTCTCATTTCCCACCAGGAAGAGGAAATAACCAGAGGCTCAGCGTGCCGTGCCGGAACCAGATTAGGGCCTGAAGCCATCCTGCGGTGTTGCGGCCAGGTCACAAGAAAGCAAGTTGAAGAAAGGAGCTCAGGGGCACTGTAATTCACAAACCTGCAGAGTTATAAATGACAGCTATCGTCCAAAAATAGACTGAAGTAAGGCTGCCAAGAGGACTTGAAAGCGGGGCAGAATTGCAGGAAACCGATTTCAGGAGGTAGACTGGAATTGCATTGAAAGCATAGGAAAAGAGGCAGAACGTCCACAATGATGCACTTGGCCAAAAAGGGCGTATGCGTTTTTTCCTGAATATATTCAGGAAAAAACGCATACGCCCTTTTTGGCCAACCAAGCAAGCTTGCAAAGGAAATCTGCACTACAATGAAGTCTCACTTCTCCCCGGTCAAAAGGGCCATCTGAAAAAAGTGTAAAATCCAGAAAGGCAGGACAGGCCATGGAGAACTGGGAGCCTTGTTATGCTGATGGGCGGGATGTAAATTGCCAACAGACACTCAGGAGAAGTGTATGGTGTTTCCTGAAACATCTAAAAAAAAAGCAACAGAGCCTAGGGCACTTCCACTTATGGTCCTATAGCTTAGGGAAATTAAAATCAAAAAGACACAGCCACCCCAAAGTTTGGGACGCCTCCGTTTACAAGAACCTCGTTTACCGTACAAGTTCAATATCACAGAAAGTGAAAAATGGATAAAGAACTTGTGGTACTTACGTACAATGCAGTATCACTCAGCAATGAAATCTATGTCATCAGGCCCGTAGCAGCATAATGAGTGGATTCAGGTACGATGATTCTAACTGAAATAAGTCACACAGAAAAGAAACATCATAAGATATCACTAATACACGGAATGTAAACTTGGCTACACAGGAACTGCATTCCAAAACAGAACAAGGTCTCAAATTTAGAAAACCAACTTATGCTTGCTTAAGGGGAAAGGTGAGTTGGGGTGCTGCATAAAACCAGAGATTGAAATGAGCACAGATAAAGTTCCTTAAGCCAAATATGGAATAGACAAGAGCTACTCCTTGCTCAACGAAATGGACTCAAAACCCCATATTAAACGCCTAAGAATGTACCTGACTAGTAAGTATCTTAAAACCTATGGATTGCTATGTCTCCGAAAGAGAATCAAGCATGTGTACAGGGGCATAAACGCAGCAGTGATAGGATTGGAGAGGTTCGGTGAGCAAATGAAGACCCTTTGAAGTCATATTGCATGGTACCCATTCCACGGGTTTCAAATACCCAGGTTTAAGGTATTCTTCCTTCAGCTAAAACATGCATGTGGAACCTAGAGTATGATCAACCATGTGATCGGGAGACGTGTTCAAATATGTCTCAGTTTTCCTCCCCTGGTACTCGGGTGCAACATTCCAGACGCTTTACTAACACTCTCCCCACTTGGAGAGTCAGTCCCTTTAACCTCCTGTTTGGCCCAGTTTGCAATTTCTGTGGAAGATGAACAGGAATAGCGAGAACCAATGAGAGACTAGCTGGAGGTGTCTGGACGGGCAAATTTAACTCTCATTTCCCACCAGGAAGAGGAAATAACCAAAGGCTCAGCGTGCCGTGCCGGAACCAGATTAGGGCCTGAAGACATCCTGCGGTGTTGCGGCCATGTCACAAGAAAGCGAGTTAAAGAAAGGAGCTCAGGAGCACTGTAATTCACAAACCTGCAGAGTTATAAACGACAGCTATCGTCCAAAAATATACTGAAGTAAGGCTGCCAAGAGGACTTGAAAGCGGGGCAGAATTGCAGGAAACCGATTTCAGGAGGTAGACTGGAATTGCATTGAAAGCATAGGAAAAGAGGCAGAACGTCCACAATGATGCACTTGGCCAAAAAGGGCGTATGCGTTTTTTCCTGAATATATTCAGGAAAAAACGCATACGCCCTTTTTGGCCAACCAAGCAAGCTTGCAAAGGAAATCTGCACTACAATGAAGTCTCACTTCCCACCGGTCAAAAGGGCCATCTGAAAAAAGTGTAAAATCCAGAAAGGCAGGACAGGCCATGGAGAACTGGGAGCCTTGTTATGCTGATGGGCGGGATGTAAATTACCAACAGACACTCAGGAGAAGTGTATGGTGTTTCCTGAAACATCTAAAAAACAAAGCAACAGAGCCTAGGGCACTTCCACTTATGGTCCTATAGCTTAGGGAAATTAAAATCAAAAAGACACAGCCACCCAAAAGTTTGGGACGCCTCTGTTTACAAGAACCTCGTTTACAGTACAAGTTCAACATCGCAGAAATTGAAAAATGGATAAAGAAGTTGTGGTATTTACTTACAAAGCAATATCACTCAGCAATGAAATCTGTGTCATCAGGCCCTTAGCAGCACAATGAGTGGATTCAGGTATGATGATTCTAACTGAAATAAGTCACACAGAAAAAGAAACATCATAAGATATCAGTAATACACGGAATGTAAACTTGGCTACACAGGAACTGAATTACAGAACAGAACAGGGTCTCAAATTTAGAAAACCAACTTATGCTTGCTTAAGGGGAAAGGTGAGTTGGGGTGCTGCATAAAACCAGAGATTGAAATGAGCACAGATAAAGTTCCTTAAGTCAAATATGGAATAGACAAGAGCTACTCCTTGCTCAACGAAATGGACTCAACACCCCATATTAAACGCCTAAGAATGTACCTGACTAGTAAGTATCTTAAAACCTATGGATTGCTATGTCTCCGAAAGAGAATCAAGCATGTGTACAGGGGCATAAACGCAGCAGTGATAGGATTGGAGAGGTTCGGTGAGCAAATGAAGACCCTTTGAAGTCATATTGCATGGTACCCATTCCACGGGTTTCAACTACCCAGGTTTTAGGTATTCTTCCTTCAGCTAAAACATGCATGTGGAACCCAAGTATGATCAACCATGTGAATGGGAGACGTGTTCAAATATGTCTCAGTTTTCCTCCCCTGGTACTCGGGTGCAACATTCCAGACGCTTTACTAACACTCTCCCCACTTGGAGAGTCAGCGCCTTTAACCTCCTGTTTGGCCCAGTTTGCAATTTCTGCGGAAGATGAACAGGAATAGCGAGAACCAATGAGAGGCTAGCTGGAGGTGTCTGGACGGGCAAATTTAACTCTCATTTCCCACCAGGAAGAGGAAATAACCAAAGGCTCAGTGTGCCGAGCCGGACCAGATTAGGGCCTGAAGCCATCCTGCAGTGTTGTGGCCAGCTCAAACAAAAGCGAGTTGAAGAAAGGAGCTCAGGGGCACTGTAATTCACAAACCTGCAGAGTTATAAATGACAGCTATCGTCCAAAAATAGACTGAAGTAAGGCTGCCAAGAGGACTTGAAAGCGGGGCAGAATTGCAGGAAACCGATTTCAGGAGGTAGACTGGAATTGCATTGAAAGCATAGGAAAAGAGGCAGAACGTCCACAATGATGCACTTGGCCAAAAAGGGCGTATGCGTTTTTTCCTGAATATATTCAGGAAAAAACGCATACGCCCTTTTTGGCCAACCAAGCAAGCTTGCAAAGGAAATCTGCACTACAATGAAGTCTCACTTCCCCCCGGTCAAAAGGGCCATCTGAAAAAAGTGTAAAATCCAGAAAGGCAGGACAGGCCATGGAGAACTGGGAGCCTTGTTATGCTGATGGGCGGGATGTAAATTGCCAACAACCACTCGGGAGAAGTGTATGGTGTTTCCTGAAACATCTAAAAAACAAAGCAACAGAACCTAGGGCACTTCCACTTATGGTCCTATAGCTTAGGGAAATTAAAATCAAAAAGACACAGCCACCCCAAAGTTTGGAACGGCTCTGTTTACAAGAACCTCGTTTACAGTACAAGTTCAACATCGCAGAAAGTGAAAAATGGATAAAGAACTTGTGGTACTTACGTACAATGCAGTATCACTCAGCAATGAAATCTATGTCATCAGGCCCGTAGCAGCATAATGACTGGATTCAGGTACGATGATTCTAACTGAAATAAGTCACACAGAAAAAGAAACATCATAAGATATCACTAATACACGGAATGTAAACTTGGCTACACAGGAACTGAATTACAGAACAGAACAGGGTCTCAAATTTAGAAAACCAACTTATGCTTGCTTAAGGGTAAAGGTGAGTTGGGGTGCTGCATAAAACCAGAGATTGAAATGAGCACAGATAAAGTTCCTTAAGCCAAATATGGAATAGACAAGAGCTACTCCTTGCTCAACGAAATGGACTCAACACCCCATATTAAACGCCTAAGAATGTACCTGACTAGTAAGTATCTTAAAACCTATGGATTGCTATGTCTCCGAAAGAGAATCAAGCATGTGTACAGGGGCATAAACGCAGCAGTGATAGGATTGGAGAGGTTCGGTGAACAAATGAAGACCCTTTGAAGTCATATTGCATGGTACCCATTCCACGGGTTTCAACTACCCAGGTTTAAGGTATTCTTCCTTCAGCTAAAACATGCATGTGGAACCTAGAGTATGATCAACCATGTGATCGGGAGACGTGTTCAAATATGTCTCAGTTTTCCTCCCCTGGTACTCGGGTGCAACATTCCAGACGCTTTACTAACACTCTCCCCACTTGGAGAGTCAGCGCCTTTAACCTCCTGTTTGGCCCAGTTTGCAATTTCTGCAGAAGATGAACAGGAATAGCGAGAACCAATGAGAGGCTAGCTGGAGGTGTCTGGACGGGCAAATTTAACTCTCATTTCCCACCAGGAAGAGGAAATAACCAAAGGCTCAGTGTGCCGAGCCGGACCAGATTAGGGCCTGAAGCCATCCTGCAGTGTTGTGGCCAGCTCAAACAAAAGCGAGTTGAAGAAAGGAGCTCAGGGGCACTGTAATTCACAAACCTGCAGAGTTATAAATGACAGCTATCGTCCAAAAATAGACTGAAGTAAGGCTGCCAAGAGGACTTGAAAGCGGGGCAGAATTGCAGGAAACCGATTTCAGGAGGTAGACTGGAATTGCATTGAAAGCATAGGAAAAGAGGCAGAACGTCCACAATGATGCACTTGGCCAAAAAGGGCGTATGCGTTTTTTCCTGAATATATTCAGGAAAAAACGCATACGCCCTTTTTGGCCAACCAAGCAAGCTTGCAAAGGAAATCTGCACTACAATGAAGTCTCACTTCTCCCCGGTCAAAAGGGCCATCTGAAAAAAGTGTAAAATCCAGAAAGGCAGGACAGGCCATGGAGAACTGGGAGCCTTGTTATGCTGATGGGCGGGATGTAAATTGCCAACAGACCCTCAGGAGAAGTGTATGGTGTTTCCTGAAACATCTAAAAAAAAAGCAACAGAGCCTAGGGCACTTCCACTTATGGTCCTATAGCTTAGGGAAATTAAAATCAAAAAGACACAGCCACCCCAAAGTTTGGGACGCCTCCGTTTACAAGAACCTCGTTTACCGTACAAGTTCAATATCACAGAAAGTGAAAAATGGATAAAGAACTTGTGGTACTTACGTACAATGCAGTATCACTCAGCAATGAAATCTATGTCATCAGGCCCGTAGCAGCATAATGAGTGGATTCAGGTACGATGATTCTAACTGAAATAAGTCACACAGAAAAGAAACATCATAAGATATCACTAATACACGGAATGTAAACTTGGCTACACAGGAACTGCATTCCAAAACAGAACAAGGTCTCAAATTTAGAAAACCAACTTATGCTTGCTTAAGGGGAAAGGTGAGTTGGGGTGCTGCATAAAACCAGAGATTGAAATGAGCACAGATAAAGTTCCTTAAGCCAAATATGGAATAGACAAGAGCTACTCCTTGCTCAACGAAATGGACTCAAAACCCCATATTAAACGCCTAAGAATGTACCTGACTAGTAAGTATCTTAAAACCTATGGATTGCTATGTCTCCAAAAGAGAATCAAGCGTGTGTACAGGGGCATAAACGCAGCAGTGATAGGATTGGAGAGGTTCAGTGAGCAAATGAAGACCCTTTGAAGTCATATTGCATGGTACCCATTCCACGGGTTTCAAATACCCAGGTTTAAGGTATTCTTCCTTCAGCTAAAACATGCATGTGGAACCTAGAGTATGATCAACCATGTGATCAGGAGACGTGTTCAAATATGTCTCAGTTTTCGTACCCTGGTACTCGGGTGCAACATTCCAGACGCTTTACTAACACTCTCCCGACTTGGAGAGTCAGTCCCTTTAACCTCCTGTTTGGCCCAGTTTGCAATTTCTGCGGAAGATGAACAGGAATAGCGAGAACCAATGAGAGACTAGCTGGAGGTGTCTGGACGGGCAAATTTAACTCTCATTTCCCACCAGGAAGAGGAATTAACCAAAGGCTCAGCGTGCCGTGCCGGAACCAGATTAGGGCCGGAAGCCATCCTGCGGTGTTGCGGCCAGCTCAAAAGAAAGCGAGTTGAAGAAAGGAGCTCAGGGGCACTGTAATTCACAAACCTGCAGAGTTATAAATGACAGCTATCGTCCAAAAATAGACTGAAGTAAGGCTGCCAAGAGGACTTGAAAGCGGGGCAGAATTGCAGGAAACCGATTTCAGGAGGTAGACTGGAATTGCATTGAAAGCATAGGAAAAGAGGCAGAACGTCCACAATGATGCACTTGGCCAAAAAGGGCGTATGCGTTTTTTCCTGAATATATTCAGGAAAAAACGCATACGCCCTTTTTGGCCAACCAAGCAAGCTTGCAAAGGAAATCTGCACTACAATGACGTCTCACTTCCCCCCGGTCAAAAGGGCCATCTGAAAAAAGTGTAAAATCCAGAAAGGCAGGACAGGCCATGGAGAACTGGGAGCCTTGTTATGCTGATGGGCGGGATGTAAATTGCCAACAACCACTCGGGAGAAGTGTATGGTGTTTCCTGAAACATCTAAAAAACAAAGCAACAGAACCTAGGGCACTTCCACTTATGGTCCTATAGCTTAGGGAATTTAAAATCAAAAAGACACAGCCACCCCAAAGTTTGGAACGGCTCTGTTTACAAGAACCTCGTTTACAGTACAAGTTCAACATCGCAGAAAGTGAAAAATGGATAAAGAAGTTGTGGTATTTACTTACAAAGCAATATCACTCAGCAATGAAATCTGTGTCATCAGGCCCTTAGCAGCACAATGAGTGGATTCAGGTATGATGATTCTAACTGAAATAAGTCACACAGAAAAAGAAACATCATAAGATATCAGTAATACACGGAATGTAAACTTGGCTACACAGGAACTGAATTACAGAACAGAACAGGGTCTCAAATTTAGAAAACCAACTTATGCTTGCTTAAGGGGAAAGGTGAGTTGGGGTGCTGCATAAAACCAGAGATTGAAATGAGCACAGATAAAGTTCCTTAAGCCAAATATGGAATAGACAAGAGCTACTCCTTGCTCAACGAAATGGACTCAACACCCCATATTAAACGCCTAAGAATGTACCTGACTAGTAAGTATCTTAAAACCTATGGATTGCTATGTCTCCGAAAGAGAATCAAGCATGTGTACAGGGGCATAAACGCAGCAGTGATAGGATTGGAGAGGTTCGGTGAGCAAATGAAGACCCTTTGAAGTCATATTGCATGGTACCCATTCCACGGGTTTCAAATACCCAGGTTTAAGGTATTCTTCCTTCAGCTAAAACATGCATGTGGAACCTAGAGTATGATCAACCATGTGATCAGGAGACGTGTTCAAATATGTCTCAGTTTTCGTACCCTGGTACTCGGGTGCAACATTCCAGACGCTTTACTAACACTCTCCCGACTTGGAGAGTCAGTCCCTTTAACCTCCTGTTTGGCCCAGTTTGCAATTTCTGCGGAAGATGAACAGGAATAGCGAGAACCAATGAGAGACTAGCTGGAGGTGTCTGGACGGGCAAATTTAACTCTCATTTCCCACCAGGAAGAGGAATTAACCAAAGGCTCAGCGTGCCATGCCGGAACCAGATTAGGGCCGGAAGCCATCCTGCGGTGTTGCGGCCAGCTCAAAAGAAAGCGAGTTGAAGAAAGGAGCTCAGGGGCACTGTAATTCACAAACCTGCAGAGTTATAAATGACAGCTATCGTCCAAAAATAGACTGAAGTAAGGCTGCCAAGAGGACTTGAAAGCGGGGCAGAATTGCAGGAAACCGATTTCAGGAGGTAGACTGGAATTGCATTGAAAGCATAGGAAAAGAGGCAGAACGTCCACAATGATGCACTTGGCCAAAAAGGGCGTATGCGTTTTTTCCTGAATATATTCAGGAAAAAACGCATACGCCCTTTTTGGCCAACCAAGCAAGCTTGCAAAGGAAATCTGCACTACAATGACGTCTCACTTCCCCCCGGTCAAAAGGGCCATCTGAAAAAAGTGTAAAATCCAGAAAGGCAGGACAGGCCATGGAGAACTGGGAGCCTTGTTATGCTGATGGGCGGGATGTAAATTGCCAACAACCACTCGGGAGAAGTGTATGGTGTTTCCTGAAACATCTAAAAAACAAAGCAACAGAACCTAGGGCACTTCCACTTATGGTCCTATAGCTTAGGGAATTTAAAATCAAAAAGACACAGCCACCCCAAAGTTTGGAACGGCTCTGTTTACAAGAACCTCGTTTACAGTACAAGTTCAACATCGCAGAAAGTGAAAAATGGATAAAGAAGTTGTGGTATTTACTTACAAAGCAATATCACTCAGCAATGAAATCTGTGTCATCAGGCCCTTAGCAGCACAATGAGTGGATTCAGGTATGATGATTCTAACTGAAATAAGTCACACAGAAAAAGAAACATCATAAGATATCAGTAATACACGGAATGTAAACTTGGCTACACAGGAACTGAATTACAGAACAGAACAGGGTCTCAAATTTAGAAAACCAACTTATGCTTGCTTAAGGGGAAAGGTGAGTTGGGGTGCTGCATAAAACCAGAGATTGAAATGAGCACAGATAAAGTTCCTTAAGCCAAATATGGAATAGACAAGAGCTACTCCTTGCTCAACGAAATGGACTCAACACCCCATATTAAACGCCTAAGAATGTACCTGACTAGTAAGTATCTTAAAACCTATGGATTGCTATGTCTCCGAAAGAGAATCAAGCATGTGTACAAGGGCATAAACGCAGCAGTGATAGGATTGGAGAGGTTCGGTGAGCAAATGAAGACCCTTTGAAGTCATATTGCATGGTACCCATTCCACGGGTTTCAAATACCCAGGTTTAAGGTATTCTTCCTTCAGCTAAAACATGCATGTGGAACCTAGAGTATGATCAACCATGTGATCGGGAGACGTGTTCAAATATGTCTCAGTTTTCCTCCCCTGGTACTCGGGTGCAACATTCCAGACGCTTTACTAACACTCTCCCCACTTGGAGAGTCAGTCCCTTTAACCTCCTGTTTGGCCCAGTTTGCAATTTCTGTGGAAGATGAACAGGAATAGCGAGAACCAATGAGAGACTAGCTGGAGGTGTCTGGATGGGCAAATTTAACTCTCATTTCCCACCAGGAAGAGGAAATAACCAAAGGCTCAGCGTGCCGTGCCGGAACCAGATTAGGGCCTGAAGACATCCTGCGGTGTTGCGGCCATGTCACAAGAAAGCGAGTTAAAGAAAGGAGCTCAGGAGCACTGTAATTCACAAACCTGCAGAGTTATAAACGACAGCTATCGTCCAAAAATATACTGAAGTAAGGCTGCCAAGAGGACTTGAAAGCGGGGCAGAATTGCAGGAAACCGATTTCAGGAGGTAGACTGGAATTGCATTGAAAGCATAGGAAAAGAGGCAGAACGTCCACAATGATGCACTTGGCCAAAAAGGGCGTATGCGTTTTTTCCTGAATATATTCAGGAAAAAACGCATACGCCCTTTTTGGCCAACCAAGCAAGCTTGCAAAGGAAATCTGCACTACAATGAAGTCTCACTTCCCACCGGTCAAAAGGGCCATCTGAAAAAAGTGTAAAATCCAGAAGGCAGGACAGGCCACGGAGAACTGGGAGCCTTGTTATGCTGATGGGCGGGATGTAAATTACCAACAACCACTCGGGAGAAGTGTATGGTGTTTCCTGAAACATCTAAAAAACAAAGCAACAGAACCTAGGGCACTTCCACTTATGGTCCTATAGCTTAGGGAAATTAAAATCAAAGAGACACAGCCACCCCAAAGTTTGGAACGGCTCTGTTTACAAGAACCTCGTTTACAGTACAAGTTCAACATCGCAGAAAGTGAAAAATGGATAAAGAACTTGTGGTACTTACGTACAATGCAGTATCACTCAGCAATGAAATCTATGTCATCAGGCCCGTAGCAGCATAATGACTGGATTCAGGTACGATGATTCTAACTGAAATAAGTCACACAGAAAAAGAAACATCATAAGATATCACTAATACACGGAATGTAAACTTGGCTACACAGGAACTGAATTACAGAACAGAACAGGGTCTCAAATTTAGAAAACCAACTTATGCTTGCTTAAAGGTAAAGGTGAGTTGGGGTGCTGCATAAAACCAGAGATTGAAATGAGCACAGATAAAGTTCCTTAAGCCAAATATGGAATAGACAAGAGCTACTCCTTGCTCAACGAAATGGACTCAACACCCCATATTAAACGCCTAAGAATGTACCTGACTAGTAAGTATCTTAAAACCTATGGATTGCTATGTCTCCGAAAGAGAATCAAGCATGTGTACAGGGGCATAAACGCAGCAGTGATAGGATTGGAGAGGTTCGGTGAGCAAATGAAGACCCTTTGAAGTCATATTGCATGGTACCCATTCCACGGGTTTCAACTACCCAGGTTTAAGGTATTCTTCCTTCAGCTAAAACATGCATGTGGAACCTAGAGTATGATCAACCATGTGATCGGAAGACGTGTTCAAATATGTCTCAGTTTTCCTCCCCTGGTACTCGGGTGCAACATTCCAGACGCTTTACTAACACTCTCCCCACTTGGAGAGTCAGCGCCTTTAACCTCCTGTTTGGCCCAGTTTGCAATTTCTGCAGAAGATGAACAGGAATAGCGAGAACCAATGAGAGACTAGCTGGAGGTGTCTGGACGGGCAAATTTAACTCTCATTTCCCACCAGGAAGAGGAAATAACCAGAGGCTCAGCGCGCCGTGCCGGAACCAGATTAGGGCCTGAAGCCATCATGCGGTGTTGCGGCCAGGTCACAAGAAAGCAAGTTGAAGAAAGGAGCTCAGGGGCACTGTAATTCACAAACCTGCAGAGTTATAAATGACAGCTATCGTCCAAAAATAGACTGAAGTAAGGCTGCCAAGAGGACTTGAAAGCGGGGCAGAATTGCAGGAAACCGATTTCAGGAGGTAGACTGGAATTGCATTGAAAGCATAGGAAAAGAGGCAGAACGTCCACAATGATGCACTTGGCCAAAAAGGGCGTATGCGTTTTTTCCTGAATATATTCAGGAAAAAACGCATACGCCCTTTTTGGCCAACCAAGCAAGCTTGCAAAAGAAATGTGCACTACAATGAAGTCTCACTTCTCCCCGGTCAAAAGGGCCATCTGAAAAAAGTGTAAAATCCAGAAAGGCAGGACAGGCCATGGAGAACTGGGAGCCTTGTTATGCTGATGGGCGGGATGTAAATTGCCAACAGACACTCAGGAGAAGTATGGTGTTTCCTGAAACATCTAAAAAAAAAGCAACAGAGCCTAGGGCACTTCCACTTATGGTCCTATAGCTTAGGGAAATTAAAATCAAAAAGACACAGCCACCCCAAAGTTTGGGACGCCTCCGTTTACAAGAACCTCGTTTACCATACAAGTTCAATATCACAGAAAGTGAAAAATGGATAAAGAACTTGTGGTACTTACGTACAATGCAGTATCACTCAGCAATGAAATCTATATCATCAGGCCCGTAGCAGCATAATGAGTGGATTCAGGTACGATGATTCTAACTGAAATAAGTCACACAGAAAAGAAACATCATAAGATATCACTAATACACGGAATGTAAACTTGGCTACACAGGAACTGCATTCCAAAACAGAACAAGGTCTCAAATTTAGAAAACCAACTTATGCTTGCTTAAGGGGAAAGGTGAGTTGGGGTGCTGCATAAAACCAGAGATTGAAATGAGCACAGATAAAGTTCCTTAAGCCAAATATGGAATAGACAAGAGCTACTCCTTGCTCAACGAAATGGACTCAAAACCCCATATTAAACGCCTAAGAATGTACCTGACTAGTAAGTATCTTAAAACCTATGGATTGCTATGTCTCCAAAAGAGAATCAAGCGTGTGTACAGGGGCATAAACGCAGCAGTGATAGGATTGGAGAGGTTCAGTGAGCAAATGAAGACCCTTTGAAGTCATATTGCATGGTACCCATTCCACGGGTTTCAAATACCCAGGTTTAAGGTATTCTTCCTTCAGCTGAAACATGCATGTGGAACCTAGAGTATGATCAACCATGTGATCGGGAGACGTGTTCAAATATGTCTCAGTTTTCGTACCCTGGTACTCGGGTGCAACATTCCAGACGCTTTACTAACACTCTCCCGACTTGGAGAGTCAGTCCCTTTAACCTCCTGTTTGGCCCAGTTTGCAATTTCTGCGGAAGATGAACAGGAATAGCGAGAACCAATGAGAGACTAGCTGGAGGTGTCTGGACGGGCAAATTTAACTCTCATTTCCCACCAGGAAGAGGAATTAACCAAAGGCTCAGCGTGCCGTGCCGGAACCAGATTAGGGCCTGAAGCCATCCTGCGGTGTTGCGGCCAGCTCACAAGAAAGCGAGTTGAAGAAAGGAGCTCAGGGGCACTGTAATTCACAAACCTGCAGAGTTATAAATGACAGCTATCGTCCAAAAATAGACTGAAGTAAGGCTGCCAAGAGGACTTGAAAGCGGGGCAGAATTGCAGGAAACCGATTTCAGGAGGTAGACTGGAATTGCATTGAAAGCATAGGAAAAGAGGCAGAACGTCCACAATGATGCACTTGGCCAAAAAGGGCGTATGCGTTTTTTCCTGAATATATTCAGGAAAAAACGCATACGCCCTTTTTGGCCAACCAAGCAAGCTTGCAAAGGAAATCTGCACTACAATGAAGTCTCACTTCCCCCCGGTCAAAAGGGCCATCTGAAAAAAGTGTAAAATCCAGAAAGGCAGGACAGGCCATGGAGAACTGGGAGCCTTGTTATGCTGATGGGCGGGATGTAAATTGCCAACAACCACTCGGGAGAAGTGTATGGTGTTTCCTGAAACATCTAAAAAACAAAGCAACAGAACCTAGGGCACTTCCACTTATGGTCCTATAGCTTAGGGAAATTAAAATCAAAAAGACACAGCCACCCCAAAGTTTGGAACAGCTCTGTTTACAAGAACCTCGTTTACAGTACAAGTTCAACATCGCAGAAAGTGAAAAATGGATAAAGAAGTTGTGGTATTTACTTACAAAGCAATATCACTCAGCAATGAAATCTGTGTCATCAGGCCCTTAGCAGCACAATGAGTGGATTCAGGTATGATGATTCTAACTGAAATAAGTCACACAGAAAAAGAAACATCATAAGATATCAGTAATACACGGAATGTAAACTTGGCTACACAGGAACTGAATTACAGAACAGAACAGGGTCTCAAATTTAGAAAACCAACTTATGCTTGCTTAAGGGTAAAGGTGAGTTGGGGTGCTGCATAAAACCAGAGATTGAAATGAGCACAGATAAAGTTCCTTAAGCCAAATATGGAATAGACAAGAGCTACTCCTTGCTCAACGAAATGGACTCAACACCGCATATTAAACGCCTAAGAATGTACCTGACTAGTAAGTATCTTAAAACCTATGGATTGCTATGTCTCCGAAAGAGAATCAAGCATGTGTACAGGGGCATAAACGCAGCAGTGATAGGATTGGAGAGGTTCGGTGAGCAAATGAAGACCCTTTGAAGTCATATTGCATGGTACCCATTCCACGGGTTTCAAATACCAAGGTTTAAGGTATTCTTCCTTCAGCTAAAACATGCATGTGGAACCTAGAGTATGATCAACCATGTGATCGGGAGACGTGTTCAAATATGTCTCAGTTTTCCTCCCCTGGTACTCGGGTGCAACATTCCAGACGCTTTACTAACACTCTCCCCACTTGGAGAGTCAGTCCCTTTAACCTCCTGTTTGGCCCAGTTTGCAATTTCTGTGGAAGATGAACAGGAATAGCGAGAACCAATGAGAGACTAGCTGGAGGTGTCTGGATGGGCAAATTTAACTCTCATTTCCCACCAGGAAGAGGAAATAACCAAAGGCTCAGCGTGCCGTGCCGGAACCAGATTAGGGCCTGAAGACATCCTGCGGTGTTGCGGCCATGTCACAAGAAAGCGAGTTAAAGAAAGGAGCTCAGGAGCACTGTAATTCACAAACCTGCAGAGTTATAAACGACAGCTATCGTCCAAAAATATACTGAAGTAAGGCTGCCAAGAGGACTTGAAAGCGGGGCAGAATTGCAGGAAACCGATTTCAGGAGGTAGACTGGAATTGCATTGAAAGCATAGGAAAAGAGGCAGAACGTCCACAATGATGCACTTGGCCAAAAAGGGCGTATGCGTTTTTTCCTGAATATATTCAGGAAAAAACGCATACGCCCTTTTTGGCCAACCAAGCAAGCTTGCAAAGGAAATCTGCACTACAATGAAGTCTCACTTCCCACCGGTCAAAAGGGCCATCTGAAAAAAGTGTAAAATACAGAAAGGCAGGACAGGCCATGGAGAACTGGGAGCCTTGTTATGCTCATGGGCGGGATGTAAATTACCAACAACCACTCGGGAGAAGTGTATGGTGTTTCCTGAAACATCTAAAAAACAAAGCAACAGAACCTAGGGCACTTCCACTTATGGTCCTATAGCTTAGGGAAATTAAAATCAAAGAGACACAGCCACCCCAAAGTTTGGAACGGCTCTGTTTACAAGAACCTCGTTTACAGTACAAGTTCAACATCGCAGAAAGTGAAAAATGGATAAAGAACTTGTGGTACTTACGTACAATGCAGTATCACTCAGCAATGAAATCTATGTCATCAGGCCCGTAGCAGCATAATGACTGGATTCAGGTACGATGATTCTAACTGAAATAAGTCACACAGAAAAAGAAACATCATAAGATATCAGTAATACACGGAATGTAAACTTGGCTACACAGGAACTGAATTACAGAACAGAACAGGGTCTCAAATTTAGAAAACCAACTTATGCTTGCTTAAGGGGAAAGGTGAGTTGGGGTGCTGCATAAAACCAGAGATTGAAATGAGCACAGATAAAGTTCCTTAAGCCAAATATGGAATAGACAAGAGCTACTCCTTGCTCAACGAAATGGACTCAACACCCCATATTAAACGCCTAAGAATGTACCTGACTAGTAAGTATCTTAAAACCTATGGATTGCTATGTCTCCGAAAGAGAATCAAGCATGTGTACAGGGGCATAAACGCAGCAGTGATAGGATTGGAGAGGTTCGGTGAGCAAATGAAGACCCTTTGAAGTCATATTGCATGGTACCCATTCCACGGGTTTCAACTACCCAGGTTTAAGGTATTCTTCCTTCAGCTAAAACATGCATGTGGAACCTAGAGTATGATCAACCATGTGATCGGGAGACGTGTTCAAATATGTCTCAGTTTTCCTCCCCTGGTACTCGGGTGCAACATTCCAGACGCTTTACTAACACTCTCCCCACTTGGAGAGTCAGCGCCTTTAACCTCCTGTTTGGCCCAGTTTGCAATTTCTGCAGAAGATGAACAGGAATAGCGAGAACCAATGAGAGACTAGCTGGAGGTGTCTGGACGGGCAAATTTAACTCTCATTTCCCACCAGGAAGAGGAAATAACCAGAGGCTCAGCGTGCCGTGCTGGAACCAGATTAGGGCCTGAAGCCATCCTGCGGTGTTGCGGCCAGGTCACAAGAAAGCAAGTTGAAGAAAGGAGCTCAGGGGCACTGTAATTCACAAACCTGCAGAGTTATAAATGACAGCTATCGTCCAAAAATAGACTGAAGTAAGGCTGCCAAGAGGACTTGAAAGCGGGGCAGAATTGCAGGAAACCGATTTCAGGAGGTAGACTGGAATTGCATTGAAAGCATAGGAAAAGAGGCAGAACGTCCACAATGATGCACTTGGCCAAAAAGGGCGTATGCGTTTTTTCCTGAATATATTCAGGAAAAAACGCATACGCCCTTTTTGGCCAACCAAGCAAGCTTGCAAAGGAAATCTGCACTACAATGAAGTCTCACTTCTCCCCGGTCAAAAGGGCCATCTGAAAAAAGTGTAAAATCCAGAAAGGCAGGACAGGCCATGGAGAACTGGGAGCCTTGTTATGCTGATGGGCGGGATGTAAATTGCCAACAGACACTCAGGAGAAGTGTATGGTGTTTCCTGAAACATCTAAAAAAAAAGCAACAGAGCCTAGGGCACTTCCACTTATGGTCCTATAGCTTAGGGAAATTAAAATCAAAAAGACACAGCCACCCCAAAGTTTGGGACGCCTCCGTTTACAAGAACCTCGTTTACCGTACAAGTTCAATATCACAGAAAGTGAAAAATGGATAAAGAACTTGTGGTACTTACGTACAATGCAGTATCACTCAGCAATGAAATCTATGTCATCAGGCCCGTAGCAGCATAATGAGTGGATTCAGGTACGATGATTCTAACTGAAATAAGTCACACAGAAAAGAAACATCATAAGATATCACTAATACACGGAATGTAAACTTGGCTACACAGGAACTGCATTCCAAAACAGAACAAGGTCTCAAATTTAGAAAACCAACTTATGCTTGCTTAAGGGGAAAGGTGAGTTGGGGTGCTGCATAAAACCAGAGATTGAAATGAGCACAGATAAAGTTCCTTAAGCCAAATATGGAATAGACAAGAGCTACTCCTTGCTCAACGAAATGGACTCAAAACCCCATATTAAACGCCTAAGAATGTACCTGACTAGTAAGTATCTTAAAACCTATGGATTGCTATGTCTCCAAAAGAGAATCAAGCGTGTGTACAGCGGCATAAACGCAGCAGTGATAGGATTGGAGAGGTTCAGTGAGCAAATGAAGACCCTTTGAAGTCATATTGCATGGTACCCATTCCACGGGTTTCAAATACCCAGGTTTAAGGTATTCTTCCTTCAGCTAAAACATGCATGTGGAACCTAGAGTATGATCAACCATGTGATCGGGAGACGTGTTCAAATATGTCTCAGTTTTCGTACCCTGGTACTCGGGTGCAACATTCCAGAGGCTTTACTAACACTCTCCCGACTTGGAGAGTCAGTCCCTTTAACCTCCTGTTTGGCCCAGTTTGCAATTTCTGCGGAAGATGAACAGGAATAGCGAGAACCAATGAGAGACTAGCTGGAGGTGTCTGGACGGGCAAATTTAACTCTCATTTCCCACCAGGAAGAGGAATTAACCAAAGGCTCAGCGTGCCGTGCCGGAACCAGATTAGGGCCTGAAGCCATCCTGCGGTGTTGCGGCCAGCTCACAAGAAAGCGAGTTGAAGAAAGGAGCTCAGGGGCACTGTAATTCACAAACCTGCAGAGTTATAAATGACAGCTATCGTCCAAAAATAGACTGAAGTAAGGCTGCCAAGAGGACTTGAAAGCGGGGCAGAATTGCAGGAAACCGATTTCAGGAGGTAGACTGGAATTGCATTGAAAGCATAGGAAAAGAGGCAGAACGTCCACAATGATGCACTTGGCCAAAAAGGGCGTATGCGTTTTTTCCTGAATATATTCAGGAAAAAACGCATACGCCCTTTTTGGCCAACCAAGCAAGCTTGCAAAGGAAATCTGCACTACAATGAAGTCTCACTTCCCCCCGGTCAAAAGGGCCATCTGAAAAAAGTGTAAAATCCAGAAAGGCAGGACAGGCCATGGAGAACTGGGAGCCTTGTTATGCTGATGGGCGGGATGTAAATTGCCAACAACCACTCGGGAGAAGTGTATGGTGTTTCCTGAAACATCTAAAAAACAAAGCAACAGAACCTAGGGCACTTCCACTTATGGTCCTATAGCTTAGGGAAATTAAAATCAAAAAGACACAGCCACCCCAAAGTTTGGAACGGCTCTGTTTACAAGAACCTCGTTTACAGTACAAGTTCAACATCGCAGAAAGTGAAAAATGGATAAAGAAGTTGTGGTATTTACTTACAAAGCAATATCACTCAGCAATGAAATCTGTGTCATCAGGCCCTTAGCAGCACAATGAGTGGATTCAGGTATGATGATTCTAACTGAAATAAGTCACACAGAAAAAGAAACATCATAAGATATCAGTAATACACGGAATGTAAACTTGGCTACACAGGAACTGAATTACAGAACAGAACAGGGTCTCAAATTTAGAAAACCAACTTATGCTTGCTTAAGGGGAAAGGTGAGTTGGGGTGCTGCATAAAACCAGAGATTGAAATGAGCACAGATAAAGTTCCTTAAGCCAAATATGGAATACACAAGAGCTACTCCTTGCTCAACGAAATGGACTCAACACCGCATATTAAACGCCTAAGAATGTACCTGACTAGTAAGTATCTTAAAACCTATGGATTGCTATGTCTCCGAAAGAGAATCAAGCATGTGTACAGGGGCATAAACGCAGCAGTGATAGGATTGGAGAGGTTCGGTGAGCAAATGAAGACCCTTTGAAGTCATATTGCATGGTACCCATTCCACGGGTTTCAAATACCCAGGTTTAAGGTATTCTTCCTTCAGCTAAAACATGCATGTGGAACCTAGAGTATGATCAACCATGTGATCGGGAGACGTGTTCAAATATGTCTCAGTTTTCCTCCCCTGGTACTCGGGTGCAACATTCCAGACGCTTTACTAACACTCTCCCCACTTGGAGAGTCAGTCCCTTTAACCTCCTGTTTGGCCCAGTTTGCAATTTCTGTGGAAGATGAACAGGAATAGCGAGAACCAATGAGAGACTAGCTGGAGGTGTCTGGATGGGCAAATTTAACTCTCATTTCCCACCAGGAAGAGGAAATAACCAAAGGCTCAGCGTGCCGTGCCAGAACCAGATTAGGGCCTGAAGACATCCTGCGGTGTTGCGGCCATGTCACAAGAAAGCGAGTTAAAGAAAGGAGCTCAGGAGCACTGTAATTCACAAACCTGCAGAGTTATAAACGACAGCTATCGTCCAAAAATATACTGAAGTAAGGCTGCCAAGAGGACTTGAAAGCGGGGCAGAATTGCAGGAAACCGATTTCAGGAGGTAGACTGGAATTGCATTGAAAGCATAGGAAAAGAGGCAGAACGTCCACAATGATGCACTTGGCCAAAAAGGGCGTATGCGTTTTTTCCTGAATATATTCAGGAAAAAACGCATACGCCCTTTTTGGCCAACCAAGCAAGCTTGCAAAGGAAATCTGCACTACAATGAAGTCTCACTTCCCACCGGTCAAAAGGGCCATCTGAAAAAAGTGTAAAATCCAGAAAGGCAGGACAGGCCATGGAGAACTGGGAGCCTTGTTATGCTGATGGGCGGGATGTAAATTACCAACAGACACTCAGGAGAAGTGTATGGTGTTTCCTGAAACATCTAAAAAACAAAGCAACAGAGCCTAGGGCACTGCCACTTATGGCCCTATAGCTTAGGGAAATTAAAATCAAAAAGACACAGCCACCCCAAAGTTTGGGACGCCTCTGTTTACGAGAACCTCGTTTACAGTACAAGTTCAACATCGCAGAAATTGAAAAATGGATAAAGAAGTTGTGGTATTTACTTACAAAGCAATATCACTCAGCAATGAAATCTGTGTCATCAGGCCCTTAGCAGCACAATGAGTGGATTCAGGTATGATGATTCTAACTGAAATAAGTCACACAGAAAAAGAAACATCATAAGATATCAGTAATACACGGAATGTAAACTTGGCTACACAGGAACTGAATTACAGAGCAGAACAGGGTCTCAAATTTAGAAAACCAACTTATGCTTGCTTAAGGGGAAAGGTGAGTTGGGGTGCTGCATAAAACCAGAGATTGAAATGAGCACAGATAAAGTTCCTTAAGTCAAATATGGAATAGACAAGAGCTACTCCTTGCTCAACGAAATGGACTCAACACCCCATATTAAACGCCTAAGAATGTACCTGACTAGTAAGTATCTTAAAACCTATGGATTGCTATGTCTCCGAAAGAGAATCAAGCATGTGTACAGGGGCATAAACGCAGCAGTGATAGGATTGGAGAGGTTCGGTGAGCAAATGAAGACCCTTTGAAGTCATATTGCATGGTACCCATTCCACGGGTTTCAACTACCCAAGTTTAAGGTATTCTTCCTTCAGCTAAAACATGCATGTGGAACCTAGAGTATGATCAACCGTGTGATCGGGAGACGTGTTCAAATATGTCTCAGTTTTCGTACCCTGGTACTCGGGTGCAACATTCCAGACGCTTTACTAACACTCTCCCGACTTGGAGAGTCAGTCCCTTTAACCTCCTGTTTGGCCCAGTTTGCAATTTCTGCGGAAGATGAACAGGAATAGCGAGAACCAATGAGAGGCTAGCTGGAGGTGTCTGGACGGGCAAATTTAACTCTCATTTCCCACCAGGAAGAGGAATTAACCAAAGGCTCAGCGTGCCGTGCCGGAACCAGATTAGGGCCTGAAGCCATCCTGCGGTGTTGCGGCCAGGTCACAAGAAAGCGAGTTGAAGAAAGGAGCTCAGGGGCACTGTAATTCACAAACCTGCAGAGTTATAAATGACAGCTATCGTCCAAAAATAGACTGAAGTAAGGCTGCCAAGAGGACTTGAAAGCGGGGCAGAATTGCAGGAAACCGATTTCAGGAGGTAGACTGGAATTGCATTGAAAGCATAGGAAAAGAGGCAGAACGTCCACAATGATGCACTTGGCCAAAAAGGGCGTATGCGTTTTTTCCTGAATATATTCAGGAAAAAACGCATACGCCCTTTTTGGCCAACCAAGCAAGCTTGCAAAGGAAATCTGCAGTACAATGAAGTCTCACTTCCCCCCGGTCAAAAGGGCCATCTGAAAAAAGTGTAAAATCCAGAAAGGCAGGACAGGCCATGGAGAACTGGGAGCCTTGTTATGCTGATGGGCGGGATGTAAATTGCCAACAACCACTCGGGAGAAGTGTATGGTGTTTCCTGAAACATCTAAAAAACAAAGCAACAGAACCTAGGGCACTTCCACTTATGGTCCTATAGCTTAGGGAAATTAAAATCAAAAAGACACAGCCACCCCAAAGTTTGGAACGGCTCTGTTTACAAGAACCTCGTTTACAGTACAAGTTCAACATCGCAGAAACTGAAAAATGGATAAAGAAGTTGTGGTATTTCCTTCAAAGCAATATCACTCAGCAATGAAATCTGTGTCATCAGGCCCTTAGCAGCACAATGAGTGGATTCAGGTACGATGATTCTAACTGAAATAAGTCACACAGAAAAAGAAACATCATAAGATATCACTAATACACGGAATGTAAACTTGGCTACACAGGAACTGCATTCCAAAACAGAACAGGGTCAAAAATTTAGAAAACCAACTTATGCTTGCTTAAGGGGAAAGGTGAGTTGGGGTGCTACATAAAACCAGAGATTGAAATGAGCACAGATAAAGTTCCTTAAGCCAAATATGGAATAGACAAGAGCTACTCCTTGCTCAACGAAATGGACTCAACACCCCATATTAAACGCCTAAGAATGTACCTGACTAGTAAGTATCTTAAAACCTATGGATTGCTATGTCTCCAAAAGAGAATCAAGCGTGTGTACAGGGGCATAAACGCAGCAGTGATAGGATTGGAGAGGTTCGGTGAGCAAATGAACACCCTTTGAAGTCATATTGCATGGTACCCATTACACGGGTCTTAACTCTCCAGGTTTAAGGTATTCTTCCTTCAGCTAAAACATGCATGTGGAACCCAAGTATGATCAACCATGTGAACGGGAGACGTGTTCAAATATGTCTCAGTTTTCCTCCCCTGGTACTCGGGTGCAACATTCCAGACGCTTTACTAACACTCTCCCCACTTGGAGAGTCAGCGCCTTTAACCTCCTGTTTGGCCCAGTTTGCAATTTCTGCGGAAGATGAACAGGAATAGCGAGAACCAATGAGAGACTAGCTGGAGGTGTCTGGACGGGCAAATTTAACTCTCATTTCCCACCAGGAAGAGGAATTAACCAAAGGCTCAGCGTGCCGTGCCGGAAACAGATTAGGGCCTGAAGCCATCCTGCGGTGTTGCGGCCAGGTCACAAGAAAGCGAGTTGAAGAAAGGAGCTCAGGGGCACTGTAATTCACAAACCTGCAGAGTTATAAATGACAGCTATCGTCCAAAAATAGACTGAAGTAAGGCTGCCAAGAGGACTTGAAAGCGGGGCAGAATTGCAGGAAACCGATTTCAGGAGGTAGACTGGAATTGCATTGAAAGCATAGGAAAAGAGGCAGAACGTCCACAATGATGCACTTGGCCAAAAAGGGCGTATGCGTTTTTTCCTGAATATATTCAGGAAAAAACGCATACGCCCTTTTTGGCCAACCAAGCAAGCTTGCAAAGGAAATCTGCACTACAATGAAGTCTCACTTCCCCCCGGTCAAAAGGGCCATCTGAAAAAAGTGTAAAATCCAGAAAGGCAGGACAGGCCATGGAGAACTGGGAGCCTTGTTATGCTGATGGGCGGGATGTAAATTGCCAACAACCACTCGGGAGAAGTGTATGGTGTTTCCTGAAACATCTAAAAAACAAAGCAACAGAACCTAGGGCACTTCCACTTATGGTCCTATAGCTTAGGAAAATTAAAATCAAAAAGACACAGCCACCCCAAAGTTTGGAACGGCTCTGTTTACAAGAACCTCGTTTACAGTACAAGTTCAACATCGCAGAAACTGAAAAATGGATAAAGAAGTTGTGGTATTTACTTACAAAGCAATATCACTCAGCAATGAAATCTGTGTCATCAGGCCCTTAGCAGCACAATGAGTGGATTCAGGTACGATGATTCTAACTGAAATAAGTCACACAGAAAAAGAAACATCATAAGATATCACTCATACACGGAATGTAAACTTGGCTACACAGGAACTGCATTCCAAAACAGAACAGGGTCTCAAATTTAGAAAACCAACTTATGCTTGCTTAAGGGGAAAGGTGAGTTGGGGTGCTACATAAAACCAGAGATTGAAATGAGCACAGATAAAGTTCCTTAAGCCAAATATGGAATAGACAAGAGCTACTCCTTGCTCAACGAAATGGACTCAACACCCCATATTAAACGCCTAAGAATGTACCTGACTAGTAAGTATCTTAAAACCTATGGATTGCTATGTCTCCAAAAGAGAATCAAGCGTGTGTACAGGGGCATAAACGCAGCAGTGATAGGATTGGAGAGGTTCGGTGAGCAAATGAACACCCTTTGAAGTCATATTGCATGGTACCCATTACACGGGTCTCAACTCTCCAGGTTTAAGGTATTCTTCCTTCAGCTAAAACATGCATGTGGAACCCAGAGTATGATCAACCATGTGAACGGGAGACGTGTTCAAATATGTCTCAGTTTTCCTCCCCTGGTACTCGGGTGCAACATTCCAGTCGCTTTACTAACACTCTTCCGACTTGGAGAGTCAGTCCCTTTAACCTCCTGTTTGGCTCAGTTTGCAATTTCTGCGGAAGATGAACAGGAATAGCGAGAACCAATGAGAGACTAGCTGGAGGTGTCTGGACGGGCAAATTTAACTCTCATTTCCCACCAGGAAGAGGAAATAACCAGAGGCTCAGCGTGCCGTGCCGGAACCAAATTACGGCCTGAAGCCATCCTGCGGTGTTGCGGCCAGGTCACAAGAAAGCAAGTTGAAGAAAGGAGCTCAGGGGCACTGTAATTCACAAACCTGCAGAGTTATAAATGACAGATATCGTCCAAAAATAGACTGAAGTAAGGCTGCCAAGAGGACTTGAAAGCGGGGCAGAATTGCAGGAAACCGATTTCAGGAGGTAGACTGGAATTGCATTGAAAGCATAGGAAAAGAGGCAGAACGTCCACAATGATGCACTTGGCCAAAAAGGGCGTATGCGTTTTTTCCTGAATATATTCAGGAAAAAACGCATACGCCCTTTTTGGCCAACCAAGCAAGCTTGCAAAGGAAATCTGCACTACAATGAAGTCTCACTTCCCCCCGGTCAAAAGGGCCATCTGAAAAAAGTGTAAAATCCAGAAAGGCAGGACAGGCCATGGAGAACTGGGAGCCTTGTTATGCTGATGGGCGGGATGTAAATTGCCAACAGACACTCAGGAGAAGTGTATGGTGTTTCCTGAAACATCTAAAAAAAAAGCAACAGAGCCTAGGGCACTTCCACTTATGGTCCTATAGCTTAGGGAAATTAAAATCAAAAAGACACAGCCACCCCAAAGTTTGGGACGCCTCCGTTTACAAGAACCTCGTTTACCGTACAAGTTCAATATCACAGAAAGTGAAAAATGGATAAAGAACTTGTGGTACTTACGTACAATGCAGTATCACTCAGCAATGAAATCTATGTCATCAGGCCCGTAGCAGCATAATGAGTGGATTCAGGTACGATGATTCTAACTGAAATAAGTCACACAGAAAAGAAACATCATAAGATATCACTAATACACGGAATGTAAACTTGGCTACACAGGAACTGCATTCCAAAACAGAACAAGGTCTCAAATTTAGAAAACCAACTTATGCTTGCTTAAGGGGAAAGGTGAGTTGGGGTGCTGCATAAAACCAGAGATTGAAATGAGCACAGATAAAGTTCCTTAAGCCAAATATGGAATAGACAAGAGCTACTCCTTGCTCAACGAAATGGACTCAAAACCCCATATTAAACGCCTAAGAATGTACCTGACTAGTAAGTATCTTAAAACCTATGGATTGCTATGTCTCCAAAAGAGAATCAAGCGTGTGTACAGGGGCATAAACGCAGCAGTGATAGGATTGGAGAGGTTCAGTGAGCAAATGAAGACCCTTTGAAGTCATATTGCATGGTACCCATTCCACGGGTTTCAAATACCCAGGTTTAAGGTATTCTTCCTTCAGCTAAAACACGCATGTGGAACCTAGAGTATGATCAACCATGTGATCGGGAGACGTGTTCAAATATGTCTCAGTTTTCGTACCCTGGTACTCGGGTGCAACATTCCAGACGCTTTACTAACACTCTCCCGACTTGGAGAGTCAGTCCCTTTAACCTCCTGTTTGGCCCAGTTTGCAATTTCTGCGGAAGATGAACAGGAATAGCGAGAACCAATGAGAGACTAGCTGGAGGTGTCTGGACGGGCAAATTTAACTCTCATTTCCCACCAGGAAGAGGAATTAACCAAAGGCTCAGCGTGCCGTGCCGGAACCAGATTAGGGCCTGAAGCCATCCTGCGGTGTTGCGGCCAGCTCACAAGAAAGCGAGTTGAAGAAAGGAGCTCAGGGGCACTGTAATTCACAAACCTGCAGAGTTATAAATGACAGCTATCGTCCAAAAATAGACTGAAGTAAGGCTGCCAAGAGGACTTGAAAGCGGGGCAGAATTGCAGGAAACCGATTTCAGGAGGTAGACTGGAATTGCATTGAAAGCATAGGAAAAGAGGCAGAACGTCCACAATGATGCACTTGGCCAAAAAGGGCGTATGCGTTTTTTCCTGAATATATTCAGGAAAAAACGCATACGCCCTTTTTGGCCAACCAAGCAAGCTTGCAAAGGAAATCTGCACTACAATGAAGTCTCACTTCCCACCGGTCAAAAGGGCCATCTGAAAAAAGTGTAAAATCCAGAAAGGCAGGACAGGCCATGGAGAACTGGGAGCCTTGTTATGCTGATGGGCGGGATGTAAATTGCCAACAACCACTCGGGAGAAGTGTATGGTGTTTCCTGAAACATCTAAAAAACAAAGCAACAGAACCTAGGGCACTTCCACTTATGGTCCTATAGCTTAGGGAAATTAAAATCAAAAAGACACAGCCACCCCAAAGTTTGGAACGGCTCTGTTTACAAGAACCTCGTTTACAGTACAAGTTCAACATCGCAGAAAGTGAAAAATGGATAAAGAAGTTGTGGTATTTACTTACAAAGCAATATCACTCAGCAATGAAATCTGTGTCATCAGGCCCTTAGCAGCACAATGAGTGGATTCAGGTATGATGATTCTAACTGAAATAAGTCACACAGAAAAAGAAACATCATAAGATATCAGTAATACACGGAATGTAAACTTGGCTACACAGGAACTGAATTACAGAACAGAACAGGGTCTCAAATTTAGAAAACCAACTTATGCTTGCTTAAGGGGAAAGGTGAGTTGGGGTGCTGCATAAAACCAGAGATTGAAATGAGCACAGATAAAGTTCCTTAAGCCAAATATGGAATAGACAAGAGCTACTCCTTGCTCAATGAAATGGACTCAACACCGCATATTAAACGCCTAAGAATGTACCTGACTAGTAAGTATCTTAAAACCTATGGATTGCTATGTCTCCGAAAGAGAATCAAGCATGTGTACAGGGGCATAAACGCAGCAGTGATAGGATTGGAGAGGTTCGGTGAGCAAATGAAGACCCTTTGAAGTCATATTGCATGGTACCCATTCCACGGGTTTCAAATACCCAGGTTTAAGGTATTCTTCCTTCAGCTAAAACATGCATGTGGAACCTAGAGTATGATCAACCATGTGATCGGGAGACGTGTTCAAATATGTCTCAGTTTTCCTCCCCTGGTACTCGGGTGCAACATTCCAGACGCTTTACTAACACTCTCCCCACTTGGAGA
Organism: Stenella coeruleoalba; assembly: GCF_951394435.1. Lineage (NCBI taxonomy): Eukaryota > Metazoa > Chordata > Mammalia > Artiodactyla > Delphinidae > Stenella > Stenella coeruleoalba. The sequence goes on from NW_027646078.1 coordinate 53,826, forward strand.
GTCAGTCCCTTTAACCTCCTGTTTGGCCCAGTTTGCAATTTCTGTGGAAGATGAACAGGAATAGCGAGAACCAATGAGAGACTAGCTGGAGGTGTCTGGATGGGCAAATTTAACTCTCATTTCCCACCAGGAAGAGGAAATAACCAAAGGCTCAGCGTGCCGTGCCGGAACCAGATTAGGGCCTGAAGACATCCTGCGGTGTTGCGGCCATGTCACAAGAAAGCGAGTTAAAGAAAGGAGCTCAGGAGCACTGTAATTCACAAACCTGCAGAGTTATAAACGACAGCTATCGTCCAAAAATATACTGAAGTAAGGCTGCCAAGAGGACTTGAAAGCGGGGCAGAATTGCAGGAAACCGATTTCAGGAGGTAGACTGGAATTGCATTGAAAGCATAGGAAAAGAGGCAGAACGTCCACAATGATGCACTTGGCCAAAAAGGGCGTATGCGTTTTTTCCTGAATATATTCAGGAAAAAACGCATACGCCCTTTTTGGCCAACCAAGCAAGCTTGCAAAGGAAATCTGCACTACAATGAAGTCTCACTTCCCCCTGGTCAAAAGGGCCATCTGAAAAAAGTGTAAAATCCAGAAAGGCAGGACAGGCCATGGAGAACTCGGAGCCTTGTTATGCTGATGGGCGGGATGTAAATTGCCAACAACCACTCGGGAGAAGTGTATGGTGTTTCCTGAAACATCTAAAAAACAAAGCAACAGAACCTAGGGCACTTCCACTTATGGTCCTATAGCTTAGGGAAATTAAAATCAAAGAGACACAGCCACCCCAAAGTTTGGAACGGCTCTGTTTACAAGAACCTCGTTTACAGTACAAGTTCAACATCGCAGAAAGTGAAAAATGGATAAAGAACTTGTGGTACTTACGTACAATGCAGTATCACTCAGCAATGAAATCTATGTCATCAGGCCCGTAGCAGCATAATGACTGGATTCAGGTACGATGATTCTAACTGAAATAAGTCACACAGAAAAAGAAACATCATAAGATATCAGTAATACACGGAATGTAAACTTGGCTACACAGGAACTGAATTACAGAACAGAACAGGGTCTCAAATTTAGAAAACCAACTTATGCTTGCTTAAGGGGAAAGGTGAGTTGGGGTGCTGCATAAAACCAGAGATTGAAATGAGCACAGATAAAGTTCCTTAAGCCAAATATGGAATAGACAAGAGCTACTCCTTGCTCAACGAAATGGACTCAACACCCCATATTAAACGCCTAAGAATGTACCTGACTAGTAAGTATCTTAAAACCTATGGATTGCTATGTCTCCAAAAGAGAATCAAGCATGTGTACAGGGGCATAAACGCAGCAGTGATAGGATTGGAGAGGTTCGGTGAGCAAATGAAGACCCTTTGAAGTCATATTGCATGGTACCCATTCCACGGGTTTCAACTACCCAGGTTTAAGGTATTCTTCCTTCAGCTAAAACATGCATGTGGAACCTAGAGTATGATCAACCATGTGATCGGGAGACGTGTTCAAATATGTCTCAGTTTTCGTACCCTGGTACTCGGGTGCAACATTCCAGACGCTTTACTAACACTCTCCCGACTTGGAGAGTCAGTCCCTTTAACCTCCTGTTTGGCCCAGTTTGCAATTTCTGCGGAAGATGAACAGGAATAGCGAGAACCAATGAGAGACTAGCTGGAGGTGTCTGGACGGGCAAATTTAACTCTCATTTCCCACCAGGAAGAGGAATTAACCAAAGGCTCAGCGTGCCGTGCCGGAACCAGATTAGGGCCTGAAGCCATCCTGCGGTGTTGCGGCCAGCTCACAAGAAAGCGAGTTGAAGAAAGGAGCTCAGGGGCACTGTAATTCACAAACCTGCAGAGTTATAAATGACAGCTATCGTCCAAAAATAGACTGAAGTAAGGCTGCCAAGAGGACTTGAAAGCGGGGCAGAATTGCAGGAAACCGATTTCAGGAGGTAGACTGGAATTGCATTGAAAGCATAGGAAAAGAGGCAGAACGTCCACAATGATGCACTTGGCCAAAAAGGGCGTATGCGTTTTTTCCTGAATATATTCAGGAAAAAACGCATACGCCCTTTTTGGCCAACCAAGCAAGCTTGCAAAGGAAATCTGCACTACAATGAAGTCTCACTTCCCCCCGGTCAAAAGGGCCATCTGAAAAAAGTGTAAAATCCAGAAAGGCAGGACAGGCCATGGAGAACTGGGAGCCTTGTTATGCTGATGGGCGGGATGTAAATTGCCAACAACCACTCGGGAGAAGTGTATGGTGTTTCCTGAAACATCTAAAAAACAAAGCAACAGAACCTAGGGCACTTCCACTTATGGTCCTATAGCTTAGGGAAATTAAAATCAAAAAGACACAGCCACCCCAAAGTTTGGAACGGCTCTGTTTACAAGAACCTCGTTTACAGTACAAGTTCAACATCGCAGAAAGTGAAAAATGGATAAAGAAGTTGTGGTATTTACTTACAAAGCAATATCACTCAGCAATGAAATCTGTGTCATCAGGCCCTTAGCAGCACAATGAGTGGATTCAGGTATGATGATTCTAACTGAAATAAGTCACACAGAAAAAGAAACATCATAAGATATCAGTAATACACGGAATGTAAACTTGGCTACACAGGAACTGAATTACAGAAGAGAACAGGGTCTCAAATTTAGAAAACCAACTTATGCTTGCTTAAGGGGAAAGGTGAGTTGGGGTGCTGCATAAAACCAGAGATTGAAATGAGCACAGATAAAGTTCCTTAAGCCAAATATGGAATAGACAAGAGCTACTCCTTGCTCAACGAAATGGACTCAACACCGCATATTAAACGCCTAAGAATGTACCTGACTAGTAAGTATCTTAAAACCTATGGATTGCTATGTCTCCGAAAGAGAATCAAGCATGTGTACAGGGGCATAAACGCAGCAGTGATAGGATTGGAGAGGTTCGGTGAGCAAATGAAGACCCTTTGAAGTCATATTGCATGGTACCCATTCCACGGGTTTCAAATACCCAGGTTTAAGGTATTCTTCCTTCAGCTAAAACATGCATGTGGAACCTAGAGTATGATCAACCATGTGATCGGGAGACGTGTTCAAATATGTCTCAGTTTTCCTCCCCTGGTACTCGGGTGCAACATTCCAGACGCTTTACTAACACTCTCCCCACTTGGAGAGTCAGTCCCTTTAACCTCCTGTTTGGCCCAGTTTGCAATTTCTGCGGAAGATGAACAGGAATAGCGAGAACCAATGAGAGACTAGCTGGAGGTGTCTGGATGGGCAAATTTAACTCTCATTTCCCACCAGGAAGAGGAAATAACCAAAGGCTCAGCGTGCCGTGCCGGAACCAGATTAGGGCCTGAAGACATCCTGCGGTGTTGCGGCCATGTCACAAGAAAGCGAGTTAAAGAAAGGAGCTCAGGAGCACTGTAATTCACAAACCTGCAGAGTTATAAACGACAGCTATCATCCAAAAATATACTGAAGTAAGGCTGCCAAGAGGACTTGAAAGCGGGGCAGAATTGCAGGAAACCGATTTCAGGAGGTAGACTGGAATTGCATTGAAAGCATAGGAAAAGAGGCAGAACGTCCACAATGATGCACTTGGCCAAAAAGGGCGTATGCGTTTTTTCCTGAATATATTCAGGAAAAAACGCATACGCCCTTTTTGGCCAACCAAGCAAGCTTGCAAAGGAAATCTGCACTACAATGAAGTCTCACTTCCCCCCGGTCAAAAGGGCCATCTGAAAAAAGTGTAAAATCCAGAAAGGCAGGACAGGCCATGGAGAACTGGGAGCCTTGTTATGCTGATGGGCGGGATGTAAATTACCAACAACCACTCGGGAGAAGTGTATGGTGTTTCCTGAAACATCTAAAAAACAAAGCAACAGAACCTAGGGCACTTCCACTTATGGTCCTATAGCTTAGGGAAATTAAAATCAAAGAGACACAGCCACCCCAAAGTTTGGAACGGCTCTGTTTACAAGAACCTCGTTTACAGTACAAGTTCAACATCGCAGAAAGTGAAAAATGGATAAAGAACTTGTGGTACTTACGTACAATGCAGTATCACTCAGCAATGAAATCTATGTCATCAGGCCCGTAGCAGCATAATGACTGGATTCAGGTACGATGATTCTAACTGAAATAAGTCACACAGAAAAAGAAACATCATAAGATATCACTAATACACGGAATGTAAACTTGGCTACACAGGAACTGAATTACAGAACAGAACAGGGTCTCAAATTTAGAAAACCAACTTATGCTTGCTTTAGGGTAAAGGTGAGTTGGGGTGCTGCATAAAACCAGAGATTGAAATCAGCACAGATAAAGTTCCTTAAGCCAAATATGGAATAGACAAGAGCTACTCCTTGCTCAACGAAATGGACTCAACACCCCATATTAAACGCCTAAGAATGTACCTGACTAGTAAGTATCTTAAAACCTATGGATTGCTATGTCTCCAAAAGAGAATCAAGCGTGTGTACAGGGGCATAAACGCAGCAGTGATAGGATTGGAGAGGTTCGGTGAGCAAATGAAGACCCTTTGAAGTCATATTGCATGGTACCCATTCCACGGGTTTCAACTACCCAGGTTTAAGGTATTCTTCCTTCAGCTAAAACATGCATGTGGAACCTAGAGTATGATCAACCATGTGATCGGGAGACGTGTTCAAATATGTCTCAGTTTTCCTCCCCTGGTACTCGGGTGCAACATTCCAGACGCTTTACTAACACTCTCCCCACTTGGAGAGTCAGCGCCTTTAACCTCCTGTTTGGCCCAGTTTGCAATTTCTGCAGAAGATGAACAGGAATAGCGAGAACCAATGAGAGACTAGCTGGAGGTGTCTGGACGGGCAAATTTAACTCTCATTTCCCACCAGGAAGAGGAAATAACCAGAGGCTCAGCGTGCCGTGCCGGAACCAGATTAGGGCCTGAAGCCATCCTGCGGTGTTGCGGCCAGGTCACAAGAAAGCAAGTTGAAGAAAGGAGCTCAGGGGCACTGTAATTCACAAACCTGCAGAGTTATAAATGACAGCTATCGTCCAAAAATAGACTGAAGTAAGGCTGCCAAGAGGACTTGAAAGCGGGGCAGAATTGCAGGAAACCGATTTCAGGAGGTAGACTGGAATTGCATTGAAAGCATAGGAAAAGAGGCAGAACGTCCACAATGATGCACTTGGCCAAAAAGGGCGTATGCGTTTTTTCCTGAATATATTCAGGAAAAAACGCATACGCCCTTTTTGGCCAACCAAGCAAGCTTGCAAAGGAAATCTGCACTACAATGAAGTCTCACTTCTCCCCGGTCAAAAGGGCCATCTGAAAAAAGTGTAAAATCCAGAAAGGCAGGACAGGCCATGGAGAACTGGGAGCCTTGTTATGCTGATGGGCGGGATGTAAATTGCCAACAGACACTCAGGAGAAGTGTATGGTGTTTCCTGAAACATCTAAAAAACAAAGCAACAGAGCCTAGGGCACTTCCACTTATGGTCCTATAGCTTAGGGAAATTAAAATCAAAAAGACACAGCCACCCCAAAGTTTGGGACGCCTCCGTTTACAAGAACCTCGTTTACCGTACAAGTTCAACATCACAGAAAGTGAAAAATGGATAAAGAAGTTGTGGTATTTACTTACAAAGCAATATCACTCAGCAATGAAATCTATGTCATCAGGCCCTTAGCAGAACAATGAGTGGATTCAGGTATGATGATTCTAACTGAAATAAGTCACACAGAAAAAGAAACATCATAAGATATCAGTAATACACGGAATGTAAACTTGGCTACACAGGAACTGAATTACAGAACAGAACAGGGTCTCAAATTTAGAAAACCAACTTATGCTTGCTTAAGGGTAAAGGCGAGGTGGGGTGCTGCATAAAACCAGAGATTGAAATGAGCACAGATAAAGTTCCTTAAGTCAAATATGGAATAGACAAGAGCTACTCCTTGCTCAACGAAATGGACTCAACACCGCATATTAAACGCCTAAGAATGTACCTGACTAGTAAGTATCTTAAAACCTATGGATTGCTATGTCTCCGAAAGAGAATCAAGCATGTGTACAGGGGCATAAACGCAGCAGTGATAGGATTGGAGAGGTTCGGTGAGCAAATGAAGACCCTTTGAAGTCATATTGCATGGTACCCATTCCACGGGTTTCAACTACCCAGGTTTTAGGTATTCTTCGTTCAGCTAAAACATGCATGTGGAACCCAGAGTATGATCAACCATGTGATCGGGAGACGTGTTCAAATATGTCTCAGTTTTCCTCCCCTGGTACTCGGGTGCAACATTCCAGACGCTTTACTAACACTCTCCCCACTTGGAGAGTCAGCGCCTTTAACCTCCTGTTTGGCCCAGTTTGCAATTTCTGTGGAAGATGAACAGGAATAGCGAGAACCAATGAGAGGCTAGCTGGAGGTGTCTGGACGGGCAAATTTAACTCTCATTTCCCACCAGGAGGAGGAAATAACCAAAGGCTCAGCGTGCCGTGCCAGAACCAGATTAGGGCCTGAAGCCATCCTGCGGTGTTGTGGCCAGGTCACAAGAAAGCGAGTTGAAGAAAGGAGCTCAGGGGCACTGTAATTCACAAACCTGCAGAGTTATAAATGACAGCTATCGTCCAAAAATAGACTGAAATAAGGCTGCCAAGAGGACTTGAAAGCGGGGCAGAATTGCAGGAAACTGATTTCAGGAGGTAGACTGAAATTGCATTGAAAGCATAGGAAAAGAGGCAGAACGTCCACAATGATGCACTTGGCCAAAAAGGGCGTATGCGTTTTTTCCTGAATATATTCAGGAAAAAACGCATACGCCCTTTTTGGCCAACCAAGCAAGCTTGCAAAGGAAATCTGCACTACAATGAAGTCTCACTTCCCCCCGGTCAAAAGGGCCATCTGAAAAAAGTGTAAAATCCAGAAAGGCAGGACAGGCCATGGAGAACTGGGAGCCTTGTTATGCTGATGGGCGGGATGTAAATTGCCAACAACCACTCGGGAGAAGTGTATGGTGTTTCCTGAAACATCTAAAAAACAAAGCAACAGAACCTAGGGCACTGCCACTTATGGTCCTATAGCTTAGGGAAATTAAAATCAAAAAGACACAGCCACCCCAAAGTTTGGAACGGCTCTGTTTACAAGAACCTCGTTTACAGTACAAGTTCAACATCGCAGAAAGTGAAAAATGGATAAAGAAGTTGTGGTATTTACTTACAAAGCAATATCACTCAGCAATGAAATCTGTGTCATCAGGCCCTTAGCAGCACAATGAGTGGATTCAGGTATGATGATTCTAACTGAAATAAGTCACACAGAAAAAGAAACATCATAAGATATCACTAATACACGGAATGTAAACTTGGCTACACAGGAACTGAATTACAGAACAGAACAGGGTCTCAAATTTAGAAAACCAACTTATGCTTGCTTAAGGGGAAAGGTGAGTTGGGGTGCTGCATAAAACCAGAGATTGAAATGAGCACAGATAAAGTTCCTTAAGCCAAATATGGAATAGACAAGAGCTACTCCTTGCTCAACGAAATGGACTCAACACCGCATATTAAACGCCTAAGAATGTACCTGACTAGTAAGTATCTTAAAACCTATGGATTGCTATGTCTCCGAAAGAGAATCAAGCATGTGTACAGGGGCATAAACGCAGCAGTGATAGGATTGGAGAGGTTCGGTGAGCAAATGAAGACCCTTTGAAGTCATATTGCATGGTACCCATTCCACGGGTTTCAAATACCCAGGTTTAAGGTATTCTTCCTTCAGCTAAAACATGCATGTGGAACCTAGAGTATGATCAACCATGTGATCGGGAGACGTGTTCAAATATGTCTCAGTTTTCCTCCCCTGGTACTCGGGTGCAACATTCCAGACGCTTTACTAACACTCTCCCCACTTGGAGAGTCAGTCCCTTTAACCTCCTGTTTGGCCCAGTTTGCAATTTCTGTGGAAGATGAACAGGAATAGCGAGAACCAATGAGAGACTAGCTGGAGGTGTCTGGATGAGCAAATTTAACTCTCATTTCCCACCAGGAAGAGGAAATAACCAAAGGCTCAGCGTGCCGTGCCGGAACCAGATTAGGGCCTGAAGACATCCTGCAGTGTTGCGGCCATGTCACAAGAAAGCGAGTTAAAGAAAGGAGCTCAGGAGCACTGTAATTCACAAACCTGCAGAGTTATAAACGACAGCTATCGTCCAAAAATATACTGAAGTAAGGCTGCCAAGAGGACTTGAAAGCGGGGCAGAATTGCAGGAAACCGATTTCAGGAGGTAGACTGGAATTGCATTGAAAGCATAGGAAAAGAGGCAGAACGTCCACAATGATGCACTTGGCCAAAAAGGGCGTATGCGTTTTTTCCTGAATATATTCAGGAAAAAACGCATACGCCCTTTTTGGCCAACCAAGCAAGCTTGCAAAGGAAATCTGCACTACAATGAAGTCTCACTTCCCACCGGTCAAAAGGGCCATCTGAAAAAAGTGTAAAATCCAGAAAGGCAGGACAGGCCATGGAGAACTGGGAGCCTTGTTATGCTGATGGGCGGGATGTAAATTACCAACAACCATTCGGGAGAAGTGTATGGTGTTTCCTGAAACATCTAAAAAACAAAGCAACAGAACCTAGGGCACTTCCACTTATGGTCCTATAGCTTAGGGAAATTAAAATCAAAGAGACACAGCCACCCCAAAGTTTGGAACGGCTCTGTTTACAAGAACCTCGTTTACAGTACAAGTTCAACATCGCAGAAAGTGAAAAATGGATAAAGAACTTGTGGTACTTACGTACAATGCAGTATCACTCAGCAATGAAATCTATGTCATCAGGCCCGTAGCAGCATAATGACTGGATTCAGGTACGATGATTCTAACTGAAATAAGTCACACAGAAAAAGAAACATCATAAGATATCACTAATACACGGAATGTAAACTTGGCTACACAGGAACTGAATTACAGAACAGAACAGGGTCTCAAATTTAGAAAACCAACTTATGCTTGCTTAAGGGTAAAGGTGAGTTGGGGTGCTGCATAAAACCAGAGATTGAAATGAGCACAGATAAAGTTCCTTAAGCCAAATATTGAATAGACAAGAGCTACTCCTTGCTCAACGAAATGGACTCAACACCCCATATTAAACGCCTAAGAATGTACCTGACTAGTAAGTATCTTAAAACCTATGGATTGCTATGTCTCCGAAAGAGAATCAAGCATGTGTACAGGGGCATAAACGCAGCAGTGATAGGATTGGAGAGGTTCGGTGAGCAAATGAAGACCCTTTGAAGTCATATTGCATGGTACCCATTCCACGGGTTTCAACTACCCAGGTTTAAGGTATTCTTCCTTCAGCTAAAACATGCATGTGGAACCTAGAGTATGATCAACCATGTGATCGGGAGACGTGTTCAAATATGTCTCAGTTTTCCTCCCCTGGTACTCGGGTGCAACATTCCAGACGCTTTACTAACACTCTCCCCACTTGGAGAGTCAGCGCCTTTAACCTCCTGTTTGGCCCAGTTTGCAATTTCTGCAGAAAATGAACAGGAATAGCGAGAACCAATGAGAGACTAGCTGGAGGTGTCTGGACGGGCAAATTTAACTCTCATTTCCCACCAGGAAGAGGAAATAACCAGAGGCTCAGCGTGCCGTGCCGGAACCAGATTAGGGCCTGAAGCCATCCTGCGGTGTTGCGGCCAGGTCACAAGAAAGCAAGTTGAAGAAAGGAGCTCAGGGGCACTGTAATTCACAAACCTGCAGAGTTATAAATGACAGCTATCGTCCAAAAATAGACTGAAGTAAGGCTGCCAAGAGGACTTGAAAGCGGGGCAGAATTGCAGGAAACCGATTTCAGGAGGTAGACTGGAATTGCATTGAAAGCATAGGAAAAGAGGCAGAACGTCCACAATGATGCACTTGGCCAAAAAGGGCGTATGCGTTTTTTCCTGAATATATTCAGGAAAAAACGCATACGCCCTTTTTGGCCAACCAAGCAAGCTTGCAAAGGAAATCTGCACTACAATGAAGTCTCACTTCTCCCCGGTCAAAAGGGCCATCTGAAAAAAGTGTAAAATCCAGAAAGGCAGGACAGGCCATGGAGAACTGGGAGCCTTGTTATGCTGATGGGCGGGATGTAAATTGCCAACAGACACTCAGGAGAAGTGTATGGTGTTTCCTGAAACATCTAAAAAAAAAGCAACAGAGCCTAGGGCACTTCCACTTATGGTCCTATAGCTTAGGGAAATTAAAATCAAAAAGACACAGCCACCCCAAAGTTTGGGACGCCTCCGTTTACAAGAACCTCGTTTACCGTACAAGTTCAATATCACAGAAAGTGAAAAATGGATAAAGAACTTGTGGTACTAACGTACAATGCAGTATCACTCAGCAATGAAATCTATGTCATCAGGCCCGTAGCAGCATAATGAGTGGATTCAGGTACGATGATTCTAACTGAAATAAGTCACAAAGAAAAGAAACATCATAAGATATCACTAATACACGGAATGTAAACTTGGCTACACAGGAACTGCATTCCAAAACAGAACAAGGTCTCAAATTTAGAAAACCAACTTATGCTTGCTTAAGGGGAAAGGTGAGTTGGGGTGCTGCATAAAACCAGAGATTGAAATGAGCACAGATAAAGTTCCTTAAGCCAAATATGGAATAGACAAGAGCTACTCCTTGCTCAACGAAATGGACTCAAAACCCCATATTAAACGCCTAAGAATGTACCTGACTAGTAAGTATCTTAAAACCTATGGATTGCTATGTCTCCAAAAGAGAATCAAGCGTGTGTACAGGGGCATAAACGCAGCAGTGATAGGATTGGAGAGGTTCAGTGAGCAAATGAAGACCCTTTGAAGTCATATTGCATGGTACCCATTCCACGGGTTTCAACTACCCAGGTTTAAGGTATTCTTCCTTCAGCTAAAACATGCATGTGGAACCTAGAGTATGATCAACCATGTGATCGGGAGACGTGTTCAAATATGTCTCAGTTTTCCTCCCCTGGTACTCGGGTGCAACATTCCAGACGCTTTACTAACACTCTCCCCACTTGGAGAGTCAGCGCCTTTAACCTCCTGTTTGGCCCAGTTTGCAATTTCTGCAGAAGATGAACAGGAATAGCGAGAACCAATGAGAGACTAGCTGGAGGTGTCTGGACGGGCAAATTTAACTCTCATTTCCCACCAGGAAGAGGAAATAACCAGAGGCTCAGCGTGCCGTGCCGGAACCAGATTAGGGCCTGAAGCCATCCTGCGGTGTTGCGGCCAGGTCACAAGAAAGCAAGTTGAAGAAAGGAGCTCAGGGGCACTGTAATTCACAAACCTGCAGAGTTATAAATGACAGCTATCGTCCAAAAATAGACTGAAGTAAGGCTGCCAAGAGGACTTGAAAGCGGGGCAGAATTGCAGGAAACCGATTTCAGGAGGTAGACTGGAATTGCATTGAAAGCATAGGAAAAGAGGCAGAACGTCCACAATGATGCACTTGGCCAAAAAGGGCGTATGCGTTTTTTCCTGAATATATTCAGGAAAAAACGCATACGCCCTTTTTGGCCAACCAAGCAAGCTTGCAAAGGAAATCTGCACTACAATGAAGTCTCACTTCTCCCCGGTCAAAAGGGCCATCTGAAAAAAGTGTAAAATCCAGAAAGGCAGGACAGGCCATGGAGAACTGGGAGCCTTGTTATGCTGATGGGCGGGATGTAAATTGCCAACAGACACTCAGGAGAAGTGTATGGTGTTTCCTGAAACATCTAAAAAAAAAGCAACAGAGCCTAGGGCACTTCCACTTATGGTCCTATAGCTTAGGGAAATTAAAATCAAAAAGACACAGCCACCCCAAAGTTTGGGACGCCTCCGTTTACAAGAACCTCGTTTACCGTACAAGTTCAATATCACAGAAAGTGAAAAATGGATAAAGAACTTGTGGTACTAACGTACAATGCAGTATCACTCAGCAATGAAATCTATGTCATCAGGCCCGTAGCAGCATAATGAGTGGATTCAGGTACGATGATTCTAACTGAAATAAGTCACACAGAAAAGAAACATCATAAGATATCACTAATACACGGAATGTAAACTTGGCTACACAGGAACTGCATTCCAAAACAGAACAAGGTCTCAAATTTAGAAAACCAACTTATGCTTGCTTAAGGGGAAAGGTGAGTTGGGGTGCTGCATAAAACCAGAGATTGAAATGAGCACAGATAAAGTTCCTTAAGCCAAATATGGAATAGACAAGAGCTACTCCTTGCTCAACGAAATGGACTCAAAACCCCATATTAAACGCCTAAGAATGTACCTGACTAGTAAGTATCTTAAAACCTATGGATTGCTATGTCTCCAAAAGAGAATCAAGCGTGTGTACAGGGGCATAAACGCAGCAGTGATAGGATTGGAGAGGTTCAGTGAGCAAATGAAGACCCTTTGAAGTCATATTGCATGGTACCCATTCCACGGGTTTCAAATACCCAGGTTTAAGGTATTCTTCCTTCAGCTAAAACATGCATGTGGAACCTAGAGTATGATCAACCATGTGATCGGGAGACGTGTTCAAATATGTCTCAGTTTTCGTACCCTGGTACTCGGGTGCAACATTCCAGACGCTTTACTAACACTCTCCCGACTTGGAGAGTCAGTCCCTTTAACCTCCTGTTTGGCCCAGTTTGCAATTTCTGTGGAAGATGAACAGGAATAGCGAGAACCAATGAGAGACTAGCTGGAGGTGTCTGGATGGGCAAATTTAACTCTCATTTCCCACCAGGAAGAGGAAATAACCAAAGGCTCAGCGTGCCGTGCCGGAACCAGATTAGGGCCTGAAGACATCCTGCGGTGTTGCGGCCATGTCACAAGAAAGCGAGTTAAAGAAAGGAGCTCAGGAGCACTGTAATTCACAAACCTGCAGAGTTATAAACGACAGCTATCGTCCAGAAATATACTGAAGTAAGGCTGCCAAGAGGACTTGAAAGCGGGGCAGAATTGCAGGAAACCGATTTCAGGAGGTAGACTGGAATTGCATTGAAAGCATAGGAAAAGAGGCAGAACGTCCACAATGATGCACTTGGCCAAAAAGGGCGTATGCGTTTTTTCCTGAATATATTCAGGAAAAAACGCATACGCCCTTTTTGGCCAACCAAGCAAGCTTGCAAAGGAAATCTGCACTACAATGAAGTCTCACTTCCCACCGGTCAAAAGGGCCATCTGAAAAAAGTGTAAAATCCAGAAAGGCAGGACAGGCCATGGAGAACTGGGAGCCTTGTTATGCTGATGGGCGGGATGTAAATTACCAACAGACACTCAGGAGAAGTGTATGGTGTTTCCTGAAACATCTAAAAAACAAAGCAACAGAGCCTAGGGCACTGCCACTTATGGTCCTATAGCTTAGGGAAATTAAAATCAAAAAGACACAGCCACCCCAAAGTTTGGGACGCCTCTGTTTACAAGAACCTCGTTTACAGTACAAGTTCAACATCGCAGAAAGTGAAAAATGGATAAAGAAGTTGTGGTATTTACTTACAAAGCAATATCACTCAGCAATGAAATCTGTGTCATCAGGCCCTTAGCAGCACAATGAGTGGATTCAGGTATGATGATTCTAACTGAAATAAGTCACACAGAAAAAGAAACATCATAAGATATCAGTAATACACGGAATGTAAACTTGGCTACACAGGAACTGAATTACAGAACAGAACAGGGTCTCAAATTTAGAAAACCAACCTATGCTTGCTTAAGGGTAAAGGTGAGTTGGGGTGCTGCATAAAACCAGAGATTGAAATGAGCACAGATAAAGTTCCTTAAGCCAAATATGGAATAGACAAGAGCTACTCCTTGCTCAACGAAATGGACTCAACACCCCATATTAAACGCCTAAGAATGTACCTGACTAGTAAGTATCTTAAAACCTATGGATTGCTATGTCTCCGAAAGAGAATCAAGCATGTGTACAGGGGCATAAACGCAGCAGTGATAGGATTGGAGAGGTTCGGTGAGCAAATGAAGACCCTTTGAAGTCATATTGCATGGTACCCATTCCACTGGTTTCAACTACCCAGGTTTTAGGTATTCTTCCTTCAGCTAAAACGTGCATGTGGAACCCAAGTATGATCAACCATGTGAATGGGAGACGTGTTCAAATATGTCTCAGTTTTCCTCCCCTGGTACTCGGGTGCAACATTCCAGACGCTTTACTAACACTCTCCCCACTTGGAAAGTCAGCGCCTTTAACCTCCTGTTTGGCCCAGTTTGCAATTTCTGCAGAAGATGAACAGGAATAGCGAGAACCAATGAGAGGCTAGCTGGAGGTGTCTGGACGGGCAAATTTAACTCTCATTTCCCACCAGGAAGAGGAAATAACCAAAGGCTCAGTGTGCCGAGCCGGACCAGATTAGGGCCTGAAGCCATCCTGCAGTGTTGTGGCCAGCTCAAACAAAAGCGAGTTGAAGAAAGGAGCTCAGGGGCACTGTAATTCACAAACCTGCAGAGTTATAAATGACAGCTATCGTCCAAAAATAGACTGAAGTAAGGCTGCCAAGAGGACTTGAAAGCGGGGCAGAATTGCAGGAAACCGATTTCAGGAGGTAGACTGGAATTGCATTGAAAGCATAGGAAAAGAGGCAGAACGTCCACAATGATGCACTTGGCCAAAAAGGGCGTATGCGTTTTTTCCTGAATATATTCAGGAAAAAACGCATACGCCCTTTTTGGCCAACCAAGCAAGCTTGCAAAGGAAATCTGCACTACAATGAAGTCTCACTTCTCCCCGGTCAAAAGGGCCATCTGAAAAAAGTGTAAAATCCAGAAAGGCAGGACAGGCCATGGAGAACTGGGAGCCTTGTTATGCTGATGGGCGGGATGTAAATTGCCAACAGACACTCAGGAGAAGTGTATGGTGTTTCCTGAAACATCTAAAAAAAAAGCAACAGAGCCTAGGGCACTTCCACTTATGGTCCTATAGCTTAGGGAAATTAAAATCAAAAAGACACAGCCACCCCAAAGTTTGGGACGCCTCCGTTTACAAGAACCTCGTTTACCGTACAAGTTCAATATCACAGAAAGTGAAAAATGGATAAAGAACTTGTGGTACTTACGTACAATGCAGTATCACTCAGCAATGAAATCTATGTCATCAGGCCCGTAGCAGCATAATGAGTGGATTCAGGTACGATGATTCTAACTGAAATAAGTCACACAGAAAAGAAACATCATAAGATATCACTAATACATGGAATGTAAACTTGGCTACACAGGAACTGCATTCCAAAACAGAACAAGGTCTCAAATTTAGAAAACCAACTTATGCTTGCTTAAGGGGAAAGGTGAGTTGGGGTGCTGCATAAAACCAGAGATTGAAATGAGCACAGATAAAGTTCCTTAAGCCAAATATGGAATAGACAAGAGCTACTCCTTGCTCAACGAAATGGACTCAAAACCCCATATTAAACGCCTAAGAATGTACCTGACTAGTAAGTATCTTAAAACCTATGGATTGCTATGTCTCCAAAAGAGAATCAAGCGTGTGTACAGGGGCATAAACGCAGCAGTGATAGGATTGGAGAGGTTCAGTGAGCAAATGAAGACCCTTTGAAGTCATATTGCATGGTACCCATTCCACGGGTTTCAAATACCCAGGTTTAAGGTATTCTTCCTTCAGCTAAAACATGCATGTGGAACCTAGAGTATGATCAACCATGTGATCGGGAGACGTGTTCAAATATGTCTCAGTTTTCGTACCCTGGTACTCGGGTGCAACATTCCAGACGCTTTACTAACACTCTCCCGACTTGGAGAGTCAGTCCCTTTAACCTCCTGTTTGGCCCAGTTTGCAATTTCTGCGGAAGATGAACAGGAATAGCGAGAACCAATGAGAGACTAGCTGGAGGTGTCTGGACGGGCAAATTTAACTCTCATTTCCCACCAGGAAGAGGAATTAACCAAAGGCTCAGCGTGCCGTGCCGGAACCAGATTAGGGCCTGAAGCCATCCTGCGGTGTTGCGGCCAGCTCACAAGAAAGCGAGTTGAAGAAAGGAGCTCGGGGCACTGTAATTCACAAACCTGCAGAGTTATAAATGACAGCTATCGTCCAAAAATAGACTGAAGTAAGGCTGCCAAGAGGACTTGAAAGCGGGGCAGAATTGCAGGAAACCGATTTCAGGAGGTAGACTGGAATTGCATTGAAAGCATAGGAAAAGAGGCAGAACGTCCACAATGATGCACTTGGCCAAAAAGGGCGTATGCGTTTTTTCCTGAATATATTCAGGAAAAAACGCATACGCCCTTTTTGGCCAACCAAGCAAGCTTGCAAAGGAAATCTGCACTACAATGAAGTCTCACTTCCCCCCGGTCAAAAGGGCCATCTGAAAAAAGTGTAAAATCCAGAAAGGCAGGACAGGCCATGGAGAACTGGGAGCCTTGTTATGCTGATGGGCGGGATGTAAATTGCCAACAACCACTCGGGAGAAGTGTATGGTGTTTCCTGAAACATCTAAAAAACAAAGCAACAGAACCTAGGGCACTTCCACTTATGGTCCTATAGCTTAGGGAAATTAAAATCAAAAAGACACAGCCACCCCAAAGTTTGGAACGGCTCTGTTTACAAGAACCTCGTTTACAGTACAAGTTCAACATCGCAGAAAGTGAAAAATGGATAAAGAAGTTGTGGTATTTACTTACAAAGCAATATCACTCAGCAATGAAATCTGTGTCATCAGGCCCTTAGCAGCACAATGAGTGGATTCAGGTATGATGATTCTAACTGAAATAAGTCACACAGAAAAAGAAACATCATAAGATATCAGTAATACACGGAATGTAAACTTGGCTACACAGGAACTGAATTACAGAACAGAACAGGGTCTCAAATTTAGAAAACCAACTTATGCTTGCTTAAGGGTAAAGGTGAGTTGGGGTGCTGCATAAAACCAGAGATTGAAATGAGCACAGATTAAGTTCCTTAAGTCAAATATGGAATAGACAAGAGCTACTCCTTGCTCAACGAAATGGACTCAAAACCGCATATTAAACGCCTAAGAATGGACCTGACTAGTAAGTATCGTAAAACCTATGGATTGCTATGTCTCCAAAAGAGAATCAAGCATGTGTACAGGGGCATAAACGCAGCAGTGATAGGATTGGAGAGGTTCGGTGAGCAAATGAAGACCCTTTGAAGTCATATTGCATGGTACCCATTCCACGGGTTTCAAATACCCAGGTTTAAGGTATTCTTCCTTCAGCTAAAACATGCATGTGGAACCTAGAGTATGATCAACCATGTGATCGGGAGACGTGTTCAAATATGTCTCAGTTTTCGTACCCTGGTACTCGGGTGCAACATTCCAGACGCTTTACTAACACTCTCCCGACTTGGAGAGTCAGTCCCTTTAACCTCCTGTTTGGCCCAGTTTGCAATTTCTGCGGAAGATGAACAGGAATAGCGAGAACCAATGAGAGACTAGCTGGAGGTGTCTGGACGGGCAAATTTAACTCTCATTTCCCACCAGGAAGAGGAATTAACCAAAGGCTCAGCGTGCCGTGCCGGAACCAGATTAGGGCCTGAAGCCATCCTGCGGTGTTGCGGCCAGCTCACAAGAAAGCGAATTGAAGAAAGGAGCTCAGGGGCACTGTAATTCACAAACCTGCAGAGTTATAAATGACAGCTATCGTCCAAAAATAGACTGAAGTAAGGCTGCCAAGAGGACTTGAAAGCGGGGCAGAATTGCAGGAAACCGATTTCAGGAGGTAGACTGGAATTGCATTGAAAGCATAGGAAAAGAGGCAGAACGTCCACAATGATGCACTTGGCCAAAAAGGGCGTATGCGTTTTTTCCTGAATATATTCAGGAAAAAACGCATACGCCCTTTTTGGCCAACCAAGCAAGCTTGCAAAGGAAATCTGCACTACAATGAAGTCTCACTTCCCCCCGGTCAAAAGGGCCATCTGAAAAAAGTGTAAAATCCAGAAAGGCAGGACAGGCCATGGAGAACTGGGAGCCTTGTTATGCTGATGGGCGGGATGTAAATTGCCAACAACCACTCGGGAGAAGTGTATGGTGTTTCCTGAAACATCTACAAAACAAAGCAACAGAACCTAGGGCACTTCCACTTATGGTCCTATAGCTTAGGGAAATTAAAATCAAAAAGACACAGCCACCCCAAAGTGTGGAACGGCTCTGTTTACAAGAACCTCGTTTACAGTACAAGTTCAACATCGCAGAAAGTGAAAAATGGATAAAGAAGTTGTGGTATTTACTTACAAAGCAATATCACTCAGCAATGAAATCTGTGTCATCAGGCCCTTAGCAGCACAATGAGTGGATTCAGGTATGATGATTCTAACTGAAATAAGTCACACAGAAAAAGAAACATCATAAGATATCAGTAATACACGGAATGTAAACTTGGCTACACAGGAACTGAATTACAGAACAGAACAGGGTCTCAAATTTAGAAAACCAACTTATGCTTGCTTAAGGGGAAAGGTGAGTTGGGGTGCTGCATAAAAGCAGAGATTGAAATGAGCACAGATAAAGTTCCTTAAGCCAAATATGGAATAGACAAGAGCTACTCCTTGCTCAACGAAATGGACTCAACACCGCATATTAAACGCCTAAGAATGTACCTGACTAGTAAGTATCTTAAAACCTATGGATTGCTATGTCTCCGAAAGAGAATCAAGCATGTGTACAGGGGCATAAACGCAGCAGTGATAGGATTGGAGAGGTTCGGTGAGCAAATGAAGACCCTTTGAAGTCATATTGCATGGTACCCATTCCACGGGTTTCAAATACCCAGGTTTAAGGTATTCTTCCTTCAGCTAAAACATGCATGTGGAACCTAGAGTATGATCAACCATGTGATCGGGAGACGTGTTCAAATATGTCTCAGTTTTCCTCCCCTGGTACTCGGGTGCAACATTCCAGACGCTTTACTAACACTCTCCCCACTTGGAGAGTCAGTCCCTTTAACCTCCTGTTTGGCCCAGTTTGCAATTTCTGTGGAAGATGAACAGGAATAGCGAGAACCAATGAGAGACTAGCTGGAGGTGTCTGGATGGGCAAATTTTACTCTCATTTCCCACCAGGAAGAGGAAATAACCAAAGGCTCAGCGTGCCGTGCCGGAACCAGATTAGGGCCTGAAGACATCCTGCGGTGTTGCGGCCATGTCACAAGAAAGCGAGTTAAAGAAAGGAGCTCAGGAGCACTGTAATTCACAAACCTGCAGAGTTATAAACGACAGCTATCGTCCAAAAATATACTGAAGTAAGGCTGCCAAGAGGACTTGAAAGCGGGGCAGAATTGCAGGAAACCGATTTCAGGAGGTAGACTGGAATTGCATTGAAAGCATAGGAAAAGAGGCAGAACGTCCACAATGATGCACTTGGCCAAAAAGGGCGTATGCGTTTTTTCCTGAATATATTCAGGAAAAAACGCATACGCCCTTTTTGGCCAACCAAGCAAGCTTGCAAAGGAAATCTGCACTACAATGAAGTCTCACTTCCCACCGGTCAAAAGGGCCATCTGAAAAAAGTGTAAAATCCAGAAAGGCAGGACAGGCCATGGAGAACTGGGAGCCTTGTTA
The DNA here is from genome assembly GCF_951394435.1 of Stenella coeruleoalba. Taxonomy (NCBI): domain Eukaryota; kingdom Metazoa; phylum Chordata; class Mammalia; order Artiodactyla; family Delphinidae; genus Stenella; species Stenella coeruleoalba. The sequence goes on from NW_027646078.1 coordinate 73,405, forward strand.
TGCTGATGGGCGGGATGTAAATTACCAACAACCACTCGGGAGAAGTGTATGGTGTTTCCTGAAACATCTAAAAAACAAAGCAACAGAACCTAGGGCACTTCCACTTATGGTCCTATAGCTTAGGGAAATTAAAATCAAAGAGACACAGCCACCCCAAAGTTTGGAACGGCTCTGTTTACAAGAACCTCGTTTACAGTACAAGTTCAACATCGCAGAAAGTGAAAAATGGATAAAGAACTTGTGGTACTTACGTACAATGCAGTATCACTCAGCAATGAAATCTATGTCATCAGGCCCGTAGCAGCATAATGACTGGATTCAGGTACGATGATTCTAACTGAAATAAGTCACACAGAAAAAGAAACATCATAAGATATCACTAATACACGGAATGTAAACTTGGCTACACAGGAACTGAATTACAGAACAGAACAGGGTCTCAAATTTAGAAAACCAACTTATGCTTGCTTAAGGGTAAAGGTGAGTTGGGGTGCTGCATAAAACCAGAGATTGAAATGAGCACAGATAAAGTTCCTTAAGCCAAATATGGAATAGACAAGAACTACTCCTTGCTCAACGAAATGGACTCAACACCCCATATTAAACGCCTAAGAATGTACCTGACTAGTAAGTATCTTAAAACCTATGGATTGCTATGTCTCCGAAAGAGAATCAAGCATGTGTACAGGGGCATAAACGCAGCAGTGATAGGATTGGAGAGGTTCGGTGAGCAAATGAAGACCCTTTGAAGTCATATTGCATGGTACCCATTCCACGGGTTTCAACTACCCAGGTTTAAGGTATTCTTCCTTCAGCTAAAACATGCATGTGGAACCTAGAGTATGATCAACCATGTGATCGGGAGACGTGTTCAAATATGTCTCAGTTTTCCTCCCCTGGTACTCGGGTGCAACATTCCAGACGCTTTACTAACACTCTCCCCACTTGGAGAGTCAGCGCCTTTAACCTCCTGTTTGGCCCAGTTTGCAATTTCTGCAGAAGATGAACAGGAATAGCGAGAACCAATGAGAGACTAGCTGGAGGTGTCTGGACGGGCAAATTTAACTCTCATTTCCCACCAGGAAGAGGAAATAACCAGAGGCTCAGCGTGCCGTGCCGGAACCAGATTAGGGCCTGAAGCCATCCTGCGGTGTTGCGGCCAGGTCACAAGAAAGCAAGTTGAAGAAAGGAGCTCAGGGGCACTGTAATTCACAAACCTGCAGAGTTATAAATGACAGCTATCGTCCAAAAATAGACTGAAGTAAGGCTGCCAAGAGGACTTGAAAGCGGGGCAGAATTGCAGGAAACCGATTTCAGGAGGTAGACTGGAATTGCATTGAAAGCATAGGAAAAGAGGCAGAACGTCCACAATGATGCACTTGGCCAAAAAGGGCGTATGCGTTTTTTCCTGAATATATTCAGGAAAAAACGCATACGCCCTTTTTGGCCAACCAAGCAAGCTTGCAAAGGAAATCTGCAGTACAATGAAGTCTCACTTCTCCCCGGTCAAAAGGGCCATCTGAAAAAAGTGTAAAATCCAGAAAGGCAGGACAGGCCATGGAGAACTGGGAGCCTTGTTATGCTGATGGGCGGGATGTAAATTGCCAACAGACACTCAGGAGAAGTGTATGGTGTTTCCTGAAACATCTAAAAAAAAAGCAACAGAGCCTAGGGCACTTCCACTTATGGTCCTATAGCTTAGGGAAATTAAAATCAAAAAGACACAGCCACCCCAAAGTTTGGGACGCCTCCGTTTACAAGAACCTCGGTTACCGTACAAGTTCAATATCACAGAAAGTGAAAAATGGATAAAGAACTTGTGCTACTAACGTACAATGCAGTATCACTCAGCAATGAAATCTATGTCATCAGGCCCGTAGCAGCATAATGAGTGGATTCAGGTACGATGATTCTAACTGAAATAAGTCACACAGAAAAGAAACATCATAAGATATCACTAATACACGGAATGTAAACTTGGCTACACAGGAACTGCATTCCAAAACAGAACAAGGTCTCAAATTTAGAAAACCAACTTATGCTTGCTTAAGGGGAAAGGTGAGTTGGGGTGCTGCATAAAACCAGAGATTGAAATGAGCACAGATAAAGTTCCTTAAGCCAAATATGGAATAGACAAGAGCTACTCCTTGCTCAACGAAATGGACTCAAAACCCCATATTAAACGCCTAAGAATGTACCTGACTAGTAAGTATCTTAAAACCTATGGATTGCTATGTCTCCAAAAGAGAATCAAGCGTGTGTACAGGGGCATGAACGCAGCAGTGATAGGATTGGAGAGGTTCAGTGAGCAAATGAAGACCCTTTGAAGTCATATTGCATGGTACCCATTCCACGGGTTTCAAATACCCAGGTTTAAGGTATTCTTCCTTCAGCTAAAACATGCATGTGGAACCTAGAGTATGATCAACCATGTGATCGGGAGACGTGTTCAAATATGTCTCAGTTTTCGTACCCTGGTACTCGGGTGCAACATTCCAGACGCTTTACTAACACTCTCCCGACTTGGAGAGTCAGTCCCTTTAACCTCCTGTTTGGCCCAGTTTGCAATTTCTGCGGAAGATGAACAGGAATAGCGAGAACCAATGAGAGACTAGCTGGAGGTGTCTGGACGGGCAAATTTAACTCTCATTTCCCACCAGGAAGAGGAATTAACCAAAGGCTCAGTGTGCCGTGCCAGAACCAGATTAGGGCCTGAAGCCATCCTGCGGTGTTGCGGCCAGCTCACAAGAAAGCGAGTTGAAGAAAGGAGCTCAGGGGCACTGTAATTCACAAACCTGCAGAGTTATAAATGACAGCTATCGTCCAAAAATAGACTGAAGTAAGGCTGCCAAGAGGACTTGAAAGCGGGGCAGAATTGCAGGAAACCGATTTCAGGAGGTAGACTGGAATTGCATTGAAAGCATAGGAAAAGAGGCAGAACGTCCACAATGATGCACTTGGCCAAAAAGGGCGTATGCGTTTTTTCCTGAATATATTCAGGAAAAAACGCATACGCCCTTTTTGGCCAACCAAGCAAGCTTGCAAAGGAAATCTGCACTACAATGAAGTCTCACTTCCCCCCGGTCAAAAGGGCCATCTGAAAAAAGTGTAAAATCCAGAAAGGCAGGACAGGCCATGGAGAACTGGGAGCCTTGTTATGCTGATGGGCGGGATGTAAATTGCCAACAACCACTCGGGAGAAGTGTATGGTGTTTCCTGAAACATCTAAAAAACAAAGCAACAGAACCTAGGGCACTTCCACTTATGGTCCTATAGCTTAGGGAAATTAAAATCAAAAAGACACAGCCACCCCAAAGTTTGGAACGGCTCTGTTTACAAGAACTTCGTTTACAGTACAAGTTCAACATCGCAGAAAGTGAAAAATGGATAAAGAAGTTGTGGTATTTACTTACAAAGCAATATCACTCAGCAATGAAATCTGTGTCATCAGGCCCTTAGCAGCACAATGAGTGGATTCAGGTATGATGATTCTAACTGAAATAAGTCACACAGAAAAAGAAACATCATAAGATATCAGTAATACACGGAATGTAAACTTGGCTACACAGGAACTGAATTACAGAACAGAACAGGGTCTCAAATTTAGAAAACCAACTTATGCTTGCTTAAGGGTAAAGGTGAGTTGGGGTGCTGCATAAAACCAGAGATTGAAATGAGCACAGATTAAGTTCCTTAAGTCAAATATGGAATAGACAAGAGCTACTCCTTGCTCAACGAAATGGACTCAAAACCGCATATTAAACGCCTAAGAATGGACCTGACTAGTAAGTATCGTAAAACCTATGGATTGCTATGTCTCCAAAAGAGAATCAAGCATGTGTACAGGGGCATAAACGCAGCAGTGATAGGATTGGAGAGGTTCGGTGAGCAAATGAAGACCCTTTGAAGTCATATTGCATGGTACCCATTCCACGGGTTTCAAATACCCAGGTTTAAGGTATTCTTCCTTCAGCTAAAACATGCATGTGGAACCTAGAGTATGATCAACCATGTGATCGGGAGACGTGTTCAAATATGTCTCAGTTTTCGTACCCTGGTACTCGGGTGCAACATTCCAGACGCTTTACTAACACTCTCCCGACTTGGAGAGTCAGTCCCTTTAACCTCCTGTTTGGCCCAGTTTGCAATTTCTGCGGAAGATGAACAGGAATAGCGAGAACCAATGAGAGACTAGCTGGAGGTGTCTGGACGGGCAAATTTAACTCTCATTTCCCACCAGGAAGAGGAATTAACCAAAGGCTCAGCGTGCCGTGCCGGAACCAGATTAGGGCCTGAAGCCATCCTGCGGTGTTGCGGCCAGCTCACAAGAAAGCGAATTGAAGAAAGGAGCTCAGGGGCACTGTAATTCACAAACCTGCAGAGTTATAAATGACAGCTATCGTCCAAAAATAGACTGAAGTAAGGCTGCCAAGAGGACTTGAAAGCGGGGCAGAATTGCAGGAAACCGATTTCAGGAGGTAGACTGGAATTGCATTGAAAGCATAGGAAAAGAGGCAGAACGTCCACAATGATGCACTTGGCCAAAAAGGGCGTATGCGTTTTTTCCTGAATATATTCAGGAAAAAACGCATACGCCCTTTTTGGCCAACCAAGCAAGCTTGCAAAGGAAATCTGCACTACAATGAAGTCTCACTTCCCCCCGGTCAAAAGGGCCATCTGAAAAAAGTGTAAAATCCAGAAAGGCAGGACAGGCCATGGAGAACTGGGAGCCTTGTTATGCTGATGGGCGGGATGTAAATTGCCAACAACCACTCGGGAGAAGTGTATGGTGTTTCCTGAAACATCTAAAAAACAAAGCAACAGAACCTAGGGCACTTCCACTTATGGTCCTATAGCTTAGGGAAATTAAAATCAAAAAGACACAGCCACCCCAAAGTTTGGAACGGCTCTGTTTACAAGAACCTCGTTTACAGTACAAGTTCAACATCGCAGAAAGTGAAAAATGGATAAAGAAGTTGTGGTATTTACTTACAAAGCAATATCACTCAGCAATGAAATCTGTGTCATCAGGCCCTTAGCAGCACAATGAGTGGATTCAGGTATGATGATTCTAACTGAAATAAGTCACACAGAAAAAGAAACATCATAAGATATCAGTAATACACGGAATGTAAACTTGGCTACACAGGAACTGAATTACAGAACAGAACAGGGTCTCAAATTTAGAAAACCAACTTATGCTTGCTTAAGGGGAAAGGTGAGTTGGGGTGCTGCATAAAAGCAGAGATTGAAATGAGCACAGATAAAGTTCCTTAAGCCAAATATGGAATAGACAAGAGCTACTCCTTGCTCAACGAAATGGACTCAACACCGCATATTAAACGCCTAAGAATGTACCTGACTAGTAAGTATCTTAAAACCTATGGATTGCTATGTCTCCGAAAGAGAATCAAGCATGTGTACAGGGGCATAAACGCAGCAGTGATAGGATTGGAGAGGTTCGGTGAGCAAATGAAGACCCTTTGAAGTCATATTGCATGGTACCCATTCCACGGGTTTCAAATACCCAGGTTTAAGGTATTCTTCCTTCAGCTAAAACATGCATGTGGAACCTAGAGTATGATCAACCATGTGATCGGGAGACGTGTTCAAATATGTCTCAGTTTTCCTCCCCTGGTACTCGGGTGCAACATTCCAGACGCTTTACTAACACTCTCCCCACTTGGAGAGTCAGTCCCTTTAACCTCCTGTTTGGCCCAGTTTGCAATTTCTGTGGAAGATGAACAGGAATAGCGAGAACCAATGAGAGACTAGCTGGAGGTGTCTGGATGGGCAAATTTAACTCTCATTTCCCACCAGGAAGAGGAAATAACCAAAGGCTCAGCGTGCCGTGCCGGAACCAGATTAGGGCCTGAAGACATCCTGCGGTGTTGCGGCCATGTCACAAGAAAGCGAGTTAAAGAAAGGAGCTCAGGAGCACTGTAATTCACAAACCTGCAGAGTTATAAACGACAGCTATCGTCCAAAAATATACTGAAGTAAGGCTGCCAAGAGGACTTGAAAGCGGGGCAGAATTGCAGGAAACCGATTTCAGGAGGTAGACTGGAATTGCATTGAAAGCATAGGAAAAGAGGCAGAACGTCCACAATGATGCACTTGGCCAAAAAGGGCGTATGCGTTTTTTCCTGAATATATTCAGGAAAAAACGCATACGCCCTTTTTGGCCAACCAAGCAAGCTTGCAAAGGAAATCTGCACTACAATGAAGTCTCACTTCCCACCGGTCAAAAGGGCCATCTGAAAAAAGTGTAAAATCCAGAAAGGCAGGACAGGCCATGGAGAACTGGGAGCCTTGTTATGCTGATGGGCGGGATGTAAATTACCAACAACCACTCGGGAGAAGTGTATGGTGTTTCCTGAAACATCTAAAAAACAAAGCAACAGAACCTAGGGCACTTCCACTTATGGTCCTATAGCTTAGGGAAATTAAAATCAAAGAGACACAGCCACCCCAAAGTTTGGAACGGCTCTGTTTACAAGAACCTCGTTTACAGTACAAGTTCAACATCGCAGAAAGTGAAAAATGGATAAAGAACTTGTGGTACTTACGTACAATGCAGTATCACTCAGCAATGAAATCTATGTCATCAGGCCCGTAGCAGCATAATGACTGGATTCAGGTACGATGATTCTAACTGAAATAAGTCACACAGAAAAAGAAACATCATAAGATATCACTAATACACGGAATGTAAACTTGGCTACACAGGAACTGAATTACAGAACAGAACAGGGTCTCAAATTTAGAAAACCAACTTATGCTTGCTTAAGGGTAAAGGTGAGTTGGGGTGCTGCATAAAACCAGAGATTGAAATGAGCACAGATAAAGTTCCTTAAGCCAAATATGGAATAGACAAGAACTACTCCTTGCTCAACGAAATGGACTCAACACCCCATATTAAACGCCTAAGAATGTACCTGACTAGTAAGTATCTTAAAACCTATGGATTGCTATGTCTCCGAAAGAGAATCAAGCATGTGTACAGGGGCATAAACGCAGCAGTGATAGGATTGGAGAGGTTCGGTGAGCAAATGAAGACCCTTTGAAGTCATATTGCATGGTACCCATTCCACGGGTTTCAACTACCCAGGTTTAAGGTATTCTTCCTTCAGCTAAAACATGCATGTGGAACCTAGAGTATGATCAACCATGTGATCGGGAGACGTGTTCAAATATGTCTCAGTTTTCCTCCCCTGGTACTCGGGTGCAACATTCCAGACGCTTTACTAACACTCTCCCCACTTGGAGAGTCAGCGCCTTTAACCTCCTGTTTGGCCCAGTTTGCAATTTCTGCAGAAGATGAACAGGAATAGCGAGAACCAATGAGAGACTAGCTGGAGGTGTCTGGACGGGCAAATTTAACTCTCATTTCCCACCAGGAAGAGGAAATAACCAGAGGCTCAGCGTGCCGTGCCGGAACCAGATTAGGGCCTGAAGCCATCCTGCGGTGTTGCGGCCAGGTCACAAGAAAGCAAGTTGAAGAAAGGAGCTCAGGGGCACTGTAATTCACAAACCTGCAGAGTTATAAATGACAGCTATCGTCCAAAAATAGACTGAAGTAAGGCTGCCAAGAGGACTTGAAAGCGGGGCAGAATTGCAGGAAACCGATTTCAGGAGGTAGACTGGAATTGCATTGAAAGCATAGGAAAAGAGGCAGAACGTCCACAATGATGCACTTGGCCAAAAAGGGCGTATGCGTTTTTTCCTGAATATATTCAGGAAAAAACGCATACGCCCTTTTTGGCCAACCAAGCAAGCTTGCAAAGGAAATCTGCACTACAATGAAGTCTCACTTCTCCCCGGTCAAAAGGGCCATCTGAAAAAAGTGTAAAATCCAGAAAGGCAGGACAGGCCATGGAGAACTGGGAGCCTTGTTATGCTGATGGGCGGGATGTAAATTGCCAACAGACACTCAGGAGAAGTGTATGGTGTTTCCTGAAACATCTAAAAAAAAAGCAACAGAGCCTAGGGCACTTCCACTTATGGTCCTATAGCTTAGGGAAATTAAAATCAAAAAGACACAGCCACCCCAAAGTTTGGGACGCCTCCGTTTACAAGAACCTCGGTTACCGTACAAGTTCAATATCACAGAAAGTGAAAAATGGATAAAGAACTTGTGGTACTAACGTACAATGCAGTATCACTCAGCAATGAAATCTATGTCATCAGGCCCGTAGCAGCATAATGAGTGGATTCAGGTACGATGATTCTAACTGAAATAAGTCACACAGAAAAGAAACATCATAAGATATCACTAATACACGGAATGTAAACTTGGCTACACAGGAACTGCATTCCAAAACAGAACAAGGTCTCAAATTTAGAAAACCAACTTATGCTTGCTTAAGGGGAAAGGTGAGTTGGGGTGCTGCATAAAACCAGAGATTGAAATGAGCACAGATAAAGTTCCTTAAGCCAAATATGGAATAGACAAGAGCTACTCCTTGCTCAACGAAATGGACTCAAAACCCCATATTAAACGCCTAAGAATGTACCTGACTAGTAAGTATCTTAAAACCTATGGATTGCTATGTCTCCAAAAGAGAATCAAGCGTGTGTACAGGGGCATAAACGCAGCAGTGATAGGATTGGAGAGGTTCAGTGAGCAAATGAAGACCCTTTGAAGTCATATTGCATGGTACCCATTCCACAGGTTTCAAATACCCAGGTTTAAGGTATTCTTCCTTCAGCTAAAACATGCATGTGGAACCTAGAGTATGATCAACCATGTGATCGGGAGACGTGTTCAAATATGTCTCAGTTTTCGTACCCTGGTACTCGGGTGCAACATTCCAGACGCTTTACTAACACTCTCCCGACTTGGAGAGTCAGTCCCTTTAACCTCCTGTTTGGCCCAGTTTGCAATTTCTGCGGAAGATGAACAGGAATAGCGAGAACCAATGAGAGACTAGCTGGAGGTGTCTGGACGGGCAAATTTAACTCTCATTTCCCACCAGGAAGAGGAATTAACCAAAGGCTCAGCGTGCCGTGCCGGAACCAGATTAGGGCCTGAAGCCATCCTGCGGTGTTGCGGCCAGCTCACAAGAAAGCGAGTTGAAGAAAGGAGCTCAGGGGCACTGTAATTCACAAACCTGCAGAGTTATAAATGACAGCTATCGTGCAAAAATAGACTGAAGTAAGGCTGCCAAGAGGACTTGAAAGCGGGGCAGAATTGCAGGAAACCGATTTCAGGAGGTAGACTGGAATTGCATTGAAAGCATAGGAAAAGAGGCAGAACGTCCACAATGATGCACTTGGCCAAAAAGGGCGTATGCGTTTTTTCCTGAATATATTCAGGAAAAAACGCATACGCCCTTTTTGGCCAACCAAGCAAGCTTGCAAAGGAAATCTGCACTACAATGAAGTCTCACTTCCCCCCGGTCAAAAGGGCCATCTGAAAAAAGTGTAAAATCCAGAAAGGCAGGACAGGCCATGGAGAACTGGGAGCCTTGTTATGCTGATGGGCGGGATGTAAATTGCCAACAACCACTCGGGAGAAGTGTATGGTGTTTCCTGAAACATCTAAAAAACAAAGCAACAGAACCTAGGGCACTTCCACTTATGGTCCTATAGCTTAGGGAAATTAAAATCAAAAAGACACAGCCACCCCAAAGTTTGGAACGGCTCTGTTTACAAGAACCTCGTTTACAGTACAAGTTCAACATCGCAGAAAGTGAAAAATGGATAAAGAAGTTGTGGTATTTACTTACAAAGCAATATCACTCAGCAATGAAATCTGTGTCATCAGGCCCTTAGCAGCACAATGAGTGGATTCAGGTATGATGATTCTAACTGAAATAAGTCACACAGAAAAAGAAACATCATAAGATATCAGTAATACACGGAATGTAAACTTGGCTACACAGGAACTGAATTACAGAACAGAACAGGGTCTCAAATTTAGAAAACCAACTTATGCTTGCTTAAGGGGAAAGGTGAGTTGGGGTGCTGCATAAAACCAGAGATTGAAATGAGCACAGATAAAGTTCCTTAAGCCAAATATGGAATAGACAAGAGCTACTCCTTGCTCAACGAAATGGACTCAACACCGCATATTAAACGCCTAAGAATGTACCTGACTAGTAAGTATCTTAAAACCTATGGATTGCTATGTCTCCAAAAGAGAATCAAGCATGTGTACAGGGGCATAAACGCAGCAGTGATAGGATTGGAGAGGTTCGGTGAGCAAATGAAGACCCTTTGAAGTCATATTGCATGGTACCCATTCCACAGGTTTCAAATACCCAGGTTTAAGGTATTCTTCCTTCAGCTAAAACATGCATGTGGAACCTAGAGTATGATCAACCATGTGATCGGGAGACGTGTTCAAATATGTCTCAGTTTTCCTCCCCTGGTACTCGGGTGCAACATTCCAGACGCTTTACTAACACTCTCCCCACTTGAAGAGTCAGTCCCTTTAACCTCCTGTTTGGCCCAGTTTGCAATTTCTGTGGAAGATGAACAGGAATAGCGAGAACCAATGAGAGACTAGCTGGAGGTGTCTGGATGGGCAAATTTAACTCTCATTTCCCACCAGGAAGAGGAAATAACCAAAGGCTCAGCGTGCCGTGCCGGAACCAGATTAGGGCCTGAAGACATCCTGCGGTGTTGCGGCCATGTCACAAGAAAGCGAGTTAAAGAAAGGAGCTCAGGAGCACTGTAATTCACAAACCTGCAGAGTTATAAACGACAGCTATCGTCCAAAAATATACTGAAGTAAGGCTGCCAAGAGGACTTGAAAGCGGGGCAGAATTGCAGGAAACCGATTTCAGGAGGTAGACTGGAATTGCATTGAAAGCATAGGAAAAGAGGCAGAACGTCCACAATGATGCACTTGGCCAAAAAGGGCGTATGCGTTTTTTCCTGAATATATTCAGGAAAAAACGCATACGCCCTTTTTGGCCAACCAAGCAAGCTTGCAAAGGAAATCTGCACTACAATGAAGTCTCACTTCCCACCGGTCAAAAGGGCCATCTGAAAAAAGTGTAAAATCCAGAAAGGCAGGACAGGCCATGGAGAACTGGGAGCCTTGTTATGCTGATGGGCGGGATGTAAATTACCAACAACCACTCGGGAGAAGTGTATGGTGTTTCCTGAAACATCTAAAAAACAAAGCAACAGAACCTAGGGCACTTCCACTTATGGTCCTATAGCTTAGGGAAATTAAAATCAAAGAGACACAGCCACCCCAAAGTTTGGAACGGCTCTGTTTACAAGAACCTCGTTTACAGTACAAGTTCAACATCGCAGAAAGTGAAAAATGGATAAAGAACTTGTGGTACTTACGTACAATGCAGTATCACTCAGCAATGAAATCTATGTCATCAGGCCCGTAGCAGCATAATGACTGGATTCAGGTACGATGATTCTAACTGAAATAAGTCACACAGAAAAAGAAACATCATAAGATATCACTAATACACGGAATGTAAACTTGGCTACACAGGAACTGAATTACAGAACAGAACAGGGTCTCAAATTTAGAAAACCAACTTATGCTTGCTTAAGGGTAAAGGTGAGTTGGGGTGCTGCATAAAACCAGAGATTGAAATGAGCACAGATAAAGTTCCTTAAGCCAAATATGGAATAGACAAGAACTACTCCTTGCTCAACGAAATGGACTCAACACCCCATATTAAACGCCTAAGAATGTACCTGACTAGTAAGTATCTTAAAACCTATGGATTGCTATGTCTCCGAAAGAGAATCAAGCATGTGTACAGGGGCATAAACGCAGCAGTGATAGGATTGGAGAGGTTCGGTGAGCAAATGAAGACCCTTTGAAGTCATATTGCATGGTACCCATTCCACGGGTTTCAACTACCCAGGTTTAAGGTATTCTTCCTTCAGCTAAAACATGCATGTGGAACCTAGAGTATGATCAACCATGTGATCGGGAGACGTGTTCAAATATGTCTCAGTTTTCCTCCCCTGGTACTCGGGTGCAACATTCCAGACGCTTTACTAACACTCTCCCCACTTGGAGAGTCAGCGCCTTTAACCTCCTGTTTGGCCCAGTTTGCAATTTCTGCAGAAGATGAACAGGAATAGCGAGAACCAATGAGAGACTAGCTGGAGGTGTCTGGACGGGCAAATTTAACTCTCATTTCCCACCAGGAAGAGGAAATAACCAGAGGCTCAGCATGCCGTGCCGGAACCAGATTAGGGCCTGAAGCCATCCTGCGGTGTTGCGGCCAGGTCACAAGAAAGCAAGTTGAAGAAAGGAGCTCAGGGGCACTGTAATTCACAAACCTGCAGAGTTATAAATGACAGCTATCGTCCAAAAATAGACTGAAGTAAGGCTGCCAAGAGGACTTGAAAGCGGGGCAGAATTGCAGGAAACCGATTTCAGGAAGTAGACTGGAATTGCATTGAAAGCATAGGAAAAGAGGCAGAACGTCCACAATGATGCACTTGGCCAAAAAGGGCGTATGCGTTTTTTCCTGAATATTTTCAGGAAAAAACGCATACGCCCTTTTTGGCCAACCAAGCAAGCTTGCAAAGGAAATCTGCACTACAATGAAGTCTCACTTCTCCCCGGTCAAAAGGGCCATCTGAAAAAAGTGTAAAATCCAGAAAGGCAGGACAGGCCATGGAGAACTGGGAGCCTTGTTATGCTGATGGGCGGGATGTAAATTGCCAACAGACACTCAGGAGAAGTGTATGGTGTTTCCTGAAACATCTAAAAAAAAAGCAACAGAGCCTAGGGCACTTCCACTTATGGTCCTATAGCTTAGGGAAATTAAAATCAAAAAGACACAGCCACCCCAAAGTTTGGGACGCCTCCGTTTACAAGAACCTCGGTTACCGTACAAGTTCAATATCACAGAAAGTGAAAAATGGATAAAGAACTTGTGGTACTAACGTACAATGCAGTATCACTCAGCAATGAAATCTATGTCATCAGGCCCGTAGCAGCATAATGAGTGGATTCAGGTACGATGATTCTAACTGAAATAAGTCACACAGAAAAGAAACATCATAAGATATCACTAATACACGGAATGTAAACTTGGCTACACAGGAACTGCATTCCAAAACAGAACAAGGTCTCAAATTTAGAAAACCAACTTATGCTTGCTTAAGGGGAAAGGTGAGTTGGGGTGCTGCATAAAACCAGAGATTGAAATGAGCACAGATAAAGTTCCTTAAGCCAAATATGGAATAGACAAGAGCTACTCCTTGCTCAACGAAATGGACTCAAAACCCCATATTAAACGCCTAAGAATGTACCTGACTAGTAAGTATCTTAAAACCTATGGATTGCTATGTCTCCAAAAGAGAATCAAGCGTGTGTACAGGGGCATAAACGCAGCAGTGATAGGATTGGAGAGGTTCAGTGAGCAAATGAAGACCCTTTGAAGTCATATTGCATGGTACCCATTCCACAGGTTTCAAATACCCAGGTTTAAGGTATTCTTCCTTCAGCTAAAACATGCATGTGGAACCTAGAGTATGATCAACCATGTGATCGGGAGACGTGTTCAAATATGTCTCAGTTTTCGTACCCTGGTACTCGGGTGCAACATTCCAGACGCTTTACTAACACTCTCCCGACTTGGAGAGTCAGTCCCTTTAACCTCCTGTTTGGCCCAGTTTGCAATTTCTGCGGAAGATGAACAGGAATAGCGAGAACCAATGAGAGACTAGCTGGAGGTGTCTGGACGGGCAAATTTAACTCTCATTTCCCACCAGGAAGAGGAATTAACCAAAGGCTCAGCGTGCCGTGCCGGAACCAGATTAGGGCCTGAAGCCATCCTGCGGTGTTGCGGCCAGCTCACAAGAAAGCGAGTTGAAGAAAGGAGCTCAGGGGCACTGTAATTCACAAACCTGCAGAGTTATAAATGACAGCTATCGTCCAAAAATAGACTGAAGTAAGGCTGCCAAGAGGACTTGAAAGCGGGGCAGAATTGCAGGAAACCGATTTCAGGAGGTAGACTGGAATTGCATTGAAAGCATAGGAAAAGAGGCAGAACGTCCACAATGATGCACTTGGCCAAAAAGGGCGTATGCGTTTTTTCCTGAATATATTCAGGAAAAAACGCATACGCCCTTTTTGGCCAACCAAGCAAGCTTGCAAAGGAAATCTGCACTACAATGAAGTCTCACTTCCCCCCGGTCAAAAGGGCCATCTGAAAAAAGTGTAAAATCCAGAAAGGCAGGACAGGCCATGGAGAACTGGGAGCCTTGTTATGCTGATGGGCGGGATGTAAATTGCCAACAACCACTCGGGAGAAGTGTATGGTGTTTCCTGAAACATCTAAAAAACAAAGCAACAGAACCTAGGGCACTTCCACTTATGGTCCTATAGCTTAGGGAAATTAAAATCAAAAAGACACAGCCACCCCAAAGTTTGGAACGGCTCTGTTTACAAGAACCTCGTTTACAGTACAAGTTCAACATCGCAGAAAGTGAAAAATGGATAAAGAAGTTGTGGTATTTACTTACAAAGCAATATCACTCAGCAATGAAATCTGTGTCATCAGGCCCTTAGCAGCACAATGAGTGGATTCAGGTATGATGATTCTAACTGAAATAAGTCACACAGAAAAAGAAACATCATAAGATATCAGTAATACACGGAATGTAAACTTGGCTACACAGGAACTGAATTACAGAACAGAACAGGGTCTCAAATTTAGAAAACCAACTTATGCTTGCTTAAGGGGAAAGGTGAGTTGGGGTGCTGCATAAAACCAGAGATTGAAATGAGCACAGATAAAGTTCCTTAAGCCAAATATGGAATAGACAAGAGCTACTCCTTGCTCAACGAAATGGACTCAACACCGCATATTAAACGCCTAAGAATGTACCTGACTAGTAAGTATCTTAAAACCTATGGATTGCTATGTCTCCAAAAGAGAATCAAGCATGTGTACAGGGGCATAAACGCAGCAGTGATAGGATTGGAGAGGTTCGGTGAGCAAATGAAGACCCTTTGAAGTCATATTGCATGGTACCCATTCCACAGGTTTCAAATACCCAGGTTTAAGGTATTCTTCCTTCAGCTAAAACATGCATGTGGAACCTAGAGTATGATCAACCATGTGATCGGGAGACGTGTTCAAATATGTCTCAGTTTTCCTCCCCTGGTACTCGGGTGCAACATTCCAGACGCTTTACTAACACTCTCCCCACTTGGAGAGTCAGTCCCTTTAACCTCCTGTTTGGCCCAGTTTGCAATTTCTGTGGAAGATGAACAGGAATAGCGAGAACCAATGAGAGACTAGCTGGAGGTGTCTGGATGGGCAAATTTAACTCTCATTTCCCACCAGGAAGAGGAAATAACCAAAGGCTCAGCGTGCCGTGCCGGAACCAGATTAGGGCCTGAAGACATCCTGCGGTGTTGCGGCCATGTCACAAGAAAGCGAGTTAAAGAAAGGAGCTCAGGAGCACTGTAATTCACAAACCTGCAGAGTTATAAACGACAGCTATCGTCCAAAAATATACTGAAGTAAGGCTGCCAAGAGGACTTGAAAGCGGGGCAGAATTGCAGGAAACCGATTTCAGGAGGTAGACTGGAATTGCATTGAAAGCATAGGAAAAGAGGCAGAACGTCCACAATGATGCACTTGGCCAAAAAGGGCGTATGCGTTTTTTCCTGAATATATTCAGGAAAAAACGCATACGCCCTTTTTGGCCAACCAAGCAAGCTTGCAAAGGAAATCTGCACTACAATGAAGTCTCACTTCCCACCGGTCAAAAGGGCCATCTGAAAAAAGTGTAAAATCCAGAAAGGCAGGACAGGCCATGGAGAACTGGGAGCCTTGTTATGCTGATGGGCGGGATGTAAATTACCAACAACCACTCGGGAGAAGTGTATGGTGTTTCCTGAAACATCTAAAAAACAAAGCAACAGAACCTAGGGCACTTCCACTTATGGTCCTATAGCTTAGGGAAATTAAAATCAAAGAGACACAGCCACCCCAAAGTTTGGAACGGCTCTGTTTACAAGAACCTCGTTTACAGTACAAGTTCAACATCGCAGAAAGTGAAAAATGGATAAAGAACTTGTGGTACTTACGTACAATGCAGTATCACTCAGCAATGAAATCTATGTCATCAGGCCCGTAGCAGCATAATGACTGGATTCAGGTACGATGATTCTAACTGAAATAAGTCACACAGAAAGAGAAACATCATAAGATATCACTAATACACGGAATGTAAACTTGGCTACACAGGAACTGAATTACAGAACAGAACAGGGTCTCAAATTTAGAAAACCAACTTATGCTTGCTTAAGGGGAAAGGTGAGTTGGGGTGCTGCATAAAACCAGAGATTGAAATGAGCACAGATAAAGTTCCTTAAGCCAAATATGGAATAGACAAGAGCTACTCCTTGCTCAACGAAATGGACTCAACACCCCATATTAAACGCCTAAGAATGTACCTGACTAGTAAGTATCTTAAAACCTATGGATTGCTATGTCTCCGAAAGAGAATCAAGCATGTGTACAGGGGCATAAACGCAGCAGTGATAGGATTGGAGAGGTTCGGTGAGCAAATGAAGACCCTTTGAAGTCACATTGCATGGTACCCATTCCACGGGTTTCAACTACCCAGGTTTAAGGTATTCTTCCTTCAGCTAAAACATGCATGTGGAACCTAGAGTATGATCAACCATGTGATCGGGAGACGTGTTCAAATATGTCTCAGTTTTCCTCCCCTGGTACTCGGGTGCAACATTCCAGACGCTTTACTAACACTCTCCCCACTTGGAGAGTCAGCGCCTTTAACCTCCTGTTTGGCCCAGTTTGCAATTTCTGCAGAAGATGAACAGGAATAGCGAGAACCAATGAGAGACTAGCTGGAGGTGTCTGGACGGGCAAATTTAACTCTCATTTCCCACCAGGAAGAGGAATTAACCAAAGGCTCAGCGTGCCGTGCCGGACCAGATTAGGGCCTGAAGCCATCCTGCGGTGTTGCGGCCAGCTCACAAGAAAGCGAGTTGAAGAAAGGAGCTCAGGGGCACTGTAATTCACAAACCTGCAGAGTTATAAATGACAGCTATCGTCCAAAAATAGACTGAAGTAAGGCTGCCAAGAGGACTTGAAAGCGGGGCAGAATTGCAGGAAACCGATTTCAGGAGGTAGACTGGAATTGCATTGAAAGCATAGGAAAAGAGGCAGAACGTCCACAATGATGCACTTGGCCAAAAAGGGCGTATGCGTTTTTTCCTGAATATATTCAGGAAAAAACGCATACGCCCTTTTTGGCCAACCAAGCAAGCTTGCAAAGGAAATCTGCACTACAATGAAGTCTCACTTCTCCCCGGTCAAAAGGGCCATCTGAAAAAAGTGTAAAATCCACAAAGGCAGGACAGGCCATGGAGAACTGGGAGCCTTGTTATGCTGATGGGCGGGATGTAAATTGCCAACAGACACTCAGGAGAAGTGTATGGTGTTTCCTGAAACATCTAAAAAAAAAGCAACAGAGCCTAGGGCACTTCCACTTATGGTCCTATAGCTTAGGGAAATTAAAATCAAAAAGACACAGCCACCCCAAAGTTTGGGACGCCTCCGTTTACAAGAACCTCGTTTACCGTACAAGTTCAATATCACAGAAAGTGAAAAATGGATAAAGAACTTGTGGTACTTACGTACAATGCAGTATCACTCAGCAATGAAATCTATGTCATCAGGCCCGTAGCAGCATAATGAGTGGATTCAGGTACGCTGATTCTAACTGAAATAAGTCACACAGAAAAGAAACATCATAAGATATCACTAATACACGGAATGTAAACTTGGCTACACAGGAACTGCATTCCAAAACAGAACAAGGTCTCAAATTTAGAAAACCAACTTATGCTTGCTTAAGGGGAAAGGTGAGTTGGGGTGCTGCATAAAACCAGAGATTGAAATGAGCACAGATAAAGTTCCTTAAGCCAAATATGGAATAGACAAGAGCTACTCCTTGCTCAACAAAATGGACTCAAAACCCCATATTAAACGCCTAAGAATGTACCTGACTAGTAAGTATCTTAAAACCTATGGATTGCTATGTCTCCAAAAGAGAATCAAGCGTGTGTACAGGGGCATAAACGCAGCAGTGATAGGATTGGAGAGGTTCAGTGAGCAAATGAAGACCCTTTGAAGTCATATTGCATGGTACCCATTCCACGGGTTTCAAATACCCAGGTTTAAGGTATTCTTCCTTCAGCTAAAACATGCATGTGGAACCTAGAGTATGATCAACCATGTGATCGGGAGACGTGTTCAAATATGTCTCAGTTTTCGTACCCTGGTACTCGGGTGCAACATTCCAGACGCTTTACTAACACTCTCCCGACTTGGAGAGTCAGTCCCTTTAACCTCCTGTTTGGCCCAGTTTGCAATTTCTGCAGAAGATGAACAGGAATAGCGAGAACCAATGAGAGACTAGCTGGAGGTTTCTGGACGGGCAAATTTAACTCTCATTTCCCACCAGGAAGAGGAATTAACCAAAGGCTCAGCGTGCCGTGCCGGAACCAGATTAGGGCCTGAAGCCATCCTGCGGTGTTGCGGCCAGCTCACAAGAAAGCGAATTGAAGAAAGGAGCTCAGGGGCACTGTAATTCACAAACCTGCAGAGTTATAAATGACAGCTATCGTCCAAAAATAGACTGAAGTAAGGCTGCCAAGAGGACTTGAAAGCGGGGCAGAATTGCAGGAAACCGATTTCAGGAGGTAGACTGGAATTGCATTGAAAGCATAGGAAAAGAGGCAGAACGTCCACAATGATGCACTTGGCCAAAAAGGGCGTATGCGTTTTTTCCTGAATATATTCAGGAAAAAACGCATACGCCCTTTTTGGCCAACCAAGCAAGCTTGCAAAGGAAATCTGCACTACAATGAAGTCTCACTTCCCCCCGGTCAAAAGGGCCATCTGAAAAAAGTGTAAAATCCAGAAAGGCAGGACAGGCCATGGAGAACTGGGAGCCTTGTTATGCTGATGGGCGGGATGTAAATTGCCAACAACCACTCGGGAGAAGTGTATGGTGTTTCCTGAAACATCTAAAAAGCAAAGCAACAGAACCTAGGGCACTTCCACTTATGGTCCTATAGCTTAGGGAAATTAAAATCAAAAAGACACAGCCACCCCAAAGTTTGGAACGGCTCTGTTTACAAGAACCTCGTTTACAGTACAAGTTCAACATCGCAGAAAGTGAAAAATGGATAAAGAAGTTGTGGTATTTACTTACAAAGCAATATCACTCAGCAATGAAATCTGTGTCATCAGGCCCTTAGCAGCACAATGAGTGGATTCAGGTATGATGATTCTAACTGAAATAAGTCACACAGAAAAAGAAACATCATAAGATATCAGTAATACACGGAATGTAAACTTGGCTACACAGGAACTGAATTACAGAACAGAACAGGGTCTCAAATTTAGAAAACCAACTTATGCTTGCTTAAGGGGAAAGGTGAGTTGGGGTGCTGCATAAAACCAGAGATTGAAATGAGCACAGATAAAGTTCCTTAAGCCAAATATGGAATAGACAAGAGCTACTCCTTGCTCAACGAAATGGACTCAACACCGCATATTAAACGCCTAAGAATGTACCTGACTAGTAAGTATCTTAAAACCTATGGATTGCTATGTCTCCGAAAGAGAATCAAGCATGTGTACAGGGGCATAAACGCAGCAGTGATAGGATTGGAGAGGTTCGGTGAGCAAATGAAGACCCTTTGAAGTCATATTGCATGGTACCCATTCCACGGGTTTCAACTACCCAGGTTTAAGGTATTCTTCCTTCAGCTAAAACATGCATGTGGAACCTAGAGTATGATCAACCATGTGATCGGGAGACGTGTTCAAATATGTCTCAGTTTTCCTCCCCTGGTACTCGGGTGCAACATTCCAGACGCTTTACTAACACTCTCCCCACTTGGAGAGTCAGTCCCTTTAACCTCCTGTTTGGCCCAGTTTGCAATTTCTGTGGAAGATGAACAGGAATAGCGAGAACCAATGAGAGACTAGCTGGAGGTGTCTGGATGGGCAAATTTAACTCTCATTTCCCACCAGGAAGAGGAAATAACCAAAGGCTCAGCGTGCCGTGCCGGAACCAGATTAGGGCCTGAAGACATCCTGCGGTGTTGCGGCCATGTCACAAGAAAGCGAGTTAAAGAAAGGAGCTCAGGAGCACTGTAATTCACAAACCTGCAGAGTTATAAACGACAGCTATCGTCCAAAAATATACTGAAGTAAGGCTGCCAAGAGGACTTGAAAGCGGGGCAGAATTGCAGGAAACCGATTTCAGGAGGTAGACTGGAATTGCATTGAAAGCATAGGAAAAGAGACAGAACGTCCACAATGATGCACTTGGCCAAAAAGGGCGTATGCGTTTTTTCCTGAATATATTCAGGAAAAAACGCATACGCCCTTTTTGGCCAACCAAGCAAGCTTGCAAAGGAAATCTGCACTACAATGAAGTCTCACTTCCCCCCGGTCAAAAGGGCCATCTGAAAAAAGTGTAAAATCCAGAAAGGCAGGACAGGCCATGGAGAACTGGGAGCCTTGTTATGCTGATGGGCGGGATGTAAATTACCAACAACCACTCGGGAGAAGTGTATGGTGTTTCCTGAAACATCTAAAAAACAAAGCAACAGAACCTAGGGAACTTCCACTTATGGTCCTATAGCTTAGGGAAATTAAAATCAAAGAGACACAGCCACCCCAAAGTTTGGAACGGCTCTGTTTACAAGAACCTCGTTTACAGTACAAGTTCAACATCGCAGAAAGTGAAAAATGGATAAAGAACTTGTGGTACTTACGTACAATGCAGTATCACTCAGCAATGAAATCTATGTCATCAGGCCCGTAGCAGCATAATGACTGGATTCAGGTACGATGATTCTAACTGAAATAAGTCACACAGAAAGAGAAACATCATAAGATATCACTAATACACGGAATGTAAACTTGGCTACACAGGAACTGAATTACAGAACAGAACAGGGTCTCAAATTTAGAAAACCAACTTATGCTTGCTTAAGGGGAAAGGTGAGTTGGGGTGCTGCATAAAACCAGAGATTGAAATGAGCACAGATAAAGTTCCTTAAGCCAAATATGGAATAGACAAGAGCTACTCCTTGCTCAACGAAATGGACTCAACACCCCATATTAAACGCCTAAGAATGTACCTGACTAGTAAGTATCTTAAAACCTATGGATTGCTATGTCTCCGAAAGAGAATCAAGCATGTGTACAGGGGCATAAACGCAGCAGTGATAGGATTGGAGAGGTTCGGTGAGCAAATGAAGACCCTTTGAAGTCATATTGCATGATACCCATTCCACGGGTTTCAACTACCCAGGTTTAAGGTATTCTTCCTTCAGCTAAAACATGCATGTGGAACCTAGAGTATGATCAACCATGTGATCGGGAGACGTGTTCAAATATGTCTCAGTTTTCCTCCCCTGGTACTCGGGTGCAACATTCCAGACGCTTTACTAACACTCTCCCCACTTGGAGAGTCAGCGCCTTTAACCTCCTGTTTGGCCCAGTTTGCAATTTCTGCAGAAGATGAACAGGAATAGCGAGAACTAATGAGAGACTAGCTGGAGGTGTCTGGACGGGCAAATTTAACTCTCATTTCCCACCAGGAAGAGGAAATAACCAGAGGCTCAGCGTGCCGTGCCGGAACCAGATTAGGGCCTGAAGCCATCCTGCGGTGTTGCGGCCAGCTCACAAGAAAGCGAGTTGAAGAAAGGAGCTCAGGGGCACTGTAATTCACAAACCTGCAGAGTTATAAATGACAGCTATCGTCCAAAAATAGACTGAAGTAAGGCTGCCAAGAGGACTTGAAAGCGGGGCAGAATTGCAGGAAACCGATTTCAGGAGGTAGACTGGAATTGCATTGAAAGCATAGGAAAAGAGGCAGAACGTCCACAATGATGCACTTGGCCAAAAAGGGCGTATGCGTTTTTTCCTGAATATATTCAGGAAAAAACGCATACGCCCTTTTTGGCCAACCAAGCAAGCTTGCAAAGGAAATCTGCACTACAATGAAGTCTCACTTCTCCCCGGTCAAAAGGGCCATCTGAAAAAAGTGTAAAATCCAGAAAGGCAGGACAGGCCATGGAGAACTGGGAGCCTTGTTATGCTGATGGGCGGGATGTAAATTGCCAACAGACACTCAGGAGAAGTGTATGGTGTTTCCTGAAACATCTAAAAAAAAAGCAACAGAGCCTAGGGCACTTCCACTTATGGTCCTATAGCTTAGGGAAATTAAAATCAAAAAGACACAGCCACCCCAAAGTTTGGGACGCCTCCGTTTACAAGAACCTCGTTTACCGTACAAGTTCAATATCACAGAAAGTGAAAAATGGATAAAGAACTTGTGGTACTTACGTACAATGCAGTATCACTCAGCAATGAAATCTATGTCATCAGGCCCGTAGCAGCATAATGAGTGGATTCAGGTACGATGATTCTAACTGAAATAAGTCACACAGAAAAGAAACATCATAAGATATCACTAATACACGGAATGTAAACTTGGCTACACAGGAACTGCATTCCAAAACAGAACAAGGTCTCAAATTTAGAAAACCAACTTATGCTTGCTTAAGGGGAAAGGTGAGTTGGGGTGCTGCATAAAACCAGAGATTGAAATGAGCACAGGTAAAGTTCCTTAAGCCAAATATGGAATAGACAAGAGCTACTCCTTGCTCAACGAAATGGACTCAAAACCCCATATTAAACGCCTAAGAATGTACCTGACTAGTAAGTATCTTAAAACCTATGGATTGCTATGTCTCCAAAAGAGAATCAAGCGTGTGTACAGGGGCATAAACGCAGCAGTGATAGGATTGGAGAGGTTCAGTGAGCAAATGAAGACCCTTTGAAGTCATATTGCATGGTACCCATTCCACGGGTTTCAAATACCCAGGTTTAAGGTATTCTTCCTTCAGCTAAAACATGCATGTGGAACCTAGAGTATGATCAACCATGTGATCGGGAGACGTGTTCAAATATGTCTCAGTTTTCGTACCCTGGTACTCGGGTGCAACATTCCAGACGCTTTACTAACACTCTCCCGACTTGGAGAGTCAGTCCCTTTAACCTCCTGTTTGGCCCAGTTTGCAATTTCTGCGGAAGATGAACAGGAATAGCGAGAACCAATGAGAGACTAGCTGGAGGTGTCTGGACGGGCAAATTTAACTCTCATTTCCCACCAGGAAGAGGAATTAACCAAAGGCTCAGCGTGCCGTGCCGGAACCAGATTAGGGCCTGAAGCCATCCTGCGGTGTTGCGGCCAGGTCACAAGAAAGAGAGTTGAAGAAAGGAGCTCAGGGGCACTGTAATTCACAAACCTGCAGAGTTATAAATGACAGCTATCGTCCAAAAATAGACTGAAGTAAGGCTGCCAAGAGGACTTGAAAGCGGGGCAGAATTGCAGGAAACCGATTTCAGGAGGTAGACTGGAATTGCATTGAAAGCATAGGAAAAGAGGCAGAACGTCCACAATGATGCACTTGGCCAAAAAGGGCGTATGCGTTTTTTCCTGAATATATTCAGGAAAAAACGCATACGCCCTTTTTGGCCAACCAAGCAAGCTTGCAAAGGAAATCTGCACTACAATGAAGTCTCACTTCCCACCGGTCAAAAGGGCCATCTGAAAAAAGTGTAAAATCCAGAAAGGCAGGACAGGCCATGGAGAACTGGGAGCCTTGTTATGCTGATGGGCGGGATGTAAATTGCCAACAGACACTCGGGAGAAGTGTATGGTGTTTCCTGAAACATCTAAAAAACAAAGCAACAGAACCTAGGGCACTTCCACTTATGGTCCTATAGCTTAGGGAAATTAAAATCAAAAAGACACAGCCACCCCAAAGTTTGGAACGGCTCTGTTTACAAGAACCTCGTTTACAGTACAAGTTCAACATCGCAGAAAGTGAAAAATGGATAAAGAAGTTGTGGTATTTACTTACAAAGCAATATCACTCAGCAATGAAATCTGTGTCATCAGGCCCTTAGCAGCACAATGAGTGGATTCAGGTATGATGATTCTAACTGAAATAAGTCACACAGAAAAAGAAACATCATAAGATATCAGTAATACACGGAATGTAAACTTGGCTACACAGGAACTGAATTACAGAACAGAACAGGGTCTCAAATTTAGAAAACCAACTTATGCTTGCTTAAGGGGAAAGGTGAGTTGGGGTGCTGCATAAAACCAGAGATTGAAATGAGCACAGATAAAGTTCCTTAAGCCAAATATGGAATAGACAAGAGCTACTCCTTGCTCAACGAAATGGACTCAACACCGCATATTAAACGCCTAAGAATGTACCTGACTAGTAAGTATCTTAAAACCTATGGATTGCTATGTCTCCGAAAGAGAATCAAGCATGTGTACAGGGGCATAAACGCAGCAGTGATAGGATTGGAGAGGTTCGGTGAGCAAATGAAGACCCTTTGAAGTCATATTGCATGGTACCCATTCCACGGGTTTCAAATACCCAGGTTTAAGGTATTCTTCCTTCAGCTAAAACATGCATGTGGAACCTAGAGTATGATCAACCATGTGATCGGGAGACGTGTTCAAATATGTCTCAGTTTTCCTCCCCTGGTACTCGGGTGCAACATTCCAGACGCTTTACTAACACTCTCCCGACTTGGAGAGTCAGTCCCTTTAACCTCCTGTTTGGCCCAGTTTGCAATTTCTGTGGAAGATGAACAGGAATAGCGAGAACCAATGAGAGACTAGCTGGAGGTGTCTGGATGGGCAAATTTAACTCTCATTTCCCACCAGGAAGAGGAAATAACCAAAGGCTCAGCATGCCGTGCCGGAACCAGATTAGGGCCTGAAGACATCCTGCGGTGTTGCGGCCATGTCACAAGAAAGCGAGTTAAAGAAAGGAGCTCAGGAGCACTGTAATTCACAAACCTGCAGAGTTATAAACGACAGCTATCGTCCAAAAATATACTGAAGTAAGGCTGCCAAGAGGACTTGAAAGCGGGGCAGAATTGCAGGAAACCGATTTCAGGAGGTAGACTGGAATTGCATTGAAAGCATAGGAAAAGAGGCAGAACGTCCACAATGATGCACTTGGCCAAAAAGGGCGTATGCGTTTTTTCCTGAATATATTCAGGAAAAAACGCATACGCCCTTTTTGGCCAACCAAGCAAGCTTGCAAAGGAAATCTGCACTACAATGAAGTCTCACTTCCCACCGGTCAAAAGGGCCATCTGAAAAAAGTGTAAAATCCAGAAAGGCAGGACAGGCCATGGAGAACTGGGAGCCTTGTTATGCTGATGGGCGGGATGTAAATTACCAACAACCACTCGGGAGAAGTGTATGGTGTTTCCTGAAACATCTAAAAAACAAAGCAACAGAACCTAGGGCACTTCCACTTATGGTCCTATAGCTTAGGGAAATTAAAATCAAAGAGACACAGCCACCCCAAAGTTTGGAACGGCTCTGTTTACAAGAACCTCGTTTACAGTACAAGTTCAACATCGCAGAAAGTGAAAAATGGATAAAGAACTTGTGGTACTTACGTACAATGCAGTATCACTCAGCAATGAAATCTATGTCATCAGGCCCGTAGCAGCATAATGAGTGGATTCAGGTACGATGATTCTAACTGAAATAAGTCACACAGAAAAAGAAACATCATAAGATATCACTAATACACGGAATGTAAACTTGGCTACACAGGAACTGAATTACACAACACAACAGGGTCTCAAATTTAGAAAACCAACTTATGCTTGCTTAAGGGTAAAGGTGAGTTGGGGTGCTGCATAAAACCAGAGATTGAAATGAGCACAGATAAAGTTCCTTAAGCCAAATATGGAATAGACAAGAGCTACTCCTTGCTCAACGAAATGGACTCAACACCCCATATTAAACGCCTAAGAATGTACCTGACTAGTAAGTATCTTAAAACCTATGGATTGCTATGTCTCCGAAAGAGAATCAAGCATGTGTACAGGGGCATAAACGCAGCAGTGATAGGATTGGAGAGGTTCGGTGAGCAAATGAAGACCCTTTGAAGTCATATTGCATGGTACCCATTCCACGGGTTTCAACTACCCAGGTTTAAGGTATTCTTCCTTCAGCTAAAACATGCATGTGGAACCTAGAGTATGATCAACCATGTGATCGGGAGACGTGTTCAAATATGTCTCAGTTTTCCTCCCCTGGTACTCGGGTGCAACATTCCAGACGCTTTACTAACACTCTCCCCACTTGGAGAGTCAGCGCCTTTAACCTCCTGTTTGGCCCAGTTTGCAATTTCTGCAGAAGATGAACACGAATAGCGAGAACCAATGAGAGACTAGCTGGAGGTGTCTGGACGGGCAAATTTAACTCTCATTTCCCACCAGGAAGAGGAAATAACCAGAGGCTCAGCGTGCCATGCCGGAACCAGATTAGGGCCTGAAACCATCCTGCGGTGTTGCGGCCAGGTCACAAGAAAGCAAGTTGAAGAAAGGAGCTAAGGGACACTGTAATTCACAAACCTGCAGAGTTATAAATGACAGCTATCGTCCAAAAATAGACTGAAGTAAGGCTGCCAAGAGGACTTGAAAGCGGGGCAGAATTGCAGGAAACCGATTTCAGGAGGTAGACTGGAATTGCATTGAAAGCATAGGAAAAGAGGCAGAACGTCCACAATGATGCACTTGGCCAAAAAGGGCGTATGCGTTTTTTCCTGAATATATTCAGGAAAAAACGCATACGCCCTTTTTGGCCAACCAAGCAAGCTTGCAAAGGAAATCTGCACTACAATGAAGTCTCACTTCTCCCCGGTCAAAAGGGCCATCTGAAAAAAGTGTAAAATCCAGAAAGGCAGGACAGGCCATGGAGAACTGGGAGCCTTGTTATGCTGATGGGCGGGATGTAAATTGCCAACAGACACTCAGGAGAAGTGTATGGTGTTTCCTGAAACATCTAAAAAAAAAGCAACAGAGCCTAGGGCACTTCCACTTATGGTCCTATAGCTTAGGGAAATTAAAATCAAAAAGACACAGCCACCCCAAAGTTTGGGACGCCTCCGTTTACAAGAACCTCATTTACCGTACAAGTTCAATATCACAGAAAGTGAAAAATGGATAAAGAACTTGTGGTATTTACGTACAATGCAGTATCACTCAGCAATGAAATCTATGTCATCAGGCCCGTAGCAGCATAATGAGTGGATTCAGGTACGATGATTCTAACTGAAATAAGTCACACAGAAAAGAAACATCATAAGATATCACTAATACACGGAATGTAAACTTGGCTACACAGGAACTGCATTCCAAAACAGAACAAGGTCTCAAATTTAGAAAACCAACTTATGCTTGCTTAAGGGGAAAGGTGAGTTGGGGTGCTGCATAAAACCAGAGATTGAAATGAGCACAGATAAAGTTCCTTAAGCCAAATATGGAATAGACAAGAGCTACTCCTTGCTCAACGAAATGGACTCAAAACCCCATATTAAACGCCTAAGAATGTACCTGACTAGTAAGTATCTTAAAACCTATGGATTGCTATGTCTCCAAAAGAGAATCAAGCGTGTGTACAGGGGCATAAACGCAGCAGTGATAGGATTGGAGAGGTTCAGTGAGCAAATAAAGACCCTTTGAAGTCATATTGCATGGTACCCATTCCACGGGTTTCAAATACCCAGGTTTAAGGTATTCTTCCTTCAGCTAAAACATGCATGTGGAACCTAGAGTATGATCAACCATGTGATCGGGAGACGTGTTCAAATATGTCTCAGTTTTCGTACCCTGGTACTCGGGTGCAACATTCCAGACGCTTTACTAACACTCTCCCGACTTGGAGAGTCAGTCCCTTTAACCTCCTGTTTGGCCCAGTTTGCAATTTCTGCGGAAGATGAACAGGAATAGCGAGAACCAATGAGAGACTAGCTGGAGGTGTCTGGACGGGCAAATTTAACTCTCATTTCCCACCAGGAAGAGGAATTAACCAAAGGCTCAGCGTGCCGTGCCGGAACCAGATTAGGGCCTGAAGCCATCCTGCGGTGTTGCGGCCAGCTCACAAGAAAGCGAATTGAAGAAAGGAGCTCAGGGGCACTGTAATTCACAAACCTGCAGAGTTATAAATGACAGCTATCGTCCAAAAATAGACTGAAGTAAGGCTGCCAAGAGGACTTGAAAGCGGGGCAGAATTGCAGGAAACCGATTTCAGGAGGTAGACTGGAATTGCATTGAAAGCATAGGAAAAGAGGCAGAACGTCCACAATGATGCACTTGGCCAAAAAGGGCGTATGCGTTTTTTCCTGAATATATTCAGGAAAAAACGCATACGCCCTTTTTGGCCAACCAAGCAAGCTTGCAAAGGAAATCTGCACTACAATGAAGTCTCACTTCCCCCCGGTCAAAAGGGCCATCTGAAAAAAGTGTAAAATCCAGAAAGGCAGGACAGGCCATGGAGAACTGGGAGCCTTGTTATGCTGATGGGCGGGATGTAAATTGCCAACAACCACTCGGGAGAAGTGTATGGTGTTTCCTGAAACATCTAAAAAACAAAGCAACAGAACCTAGGGCACTTCCACTTATGGTCCTATAGCTTAGGGAAATTAAAATCAAAAAGACACAGCCACCCCAAAGTTTGGAACGGCTCTGTTTACAAGAACCTCGTTTACAGTACAAGTTCAATATCACAGAAAGTGAAAAATGGATAAAGAACTTGTGGTACTTACGTACAATGCAGTATCACTCAGCAATGAAATCTATGTCATCAGGCCCGTAGCAGCATAATGAGTGGATTCAGGTACGATGATTCTAACTGAAATAAGTCACACAGAAAAGAAACATCATAAGATATCACTAATACACGGAATGTAAACTTGGCTACACAGGAACTGCATTCCAAAACAGAACAAGGTCTCAAATTTAGAAAACCAACTTATGCTTGCTTAAGGGGAAAGGTGAGTTGGGGTGCTGCATAAAACCAGAGATTGAAATGAGCACAGATAAAGTTCCTTAAGCCAAATATGGAATAGACAAGAGCTACTCCTTGCTCAACGAAATGGACTCAAAACCCCATATTAAACGCCTAAGAATGTACCTGACTAGTAAGTATCTTAAAACCTATGGATTGCTATGTCTCCAAAAGAGAATCAAGCGTGTGTACAGGGGCATAAACGCAGCAGTGATAGGATTGGAGAGGTTCAGTGAGCAAATGAAGACCCTTTGAAGTCATATTGCATGGTACCCATTCCACGGGTTTCAAATACCCAGGTTTAAGGTATTCTTCCTTCAGCTAAAACATGCATGTGGAACCTAGAGTATGATCAACCATGTGATCAGGAGACGTGTTCAAATATGTCTCAGTTTTCGTACCCTGGTACTCGGGTGCAACATTCCAGACGCTTTACTAACACTCTCCCGACTTGGAGAGTCAGTCCCTTTAACCTCCTGTTTGGCCCAGTTTGCAATTTCTGCGGAAGATGAACAGGAATAGCGAGAACCAATGAGAGACTAGCTGGAGGTGTCTGGACGGGCAAATTTAACTCTCATTTCCCACCAGGAAGAGGAATTAACCAAAGGCTCAGCGTGCCGTGCCTGAACCAGATTAGGGCCTGAAGCCATCCTGCGGTGTTGCGGCCAGCTCACAAGAAAGCGAGTTGAAGAAAGGAGCTCAGGGGCACTGTAATTCACAAACCTGCAGAGTTATAAATGACAGCTATCGTCCAAAAATAGACTGAAGTAAGGCTGCCAAGAGGACTTGAAAGCGGGGCAGAATTGCAGGAAACCGATTTCAGGAGGTAGACTGGAATTGCATTGAAAGCATAGGAAAAGAGGCAGAACGTCCACAATGATGCACTTGGCCAAAAAGGGCGTATGCGTTTTTTCCTGAATATATTCAGGAAAAAACGCATACGCCCTTTTTGGCCAACCAAGCAAGCTTGCAAAGGAAATCTGCACTACAATGACGTCTCACTTCCCCCCGGTCAAAAGGGCCATCTGAAAAAAGTGTAAAATCCAGAAAGGCAGGACAGGCCATGGAGAACTGGGAGCCTTGTTATGCTGATGGGCGGGATGTAAATTGCCAACAACCACTCGGGAGAAGTGTATGGTGTTTCCTGAAACATCTAAAAAACAAAGCAACAGAACCTAGGGCACTTCCACTTATGGTCCTATAGCTTAGGGAAATTAAAATCAAAAAGACACAGCCACCCCAAAGTTTGGAACGGCTCTGTTTACAAGAACCTCGTTTACAGTACAAGTTCAACATCGCAGAAAGTGAAAAATGGATAAAGAAGTTGTGGTATTTACTTACAAAGCAATATCACTCAGCAATGAAATCTGTGTCATCAGGCCCTTAGCAGCACAATGAGTGGATTCAGGTATGATGATTCTAACTGAAATAAGTCACACAGAAAAAGAAACATCATAAGATATCAGTAATACACGGAATGTAAACTTGGCTACACAGGAACTGAATTACAGAACAGAACAGGGTCTCAAATTTAGAAAACCAACTTATGCTTGCTTAAGGGGAAAGGTGAGTTGGGGTGCTGCATAAAACCAGAGATTGAAATGAGCACAGATAAAGTTCCTTAAGCAAAATATGGAATAGACAAGAGCTACTCCTTGCTCAACGAAATGGACTCAACACCCCATATTAAACGCCTAAGAATGTACCTGACTAGTAAGTATCTTAAAACCTATGGATTGCTATGTCTCCGAAAGAGAATCAAGCATGTGTACAGGGGCATAAACGCAGCAGTGATAGGATTGGAGAGGTTCGGTGAGCAAATGAAGACCCTTTGAAGTCATATTGCATGGTACCCATTCCACGGGTTTCAACTACCCAGGTTTAAGGTATTCTTCCTTCAGCTAAAACATGCATGTGGAACCTAGAGTATGATCAACCATGTGATCGGAAGACGTGTTCAAATATGTCTCAGTTTTCCTCCCCTGGTACTCGGGTGCAACATTCCAGACGCTTTACTAACACTCTCCCCACTTGGAGAGTCAGCGCCTTTAACCTCCTGTTTGGCCCAGTTTGCAATTTCTGCAGAAGATGAACAGGAATAGCGAGAACCAATGAGAGACTAGCTGGAGGTGTCTGGACGGGCAAATTTAACTCTCATTTCCCACCAGGAAGAGGAAATAACCAGAGGCTCAGCGTGCCGTGCCGGAACCAGATTAGGGCCTGAAGCCATCCTGCGGTGTTGCGGCCAGGTCACAAGAAAGCAAGTTGAAGAAAGGAGCTCAGGGGCACTGTAATTCACAAACCTGCAGAGTTATAAATGACAGCTATCGTCCAAAAATAGACTGAAGTAAGGCTGCCAAGAGGACTTGAAAGCGGGGCAGAATTGCAGGAAACCGATTTCAGGAGGTAGACTGGAATTGCATTGAAAGCATAGGAAAAGAGGCAGAACGTCCACAATGATGCACTTGGCCAAAAAGGGCGTATGCGTTTTTTCCTGAATATATTCAGGAAAAAACGCATACGCCCTTTTTGGCCAACCAAGCAAGCTTGCAAAAGAAATGTGCACTACAATGAAGTCTCACTTCTCCCCGGTCAAAAGGGCCATCTGAAAAAAGTGTAAAATCCAGAAAGGCAGGACAGGCCATGGAGAACTGGGAGCCTTGTTATGCTGATGGGCGGGATGTAAATTGCCAACAGACACTCAGGAGAAGTATGGTGTTTCCTGAAACATCTAAAAAAAAAGCAACAGAGCCTAGGGCACTTCCACTTATGGTCCTATAGCTTAGGGAAATTAAAATCAAAAAGACACAGCCACCCCAAAGTTTGGGACGCCTCCGTTTACAAGAACCTCGTTTACCGTACAAGTTCAATATCACAGAAAGTGAAAAATGGATAAAGAACTTGTGGTACTTACGTACAATGCAGTATCACTCAGCAATGAAATCTATGTCATCAGGCCCGTAGCAGCATAATGAGTGGATTCAGGTACGATGATTCTAACTGAAATAAGTCACACAGAAAAGAAACATCATAAGATATCACTAATACACGGAATGTAAACTTGGCTACACAGGAACTGCATTCCAAAACAGAACAAGGTCTCAAATTTAGAAAACCAACTTATGCTTGCTTAAGGGGAAAGGTGAGTTGGGGTGCTGCATAAAACCAGAGATTGAAATGAGCACAGATAAAGTTCCTTAAGCCAAATATGGAATAGACAAGAGCTACTCCTTGCTCAACGAAATGGACTCAAAACCCCATATTAAACGCCTAAGAATGTACCTGACTAGTAAGTATCTTAAAACCTATGGATTGCTATGTCTCCAAAAGAGAATCAAGCGTGTGTACAGGGGCATAAACGCAGCAGTGATAGGATTGGAGAGGTTCAGTGAGCAAATGAAGACCCTTTGAAGTCATATTGCATGGTACCCATTCCACGGGTTTCAAATACCCAGGTTTAAGGTATTCTTCCTTCAGCTAAAACATGCATGTGGAACCTAGAGTATGATCAACCATGTGATCGGGAGACGTGTTCAAATATGTCTCAGTTTTCGTACCCTGGTACTCGGGTGCAACATTCCAGACGCTTTACTAACACTCTCCCGACTTGGAGAGTCAGTCCCTTTAACCTCCTGTTTGGCCCAGTTTGCAATTTCTGCGGAAGATGAACAGGAATAGCGAGAACCAATGAGAGACTAGCTGGAGGTGTCTGGACGGGCAAAGTTAACTCTCATTTCCCACCAGGAAGAGGAATTAACCAAAGGCTCAGCGTGCCGTGCCGGAACCAGATTAGGGCCTGAAGCCATCCTGCGGTGTTGCGGCCAGGTCACAAGAAAGCGAGTTGAAGAAAGGAGCTCAGGGGCACTGTAATTCACAAACCTGCAGAGTTATAAATGACAGCTATCGTCCAAAAATAGACTGAAGTAAGGCTGCCAAGAGGACTTGAAAGCGGGGCAGAATTGCAGGAAACCGATTTCAGGAGGTAGACTGGAATTGCATTGAAAGCATAGGAAAAGAGGCAGAACGTCCACAATGATGCACTTGGCCAAAAAGGGCGTATGCGTTTTTTCCTGAATATATTCAGGAAAAAACGCATACGCCCTTTTTGGCCAACCAAGCAAGCTTGCAAAGGAAATCTGCACTACAATGAAGTCTCACTTCCCCCCGGTCAAAAGGGCCATCTGAAAAAAGTGTAAAATCCAGAAAGGCAGGACAGGCCATGGAGAACTGGGAGCCTTGTTATGCTGATGGGCGGGATGTAAATTGCCAACAACCACTCGGGAGAAGTGTATGGTGTTTCCTGAAACATCTAAAAAACAAAGCAACAGAACCTAGGGCACTTCCACTTATGGTCCTATAGCTTAGGGAAATTAAAATCAAAAAGACACAGCCACCCCAAAGTTTGGAACAGCTCTGTTTACAAGAACCTCGTTTACAGTACAAGTTCAACATCGCAGAAAGTGAAAAATGGATAAAGAAGTTGTGGTATTTACTTACAAAGCAATATCACTCAGCAATGAAATCTGTGTCATCAGGCCCTTAGCAGCACAATGAGTGGATTCAGGTATGATGATTCTAACTGAAATAAGTCACACAGAAAAAGAAACATCATAAGATATCAGTAATACACGGAATGTAAACTTGGCTACACAGGAACTGAATTACAGAACAGAACAGGGTCTCAAATTTAGAAAACCAACTTATGCTTGCTTAAGGGGAAAGGTGAGTTGGGGTGCTGCATAAAACCAGAGATTGAAATGAGCACAGATAAAGTTCCTTAAGCCAAATATGGAATAGACAAGAGCTACTCCTTGCTCAACGAAATGGACTCAACACCGCATATTAAACGCCTAAGAATGTACCTGACTAGTAAGTATCTTAAAACCTATGGATTGCTATGTCTCCGAAAGAGAATCAAGCATGTGTACAGGGGCATAAACGCAGCAGTGATAGGATTGGAGAGGTTTGGTGAGCAAATGAAGACCCTTTGAAGTCATATTGCATGGTACCCATTCCACGGGTTTCAAATACCCAGGTTTAAGGTATTCTTCCTTCAGCTAAAACATGCATGTGGAACCTAGAGTATGATCAACCATGTGATCGGGAGACGTGTTCAAATATGTCTCAGTTTTCCTCCCCTGGTACTCGGGTGCAACATTCCAGACGCTTTACTAACACTCTCCCCACTTGGAGAGTCAGTCCCTTTAACCTCCTGTTTGGCCCAGTTTGCAATTTCTGTGGAAGATGAACAGGAATAGCGAGAACCAATGAGAGACTAGCTGGAGGTGTCTGGATGGGCAAATTTAACTCTCATTTCCCACCAGGAAGAGGAAATAACCAAAGGCTCAGCGTGCCGTGCCGGAACCAGATTAGGGCCTGAAGACATCCTGCGGTGTTGCGGCCATGTCACAAGAAAGCGAGTTAAAGAAAGGAGCTCAGGAGCACTGTAATTCACAAACCTGCAGAGTTATAAACGACAGCTATCGTCCAAAAATATACTGAAGTAAGGCTGCCAAGAGGACTTGAAAGCGGGGCAGAATTGCAGGAAACCGATTTCAGGAGGTAGACTGGAATTGCATTGAAAGCATAGGAAAAGAGGCAGAACGTCCACAATGATGCACTTGGCCAAAAAGGGCGTATGCGTTTTTTCCTGAATATATTCAGGAAAAAACGCATACGCCCTTTTTGGCCAACCAAGCAAGCTTGCAAAGGAAATCTGCACTACAATGAAGTCTCACTTCCCACCGGTCAAAAGGGCCATCTGAAAAAAGTGTAAAATCCAGAAAGGCAGGACAGGCCATGGAGAACTGGGAGCCTTGTTATGCTGATGGGCGGGATGTAAATTACCAACAACCACTCGGGAGAAGTGTATGGTGTTTCCTGAAACATCTAAAAAACAAAGCAACAGAACCTAGGGCACTTCCACTTATGGTCCTATAGCTTAGGGAAATTAAAATCAAAGAGACACAGCCACCCCAAAGTTTGGAACGGCTCTGTTTACAAGAACCTCGTTTACAGTACAAGTTCAACATCGCAGAAAGTGAAAAATGGATAAAGAACTTGTGGTACTTACGTACAATGCAGTATCACTCAGCAATGAAATCTATGTCATCAGGCCCGTAGCAGCATAATGAGTGGATTCAGGTACGATGATTCTAACTGAAATAAGTCACACAGAAAAAGAAACATCATAAGATATCACTAATACACGGAATGTAAACTTGGCTACACAGGAACTGAATTACAGAACAGAACAGGGTCTCAAATTTAGAAAACCAACTTATGCTTGCTTAAGGGTAAAGGTGAGTTGGGGTGCTGCATAAAACCAGAGATTGAAATGAGCACAGATAAAGTTCCTTAAGCCAAATATGGAATAGACAAGAGCTACTCCTTGCTCAACGAAATGGACTCAACACCCCATATTAAACGCCTAAGAATGTACCTGACTAGTAAGTATCTTAAAACCTATGGATTGCTATGTCTCCGAAAGAGAATCAAGCATGTGTACAGGGGCATAAACGCAGCAGTGATAGGATTGGAGAGGTTCGGTGAGCAAATGAAGACCCTTTGAAGTCATATTGCATGGTACCCATTCCACGGGTTTCAACTACCCAGGTTTAAGGTATTCTTCCTTCAGCTAAAACATGCATGTGGAACCTAGAGTATGATCAACCATGTGATCGGGAGATGTGTTCAAATATGTCTCAGTTTTCCTCCCCTGGTACTCGGGTGCAACATTCCAGACGCTTTACTAACACTCTCCCCACTTGGAGAGTCAGCGCCTTTAACCTCCTGTTTGGCCCAGTTTGCAATTTCTGCGGAAGATGAACAGGAATAGCGAGAACCAATGAGAGACTAGCTGGAGGTGTCTGGACGGGCAAATTTAACTCTCATTTCCCACCAGGAAGAGGAAATAACCAGAGGCTCAACGTGCCGTGCCGGAACCAGATTAGGGCCTGAAGCCATCCTGCGGTGTTGCGGCCAGGTCACAAGAAAGCAAGTTGAAGAAAGGAGCTCAGGGGCACTGTAATTCACAAACCTGCAGAGTTATAAATGACAGCTATCGTCCAAAAATAGACTGAAGTAAGGCTGCCAAGAGGACTTGAAAGCGGGGCAGAATTGCAGGAAACCGATTTCAGGAGGTAGACTGGAATTGCATTGAAAGCATAGGAAAAGAGGCAGAACGTCCACAATGATGCACTTGGCCAAAAAGGGCGTATGCGTTTTTTCCTGAATATATTCAGGAAAAAACGCATACGCCCTTTTTGGCCAACCAAGCAAGCTTGCAAAGGAAATCTGCACTACAATGAAGTCTCACTTCTCCCCGGTCAAAAGGGCCATCTGAAAAAAGTGTAAAATCCAGAAAGGCAGGACAGGCCATGGAGAACTGGGAGCCTTGTTATGCTGATGGGCGGGATGTAAATTGCCAACAGACACTCAGGAGAAGTGTATGGTGTTTCCTGAAACATCTAAAAAAAAAGCAACAGAGCCTAGGGCACTTCCACTTATGGTCCTATAGCTTAGGGAAATTAAAATCAAAAAGACACAGCCACCCCAAAGTTTGGGACGCCTCCGTTTACAAGAACCTCGTTTACCGTACAAGTTCAATATCACAGAAAGTGAAAAATGGATAAAGAACTTGTGGTACTTACGTACAATGCAGTATCACTCAGCAATGAAATCTATGTCATCAGGCCCGTAGCAGCATAATGAGTGGATTCAGGTACGATGATTCTAACTGAAATAAGTCACACAGAAAAGAAACATCATAAGATATCACTAATACACGGAATGTAAACTTGGCTACACAGGAACTGCATTCCAAAACAGAACAAGGTCTCAAATTTAGAAAACCAACTTATGCTTGCTTAAGGGGAAAGGTGAGTTGGGGTGCTGCATAAAACCAGAGATTGAAATGAGCACAGATAAAGTTCCTTAAGCCAAATATGGAATAGACAAGAGCTACTCCTTGCTCAACGAAATGGACTCAAAACCCCATATTAAACGCCTAAGAATGTACCTGACTAGTAAGTATCTTAAAACCTATGGATTGCTATGTCTCCGAAAGAGAATCAAGCATGTGTACAGGGGCATAAACGCAGCAGTGATAGGATTGGAGAGGTTCGGTGAGCAAATGAAGACCCTTTGAAGTCATATTGCATGGTACCCATTCCACGGGTTTCAAATACCCAGGTTTAAGGTATTCTTCCTTCAGCTAAAACATGCATGTGGAACCTAGAGTATGATCAACCATGTGATCGGGAGACGTGTTCAAATATGTCTCAGTTTTCCTCCCCTGGTACTCGGGTGCAACATTCCAGACGCTTTACTAACACTCTCCCCACTTGGAGAGTCAGTCCCTTTAACCTCCTGTTTGGCCCAGTTTGCAATTTCTGTGGAAGATGAACAGGAATAGCGAGAACCAATGAGAGACTAGCTGGAGGTGTCTGGACGGGCAAATTTAACTCTCATTTCCCACCAGGAAGAGGAAATAACCAAAGGCTCAGCGTGCCGTGCCGGAACCAGATTAGGGCCTGAAGACATCCTGCGGTGTTGCGGCCATGTCACAAGAAAGCGAGTTAAAGAAAGGAGCTCAGGAGCACTGTAATTCACAAACCTGCAGAGTTATAAACGACAGCTATCGTCCAAAAATATACTGAAGTAAGGCTGCCAAGAGGACTTGAAAGCGGGGCAGAATTGCAGGAAACCGATTTCAGGAGGTAGACTGGAATTGCATTGAAAGCATAGGAAAAGAGGCAGAACGTCCACAATGATGCACTTGGCCAAAAAGGGCGTATGCGTTTTTTCCTGAATATATTCAGGAAAAAACGCATACGCCCTTTTTGGCCAACCAAGCAAGCTTGCAAAGGAAATCTGCACTACAATGAAGTCTCACTTCCCACCGGTCAAAAGGGCCATCTGAAAAAAGTGTAAAATCCAGAAAGGCAGGACAGGCCATGGAGAACTGGGAGCCTTGTTATGCTGATGGGCGGGATGTAAATTACCAACAGACACTCAGGAGAAGTGTATGGTGTTTCCTGAAACATCTAAAAAACAAAGCAACAGAGCCTAGGGCACTTCCACTTATGGTCCTATAGCTTAGGGAAATTAAAATCAAAAAGACACAGCCACCCAAAAGTTTGGGACGCCTCTGTTTACAAGAACCTCGTTTACAGTACAAGTTCAACATCGCAGAAATTGAAAAATGGATAAAGAAGTTGTGGTATTTACTTACAAAGCAATATCACTCAGCAATGAAATCTGTGTCATCAGGCCCTTAGCAGCACAATGAGTGGATTCAGGTATGATGATTCTAACTGAAATAAGTCACACAGAAAAAGAAACATCATAAGATATCAGTAATACACGGAATGTAAACTTGGCTACACAGGAACTGAATTACAGAACAGAACAGGGTCTCAAATTTAGAAAACCAACTTATGCTTGCTTAAGGGGAAAGGTGAGTTGGGGTGCTGCATAAAACCAGAGATTGAAATGAGCACAGATAAAGTTCCTTAAGTCAAATATGGAATAGACAAGAGCTACTCCTTGCTCAACGAAATGGACTCAACACCCCATATTAAACGCCTAAGAATGTACCTGACTAGTAAGTATCTTAAAACCTATGGATTGCTATGTCTCCGAAAGAGAATCAAGCATGTGTACAGGGGCATAAACGCAGCAGTGATAGGATTGGAGAGGTTCGGTGAGCAAATGAAGACCCTTTGAAGTCATATTGCATGGTACCCATTCCACGGGTTTCAACTACCCAGGTTTTAGGTATTCTTCCTTCAGCTAAAACATGCATGTGGAACCCAAGTATGATCAACCATGTGAATGGGAGACGTGTTCAAATATGTCTCAGTTTTCCTCCCCTGGTACTCGGGTGCAACATTCCAGACGCTTTACTAACACTCTCCCCACTTGGAGAGTCAGCGCCTTTAACCTCCTGTTTGGCCCAGTTTGCAATTTCTGCGGAAGATGAACAGGAATAGCGAGAACCAATGAGAGGCTAGCTGGAGGTGTCTGGACGGGCAAATTTAACTCTCATTTCCCACCAGGAAGAGGAAATAACCAAAGGCTCAGCGTGCCGTGCCGGAACCAGATTAGGGCCTGAAGACATCCTGCAGTGTTGCGGCCATGTCACAAGAAAGCGAGTTAAAGAAAGGAGCTCAGGAGCACTGTAATTCACAAACCTGCAGAGTTATAAACGACAGCTATCGTCCAAAAATATACTGAAGTAAGGCTGCCAAGAGGACTTGAAAGCGGGGCAGAATTGCAGGAAACCGATTTCAGGAGGTAGACTGGAATTGCATTGAAAGCATAGGAAAAGAGGCAGAACGTCCACAATGATGCACTTGGCCAAAAAGGGCGTATGCGTTTTTTCCTGAATATATTCAGGAAAAAACGCATACGCCCTTTTTGGCCAACCAAGCAAGCTTGCAAAGGAAATCTGCACTACAATGAAGTCTCACTTCCCACCGGTCAAAAGGGCCATCTGAAAAAAGTGTAAAATCCAGAAAGGCAGGACAGGCCATGGAGAACTGGGAGCCTTGTTATGCTGATGGGCGGGATGTAAATTACCAACAACCACTCGGGAGAAGTGTATGGTGTTTCCTGAAACATCTAAAAAACAAAGCAACAGAACCTAGGGCACTTCCACTTATGGTCCTATAGCTTAGGGAAATTAAAATCAAAGAGACACAGCCACCCCAAAGTTTGGAACGGCTCTGTTTACAAGAACCTCGTTTACAGTACAAGTTCAACATCGCAGAAAGTGAAAAATGGATAAAGAACTTGTGGTACTTACGTACAATGCAGTATCACTCAGCAATGAAATCTATGTCATCAGGCCCGTAGCAGCATAATGACTGGATTCAGGTACGATGATTCTAACTGAAATAAGTCACACAGAAAAAGAAACATCATAAGATATCACTAATACACGGAATGTAAACTTGGCTACACAGGAACTGAATTACAGAACAGAACAGGGTCTCAAATTTAGAAAACCAACTTATGCTTGCTTAAGGGTAAAGGTGAGTTGGGGTGCTGCATAAAACCAGAGATTGAAATGAGCACAGATAAAGTTCCTTAAGCCAAATATGGAATAGACAAGAGCTACTCCTTGCTCAACGAAATGGACTCAACACCCCATATTAAACGCCTAAGAATGTACCTGACTAGTAAGTATCTTAAAACCTATGGATTGCTATGTCTCCGAAAGAGAATCAAGCATGTGTACAGGGGCATAAACGCAGCAGTGATAGGATTGGAGAGGTTCGGTGAGCAAATGAAGACCCTTTGAAGTCATATTGCATGGTACCCATTCCACGGGTTTCAACTACCCAGGTTTAAGGTATTCTTCCTTCAGCTAAAACATGCATGTGGAACCTAGAGTATGATCAACCATGTGATCGGGAGACGTGTTCAAATATGTCTCAGTTTTCCTCCCCTGGTACTCGGGTGCAACATTCCAGACGCTTTACTAACACTCTCCCCACTTGGAGAGTCAGCGCCTTTAACCTCCTGTTTGGCCCAGTTTGCAATTTCTGCGGAAGATGAACAGGAATAGCGAGAACCAATGAGAGACTAGCTGGAGGTGTCTGGACGGGCAAATTTAACTCTCATTTCCCACCAGGAAGAGGAAATAACCAGAGGCTCAGCGTGCCGTGCCGGAACCAGATTAGGGCCTGAAGCCATCCTGCGGTGTTGCGGCCAGGTCACAAGAAAGCAAGTTGAAGAAAGGAGCTCAGGGGCACTGTAATTCACAAACCTGCAGAGTTATAAATGACAGCTATCGTCCAAAAATAGACTGAAGTAAGGCTGCCAAGAGGACTTGAAAGCGGGGCAGAATTGCAGGAAACCGATTTCAGGAGGTAGACTGGAATTGCATTGAAAGCATAGGAAAAGAGGCAGAACGTCCACAATGATGCACTTGGCCAAAAAGGGCGTATGCGTTTTTTCCTGAATATATTCAGGAAAAAACGCATACGCCCTTTTTGGCCAACCAAGCAAGCTTGCAAAGGAAATCTGCACTACAATGAAGTCTCACTTCTCCCCGGTCAAAAGGGCCATCTGAAAAAAGTGTAAAATCCAGAAAGGCAGGACAGGCCATGGAGAACTGGGAGCCTTGTTATGCTGATGGGCGGGATGTAAATTGCCAACAGACACTCAGGAGAAGTGTATGGTGTTTCCTGAAATATCTAAAAAAAAAGCAACAGAGCCTAGGGCACTTCCACTTATGGTCCTATAGCTTAGGGAAATTAAAATCAAAAAGACACAGCCACCCCAAAGTTTGGGACGCCTCCGTTTACAAGAACCTCGTTTACCGTACAAGTTCAATATCACAGAAAGTGAAAAATGGATAAAGAACTTGTGGTACTTACGTACAATGCAGTATCACTCAGCAATGAAATCTATGTCATCAGGCCCGTAGCAGCATAATGAGTGGATTCAGGTACGATGATTCTAACTGAAATAAGTCACACAGAAAAGAAACATCATAAGATATCACTAATACACGGAATGTAAACTTGGCTACACAGGAACTGCATTCCAAAACAGAACAAGGTCTCAAATTTAGAAAACCAACTTATGCTTGCTTAAGGGGAAAGGTGAGTTGGGGTGCTGCATAAAACCAGAGATTGAAATGAGCACAGATAAAGTTCCTTAAGCCAAATATGGAATAGACAAGAGCTACTCCTTGCTCAACGAAATGGACTCAAAACCCCATATTAAACGCCTAAGAATGTACCTGACTAGTAAGTATCTTAAAACCTATGGATTGCTATGTCTCCGAAAGAGAATCAAGCATGTGTACAGGGGCATAAACGCAGCAGTGATAGGATTGGAGAGGTTCGGTGAGCAAATGAAGACCCTTTGAAGTCATATTGCATGGTACCCATTCCACGGGTTTCAAATACCCAGGTTTAAGGTATTCTTCCTTCAGCTAAAACATGCATGTGGAACCTAGAGTATGATCAACCATGTGATCGGGAGACGTGTTCAAATATGTCTCAGTTTTCCTCCCCTGGTACTCGGGTGCAACATTCCAGACGCTTTACTAACACTCTCCCCACTTGGAGAGTCAGTCCCTTTAACCTCCTGTTTGGCCCAGTTTGCAATTTCTGTGGAAGATGAACAGGAATAGCGAGAACCAATGAGAGACTAGCTGGAGGTGTCTGGACGGGCAAATTTAACTCTCATTTCCCACCAGGAAGAGGAAATAACCAAAGGCTCAGCGTGCCGTGCCGGAACCAGATTAGGGCCTGAAGACATCCTGCAGTGTTGCGGCCATGTCACAAGAAAGCGAGTTAAAGAAAGGAGCTCAGGAGCACTGTAATTCACAAACCTGCAGAGTTATAAACGACAGCTATCGTCCAAAAATATACTGAAGTAAGGCTGCCAAGAGGACTTGAAAGCGGGGCAGAATTGCAGGAAACCGATTTCAGGAGGTAGACTGGAATTGCATTGAAAGCATAGGAAAAGAGGCAGAACGTCCACAATGATGCACTTGGCCAAAAAGGGCGTATGCGTTTTTTCCTGAATATATTCAGGAAAAAACGCATACGCCCTTTTTGGCCAACCAAGCAAGCTTGCAAAGGAAATCTGCACTACAATGAAGTCTCACTTCCCACCGGTCAAAAGGGCCATCTGAAAAAAGTGTAAAATCCAGAAAGGCAGGACAGGCCATGGAGAACTGGGAGCCTTGTTATGCTGATGGGCGGGATGTAAATTACCAACAGACACTCAGGAGAAGTGTATGGTGTTTCCTGAAACATCTAAAAAACAAAGCAACAGAGCCTAGGGCACTTCCACTTATGGTCCTATAGCTTAGGGAAATTAAAATCAAAAAGACACAGCCACCCAAAAGTTTGGGACGCCTCTGTTTACAAGAACCTCGTTTACAGTACAAGTTCAACATCGCAGAAATTGAAAAATGGATAAAGAAGTTGTGGTATTTACTTACAAAGCAATATCACTCAGCAATGAAATCTGTGTCATCAGGCCCTTAGCAGCACAATGAGTGGATTCAGGTATGATGATTCTAACTGAAATAAGTCACACAGAAAAAGAAACATCATAAGATATCAGTAATACACGGAATGTAAACTTGGCTACACAGGAACTGAATTACAGAACAGAACAGGGTCTCAAATTTAGAAAACCAACTTATGCTTGCTTAAGGGGAAAGGTGAGTTGGGGTGCTGCATAAAACCAGAGATTGAAATGAGCACAGATAAAGTTCCTTAAGTCAAATATGGAATAGACAAGAGCTACTCCTTGCTCAACGAAATGGACTCAACACCCCATATTAAACGCCTAAGAATGTACCTGACTAGTAAGTATCTTAAAACCTATGGATTGCTATGTCTCCGAAAGAGAATCAAGCATGTGTACAGGGGCATAAACGCAGCAGTGATAGGATTGGAGAGGTTCGGTGAGCAAATGAAGACCCTTTGAAGTCATATTGCATGGTACCCATTCCACGGGTTTCAACTACCCAGGTTTTAGGTATTCTTCCTTCAGCTAAAACATGCATGTGGAACCCAAGTATGATCAACCATGTGAATGGGAGACGTGTTCAAATATGTCTCAGTTTTCCTCCCCTGGTACTCGGGTGCAACATTCCAGACGCTTTACTAACACTCTCCCCACTTGGAGAGTCAGCGCCTTTAACCTCCTGTTTGGCCCAGTTTGCAATTTCTGCGGAAGATGAACAGGAATAGCGAGAACCAATGAGAGGCTAGCTGGAGGTGTCTGGACGGGCAAATTTAACTCTCATTTCCCACCAGGAAGAGGAAATAACCAAAGGCTCAGTGTGCCGAGCCGGACCAGATTAGGGCCTGAAGCCATCCTGCAGTGTTGTGGCCAGCTCAAACAAAAGCGAGTTGAAGAAAGGAGCTCAGGGGCACTGTAATTCACAAACCTGCAGAGTTATAAATGACAGCTATCGTCCAAAAATAGACTGAAGTAAGGCTGCCAAGAGGACTTGAAAGCGGGGCAGAATTGCAGGAAACCGATTTCAGGAGGTAGACTGGAATTGCATTGAAAGCATAGGAAAAGAGGCAGAACGTCCACAATGATGCACTTGGCCAAAAAGGGCGTATGCGTTTTTTCCTGAATATATTCAGGAAAAAACGTATACGCCCTTTTTGGCCAACCAAGCAAGCTTGCAATGGAAATCTGCACTACAATGAAGTCTCACTTCTCCCCGGTCAAAAGGGCCATCTGAAAAAAGTGTAAAATCCAGAAAGGCAGGACAGGCCATGGAGAACTGGGAGCCTTGTTATGCTGATGGGCGGGATGTAAATTGCCAACAGACACTCAGGAGAAGTGTATGGTGTTTCCTGAAACATCTAAAAAACAAAGCAACAGAGCCTAGGGCACTTCCACTTATGGTCCTATAGCTTAGGGAATTTAAAATCAAAAAGACACAGCCACCCCAAAGTTTGGGACGCCTCTGTTTACAAGAACCTCGTTTACAGTACAAGTTCAACATCGCAGAAAGTGAAAAATGGATAAAGAAGTTG
The DNA here is from genome assembly GCF_951394435.1 of Stenella coeruleoalba. Classification (NCBI taxonomy): domain Eukaryota; kingdom Metazoa; phylum Chordata; class Mammalia; order Artiodactyla; family Delphinidae; genus Stenella; species Stenella coeruleoalba. Next base: position 117,861 of record NW_027646078.1, read on the forward strand.
TGGTATTTACTTACAAAGCAATATCACTCAGCAATGAAATCTGTGTCACAAGGCCCTTAGCAGCACAATGAGTGGATTCAGGTATGATGATTCTAACTGAAATAAGTCACACAGAAAAAGAAACATCATAAGATATCAGTAATACACGGAATGTAAACTTCGCTACACAGGAACTGAATTACAGAACAGAAAAGGGTCTCAAATTTAGAAAACCAACTTATGCTTGCTTAAGGGTAAAGGTGAGTTGGGGTGCTGCATAAAACCAGAGATTGAAATGAGCACAGATAAAGTTCCTTAAGCCAAATATGGAATAGACAAGAGCTACTCCTTGCGCAACGAAATGGACTCAACACCGCATATTAAACGCCTAAGAATGTACCTGACTAGTAAGTATCTTAAAACCTATGGATTGCTATGTCTCCGAAAGAGAATCAAGCATGTGTACAGGGGCATAAACGCAGCAGTGATAGGATTGGAGAGGTTCGGTGAGCAAATGAAGACCCTTTGAAGTCATATTGCATGGTACCCATTACACGGGTCTTAACTCTCCAGGTTTAAGGTATTCTTCCATCAGCTAAAACATGCATGTGGAACCCAAGTATGATCAACCATGCGAACGGGAGACGTGTTCAAATATGTCTCAGTTTTCCTCCCCTGGTACTCGGGTGCAACATTCCAGACGCTTTACTAACACTCTCCCGACTTGGAGAGTCAGCCCCTTTAACCTCCTGTTTGGCCCAGTTTGCAATTTCTGCGGAAGATGAACAGGAATAGCGAGAACCAATGAGAGACTAGCTGGAGGTGTCTGGACGGGCAAATTTAACTCTCATTTCCCACCAGGAAGAGGAATTAACCAAAGGCTCAGCGTGCCGTGCCGGAACCAGATTAGGGCCTGAAGCCATCCTGCGGTGTTGCGGCCAGGTCACAAGAAAGCGAGTTGAAGAAAGGAGCTCAGGGGCACTGTAATTCACAAACCTGCAGAGTTATAAATGACAGCTATCGTCCAAAAATAGACTGAAGTAAGGCTGCCAAGTGGACTTGAAAGCGGGGCAGAATTGCAGGAAACCGATTTCAGGAGGTAGACTGGAATTGCATTGAAAGCATAGGAAAAGAGGCAGAACGTCCACAATGATGCACTTGGCCAAAAAGGGCGTATGCGTTTTTTCCTGAATATATTCAGGAAAAAACGCATACGCCCTTTTTGGCCAACCAAGCAAGCTTGCAAAGGAAATCTGCACTACAATGAAGTCTCACTTCCCCCCGGTCAAAAGGGCCATCTGAAAAAAGTGTAAAATCCAGAAAGGCAGGACAGGCCATGGAGAACTGGGAGCCTTGTTATGCTGATGGGCGGGATGTAAATTGCCAACAACCACTCGGGAGAAGTGTATGGTGTTTCCTGAAACATCTAAAAAACAAAGCAACAGAACCTAGGGCACTTCCACTTATGGTCCTATAGCTTAGGGAAATTAAAATCAAAAAGACACAGCCACCCCAAAGTTTGGAACGGCTCTGTTTACAAGAACCTCGTTTACAGTACAAGTTCAACATCGCAGAAAGTGAAAAATGGATAAAGAACTTGTGGTACTTACGTACAATGCAGTATCACTCAGCAATGAAATCTATGTCATCAGGCCCGTAGCAGCATAATGACTGGATTCAGGTACGATGATTCTAACTGAAATAAGTCACACAGAAAAAGAAACATCATAAGATATCACTAATACACGGAATGTAAACTTGGCTACACAGGAACTGAATTACAGAACAGAACAGGGTCTCAAATTTAGAAAACCAACTTATGCTTGCTTAAGGGTAAAGGTGAGTTGGGGTGCTGCATAAAACCAGAGATTGAAATGAGCACAGATAAAGTTCCTTAAGCCAAATATGGAATAGACAAGAGCTACTCCTTGCTCAACGAAATGGACTTAACACCCCATATTAAACGCCTAAGAATGTACCTGACTAGTAAGTATCTTAAAACCTATGGATTGCTATGTCTCCGAAAGAGAATCAAGCATGTGTACAGGGGCATAAACGCAGCAGTGATAGGATTGGAGAGGTTCGGTGAACAAATGAAGACCCTTTGAAGTCATATTGCATGGTACCCATTCCACGGGTTTCAACTACCCAGGTTTAAGGTATTCTTCCTTCAGCTAAAACATGCATGTGGAACCTAGAGTATGATCAACCATGTGATCGGGAGACGTGTTCAAATATGTCTCAGTTTTCCTCCCCTGGTACTCGGGTGCAACATTCCAGACGCTTTACTAACACTCTCCCCACTTGGAGAGTCAGCGCCTTTAACCTCCTGTTTGGCCCAGTTTGCAATTTCTGCAGAAGATGAACAGGAATAGCGAGAACCAATGAGAGGCTAGCTGGAGGTGTCTGGACGGGCAAATTTAACTCTCATTTCCCACCAGGAAGAGGAAATAACCAAAGGCTCAGTGTGCCGAGCCGGACCAGATTAGGGCCTGAAGACATCCTGCAGTGTTGTGGCCAGCTCAAACAAAAGCGAGTTGAAGAAAGGAGCTCAGGGGCACTGTAATTCACAAACCTGCAGAGTTATAAATGACAGCTATCGTCCAAAAATAGACTGAAGTAAGGCTGCCAAGAGGACTTGAAAGCGGGGCAGAATTGCAGGAAACCGATTTCAGGAGGTAGACTGGAATTGCATTGAAAGCATAGGAAAAGAGGCAGAACGTCCACAATGATGCACTTGGCCAAAAAGGGCGTATGCGTTTTTTCCTGAATATATTCAGGAAAAAACGCATACGCACTTTTTGGCCAACCAAGCAAGCTTGCAAAGGAAATCTGCACTACAATGAAGTCTCACTTCTCCCCGGTCAAAAGGGCCATCTGAAAAAAGTGTAAAATCCAGAAAGGCAGGACAGGCCATGGAGAACTGGGAGCCTTGTTATGCTGATGGGCGGGATGTAAATTGCCAACAGACCCTCAGGAGAAGTGTATGGTGTTTCCTGAAACATCTAAAAAAAAAGCAACAGAGCCTAGGGCACTTCCACTTATGGTCCTATAGCTTAGGGAAATTAAAATCAAAAAGACACAGCCACCCCAAAGTTTGGGACGCCTCCGTTTACAAGAACCTCGTTTACCGTACAAGTTCAATATCACAGAAAGTGAAAAATGGATAAAGAACTTGTGGTACTTACGTACAATGCAGTATCACTCAGCAATGAAATCTATGTCATCAGGCCCGTAGCAGCATAATGAGTGGATTCAGGTACGATGATTCTAACTGAAATAAGTCACACAGAAAAGAAACATCATAAGATATCACTAATACACGGAATGTAAACTTGGCTACACAGGAACTGCATTCCAAAACAGAACAAGGTCTCAAATTTAGAAAACCAACTTATGCTTGCTTAAGGGGAAAGGTGAGTTGGGGTGCTGCATAAAACCAGAGATTGAAATGAGCACAGATAAAGTTCCTTAAGCCAAATATGGAATAGACAAGAGCTACTCCTTGCTCAACGAAATGGACTCAAAACCCCATATTAAACGCCTAAGAATGTACCTGACTAGTAAGTATCTTAAAACCTATGGATTGCTATGTCTCCAAAAGAGAATCAAGCGTGTGTACAGGGGCATAAACGCAGCAGTGATAGGATTGGAGAGGTTCAGTGAGCAAATGAAGACCCTTTGAAGTCATATTGCATGGTACCCATTCCACGGGTTTCAAATACCCAGGTTTAAGGTATTCTTCCTTCAGCTAAAACATGCATGTGGAACCTAGAGTATGATCAACCATGTGATCAGGAGACGTGTTCAAATATGTCTCAGTTTTCGTACCCTGGTACTCGGGTGCAACATTCCAGACGCTTTACTAACACTCTCCCGACTTGGAGAGTCAGTCCCTTTAACCTCCTGTTTGGCCCAGTTTGCAATTTCTGCGGAAGATGAACAGGAATAGCGAGAACCAATAAGAGACTAGCTGGAGGTGTCTGGACGGGCAAATTTAACTCTCATTTCCCACCAGGAAGAGGAATTAACCAAAGGCTCAGCGTGCCGTGCCGGAACCAGATTAGGGCCGGAAGCCATCCTGCGGTGTTGCGGCCAGCTCAAAAGAAAGCGAGTTGAAGAAAGGAGCTCAGGGGCACTGTAATTCACAAACCTGCAGAGTTATAAATGACAGCTATCGTCCAAAAATAGACTGAAGTAAGGCTGCCAAGAGGACTTGAAAGCGGGGCAGAATTGCAGGAAACCGATTTCAGGAGGTAGACTGGAATTGCATTGAAAGCATAGGAAAAGAGGCAGAACGTCCACAATGATGCACTTGGCCAAAAAGGGCGTATGCGTTTTTTCCTGAATATATTCAGGAAAAAACGCATACGCCCTTTTTGGCCAACCAAGCAAGCTTGCAAAGGAAATCTGCACTACAATGACGTCTCACTTCCCCCCGGTCAAAAGGGCCATCTGAAAAAAGTGTAAAATCCAGAAAGGCAGGACAGGCCATGGAGAACTGGGAGCCTTGTTATGCTGATGGGCGGGATGTAAATTGCCAACAACCACTCGGGAGAAGTGTATGGTGTTTCCTGAAACATCTAAAAAACAAAGCAACAGAACCTAGGGCACTTCCACTTATGGTCCTATAGCTTAGGGAAATTAAAATCAAAAAGACACAGCCACCCCAAAGTTTGGAACGGCTCTGTTTACAAGAACCTCGTTTACAGTACAAGTTCAACATCGCAGAAAGTGAAAAATGGATAAAGAAGTTGTGGTATTTACTTACAAAGCAATATCACTCAGCAATGAAATCTGTGTCATCAGGCCCTTAGCAGCACAATGAGTGGATTCAGGTATGATGATTCTAACTGAAATAAGTCACACAGAAAAAGAAACATCATAAGATATCAGTAATACACGGAATGTAAACTTGGCTACACAGGAACTGAATTACAGAACAGAACAGGGTCTCAAATTTAGAAAACCAACTTATGCTTGCTTAAGGGGAAAGGTGAGTTGGGGTGCTGCATAAAACCAGAGATTGAAATGAGCACAGATAAAGTTCCTTAAGCCAAATATGGAATAGACAAGAGCTACTCCTTGCTCAACGAAATGGACTCAACACCGCATATTAAACGCCTAAGAATGTACCTGACTAGTAAGTATCTTAAAACCTATGGATTGCTATGTCTCCGAAAGAGAATCAAGCATGTGTACAGGGGCATAAACGCAGCAGTGATAGGATTGGAGAGGTTTGGTGAGCAAATGAAGACCCTTTGAAGTCATATTGCATGGTACCCATTCCACGGGTTTCAAATACCCAGGTTTAAGGTATTCTTCCTTCAGCTAAAACATGCATGTGGAACCTAGAGTATGATCAACCATGTGATCGGGAGACGTGTTCAAATATGTCTCAGTTTTCCTCCCCTGGTACTCGGGTGCAACATTCCAGACGCTTTACTAACACTCTCCCCACTTGGAGAGTCAGTCCCTTTAACCTCCTGTTTGGCCCAGTTTGCAATTTCTGTGGAAGATGAACAGGAATAGCGAGAACCAATGAGAGACTAGCTGGAGGTGTCTGGATGGGCAAATTTAACTCTCATTTCCCACCAGGAAGAGGAAATAACCAAAGGCTCAGCGTGCCGTGCCGGAACCAGATTAGGGCCTGAAGACATCCTGCGGTGTTGCGGCCATGTCACAAGAAAGCGAGTTAAAGAAAGGAGCTCAGGAGCACTGTAATTCACAAACCTGCAGAGTTATAAACGACAGCTATCGTCCAAAAATATACTGAAGTAAGGCTGCCAAGAGGACTTGAAAGCGGGGCAGAATTGCAGGAAACCGATTTCAGGAGGTAGACTGGAATTGCATTGAAAGCATAGGAAAAGAGGCAGAACGTCCACAATGATGCACTTGGCCAAAAAGGGCGTATGCGTTTTTTCCTGAATATATTCAGGAAAAAACGCATACGCCCTTTTTGGCCAACCAAGCAAGCTTGCAAAGGAAATCTGCACTACAATGAAGTCTCACTTCCCACCGGTCAAAAGGGCCATCTGAAAAAAGTGTAAAATCCAGAAAGGCAGGACAGGCCATGGAGAACTGGGAGCCTTGTTATGCTGATGGGCGGGATGTAAATTACCAACAACCACTCGGGAGAAGTGTATGGTGTTTCCTGAAACATCTAAAAAACAAAGCAACAGAACCTAGGGCACTTCCACTTATGGTCCTATAGCTTAGGGAAATTAAAATCAAAGAGACACAGCCACCCCAAAGTTTGGAACGGCTCTGTTTACAAGAACCTCGTTTACAGTACAAGTTCAACATCGCAGAAAGTGAAAAATGGATAAAGAACTTGTGGTACTTACGTACAATGCAGTATCACTCAGCAATGAAATCTATGTCATCAGGCCCGTAGCAGCATAATGAGTGGATTCAGGTACGATGATTCTAACTGAAATAAGTCACACAGAAAAAGAAACATCATAAGATATCACTAATACACGGAATGTAAACTTGGCTACACAGGAACTGAATTACAGAACAGAACAGGGTCTCAAATTTAGAAAACCAACTTATGCTTGCTTAAGGGTAAAGGTGAGTTGGGGTGCTGCATAAAACCAGAGATTGAAATGAGCACAGATAAAGTTCCTTAAGCCAAATATGGAATAGACAAGAGCTACTCCTTGCTCAACGAAATGGACTCAACACCCCATATTAAACGCCTAAGAATGTACCTGACTAGTAAGTATCTTAAAACCTATGGATTGCTATGTCTCCGAAAGAGAATCAAGCATGTGTACAGGGGCATAAACGCAGCAGTGATAGGATTGGAGAGGTTCGGTGAGCAAATGAAGACCCTTTGAAGTCATATTGCATGGTACCCATTCCACGGGTTTCAACTACCCAGGTTTAAGGTATTCTTCCTTCAGCTAAAACATGCATGTGGAACCTAGAGTATGATCAACCATGTGATCGGGAGACGTGTTCAAATATGTCTCAGTTTTCCTCCCCTGGTACTCGGGTGCAACATTCCAGACGCTTTACTAACACTCTCCCCACTTGGAGAGTCAGCGCCTTTAACCTCCTGTTTGGCCCAGTTTGCAATTTCTGCGGAAGATGAACAGGAATAGCGAGAACCAATGAGAGACTAGCTGGAGGTGTCTGGACGGGCAAATTTAACTCTCATTTCCCACCAGGAAGAGGAAATAACCAGAGGCTCAGCGTGCCGTGCCGGAACCAGATTAGGGCCTGAAGCCATCCTGCGGTGTTGCGGCCAGGTCACAAGAAAGCAAGTTGAAGAAAGGAGCTCAGGGGCACTGTAATTCACAAACCTGCAGAGTTATAAATGACAGCTATCGTCCAAAAATAGACTGAAGTAAGGCTGCCAAGAGGACTTGAAAGCGGGGCAGAATTGCAGGAAACCGATTTCAGGAGGTAGACTGGAATTGCATTGAAAGCATAGGAAAAGAGGCAGAACGTCCACAATGATGCACTTGGCCAAAAAGGGCGTATGCGTTTTTTCCTGAATATATTCAGGAAAAAACGCATACGCCCTTTTTGGCCAACCAAGCAAGCTTGCAAAGGAAATCTGCACTACAATGAAGTCTCACTTCTCCCCGGTCAAAAGGGCCATCTGAAAAAAGTGTAAAATCCAGAAAGGCAGGACAGGCCATGGAGAACTGGGAGCCTTGTTATGCTGATGGGCGGGATGTAAATTGCCAACAGACACTCAGGAGAAGTGTATGGTGTTTCCTGAAACATCTAAAAAAAAAGCAACAGAGCCTAGGGCACTTCCACTTATGGTCCTATAGCTTAGGGAAATTAAAATCAAAAAGACACAGCCACCCCAAAGTTTGGGACGCCTCCGTTTACAAGAACCTCGTTTACCGTACAAGTTCAATATCACAGAAAGTGAAAAATGGATAAAGAACTTGTGGTACTTACGTACAATGCAGTATCACTCAGCAATGAAATCTATGTCATCAGGCCCGTAGCAGCATAATGAGTGGATTCAGGTACGATGATTCTAACTGAAATAAGTCACACAGAAAAGAAACATCATAAGATATCACTAATACACGGAATGTAAACTTGGCTACACAGGAACTGCATTCCAAAACAGAACAAGGTCTCAAATTTAGAAAACCAACTTATGCTTGCTTAAGGGGAAAGGTGAGTTGGGGTGCTGCATAAAACCAGAGATTGAAATGAGCACAGATAAAGTTCCTTAAGCCAAATATGGAATAGACAAGAGCTACTCCTTGCTCAACGAAATGGACTCAAAACCCCATATTAAACGCCTAAGAATGTACCTGACTAGTAAGTATCTTAAAACCTATGGATTGCTATGTCTCCGAAAGAGAATCAAGCATGTGTACAGGGGCATAAACGCAGCAGTGATAGGATTGGAGAGGTTCGGTGAGCAAATGAAGACCCTTTGAAGTCATATTGCATGGTACCCATTCCACGGGTTTCAAATACCCAGGTTTAAGGTATTCTTCCTTCAGCTAAAACATGCATGTGGAACCTAGAGTATGATCAACCATGTGATCGGGAGACGTGTTCAAATATGTCTCAGTTTTCCTCCCCTGGTACTCGGGTGCAACATTCCAGACGCTTTACTAACACTCTCCCCACTTGGAGAGTCAGTCCCTTTAACCTCCTGTTTGGCCCAGTTTGCAATTTCTGTGGAAGATGAACAGGAATAGCGAGAACCAATGAGAGACTAGCTGGAGGTGTCTGGACGGGCAAATTTAACTCTCATTTCCCACCAGGAAGAGGAAATAACCAAAGGCTCAGCGTGCCGTGCCGGAACCAGATTAGGGCCTGAAGACATCCTGCGGTGTTGCGGCCATGTCACAAGAAAGCGAGTTAAAGAAAGGAGCTCAGGAGCACTGTAATTCACAAACCTGCAGAGTTATAAACGACAGCTATCGTCCAAAAATATACTGAAGTAAGGCTGCCAAGAGGACTTGAAAGCGGGGCAGAATTGCAGGAAACCGATTTCAGGAGGTAGACTGGAATTGCATTGAAAGCATAGGAAAAGAGGCAGAACGTCCACAATGATGCACTTGGCCAAAAAGGGCGTATGCGTTTTTTCCTGAATATATTCAGGAAAAAACGCATACGCCCTTTTTGGCCAACCAAGCAAGCTTGCAAAGGAAATCTGCACTACAATGAAGTCTCACTTCCCACCGGTCAAAAGGGCCATCTGAAAAAAGTGTAAAATCCAGAAAGGCAGGACAGGCCATGGAGAACTGGGAGCCTTGTTATGCTGATGGGCGGGATGTAAATTACCAACAGACACTCAGGAGAAGTGTATGGTGTTTCCTGAAACATCTAAAAAACAAAGCAACAGAGCCTAGGGCACTTCCACTTATGGTCCTATAGCTTAGGGAAATTAAAATCAAAAAGACACAGCCACCCAAAAGTTTGGGACGCCTCTGTTTACAAGAACCTCGTTTACAGTACAAGTTCAACATCGCAGAAATTGAAAAATGGATAAAGAAGTTGTGGTATTTACTTACAAAGCAATATCACTCAGCAATGAAATCTGTGTCATCAGGCCCTTAGCAGCACAATGAGTGGATTCAGGTATGATGATTCTAACTGAAATAAGTCACACAGAAAAAGAAACATCATAAGATATCAGTAATACACGGAATGTAAACTTGGCTACACAGGAACTGAATTACAGAACAGAACAGGGTCTCAAATTTAGAAAACCAACTTATGCTTGCTTAAGGGGAAAGGTGAGTTGGGGTGCTGCATAAAACCAGAGATTGAAATGAGCACAGATAAAGTTCCTTAAGTCAAATATGGAATAGACAAGAGCTACTCCTTGCTCAACGAAATGGACTCAACACCCCATATTAAACGCCTAAGAATGTACCTGACTAGTAAGTATCTTAAAACCTATGGATTGCTATGTCTCCGAAAGAGAATCAAGCATGTGTACAGGGGCATAAACGCAGCAGTGATAGGATTGGAGAGGTTCGGTGAGCAAATGAAGACCCTTTGAAGTCATATTGCATGGTACCCATTCCACGGGTTTCAACTACCCAGGTTTTAGGTATTCTTCCTTCAGCTAAAACATGCATGTGGAACCCAAGTATGATCAACCATGTGAATGGGAGACGTGTTCAAATATGTCTCAGTTTTCCTCCCCTGGTACTCGGGTGCAACATTCCAGACGCTTTACTAACACTCTCCCCACTTGGAGAGTCAGCGCCTTTAACCTCCTGTTTGGCCCAGTTTGCAATTTCTGCGGAAGATGAACAGGAATAGCGAGAACCAATGAGAGGCTAGCTGGAGGTGTCTGGACGGGCAAATTTAACTCTCATTTCCCACCAGGAAGAGGAAATAACCAAAGGCTCAGCGTGCCGTGCCGGAACCAGATTAGGGCCTGAAGACATCCTGCAGTGTTGCGGCCATGTCACAAGAAAGCGAGTTAAAGAAAGGAGCTCAGGAGCACTGTAATTCACAAACCTGCAGAGTTATAAACGACAGCTATCGTCCAAAAATATACTGAAGTAAGGCTGCCAAGAGGACTTGAAAGCGGGGCAGAATTGCAGGAAACCGATTTCAGGAGGTAGACTGGAATTGCATTGAAAGCATAGGAAAAGAGGCAGAACGTCCACAATGATGCACTTGGCCAAAAAGGGCGTATGCGTTTTTTCCTGAATATATTCAGGAAAAAACGCATACGCCCTTTTTGGCCAACCAAGCAAGCTTGCAAAGGAAATCTGCACTACAATGAAGTCTCACTTCCCACCGGTCAAAAGGGCCATCTGAAAAAAGTGTAAAATCCAGAAAGGCAGGACAGGCCATGGAGAACTGGGAGCCTTGTTATGCTGATGGGCGGGATGTAAATTACCAACAACCACTCGGGAGAAGTGTATGGTGTTTCCTGAAACATCTAAAAAACAAAGCAACAGAACCTAGGGCACTTCCACTTATGGTCCTATAGCTTAGGGAAATTAAAATCAAAGAGACACAGCCACCCCAAAGTTTGGAACGGCTCTGTTTACAAGAACCTCGTTTACAGTACAAGTTCAACATCGCAGAAAGTGAAAAATGGATAAAGAACTTGTGGTACTTACGTACAATGCAGTATCACTCAGCAATGAAATCTATGTCATCAGGCCCGTAGCAGCATAATGACTGGATTCAGGTACGATGATTCTAACTGAAATAAGTCACACAGAAAAAGAAACATCATAAGATATCACTAATACACGGAATGTAAACTTGGCTACACAGGAACTGAATTACAGAACAGAACAGGGTCTCAAATTTAGAAAACCAACTTATGCTTGCTTAAGGGTAAAGGTGAGTTGGGGTGCTGCATAAAACCAGAGATTGAAATGAGCACAGATAAAGTTCCTTAAGCCAAATATGGAATAGACAAGAGCTACTCCTTGCTCAACGAAATGGACTCAACACCCCATATTAAACGCCTAAGAATGTACCTGACTAGTAAGTATCTTAAAACCTATGGATTGCTATGTCTCCGAAAGAGAATCAAGCATGTGTACAGGGGCATAAACGCAGCAGTGATAGGATTGGAGAGGTTCGGTGAGCAAATGAAGACCCTTTGAAGTCATATTGCATGGTACCCATTCCACGGGTTTCAACTACCCAGGTTTAAGGTATTCTTCCTTCAGCTAAAACATGCATGTGGAACCTAGAGTATGATCAACCATGTGATCGGGAGACGTGTTCAAATATGTCTCAGTTTTCCTCCCCTGGTACTCGGGTGCAACATTCCAGACGCTTTACTAACACTCTCCCCACTTGGAGAGTCAGCGCCTTTAACCTCCTGTTTGGCCCAGTTTGCAATTTCTGCGGAAGATGAACAGGAATAGCGAGAACCAATGAGAGACTAGCTGGAGGTGTCTGGACGGGCAAATTTAACTCTCATTTCCCACCAGGAAGAGGAAATAACCAGAGGCTCAGCGTGCCGTGCCGGAACCAGATTAGGGCCTGAAGCCATCCTGCGGTGTTGCGGCCAGGTCACAAGAAAGCAAGTTGAAGAAAGGAGCTCAGGGGCACTGTAATTCACAAACCTGCAGAGTTATAAATGACAGCTATCGTCCAAAAATAGACTGAAGTAAGGCTGCCAAGAGGACTTGAAAGCGGGGCAGAATTGCAGGAAACCGATTTCAGGAGGTAGACTGGAATTGCATTGAAAGCATAGGAAAAGAGGCAGAACGTCCACAATGATGCACTTGGCCAAAAAGGGCGTATGCGTTTTTTCCTGAATATATTCAGGAAAAAACGCATACGCCCTTTTTGGCCAACCAAGCAAGCTTGCAAAGGAAATCTGCACTACAATGAAGTCTCACTTCTCCCCGGTCAAAAGGGCCATCTGAAAAAAGTGTAAAATCCAGAAAGGCAGGACAGGCCATGGAGAACTGGGAGCCTTGTTATGCTGATGGGCGGGATGTAAATTGCCAACAGACACTCAGGAGAAGTGTATGGTGTTTCCTGAAATATCTAAAAAAAAAGCAACAGAGCCTAGGGCACTTCCACTTATGGTCCTATAGCTTAGGGAAATTAAAATCAAAAAGACACAGCCACCCCAAAGTTTGGGACGCCTCCGTTTACAAGAACCTCGTTTACCGTACAAGTTCAATATCACAGAAAGTGAAAAATGGATAAAGAACTTGTGGTACTTACGTACAATGCAGTATCACTCAGCAATGAAATCTATGTCATCAGGCCCGTAGCAGCATAATGAGTGGATTCAGGTACGATGATTCTAACTGAAATAAGTCACACAGAAAAGAAACATCATAAGATATCACTAATACACGGAATGTAAACTTGGCTACACAGGAACTGCATTCCAAAACAGAACAAGGTCTCAAATTTAGAAAACCAACTTATGCTTGCTTAAGGGGAAAGGTGAGTTGGGGTGCTGCATAAAACCAGAGATTGAAATGAGCACAGATAAAGTTCCTTAAGCCAAATATGGAATAGACCAGAGCTACTCCTTGCTCAACGAAATGGACTCAAAACCCCATATTAAACGCCTAAGAATGTACCTGACTAGTAAGTATCTTAAAACCTATGGATTGCTATGTCTCCGAAAGAGAATCAAGCATGTGTACAGGGGCATAAACGCAGCAGTGATAGGATTGGAGAGGTTCGGTGAGCAAATGAAGACCCTTTGAAGTCATATTGCATGGTACCCATTCCACGGGTTTCAAATACCCAGGTTTAAGGTATTCTTCCTTCAGCTAAAACATGCATGTGGAACCTAGAGTATGATCAACCATGTGATCGGGAGACGTGTTCAAATATGTCTCAGTTTTCCTCCCCTGGTACTCGGGTGCAACATTCCAGACGCTTTACTAACACTCTCCCCACTTGGAGAGTCAGTCCCTTTAACCTCCTGTTTGGCCCAGTTTGCAATTTCTGTGGAAGATGAACAGGAATAGCGAGAACCAATGAGAGACTAGCTGGAGGTGTCTGGACGGGCAAATTTAACTCTCATTTCCCACCAGGAAGAGGAAATAACCAAAGGCTCAGCGTGCCGTGCCGGAACCAGATTAGGGCCTGAAGACATCCTGCGGTGTTGCGGCCATGTCACAAGAAAGCGAGTTAAAGAAAGGAGCTCAGGAGCACTGTAATTCACAAACCTGCAGAGTTATAAACGACAGCTATCGTCCAAAAATATACTGAAGTAAGGCTGCCAAGAGGACTTGAAAGCGGGGCAGAATTGCAGGAAACCGATTTCAGGAGGTAGACTGGAATTGCATTGAAAGCATAGGAAAAGAGGCAGAACGTCCACAATGATGCACTTGGCCAAAAAGGGCGTATGCGTTTTTTCCTGAATATATTCAGGAAAAAACGCATACGCCCTTTTTGGCCAACCAAGCAAGCTTGCAAAGGAAATCTGCACTACAATGAAGTCTCACTTCCCACCGGTCAAAAGGGCCATCTGAAAAAAGTGTAAAATCCAGAAAGGCAGGACAGGCCATGGAGAACTGGGAGCCTTGTTATGCTGATGGGCGGGATGTAAATTACCAACAGACACTCAGGAGAAGTGTATGGTGTTTCCTGAAACATCTAAAAAACAAAGCAACAGAGCCTAGGGCACTTCCACTTATGGTCCTATAGCTTAGGGAAATTAAAATCAAAAAGACACAGCCACCCAAAAGTTTGGGACGCCTCTGTTTACAAGAACCTCGTTTACAGTACAAGTTCAACATCGCAGAAATTGAAAAATGGATAAAGAAGTTGTGGTATTTACTTACAAAGCAATATCGCTCAGCAATGAAATCTGTGTCATCAGGCCCTTAGCAGCACAATGAGTGGATTCAGGTATGATGATTCTAACTGAAATAAGTCACACAGAAAAAGAAACATCATAAGATATCAGTAATACACGGAATGTAAACTTGGCTACACAGGAACTGAATTACAGAACAGAACAGGGTCTCAAATTTAGAAAACCAACTTATGCTTGCTTAAGGGGAAAGGTGAGTTGGGGTGCTGCATAAAACCAGAGATTGAAATGAGCACAGATAAAGTTCCTTAAGTCAAATATGGAATAGACAAGAGCTACTCCTTGCTCAACGAAATGGACTCAACACCCCATATTAAACGCCTAAGAATGTACCTGACTAGTAAGTATCTTAAAACCTATGGATTGCTATGTCTCCGAAAGAGAATCAAGCATGTGTACAGGGGCATAAACGCAGCAGTGATAGGATTGGAGAGGTTCGGTGAGCAAATGAAGACCCTTTGAAGTCATATTGCATGGTACCCATTCCACGGGTTTCAACTACCCAGGTTTTAGGTATTCTTCCTTCAGCTAAAACATGCATGTGGAACCCAAGTATGATCAACCATGTGAATGGGAGACGTGTTCAAATATGTCTCAGTTTTCCTCCCCTGGTACTCGGGTGCAACATTCCAGACGCTTTACTAACACTCTCCCCACTTGGAGAGTCAGCGCCTTTAACCTCCTGTTTGGCCCAGTTTGCAATTTCTGCGGAAGATGAACAGGAATAGCGAGAACCAATGAGAGGCTAGCTGGAGGTGTCTGGACGGGCAAATTTAACTCTCATTTCCCACCAGGAAGAGGAAATAACCAAAGGCTCAGTGTGCCGAGCCGGACCAGATTAGGGCCTGAAGCCATCCTGCAGTGTTGTGGCCAGCTCAAACAAAAGCGAGTTGAAGAAAGGAGCTCAGGGGCACTGTAATTCACAAACCTGCAGAGTTATAAATGACAGCTATCGTCCAAAAATAGACTGAAGTAAGGCTGCCAAGAGGACTTGAAAGCGGGGCAGAATTGCAGGAAACCGATTTCAGGAGGTAGACTGGAATTGCATTGAAAGCATAGGAAAAGAGGCAGAACGTCCACAATGATGCACTTGGCCAAAAAGGGCGTATGCGTTTTTTCCTGAATATATTCAGGAAAAAACGTATACGCCCTTTTTGGCCAACCAAGCAAGCTTGCAAAGGAAATCTGCACTACAATGAAGTCTCACTTCTCCCCGGTCAAAAGGGCCATCTGAAAAAAGTGTAAAATCCAGAAAGGCAGGACAGGCCATGGAGAACTGGGAGCCTTGTTATGCTGATGGGCGGGATGTAAATTGCCAACAGACACTCAGGAGAAGTGTATGGTGTTTCCTGAAACATCTAAAAAACAAAGCAACAGAGCCTAGGGCACTTCCACTTATGGTCCTATAGCTTAGGGAATTTAAAATCAAAAAGACACAGCCACCCCAAAGTTTGGGACGCCTCTGTTTACAAGAACCTCGTTTACAGTACAAGTTCAACATCGCAGAAAGTGAAAAATGGATAAAGAAGTTGTGGTATTTACTTACAAAGCAATATCACTCAGCAATGAAATCTGTGTCACAAGGCCCTTAGCAGCACAATGAGTGGATTCAGGTATGATGATTCTAACTGAAATAAGTCACACAGAAAAAGAAACATCATAAGATATCAGTAATACACGGAATGTAAACTTCGCTACACAGGAACTGAATTACAGAACAGAAAAGGGTCTCAAATTTAGAAAACCAACTTATGCTTGCTTAAGGGTAAAGGTGAGTTGGGGTGCTGCATAAAACCAGAGATTGAAATGAGCACAGATAAAGTTCCTTAAGCCAAATATGGAATAGACAAGAGCTACTCCTTGCGCAACGAAATGGACTCAACACCGCATATTAAACGCCTAAGAATGTACCTGACTAGTAAGTATCTTAAAACCTATGGATTGCTATGTCTCCGAAAGAGAATCAAGCATGTGTACAGGGGCATAAACGCAGCAGTGATAGGATTGGAGAGGTTCGGTGAGCAAATGAAGACCCTTTGAAGTCATATTGCATGGTACCCATTACACGGGTCTTAACTCTCCAGGTTTAAGGTATTCTTCCATCAGCTAAAACATGCATGTGGAACCCAAGTATGATCAACCATGCGAACGGGAGACGTGTTCAAATATGTCTCAGTTTTCCTCCCCTGGTACTCGGGTGCAACATTCCAGACGCTTTACTAACACTCTCCCGACTTGGAGAGTCAGCCCCTTTAACCTCCTGTTTGGCCCAGTTTGCAATTTCTGCGGAAGATGAACAGGAATAGCGAGAACCAATGAGAGACTAGCTGGAGGTGTCTGGACGGGCAAATTTAACTCTCATTTCCCACCAGGAAGAGGAATTAACCAAAGGCTCAGCGTGCCGTGCCGGAACCAGATTAGGGCCTGAAGCCATCCTGCGGTGTTGCGGCCAGGTCACAAGAAAGCGAGTTGAAGAAAGGAGCTCAGGGGCACTGTAATTCACAAACCTGCAGAGTTATAAATGACAGCTATCGTCCAAAAATAGACTGAAGTAAGGCTGCCAAGTGGACTTGAAAGCGGGGCAGAATTGCAGGAAACCGATTTCAGGAGGTAGACTGGAATTGCATTGAAAGCATAGGAAAAGAGGCAGAACGTCCACAATGATGCACTTGGCCAAAAAGGGCGTATGCGTTTTTTCCTGAATATATTCAGGAAAAAACGCATACGCCCTTTTTGGCCAACCAAGCAAGCTTGCAAAGGAAATCTGCACTACAATGAAGTCTCACTTCCCCCCGGTCAAAAGGGCCATCTGAAAAAAGTGTAAAATCCAGAAAGGCAGGACAGGCCATGGAGAACTGGGAGCCTTGTTATGCTGATGGGCGGGATGTAAATTGCCAACAACCACTCGGGAGAAGTGTATGGTGTTTCCTGAAACATCTAAAAAACAAAGCAACAGAACCTAGGGCACTTCCACTTATGGTCCTATAGCTTAGGGAAATTAAAATCAAAAAGACACAGCCACCCCAAAGTTTGGAACGGCTCTGTTTACAAGAACCTCGTTTACAGTACAAGTTCAACATCGCAGAAAGTGAAAAATGGATAAAGAACTTGTGGTACTTACGTACAATGCAGTATCACTCAGCAATGAAATCTATGTCATCAGGCCCGTAGCAGCATAATGACTGGATTCAGGTACGATGATTCTAACTGAAATAAGTCACACAGAAAAAGAAACATCATAAGATATCACTAATACACGGAATGTAAACTTGGCTACACAGGAACTGAATTACAGAACAGAACAGGGTCTCAAATTTAGAAAACCAACTTATGCTTGCTTAAGGGTAAAGGTGAGTTGGGGTGCTGCATAAAACCAGAGATTGAAATGAGCACAGATAAAGTTCCTTAAGCCAAATATGGAATAGACAAGAGCTACTCCTTGCTCAACGAAATGGACTTAACACCCCATATTAAACGCCTAAGAATGTACCTGACTAGTAAGTATCTTAAAACCTATGGATTGCTATGTCTCCGAAAGAGAATCAAGCATGTGTACAGGGGCATAAACGCAGCAGTGATAGGATTGGAGAGGTTCGGTGAACAAATGAAGACCCTTTGAAGTCATATTGCATGGTACCCATTCCACGGGTTTCAAATACCCAGGTTTAAGGTATTCTTCCTTCAGCTAAAACATGCATGTGGAACCTAGAGTATGATCAACCATGTGATCGGGAGACGTGTTCAAATATGTCTCAGTTTTCCTCCCCTGGTACTCGGGTGCAACATTCCAGACGCTTTACTAACACTCTCCCCACTTGGAGAGTCAGCGCCTTTAACCTCCTGTTTGGCCCAGTTTGCAATTTCTGCAGAAGATGAACAGGAATAGCGAGAACCAATGAGAGGCTAGCTGGAGGTGTCTGGACGGGCAAATTTAACTCTCATTTCCCACCAGGAAGAGGAAATAACCAAAGGCTCAGTGTGCCGAGCCGGACCAGATTAGGGCCTGAAGACATCCTGCAGTGTTGTGGCCAGCTCAAACAAAAGCGAGTTGAAGAAAGGAGCTCAGGGGCACTGTAATTCACAAACCTGCAGAGTTATAAATGACAGCTATCGTCCAAAAATAGACTGAAGTAAGGCTGCCAAGAGGACTTGAAAGCGGGGCAGAATTGCAGGAAACCGATTTCAGGAGGTAGACTGGAATTGCATTGAAAGCATAGGAAAAGAGGCAGAACGTCCACAATGATGCACTTGGCCAAAAAGGGCGTATGCGTTTTTTCCTGAATATATTCAGGAAAAAACGCATACGCACTTTTTGGCCAACCAAGCAAGCTTGCAAAGGAAATCTGCACTACAATGAAGTCTCACTTCTCCCCGGTCAAAAGGGCCATCTGAAAAAAGTGTAAAATCCAGAAAGGCAGGACAGGCCATGGAGAACTGGGAGCCTTGTTATGCTGATGGGCGGGATGTAAATTGCCAACAGACCCTCAGGAGAAGTGTATGGTGTTTCCTGAAACATCTAAAAAAAAAGCAACAGAGCCTAGGGCACTTCCACTTATGGTCCTATAGCTTAGGGAAATTAAAATCAAAAAGACACAGCCACCCCAAAGTTTGGGACGCCTCCGTTTACAAGAACCTCGTTTACCGTACAAGTTCAATATCACAGAAAGTGAAAAATGGATAAAGAACTTGTGGTACTTACGTACAATGCAGTATCACTCAGCAATGAAATCTATGTCATCAGGCCCGTAGCAGCATAATGAGTGGATTCAGGTACGATGATTCTAACTGAAATAAGTCACACAGAAAAGAAACATCATAAGATATCACTAATACACGGAATGTAAACTTGGCTACACAGGAACTGCATTCCAAAACAGAACAAGGTCTCAAATTTAGAAAACCAACTTATGCTTGCTTAAGGGGAAAGGTGAGTTGGGGTGCTGCATAAAACCAGAGATTGAAATGAGCACAGATAAAGTTCCTTAAGCCAAATATGGAATAGACAAGAGCTACTCCTTGCTCAACGAAATGGACTCAAAACCCCATATTAAACGCCTAAGAATGTACCTGACTAGTAAGTATCTTAAAACCTATGGATTGCTATGTCTCCAAAAGAGAATCAAGCGTGTGTACAGGGGCATAAACGCAGCAGTGATAGGATTGGAGAGGTTCAGTGAGCAAATGAAGACCCTTTGAAGTCATATTGCATGGTACCCATTCCACGGGTTTCAAATACCCAGGTTTAAGGTATTCTTCCTTCAGCTAAAACATGCATGTGGAACCTAGAGTATGATCAACCATGTGATCAGGAGACGTGTTCAAATATGTCTCAGTTTTCGTACCCTGGTACTCGGGTGCAACATTCCAGACGCTTTACTAACACTCTCCCGACTTGGAGAGTCAGTCCCTTTAACCTCCTGTTTGGCCCAGTTTGCAATTTCTGCGGAAGATGAACAGGAATAGCGAGAACCAATAAGAGACTAGCTGGAGGTGTCTGGACGGGCAAATTTAACTCTCATTTCCCACCAGGAAGAGGAATTAACCAAAGGCTCAGCGTGCCGTGCCGGAACCAGATTAGGGCCGGAAGCCATCCTGCGGTGTTGCGGCCAGCTCAAAAGAAAGCGAGTTGAAGAAAGGAGCTCAGGGGCACTGTAATTCACAAACCTGCAGAGTTATAAATGACAGCTATCGTCCAAAAATAGACTGAAGTAAGGCTGCCAAGAGGACTTGAAAGCGGGGCAGAATTGCAGGAAACCGATTTCAGGAGGTAGACTGGAATTGCATTGAAAGCATAGGAAAAGAGGCAGAACGTCCACAATGATGCACTTGGCCAAAAAGGGCGTATGCGTTTTTTCCTGAATATATTCAGGAAAAAACGCATACGCCCTTTTTGGCCAACCAAGCAAGCTTGCAAAGGAAATCTGCACTACAATGACGTCTCACTTCCCCCCGGTCAAAAGGGCCATCTGAAAAAAGTGTAAAATCCAGAAAGGCAGGACAGGCCATGGAGAACTGGGAGCCTTGTTATGCTGATGGGCGGGATGTAAATTGCCAACAACCACTCGGGAGAAGTGTATGGTGTTTCCTGAAACATCTAAAAAACAAAGCAACAGAACCTAGGGCACTTCCACTTATGGTCCTATAGCTTAGGGAAATTAAAATCAAAAAGACACAGCCACCCCAAAGTTTGGAACGGCTCTGTTTACAAGAACCTCGTTTACAGTACAAGTTCAACATCGCAGAAAGTGAAAAATGGATAAAGAAGTTGTGGTATTTACTTACAAAGCAATATCACTCAGCAATGAAATCTGTGTCATCAGGCCCTTAGCAGCACAATGAGTGGATTCAGGTATGATGATTCTAACTGAAATAAGTCACACAGAAAAAGAAACATCATAAGATATCAGTAATACACGGAATGTAAACTTGGCTACACAGGAACTGAATTACAGAACAGAACAGGGTCTCAAATTTAGAAAACCAACTTATGCTTGCTTAAGGGGAAAGGTGAGTTGGGGTGCTGCATAAAACCAGAGATTGAAATGAGCACAGATAAAGTTCCTTAAGCCAAATATGGAATAGACAAGAGCTACTCCTTGCTCAACGAAATGGACTCAACACCCCATATTAAACGCCTAAGAATGTACCTGACTAGTAAGTATCTTAAAACCTATGGATTGCTATGTCTCCGAAAGAGAATCAAGCATGTGTACAGGGGCATAAACGCAGCAGTGATAGGATTGGAGAGGTTCGGTGAGCAAATGAAGACCCTTTGAAGTCATATTGCATGGTACCCATTCCACGGGTTTCAAATACCCAGGTTTAAGGTATTCTTCCTTCAGCTAAAACATGCATGTGGAACCTAGAGTATGATCAACCATGTGATCGGGAGACGTGTTCAAATATGTCTCAGTTTTCCTCCCCTGGTACTCGGGTGCAACATTCCAGACGCTTTACTAACACTCTCCCGACTTGGAGAGTCAGTCCCTTTAACCTCCTGTTTGGCCCAGTTTGCAATTTCTGTGGAAGATGAACAGGAATAGCGAGAACCAATGAGAGACTAGCTGGAGGTGTCTGGATGGGCAAATTTAACTCTCATTTCCCACCAGGAAGAGGAAATAACCAAAGGCTCAGCGTGCCGTGCCGGAACCAGATTAGGGCCTGAAGACATCCTGCGGTGTTGCGGCCATGTCACAAGAAAGCGAGTTAAAGAAAGGAGCTCAGGAGCACTGTAATTCACAAACCTGCAGAGTTATAAACGACAGCTATCGTCCAAAAATATACTGAAGTAAGGCTGCCAAGAGGACTTGAAAGCGGGGCAGAATTGCAGGAAACCGATTTCAGGAGGTAGACTGGAATTGCATTGAAAGCATAGGAAAAGAGGCAGAACGTCCACAATGATGCACTTGGCCAAAAAGGGCGTATGCGTTTTTTCCTGAATATATTCAGGAAAAAACGCATACGCCCTTTTTGGCCAACCAAGCAAGCTTGCAAAGGAAATCTGCACTACAATGAAGTCTCACTTCCCACCGGTCAAAAGGGCCATCTGAAAAAAGTGTAAAATCCAGAAAGGCAGGACAGGCCACGGAGAACTGGGAGCCTTGTTATGCTGATGGGCGGGATGTAAATTACCAACAACCACTCGGGAGAAGTGTATGGTGTTTCCTGAAACATCTAAAAAACAAAGCAACAGAACCTAGGGCACTTCCACTTATGGTCCTATAGCTTAGGGAAATTAAAATCAAAGAGACACAGCCACCCCAAAGTTTGGAACGGCTCTGTTTACAAGAACCTCGTTTACAGTACAAGTTCAACATCGCAGAAAGTGAAAAATGGATAAAGAACTTGTGGTACTTACGTACAATGCAGTATCACTCAGCAATGAAATCTATGTCATCAGGCCCGTAGCAGCATAATGACTGGATTCAGGTACGATGATTCTAACTGAAATAAGTCACACAGAAAAAGAAACATCATAAGATATCACTAATACACGGAATGTAAACTTGGCTACACAGGAACTGAATTACAGAACAGAACAGGGTCTCAAATTTAGAAAACCAACTTATGCTTGCTTAAGGGTAAAGGTGAGTTGGGGTGCTGCATAAAACCAGAGATTGAAATGAGCACAGATAAAGTTCCTTAAGCCAAATATGGAATAGACAAGAGCTACTCCTTGCTCAACGAAATGGACTCAACACCCCATATTAAACGCCTAAGAATGTACCTGACTAGTAAGTATCTTAAAACCTATGGATTGCTATGTCTCCGAAAGAGAATCAAGCATGTGTACAGGGGCATAAACGCAGCAGTGATAGGATTGGAGAGGTTCGGTGAGCAAATGAAGACCCTTTGAAGTCATATTGCATGGTACCCATTCCACGGGTTTCAACTACCCAGGTTTAAGGTATTCTTCCTTCAGCTAAAACATGCATGTGGAACCTAGAGTATGATCAACCATGTGATCGGAAGACGTGTTCAAATATGTCTCAGTTTTCCTCCCCTGGTACTCGGGTGCAACATTCCAGACGCTTTACTAACACTCTCCCCACTTGGAGAGTCAGCGCCTTTAACCTCCTGTTTGGCCCAGTTTGCAATTTCTGCAGAAGATGAACAGGAATAGCGAGAACCAATGAGAGACTAGCTGGAGGTGTCTGGACGGGCAAATTTAACTCTCATTTCCCACCAGGAAGAGGAAATAACCAGAGGCTCAGCGTGCCGTGCCGGAACCAGATTAGGGCCTGAAGCCATCATGCGGTGTTGCGGCCAGGTCACAAGAAAGCAAGTTGAAGAAAGGAGCTCAGGGGCACTGTAATTCACAAACCTGCAGAGTTATAAATGACAGCTATCGTCCAAAAATAGACTGAAGTAAGGCTGCCAAGAGGACTTGAAAGCGGGGCAGAATTGCAGGAAACCGATTTCAGGAGGTAGACTGGAATTGCATTGAAAGCATAGGAAAAGAGGCAGAACGTCCACAATGATGCACTTGGCCAAAAAGGGCGTATGCGTTTTTTCCTGAATATATTCAGGAAAAAACGCATACGCCCTTTTTGGCCAACCAAGCAAGCTTGCAAAAGAAATGTGCACTACAATGAAGTCTCACTTCTCCCCGGTCAAAAGGGCCATCTGAAAAAAGTGTAAAATCCAGAAAGGCAGGACAGGCCATGGAGAACTGGGAGCCTTGTTATGCTGATGGGCGGGATGTAAATTGCCAACAGACAATCAGGAGAAGTATGGTGTTTCCTGAAACATCTAAAAAAAAAGCAACAGAGCCTAGGGCACTTCCACTTATGGTCCTATAGCTTAGGGAAATTAAAATCAAAAAGACACAGCCACCCCAAAGTTTGGGACGCCTCCGTTTACAAGAACCTCGTTTACCGTACAAGTTCAATATCACAGAAAGTGAAAAATGGATAAAGAACTTGTGGTACTTACGTACAATGCAGTATCACTCAGCAATGAAATCTATGTCATCAGGCCCGTAGCAGCATAATGAGTGGATTCAGGTACGATGATTCTAACTGAAATAAGTCACACAGAAAAGAAACATCATAAGATATCACTAATACACGGAATGTAAACTTGGCTACACAGGAACTGCATTCCAAAACAGAACAAGGTCTCAAATTTAGAAAACCAACTTATGCTTGCTTCAGGGGAAAGGTGAGTTGGGGTGCTGCATAAAACCAGAGATTGAAATGAGCACAGATAAAGTTCCTTAAGCCAAATATGGAATAGACAAGAGCTACTCCTTGCTCAACGAAATGGACTCAAAACCCCATATTAAACGCCTAAGAATGTACCTGACTAGTAAGTATCTTAAAACCTATGGATTGCTATGTCTCCAAAAGAGAATCAAGCGTGTGTACAGGGGCATAAACGCAGCAGTGATAGGATTGGAGAGGTTCAGTGAGCAAATGAAGACCCTTTGAAGTCATATTGCATGGTACCCATTCCACGGGTTTCAAATACCCAGGTTTAAGGTATTCTTCCTTCAGCTGAAACATGCATGTGGAACCTAGAGTATGATCAACCATGTGATCGGGAGACGTGTTCAAATATGTCTCAGTTTTCGTACCCTGGTACTCGGGTGCAACATTCCAGACGCTTTACTAACACTCTCCCGACTTGGAGAGTCAGTCCCTTTAACCTCCTGTTTGGCCCAGTTTGCAATTTCTGCGGAAGATGAACAGGAATAGCGAGAACCAATGAGAGACTAGCTGGAGGTGTCTGGACGGGCAAATTTAACTCTCATTTCCCACCAGGAAGAGGAATTAACCAAAGGCTCAGCGTGCCGTGCCGGAACCAGATTAGGGCCTGAAGACATCCTGCGGTGTTGCGGCCAGCTCACAAGAAAGCGAGTTGAAGAAAGGAGCTCAGGGGCACTGTAATTCACAAACCTGCAGAGTTATAAATGACAGCTATCGTCCAAAAATAGACTGAAGTAAGGCTGCCAAGAGGACTTGAAAGCGGGGCAGAATTGCAGGAAACCGATTTCAGGAGGTAGACTGGAATTGCATTGAAAGCATAGGAAAAGAGGCAGAACGTCCACAATGATGCACTTGGCCAAAAAGGGCGTATGCGTTTTTTCCTGAATATATTCAGGAAAAAACGCATACGCCCTTTTTGGCCAACCAAGCAAGCTTGCAAAGGAAATCTGCACTACAATGAAGTCTCACTTCCCCCCGGTCAAAAGGGCCATCTGAAAAAAGTGTAAAATCCAGAAAGGCAGGACAGGCCATGGAGAACTGGGAGCCTTGTTATGCTGATGGGCAGGATGTAAATTGCCAACAACCACTCGGGAGAAGTGTATGGTGTTTCCTGAAACATCTAAAAAACAAAGCAACAGAACCTAGGGCACTTCCACTTATGGTCCTATAGCTTAGGGAAATTAAAATCAAAAAGACACAGCCACCCCAAAGTTTGGAACAGCTCTGTTTACAAGAACCTCGTTTACAGTACAAGTTCAACATCGCAGAAAGTGAAAAATGGATAAAGAAGTTGTGGTATTTACTTACAAAGCAATATCACTCAGCAATGAAATCTGTGTCATCAGGCCCTTAGCAGCACAATGAGTGGATTCAGGTATGATGATTCTAACTGAAATAAGTCACACAGAAAAAGAAACATCATAAGATATCAGTAATACACGGAATGTAAACTTGGCTACACAGGAACTGAATTACAGAACAGAACAGGGTCTCAAATTTAGAAAACCAACTTATGCTTGCTTAAGGGGAAAGGTGAGTTGGGGTGCTGCATAAAACCAGAGATTGAAATGAGCACAGATAAAGTTCCTTAAGCCAAATATGGAATAGACAAGAGCTACTCCTTGCTCAACGAAATGGACTCAACACCGCATATTAAACGCCTAAGAATGTACCTGACTAGTAAGTATCTTAAAACCTATGGATTGCTATGTCTCCGAAAGAGAATCAAGCATGTGTACAGGGGCATAAACGCAGCAGTGATAGGATTGGAGAGGTTCGGTGAGCAAATGAAGACCCTTTGAAGTCATATTGCATGGTACCCATTCCACGGGTTTCAAATACCAAGGTTTAAGGTATTCTTCCTTCAGCTAAAACATGCATGTGGAACCTAGAGTATGATCAACCATGTGATCGGGAGACGTGTTCAAATATGTCTCAGTTTTCCTCCCCTGGTACTCGGGTGCAACATTCCAGTCGCTTTACTAACACTCTCCCCACTTGGAGAGTCAGTCCCTTTAACCTCCTGTTTGGCCCAGTTTGCAATTTCTGTGGAAGATGAACAGGAATAGCGAGAACCAATGAGAGACTAGCTGGAGGTGTCTGGATGGGCAAATTTAACTCTCATTTCCCACCAGGAAGAGGAAATAACCAAAGGCTCAGCGTGCCGTGCCGGAACCAGATTAGGGCCTGAAGACATCCTGCGGTGTTGCGGCCATGTCACAAGAAAGCGAGTTAAAGAAAGGAGCTCAGGAGCACTGTAATTCACAAACCTGCAGAGTTATAAACGACAGCTATCGTCCAAAAATATACTGAAGTAAGGCTGCCAAGAGGACTTGAAAGCGGGGCAGAATTGCAGGAAACCGATTTCAGGAGGTAGACTGGAATTGCATTGAAAGCATAGGAAAAGAGGCAGAACGTCCACAATGATGCACTTGGCCAAAAAGGGCGTATGCGTTTTTTCCTGAATATATTCAGGAAAAAACGCATACGCCCTTTTTGGCCAACCAAGCAAGCTTGCAAAGGAAATCTGCACTACAATGAAGTCTCACTTCCCACCGGTCAAAAGGGCCATCTGAAAAAAGTGTAAAATCCAGAAAGGCAGGACAGGCCATGGAGAACTGGGAGCCTTGTTATGCTGATGGGCGGGATGTAAATTACCAACAACCACTCGGGAGAAGTGTATGGTGTTTCCTGAAACATCTAAAAAACAAAGCAACAGAACCTAGGGCACTTCCACTTATGGTCCTATAGCTTAGGGAAATTAAAATCAAAGAGACACAGCCACCCCAAAGTTTGGAACGGCTCTGTTTACAAGAACCTCGTTTACAGTACAAGTTCAACATCGCAGAAAGTGAAAAATGGATAAAGAACTTGTGGTACTTACGTACAATGCAGTATCACTCAGCAATGAAATCTATGTCATCAGGCCCGTAGCAGCATAATGACTGGATTCAGGTACGATGATTCTAACTGAAATAAGTCACACAGAAAAAGAAACATCATAAGATATCACTAATACACGGAATGTAAACTTGGCTACACAGGAACTGAATTACAGAACAGAACAGGGTCTCAAATTTAGAAAACCAACTTATGCTTGCTTAAGGGTAAAGGTGAGTTGGGGTGCTGCATAAAACCAGAGATTGAAATGAGCACAGATAAAGTTCCTTAAGCCAAATATGGAATAGACAAGAGCTACTCCTTGCTCAACGAAATGGACTCAACACCCCATATTAAACGCCTAAGAATGTACCTGACTAGTAAGTATCTTAAAACCTATGGATTGCTATGTCTCCGAAAGAGAATCAAGCATGTGTACAGGGGCATAAACGCAGCAGTGATAGGATTGGAGAGGTTCGGTGAGCAAATGAAGACCCTTTGAAGTCATATTGCATGGTACCCATTCCACGGGTTTCAACTACCCAGGTTTAAGGTATTCTTCCTTCAGCTAAAACATGCATGTGGAACCTAGAGTATGATCAACCATGTGATCGGGAGACGTGTTCAAATATGTCTCAGTTTTCCTCCCCTGGTACTCGGGTGCAACATTCCAGACGCTTTACTAACACTCTCCCCACTTGGAGAGTCAGCGCCTTTAACCTCCTGTTTGGCCCAGTTTGCAATTTCTGCAGAAGATGAACAGGAATAGCGAGAACCAATGAGAGACTAGCTGGAGGTGTCTGGACGGGCAAATTTAACTCTCATTTCCCACCAGGAAGAGGAAATAACCAGAGGCTCAGCGTGCCGTGCCGGAACCAGATTAGGGCCTGAAGCCATCCTGCGGTGTTGCGGCCAGGTCACAAGAAAGCAAGTTGAAGAAAGGAGCTCAGGGGCACTGTAATTCACAAACCTGCAGAGTTATAAATGACAGCTATCGTCCAAAAATAGACTGAAGTAAGGCTGCCAAGAGGACTTGAAAGCGGGGCAGAATTGCAGGAAACCGATTTCAGGAGGTAGACTGGAATTGCATTGAAAGCATAGGAAAAGAGGCAGAACGTCCACAATGATGCACTTGGCCAAAAAGGGCGTATGCGTTTTTTCCTGAATATATTCAGGAAAAAACGCATACGCCCTTTTTGGCCAACCAAGCAAGCTTGCAAAGGAAATCTGCACTACAATGAAGTCTCACTTCTCCCCGGTCAAAAGGGCCATCTGAAAAAAGTGTAAAATCCAGAAAGGCAGGACAGGCCATGGAGAACTGGGAGCCTTGTTATGCTGATGGGCGGGATGTAAATTGCCAACAGACACTCAGGAGAAGTGTATGGTGTTTCCTGAAACATCTAAAAAAAAAGCAACAGAGCCTAGGGCACTTCCACTTATGGTCCTATAGCTTAGGGAAATTAAAATCAAAAAGACACAGCCACCCCAAAGTTTGGGACGCCTCCGTTTACAAGAACCTCGTTTACCGTACAAGTTCAATATCACAGAAAGTGAAAAATGGATAAAGAACTTGTGGTACTTACGTACAATGCAGTATCACTCAGCAATGAAATCTATGTCATCAGGCCCGTAGCAGCATAATGAGTGGATTCAGGTACGATGATTCTAACTGAAATAAGTCACACAGAAAAGAAACATCATAAGATATCACTAATACACGGAATGTAAACTTGGCTACACAGGAACTGCATTCCAAAACAGAACAAGGTCTCAAATTTAGAAAACCAACTTATGCTTGCTTAAGGGGAAAGGTGAGTTGGGGTGCTGCATAAAACCAGAGATTGAAATGAGCACAGATAAAGTTCCTTAAGCCAAATATGGAATAGACAAGAGCTACTCCTTGCTCAACGAAATGGACTCAAAACCCCATATTAAACGCCTAAGAATGTACCTGACTAGTAAGTATCTTAAAACCTATGGATTGCTATGTCTCCAAAAGAGAATCAAGCGTGTGTACAGGGGCATAAACGCAGCAGTGATAGGATTGGAGAGGTTCAGTGAGCAAATGAAGACCCTTTGAAGTCATATTGCATGGTACCCATTCCACGGGTTTCAAATACCCAGGTTTAAGGTATTCTTCCTTCAGCTAAAACATGCATGTGGAACCTAGAGTATGATCAACCATGTGATCGGGAGACGTGTTCAAATATGTCTCAGTTTTCGTACCCTGGTACTCAGGTGCAACATTCCAGACGCTTTACTAACACTCTCCCGACTTGGAGAGTCAGTCCCTTTAACCTCCTGTTTGGCCCAGTTTGCAATTTCTGCGGAAGATGAACAGGAATAGCGAGAACCAATGAGAGACTAGCTGGAGGTGTCTGGACGGGCAAATTTAACTCTCATTTCCCACCAGGAAGAGGAATTAACCAAAGGCTCAGCGTGCCGTGCCGGAACCAGATTAGGGCCTGAAGCCATCCTGCGGTGTTGCGGCCAGCTCACAAGAAAGCGAGTTGAAGAAAGGAGCTCAGGGGCACTGTAATTCACAAACCTGCAGAGTTATAAATGACAGCTATCATCCAAAAATAGACTGAAGTAAGGCTGCCAAGAGGACTTGAAAGCGGGGCAGAATTGCAGGAAACCGATTTCAGGAGGTAGACTGGAATTGCATTGAAAGCATAGGAAAAGAGGCAGAACGTCCACAATGATGCACTTGGCCAAAAAGGGCGTATGCGTTTTTTCCTGAATATATTCAGGAAAAAACGCATACGCCCTTTTTGGCCAACCAAGCAAGCTTGCAAAGGAAATCTGCACTACAATGAAGTCTCACTTCCCCCCGGTCAAAAGGGCCATCTGAAAAAAGTGTAAAATCCAGAAAGGCAGGACAGGCCATGGAGAACTGGGAGCCTTGTTATGCTGATGGGCGGGATGTAAATTGCCAACAACCACTCGGGAGAAGTGTATGGTGTTTCCTGAAACATCTAAAAAACAAAGCAACAGAACCTAGGGCACTTCCACTTATGGTCCTATAGCTTAGGGAAATTAAAATCAAAAAGACACAGCCACCCCAAAGTTTGGAACGGCTCTGTTTACAAGAACCTCGTTTACAGTACAAGTTCAACATCGCAGAAAGTGAAAAATGGATAAAGAAGTTGTGGTATTTACTTACAAAGCAATATCACTCAGCAATGAAATCTGTGTCATCAGGCCCTTAGCAGCACAATGAGTGGATTCAGGTATGATGATTCTAACTGAAATAAGTCACACAGAAAAAGAAACATCATAAGATATCAGTAATACACGGAATGTAAACTTGGCTACACAGGAACTGAATTACAGAACAGAACAGGGTCTCAAATTTAGAAAACCAACTTATGCTTGCTTAAGGGGAAAGGTGAGTTGGGGTGCTGCATAAAACCAGAGATTGAAATGAGCACAGATAAAGTTCCTTAAGCCAAATATGGAATAGACAAGAGCTACTCCTTGCTCAACGAAATGGACTCAACACCGCATATTAAACGCCTAAGAATGTACCTGACTAGTAAGTATCTTAAAACCTATGGATTGCTATGTCTCCGAAAGAGAATCAAGCATGTGTACAGGGGCATAAACGCAGCAGTGATAGGATTGGAGAGGTTCGGTGAGCAAATGAAGACCCTTTGAAGTCATATTGCATGGTACCCATTCCACGGGTTTCAAATACCCAGGTTTAAGGTATTCTTCCTTCAGCTAAAACATGCATGTGGAACCTAGAGTATGATCAACCATGTGATCGGGAGACGTGTTCAAATATGTCTCAGTTTTCCTCCCCTGGTACTCGGGTGCAACATTCCAGACGCTTTACTAACACTCTCCCCACTTGGAGAGTCAGTCCCTTTAACCTCCTGTTTGGCCCAGTTTGCAATTTCTGTGGAAGATGAACAGGAATAGCGAGAACCAATGAGAGACTAGCTGGAGGTGTCTGGATGGGCAAATTTAACTCTCATTTCCCACCAGGAAGAGGAAATAACCAAAGGCTCAGCGTGCCGTGCCAGAACCAGATTAGGGCCTGAAGACATCCTGCGGTGTTGCGGCCATGTCACAAGAAAGCGAGTTAAAGAAAGGAGCTCAGGAGCACTGTAATTCACAAACCTGCAGAGTTATAAACGACAGCTATCGTCCAAAAATATACTGAAGTAAGGCTGCCAAGAGGACTTGAAAGCGGGGCAGAATTGCAGGAAACCGATTTCAGGAGGTAGACTGGAATTGCATTGAAAGCATAGGAAAAGAGGCAGAACGTCCACAATGATGCACTTGGCCAAAAAGGGCGTATGCGTTTTTTCCTGAATATATTCAGGAAAAAACGCATACGCACTTTTTGGCCAACCAAGCAAGCTTGCAAAGGAAATCTGCACTACAATGAAGTCTCACTTCCCACCGGTCAAAAGGGCCATCTGAAAAAAGTGTAAAATCCAGAAAGGCAGGACAGGCCATGGAGAACTGGGAGCCTTGTTATGCTGATGGGCGGGATGTAAATTACCAACAGACACTCAGGAGAAGTGTATGGTGTTTCCTGAAACATCTAAAAAACAAAGCAACAGAGCCTAGGGCACTGCCACTTATGGCCCTATAGCTTAGGGAAATTAAAATCAAAAAGACACAGCCACCCCAAAGTTTGGGACGCCTCTGTTTACGAGAACCTCGTTTACAGTACAAGTTCAACATCGCAGAAATTGAAAAATGGATAAAGAAGTTGTGGTATTTACTTACAAAGCAATATCACTCAGCAATGAAATCTGTGTCATCAGGCCCTTAGCAGCACAATGAGTGGATTCAGGTATGATGATTCTAACTGAAATAAGTCACACAGAAAAAGAAACATCATAAGATATCAGTAATACACGGAATGTAAACTTGGCTACACAGGAACTGAATTACAGAACAGAACAGGGTCTCAAATTTAGAAAACCAACTTATGCTTGCTTAAGGGGAAAGGTGAGTTGGGGTGCTGCATAAAACCAGAGATTGAAATGAGCACAGATAAAGTTCCTTAAGTCAAATATGGAATAGACAAGAGCTACTCCTTGCTCAACGAAATGGACTCAACACCCCATATTAAACGCCTAAGAATGTACCTGACTAGTAAGTATCTTAAAACCTATGGATTGCTATGTCACCGAAAGAGAATCAAGCATGTGTACAGGGGCATAAACGCAGCAGTGATAGGATTGGAGAGGTTCGGTGAGCAAATGAAGACCCTTTGAAGTCATATTGCATGGTACCCATTCCACGGGTTTCAACTACCCAAGTTTAAGGTATTCTTCCTTCAGCTAAAACATGCATGTGGAACCTAGAGTATGATCAACCGTGTGATCGGGAGACGTGTTCAAATATGTCTCAGTTTTCGTACCCTGGTACTCGGGTGCAACATTCCAGACGCTTTACTAACACTCTCCCGACTTGGAGAGTCAGTCCCTTTAACCTCCTGTTTGGCCCAGTTTGCAATTTCTGCGGAAGATGAACAGGAATAGCGAGAACCAATGAGAGGCTAGCTGGAGGTGTCTGGACGGGCAAATTTAACTCTCATTTCCCACCAGGAAGAGGAATTAACCAAAGGCTCAGCGTGCCGTGCCGGAACCAGATTAGGGCCTGAAGCCATCCTGCGGTGTTGCGGCCAGGTCACAAGAAAGCGAGTTGAAGAAAGGAGCTCAGGGGCACTGTAATTCACAAACCTGCAGAGTTATAAATGACAGCTATCTTCCAAAAATAGACTGAAGTAAGGCTGCCAAGAGGACTTGAAAGCGGGGCAGAATTGCAGGAAACCGATTTCAGGAGGTAGACTGGAATTGCATTGAAAGCATAGGAAAAGAGGCAGAACGTCCACAATGATGCACTTGGCCAAAAAGGGCGTATGCGTTTTTTCCTGAATATATTCAGGAAAAAACGCATACGCCCTTTTTGGCCAACCAAGCAAGCTTGCAAAGGAAATCTGCAGTACAATGAAGTCTCACTTCCCCCCGGTCAAAAGGGCCATCTGAAAAAAGTGTAAAATCCAGAAAGGCAGGACAGGCCATGGAGAACTGGGAGCCTTGTTATGCTGATGGGCGGGATGTAAATTGCCAACAACCACTCGGGAGAAGTGTATGGTGTTTCCTGAAACATCTAAAAAACAAAGCAACAGAACCTAGGGCACTTCCACTTATGGTCCTATAGCTTAGGGAAATTAAAATCAAAAAGACACAGCCACCCCAAAGTTTGGAACGGCTCTGTTTACAAGAACCTCGTTTACAGTACAAGTTCAACATCGCAGAAACTGAAAAATGGATAAAGAAGTTGTGGTATTTCCTTCAAAGCAATATCACTCAGCAATGAAATCTGTGTCATCAGGCCCTTAGCAGCACAATGAGTGGATTCAGGTACGATGATTCTAACTGAAATAAGTCACACAGAAAAAGAAACATCATAAGATATCACTAATACACGGAATGTAAACTTGGCTACACAGGAACTGCATTCCAAAACAGAACAGGGTCTCAAATTTAGAAAACCAACTTATGCTTGCTTAAGGGGAAAGGTGAGTTGGGGTGCTACATAAAACCAGAGATTGAAATGAGCACAGATAAAGTTCCTTAAGCCAAATATGGAATAGACAAGAGCTACTCCTTGCTCAACGAAATGGACTCAACACCCCATATTAAACGCCTAAGAATGTACCTGAC
Source organism: Stenella coeruleoalba (assembly GCF_951394435.1). Taxonomy (NCBI): domain Eukaryota; kingdom Metazoa; phylum Chordata; class Mammalia; order Artiodactyla; family Delphinidae; genus Stenella; species Stenella coeruleoalba. The sequence continues at coordinate 151,403 of NW_027646078.1, forward strand.
TAGTAAGTATCTTAAAACCTATGGATTGCTATGTCTCCAAAAGAGAATCAAGCGTGTGTACAGGGGCATAAACGCAGCAGTGATAGGATTGGAGAGGTTCGGTGAGCAAATGAACACCCTTTGAAGTCATATTGCATGGTACGCATTACACGGGTCTCAACTCTCCAGGTTTAAGGTATTCTTCCTTCAGCTAAAACATGCATGTGGAACCTAGAGTATGATCAACCATGTGATCGGGAGACGTGTTCAAATATGTCTCAGTTTTCCTCCCCTGGTACTCGGGTGCAACATTCCAGACGCTTTACTAACACTCTCCCGACTTGGAGAGTCAGTCCCTTTAACCTCCTGTTTGGCCCAGTTTGCAATTTCTGCGGAAGATGAACAGGAATAGCGAGAACCAATGAGAGACTAGCTGGAAGTGTCTGGACGGGCAAATTTAACTCTCATTTCCCACCAGGAAGAGGAATTAACCAAAGGCTCAGCGTGCCGTGCCAGAACCAGATTAGGGCCTGAAGCCATCCTGCGGTGTTGCGGCCAGGTCACAAGAAAGCGAGTTGAAGAAAGGAGCTCAGGGGCACTGTAATTCACAAACCTGCAGACTTATAAATGACAGCTATCGTCCAAAAATAGACTGAAGTAAGGCTGCCAAGAGGACTTGAAAGCGGGGCAGAATTGCAGGAAACCGATTTCAGGAGGTAGACTGGAATTGCATTGAAAGCATAAGAAAAGAGGCAGAACGTCCACAATGATGCACTTGGCCAAAAAGGGCGTATGCGTTTTTTCCTGAATATATTCAGGAAAAAACGCATACGCCCTTTTTGGCCAACCAAGCAAGCTTGCAAAGGAAATCTGCACTACAATGAAGTCTCACTTCCCCCCGGTCAAAAGGGCCATCTGAAAAAAGTGTAAAATCCAGAAAGACAAGACAGGCCATGGAGAACTGGGAGCCTTGTTATGCTGATGGGCAGGATGTAAATTGCCAACAACCACTCGGGAGAAGTGTATGGTGTTTCCTGAAACATGTAAAAAACAAAGCAACAGAACCTAGGGCACTTCCACTTACGGTCCTATAGCTTAGGGAAATTAAAATCAAAAAGACACAGCCACCCCAAAGTTTGGAACGGCTCTGTTTACAAGAACCTCGTTTACAGTACAAGTTCAACATCACAGAAAGTGAAAAATGGATAAAGAAGTTGTGGTATTTACTTACAAAGCAATATCACTCAGCAATGAAATCTGTGTCATCAGGCCCTTAGCAGCACAATGAGTGGATTCAGGTATGATGATTCTAACTGAAGTAAGTCACACAGAAAAAGAAACATCATAAGATATCAGTAATACACGGAATGTAAACTTGGCTACACAGGAACTGAATTACAGAACAGAACAGGGTCTCAAATTTAGAAAACCAACTTATGCTTGCTTAAGGGTAAAGGTGAGTTGGGGTGCTGCATAAAAGCAGAGATTGAAATGAGCACAGATAAAGTTCCTTAAGTCAAATATGGAATAGACAAGAGCTACTCCTTGCTCAACGAAATGGACTCAACACCGCATATTAAACGCCTAAGAATGTACCTGACTAGTAAGTATCTTAAAACCTATGGATTGCTATGTCTCCGAAAGAGAATCAAGCATGTGTACAGGGGCATAAACGCAGCAGTGATAGGATTGGAGAGGTTCGGTGAGCAAATGAAGACCCTTTGAAGTCATATTGCATGGTACCCATTCCACGGGTTTCAACTACCCAGGTTTAAGGTATTCTTCCTTCAGCTAAAACATGCATGTGGAACCTAGAGTATGATCAACCATGTGATCGGGAGACGTGTTCAAATATGTCAGTTTTCGTACCCTGGTACTCGGGTGCAACATTCCAGACGCTTTACTAACACTCTCCCGACTTGGAGAGTCAGTCCCTTTAACCTCCTGTTTGGCCCAGTTTGCAATTTCTGCGGAAGATGAACAGGAATAGCAAGAACCAATGAGAGGCTAGCTGGAGGTGTCTGGACGGGCAAATTTAACTCTCATTTCCCACCAGGAAGAGGAAATAACCAAAGGCTCAGCGTGCCGTGCCGGAACCAGATTAGGGCCTGAAGCCATCCTGCGGTGTTGCGGCCAGCTCACAAGAAAGCGAGTTGAAGAAAGGAGCTCAGGGGCACTGTAATTCACAAACCTGCAGAGTTATAAATGACAGTTATCGTCCAAAAATAGACTGAAGTAAGGCTGCCAAGAGGACTTGAAAGCGGGGCAGAATTGCAGGAAACCGATTTCAGGAGGTAGACTGGAATTGCATTGAAAGCATACGAAAAGAGGCAGAACGTCCACAATGATGCACTTGGCCAAAAAGGGCGTATGCGTTTTTTCCTGAATATATTCAGGAAAAAACGCATACGCCCTTTTTGGCCAACCAAGCAAGCTTGCAAAGGAAATCTGCACTACAATGAAGTCTCACTTCCCCCCGGTCAAAAGGGCCATCTGAAAAAAGTGTAAAATCCAGAAAGGCAGGACAGGCCATGGAGAACTGGGAGCGTTGTTATGCTGATGGGCGGGATGTAAATTGCCAACAACCACTCGGGAGAAGTGTATGGTGTTTCCTGAAACATCTAAAAAACAAAGCAACAGAGCCTAGGGCACTTCCACTTATGGTCCTATAGCTTAGGGAAATTAAAATCAAAAAGACACAGCCACCCCAAAGTTTGGGACGCCTCTGTTTACAAGAACCTCGTTTACAGTACAAGTTCAACATCGCAGAAAGTGAAAAATGGATAAAGAACTTGTGGTATTTACTTACAAAGCAATATCACTCAGCAATGAAATCTGTGTCATCAGGCCTGTAGCAGCATAATGAGTGGATTCAGGTACGATGATTCTAACTGAAATAAGTCACACAGAAAAAGAAACATCATAAGATATCACTAATACACGGAATGTAAACTTGGCTACACAGGAACTGCATTCCAGAACAGAACAGGGTCTCAAATTTAGAAAACCAACTTATGCTTGCTTAAGGGGAAAGGTGAGTTGGGGTGCTGCATAAAACCAGAGATTGAAATGAGCACAGATAAAGTTCCTTAAGCCAAATATGGAATAGACAAGAGCTACTCCTTGCTCAACGAAATGGACTCAAAACCCCATATTAAACCCCTAAGAATGTACCTGACTAGTAAGTATCTTAAAACCTATGGATTGCTATGTCTCCAAAAGAGAATCAAGCGTGTGTACAGGGGCATAAACGCAGCAGTGATAGGATTGGAGAGGTTCGGTGAGCAAATGAAGACCCTTTGAAGTCATATTGCATGGTACCCATTACACGGGTCTCAACTCTCCAGGTTTAAGGTATTCTTCCTTCAGCTAAAACATGCATGTGGAACCCAGAGTATGATCAACCATGTGAACGGGAGACGTGTTCAAATATTTCTCAGTTTTCCTCCCCTGGTACTCGCGTGCAACATTCCAGATGCTTTATAACACTCTCCCGACTTGGAGAGTCAGTCCCTTTAACCTCCTGTTTGGCCCAGTTTGCAATTTCTGCGGAAGATGAACAGGAATAGCGAGAACCAATGAGAGACTAGCTGGAGGTGTCTGGACGGGCAAATTTAACTCTCATTTCCCACCAGGAAGAGGAATTAACCAAAGGCTCAGCGTGCCGTGCCGGAACCAGATTAGGGCCTGAAGCCATCCTGCGGTGTTGCGGCCAGCTCAAAAGAAAGCGAGTTGAAGAAAGGAGCCCAGGGGCACTGTAATTCACAAACCTGCAGAGTTATAAATGACAGCTATCGTCCAAAAATAGACTGAAGTAAGGCTGCCAAGAGGACTTGAAAGCGGGGCAGAATTGCAGGAAACCGATTTCAGGAGGTAGACTGGAATTGCATTGAAAGCATAGGAAAAGAGGCAGAACGTCCACAATGATGCACTTGGCCAAAAAGGGCGTATGCGTTTTTTCCTGAATATATTCAGGAAAAAACGCATACGCCCTTTTTGGCCAACCAAGCAAGCTTGCAAAGGAAATCTGCACTACAATGAAGTCTCACTTCCCCCCGGTCAAAAGGGCCATCTGAGAAAAGTGTAAAATCCAAAAAGGCAGGACAGGCCATGGAGAACTGGGAGCCTTGTTATGCTGAAGGGCGGGATGTAAATTGCCAACAGACACTCAGGAGAAGTGTATGGTGTTTCCTGAAACATCTAAAAAACAAAGCAACAGAGCCTAGGGCACTTCCACTTATGGTCCTATAGCTTAGGGAATTTAAAATCAAAAAGAAACAGCCACCCCAAAGTTTGGAACGGCTCTGTTTACAAGAACCTCGTTTACAGTACAAGTTCAACATCGCAGAAAGTGAAAAATGGATAAAGAAGTTGTGGTATTTACTTACAAAGCAATATCACTCAGCAATGAAATCTGTGTCATCAGGCCCTTAGCAGCACAATGAGTGGATTCAGGTATGATGATTCTAACTGAAGTAAGTCACACAGAAAAAGAAACATCATAAGATATCAGTAATACACGGAATGTAAACTTGGCTACACAGGAACTGAATTACAGAACAGAACAGGGTCTCAAATTTAGAAAACCAACTTATGCTTGCTTAAGGGGAAAGGTGAGTTGGGGTGCTGCATAAAACCAGAGATTGAAATGAGCACAGATAAAGTTCCTTAAGTCAAATATGGAATAGACAAGAGCTACTCCTTGCTCAACGAAATGGACTCAACACCGCATATTAAACGCCTAAGAATGTACCTGACTAGTAAGTATCTTAAAACCTATGGATTGCTATGTCTCCGAAAGAGAATCAAGCATGTGTACAGGGGCATAAATGCAGCAGTGATAGGATTGGAGAGGTTCGGTGAGCAAATGAAGACCCTTTGAAGTCATATTGCATGGTACCCATTACACGGGTCTTAACTCTCCAGGTTTAAGGTATTCTTCCTTCAGCTAAAACATGCATGTGGAACCCAAGTATGATCAACCATGTGAACGGGAGACGTGTTCAAATATGTCTCAGTTTTCCTCCCCTGGTACTCGGGTGCAACATTCCAGACGCTTTACTAACACTCTCCCCACTTGGAGAGTCAGCGCCTTTAACCTCCTGTTTGGCCCAGTTTGCAATTTCTGCGGAAGATGAACAGGAATAGCGAGAACCAATGAGAGACTAGCTGGAGGTGTCTGGACGGGCAAATTTAACTCTCATTTCCCACCAGGAAGAGGAATTAACCAAAGGCTCAGCGTGCCGTGCCGGAAACAGATTAGGGCCTGAAGCCATCCTGCGGTGTTGCGGCCAGGTCACAAGAAAGCGAGTTGAAGAAAGGAGCTCAGGGGCACTGTAATTCACAAACCTGCAGAGTTATAAATGACAGCTATCGTCCAAAAATAGACTGAAGTAAGGCTGCCAAGAGGACTTGAAAGCGGGGCAGAATTGCAGGAAACCGATTTCAGGAGGTAGACTGGAATTGCATTGAAAGCATAGGAAAAGAGGCAGAACGTCCACAATGATGCACTTGGCCAAAAAGGGCGTATGCGTTTTTTCCTGAATATATTCAGGAAAAAACGCATACGCCCTTTTTGGCCAACCAAGCAAGCTTGCAAAGGAAATCTGCACTACAATGAAGTCTCACTTCCCCCCGGTCAAAAGGGCCATCTGAAAAAAGTGTAAAATCCAGAAAGGCAGGACAGGCCATGGAGAACTGGGAGCCTTGTTATGCTGATGGGCGGGATGTAAATTGCCAACAACCACTCGGGAGAAGTGTATGGTGTTTCCTGAAACATCTAAAAAACAAAGCAACAGAACCTAGGGCACTTCCACTTATGGTCCTATAGCTTAGGAAAATTAAAATCAAAAAGACACAGCCACCCCAAAGTTTGGAACGGCTCTGTTTACAAGAACCTCGTTTACAGTACAAGTTCAACATCGCAGAAACTGAAAAATGGATAAAGAAGTTGTGGTATTTACTTACAAAGCAATATCACTCAGCAATGAAATCTGTGTCATCAGGCCCTTAGCAGCACAATGAGTGGATTCAGGTACGATGATTCTAACTGAAATAAGTCACACAGAAAAAGAAACATCATAAGATATCACTCATACACGGAATGTAAACTTGGCTACACAGGAACTGCATTCCAAAACAGAACAGGGTCTCAAATTTAGAAAACCAACTTATGCTTGCTTAAGGGGAAAGGTGAGTTGGGGTGCTACATAAAACCAGAGATTGAAATGAGCACAGATAAAGTTCCTTAAGCCAAATATGGAATAGACAAGAGCTACTCCTTGCTCAACGAAATGGACTCAACACCCCATATTAAACGCCTAAGAATGTACCTGACTAGTAAGTATCTTAAAACCTATGGATTGCTATGTCTCCAAAAGAGAATCAAGCGTGTGTACAGGGGCATAAACGCAGCAGTGATAGGATTGGAGAGGTTCGGTGAGCAAATGAACACCCTTTGAAGTCATATTGCATGGTACCCATTACACGGGTCTCAACTCTCCAGGTTTAAGGTATTCTTCCTTCAGCTAAAACATGCATGTGGAACCCAGAGTATGATCAACCATGTGAACGGGAGACGTGTTCAAATATGTCTCAGTTTTCCTCCCCTGGTACTCGGGTGCAACATTCCAGTCGCTTTACTAACACTCTTCCGACTTGGAGAGTCAGTCCCTTTAACCTCCTGTTTAGCTCAGTTTGCAATTTCTGCGGAAGATGAACAGGAATAGCGAGAACCAATGAGAGACTAGCTGGAGGTGTCTGGACGGGCAAATTTAACTCTCATTTCCCACCAGGAAGAGGAAATAACCAGAGGCTCAGCGTGCCGTGCCGGAACCAAATTACGGCCTGAAGCCATCCTGCGGTGTTGCGGCCAGGTCACAAGAAAGCAAGTTGAAGAAAGGAGCTCAGGGGCACTGTAATTCACAAACCTGCAGAGTTATAAATGACAGATATCGTCCAAAAATAGACTGAAGTAAGGCTGCCAAGAGGACTTGAAAGCGGGGCAGAATTGCAGGAAACCGATTTCAGGAGGTAGACTGGAATTGCATTGAAAGCATAGGAAAAGAGGCAGAACGTCCACAATGATGCACTTGGCCAAAAAGGGCGTATGCGTTTTTTCCTGAATATATTCAGGAAAAAACGCATACGCCCTTTTTGGCCAACCAAGCAAGCTTGCAAAGGAAATCTGCACTACAATGAAGTCTCACTTCTCCCCGGTCAAAAGGGCCATCTGAAAAAAGTGTAAAATCCAGAAAGGCAGGACAGGCCATGGAGAACTGGGAGCCTTGTTATGCTGATGGGCGGGATGTAAATTGCCAACAGACACTCAGGAGAAGTGTATGGTGTTTCCTGAAACATCTAAAAAAAAAGCAACAGAGCCTAGGGCACTTCCACTTATGGTCCTATAGCTTAGGGAAATTAAAAAAAAAAAGACACAGCCACCCCAAAGTTTGGGACGCCTCCGTTTACAAGAACCTCGTTTACCGTACAAGTTCAATATCACAGAAAGTGAAAAATGGATAAAGAACTTGTGGTACTTACGTACAATGCAGTATCACTCAGCAATGAAATCTATGTCATCAGGCCCGTAGCAGCATAATGAGTGGATTCAGGTACGATGATTCTAACTGAAATAAGTCACACAGAAAAGAAACATCATAAGATATCACTAATACACGGAATGTAAACTTGGCTACACAGGAACTGCATTCCAAAACAGAACAAGGTCTCAAATTTAGAAAACCAACTTATGCTTGCTTAAGGGGAAAGGTGAGTTGGGGTGCTGCATAAAACCAGAGATTGAAATGAGCACAGATAAAGTTCCTTAAGCCAAATATGGAATAGACAAGAGCTACTCCTTGCTCAACGAAATGGACTCAAAACCCCATATTAAACGCCTAAGAATGTACCTGACTAGTAAGTATCTTAAAACCTATGGATTGCTATGTCTCCAAAAGAGAATCAAGCGTGTGTACAGGGGCATAAACGCAGCAGTGATAGGATTGGAGAGGTTCAGTGAGCAAATGAAGACCCTTTGAAGTCATATTGCATGGTACCCATTCCACGGGTTTCAAATACCCAGGTTTAAGGTATTCTTCCTTCAGCTAAAACATGCATGTGGAACCTAGAGTATGATCAACCATGTGATCGGGAGACGTGTTCAAATATGTCTCAGTTTTCGTACCCTGGTACTCGGGTGCAACATTCCAGACGCTTTACTAACACTCTCCCGACTTGGAGAGTCAGTCCCTTTAACCTCCTGTTTGGCCCAGTTTGCAATTTCTGCGGAAGATGAACAGGAATAGCGAGAACCAATGAGAGACTAGCTGGAGGTGTCTGGACGGGCAAATTTAACTCTCATTTCCCACCAGGAAGAGGAATTAACCAAAGGCTCAGCATGCCGTGCCGGAACCAGATTAGGGCCTGAAGCCATCCTGCGGTGTTGCGGCCAGCTCACAAGAAAGCGAGTTGAAGAAAGGAGCTCAGGGGCACTGTAATTCACAAACCTGCAGAGTTATAAATGACAGCTATCGTCCAAAAATAGACTGAAGTAAGGCTGCCAAGAGGACTTGAAAGCGGGGCAGAATTGCAGGAAACCGATTTCAGGAGGTAGACTGGAATTGCATTGAAAGCATAGGAAAAGAGGCAGAACGTCCACAATGATGCACTTGGCCAAAAAGGGCGTATGCGTTTTTTCCTGAATATATTCAGGAAAAAACGCATACGCCCTTTTTGGCCAACCAAGCAAGCTTGCAAAGGAAATCTGCACTACAATGAAGTCTCACTTCCCACCGGTCAAAAGGGCCATCTGAAAAAAGTGTAAAATCCAGAAAGGCAGGACAGGCCATGGAGAACTGGGAGCCTTGTTATGCTGATGGGCGGGATGTAAATTGCCAACAACCACTCGGGAGAAGTGTATGGTGTTTCCTGAAACATCTAAAAAACAAAGCAACAGAACCTAGGGCACTTCCACTTATGGTCCTATAGCTTAGGGAAATTAAAATCAAAAAGACACAGCCACCCCAAAGTTTGGAACGGCTCTGTTTACAAGAACCTCGTTTACAGTACAAGTTCAACATCGCAGAAAGTGAAAAATGGATAAAGAAGTTGTGGTATTTACTTACAAAGCAATATCACTCAGCAATGAAATCTGTGTCATCAGGCCCTTAGCAGCACAATGAGTGGATTCAGGTATGATGATTCTAACTGAAATAAGTCACACAGAAAAAGAAACATCATAAGATATCAGTAATACACGGAATGTAAACTTGGCTACACAGGAACTGAATTACAGAACAGAACAGGGTCTCAAATTTAGAAAACCAACTTATGCTTGCTTAAGGGGAAAGGTGAGTTGGGGTGCTGCATAAAACCAGAGATTGAAATGAGCACAGATAAAGTTCCTTAAGCCAAATATGGAATAGACAAGAGCTACTCCTTGCTCAACGAAATGGACTCAACACCGCATATTAAACGCCTAAGAATGTACCTGACTAGTAAGTATCTTAAAACCTATGGATTGCTATGTCTCCGAAAGAGAATCAAGCATGTGTACAGGGGCATAAACGCAGCAGTGATAGGATTGGAGAGGTTCGGTGAGCAAATGAAGACCCTTTGAAGTCATATTGCATGGTACCCATTCCACGGGTTTCAAATACCCAGGTTTAAGGTATTCTTCCTTCAGCTAAAACATGCATGTGGAACCTAGAGTATGATCAACCATGTGATCGGGAGACGTGTTCAAATATGTCTCAGTTTTCCTCCCCTGGTACTCGGGTGCAACATTCCAGACGCTTTACTAACACTCTCCCCACTTGGAGAGTCAGTCCCTTTAACCTCCTGTTTGGCCCAGTTTGCAATTTCTGTGGAAGATGAACAGGAATAGCGAGAACCAATGAGAGACTAGCTGGAGGTGTCTGGATGGGCAAATTGAACTCTCATTTCCCACCAGGAAGAGGAAATAACCAAAGGCTCAGCGTGCCGTGCCGGAACCAGATTAGGGCCTGAAGACATCCTGCGGTGTTGCGGCCATGTCACAAGAAAGCGAGTTAAAGAAAGGAGCTCAGGAGCACTGTAATTCACAAACCTGCAGAGTTATAAACGACAGCTATCGTCCAAAAATATACTGAAGTAAGGCTGCCAAGAGGACTTGAAAGCGGGGCAGAATTGCAGGAAACCGATTTCAGGAGGTAGACTGGAATTGCATTGAAAGCATAGGAAAAGAGGCAGAACGTCCACAATGATGCACTTGGCCAAAAAGGGCGTATGCGTTTTTTCCTGAATATATTCAGGAAAAAACGCATACGCCCTTTTTGGCCAACCAAGCAAGCTTGCAAAGGAAATCTGCACTACAATGAAGTCTCACTTCCCCCTGGTCAAAAGGGCCATCTGAAAAAAGTGTAAAATCCAGAAAGGCAGGACAGGCCATGGAGAACTGGGAGCCTTGTTATGCTGATGGGCGGGATGTAAATTGCCAACAACCACTCGGGAGAAGTGTATGGTGTTTCCTGAAACATCTAAAAAACAAAGCAACAGAACCTAGGGCACTTCCACTTATGGTCCTATAGCTTAGGGAAATTAAAATCAAAGAGACACAGCCACCCCAAAGTTTGGAACGGCTCTGTTTACAAGAACCTCGTTTACAGTACAAGTTCAACATCGCAGAAAGTGAAAAATGGATAAAGAACTTGTGGTACTTACGTACAATGCAGTATCACTCAGCAATGAAATCTATGTCATCAGGCCCGTAGCAGCATAATGACTGGATTCAGGTACGATGATTCTAACTGAAATAAGTCACACAGAAAAAGAAACATCATAAGATATCACTAATACACGGAATGTAAACTTGGCTACACAGGAACTGAATTACAGAACAGAACAGGGTCTCAAATTTAGAAAACCAACTTATGCTTGCTTAAGGGTAAAGGTGAGTTGGGGTGCTGCATAAAACCAGAGATTGAAATGAGCACAGATAAAGTTCCTTAAGCCAAATATGGAATAGACAAGAGCTACTCCTTGCTCAACGAAATGGACTCAACACCCCATATTAAACGCCTAAGAATGTACCTGACTAGTAAGTATCTTAAAACCTATGGATTGCTATGTCTCCAAAAGAGAATCAAGCATGTGTACAGGGGCATAAACGCAGCAGTGATAGGATTGGAGAGGTTCGGTGAGCAAATGAAGACCCTTTGAAGTCATATTGCATGGTACCCATTCCACGGGTTTCAACTACCCAGGTTTAAGGTATTCTTCCTTCAGCTAAAACATGCATGTGGAACCTAGAGTATGATCAACCATGTGATCGGGAGACGTGTTCAAATATGTCTCAGTTTTCGTACCCTGGTACTCGGGTGCAACATTCCAGACGCTTTACTAACACTCTCCCGACTTGGAGAGTCAGTCCCTTTAACCTCCTGTTTGGCCCAGTTTGCAATTTCTGCGGAAGATGAACAGGAATAGCGAGAACCAATGAGAGACTAGCTGGAGGTGTCTGGACGGGCAAATTTAACTCTCATTTCCCACCAGGAAGAGGAATTAACCAAAGGCTCAGCGTGCCGTGCCGGAACCAGATTAGGGCCTGAAGCCATCCTGCGGTGTTGCGGCCAGCTCACAAGAAAGCGAGTTGAAGAAAGGAGCTCAGGGGCACTGTAATTCACAAACCTGCAGAGTTATAAATGACAGCTATCGTCCAAAAATAGACTGAAGTAAGGCTGCCAAGAGGACTTGAAAGCGGGGCAGAATTGCAGGAAACCGATTTCAGGAGGTAGACTGGAATTGCATTGAAAGCATAGGAAAAGAGGCAGAACGTCCACAATGATGCACTTGGCCAAAAAGGGCGTATGCGTTTTTTCCTGAATATATTCAGGAAAAAACGCATACGCCCTTTTTGGCCAACCAAGCAAGCTTGCAAAGGAAATCTGCACTACAATGAAGTCTCACTTCCCCCCGGTCAAAAGGGCCATCTGAAAAAAGTGTAAAATCCAGAAAGGCAGGACAGGCCATGGAGAACTGGGAGCCTTGTTATGCTGATGGGCGGGATGTAAATTGCCAACAACCACTCGGGAGAAGTGTATGGTGTTTCCTGAAACATCTAAAAAACAAAGCAACAGAACCTAGGGCACTTCCACTTATGGTCCTATAGCTTAGGGAAATTAAAATCAAAAAGACACAGCCACCCCAAAGTTTGGAACGGCTCTGTTTACAAGAACCTCGTTTACAGTACAAGTTCAACATCGCAGAAAGTGAAAAATGGATAAAGAAGTTGTGGTATTTACTTACAAAGCAATATCACTCAGCAATGAAATCTGTGTCATCAGGCCCTTAGCAGCACAATGAGTGGATTCAGGTATGATGATTCTAACTGAAATAAGTCACACAGAAAAAGAAACATCATAAGATATCAGTAATACACGGAATGTAAACTTGGCTACACAGGAACTGAATTACAGAAGAGAACAGGGTCTCAAATTTAGAAAACCAACTTATGCTTGCTTAAGGGGAAAGGTGAGTTGGGGTGCTGCATAAAACCAGAGATTGAAATGAGCACAGATAAAGTTCCTTAAGCCAAATATGGAATAGACAAGAGCTACTCCTTGCTCAACGAAATGGACTCAACACCGCATATTAAACGCCTAAGAATGTACCTGACTAGTAAGTATCTTAAAACCTATGGATTGCTATGTCTCCGAAAGAGAATCAAGCATGTGTACAGGGGCATAAACGCAGCAGTGATAGGATTGGAGAGGTTCGGTGAGCAAATGAAGACCCTTTGAAGTCATATTGCATGGTACCCATTCCACGGGTTTCAAATACCCAGGTTTAAGGTATTCTTCCTTCAGCTAAAACATGCATGTGGAACCTAGAGTATGATCAACCATGTGATCGGGAGACGTGTTCAAATATGTCTCAGTTTTCCTCCCCTGGTACTCGGGTGCAACATTCCAGACGCTTTACTAACACTCTCCCCACTTGGAGAGTCAGTCCCTTTAACCTCCTGTTTGGCCCAGTTTGCAATTTCTGCGGAAGATGAACAGGAATAGCGAGAACCAATGAGAGACTAGCTGGAGGTGTCTGGATGGGCAAATTTAACTCTCATTTCCCACCAGGAAGAGGAAATAACCAAAGGCTCAGCGTGCCGTGCCGGAACCAGATTAGGGCCTGAAGACATCCTGCGGTGTTGCGGCCATGTCACAAGAAAGCGAGTTAAAGAAAGGAGCTCAGGAGCACTGTAATTCACAAACCTGCAGAGTTATAAACGACAGCTATCGTCCAAAAATATACTGAAGTAAGGCTGCCAAGAGGACTTGAAAGCGGGGCAGAATTGCAGGAAACCGATTTCAGGAGGTAGACTGGAATTGCATTGAAAGCATAGGAAAAGAGGCAGAACGTCCACAATGATGCACTTGGCCAAAAAGGGCGTATGCGTTTTTTCCTGAATATATTCAGGAAAAAACGCATACGCCCTTTTTGGCCAACCAAGCAAGCTTGCAAAGGAAATCTGCACTACAATGAAGTCTCACTTCCCCCCGGTCAAAAGGGCCATCTGAAAAAAGTGTAAAATCCAGAAAGGCAGGACAGGCCATGGAGAACTGGGAGCCTTGTTATGCTGATGGGCGGGATGTAAATTACCAACAACCACTCGGGAGAAGTGTATGGTGTTTCCTGAAACATCTAAAAAACAAAGCAACAGAACCTAGGGCACTTCCACTTATGGTCCTATAGCTTAGGGAAATTAAAATCAAAGAGACACAGCCACCCCAAAGTTTGGAACGGCTCTGTTTACAAGAACCTCGTTTACAGTACAAGTTCAACATCGCAGAAAGTGAAAAATGGATAAAGAACTTGTGGTACTTACATACAATGCAGTATCACTCAGCAATGAAATCTATGTCATCAGGCCCGTAGCAGCATAATGACTGGATTCAGGTACGATGATTCTAACTGAAATAAGTCACACAGAAAAAGAAACATCATAAGATATCACTAATACACGGAATGTAAACTTGGCTACACAGGAACTGAATTACAGAACAGAACAGGGTCTCAAATTTAGAAAACCAACTTATGCTTGCTTTAGGGTAAAGGTGAGTTGGGGTGCTGCATAAAACCAGAGATTGAAATCAGCACAGATAAAGTTCCTTAAGCCAAATATGGAATAGACAAGAGCTACTCCTTGCTCAACGAAATGGACTCAACACCCCATATTAAACGCCTAAGAATGTACCTGACTAGTAAGTATCTTAAAACCTATGGATTGCTATGTCTCCAAAAGAGAATCAAGCGTGTGTACAGGGGCATAAACGCAGCAGTGATAGGATTGGAGAGGTTCGGTGAGCAAATGAAGACCCTTTGAAGTCATATTGCATGGTACCCATTCCACGGGTTTCAACTACCCAGGTTTAAGGTATTCTTCCTTCAGCTAAAACATGCATGTGGAACCTAGAGTATGATCAACCATGTGATCGGGAGACGTGTTCAAATATGTCTCAGTTTTCCTCCCCTGGTACTCGGGTGCCACATTCCAGACGCTTTACTAACACTCTCCCCACTTGGAGAGTCAGCGCCTTTAACCTCCTGTTTGGCCCAGTTTGCAATTTCTGCAGAAGATGAACAGGAATAGCGAGAACCAATGAGAGACTAGCTGGAGGTGTCTGGACGGGCAAATTTAACTCTCATTTCCCACCAGGAAGAGGAAATAACCAGAGGCTCAGCGTGCCGTGCCGGAACCAGATTAGGGCCTGAAGCCATCCTGCGGTGTTGCGGCCAGGTCACAAGAAAGCAAGTTGAAGAAAGGAGCTCAGGGGCACTGTAATTCACAAACCTGCAGAGTTATAAATGACAGCTATCGTCCAAAAATAGACTGAAGTAAGGCTGCCAAGAGGACTTGAAAGCGGGGCAGAATTGCAGGAAACCGATTTCAGGAGGTAGACTGGAATTGCATTGAAAGCATAGGAAAAGAGGCAGAACGTCCACAATGATGCACTTGGCCAAAAAGGGCGTATGCGTTTTTTCCTGAATATATTCAGGAAAAAACGCATACGCCCTTTTTGGCCAACCAAGCAAGCTTGCAAAGGAAATCTGCACTACAATGAAGTCTCACTTCTCCCCGGTCAAAAGGGCAATCTGAAAAAAGTGTAAAATCCAGAAAGGCAGGACAGGCCATGGAGAACTGGGAGCCTTGTTATGCTGATGGGCGGGATGTAAATTGCCAACAGACACTCAGGAGAAGTGTATGGTGTTTCCTGAAACATCTAAAAAAAAAGCAACAGAGCCTAGGGCACTGCCACTTATGGTCCTATAGCTTAGGGAAATTAAAATCAAAAAGACACAGCCACCCCAAAGTTTGGGACGCCTCCGTTTACAAGAACCTCGTTTACCGTACAAGTTCAATATCACAGAAAGTGAAAAATGGATAAAGAACTTGTGGTACTTACGTACAATGCAGTATCACTCAGCAATGAAATCTATGTCATCAGGCCCGTAGCAGCATAATGAGTGGATTCAGGTACGATGATTCTAACTGAAATAAGTCACACAGAAAAGAAACATCATAAGATATCACTAATACACGGAATGTAAACTTGGCTACACAGGAACTGCATTCCAAAACAGAACAAGGTCTCAAATTTAGAAAACCAACTTATGCTTGCTTAAGGGGAAAGGTGAGTTGGGGTGCTGCATAAAACCAGAGATTGAAATGAGCACAGATAAAGTTCCTTAAGCCAAATATGGAATAGACAAGAGCTACTCCTTGCTCAACGAAATGGACTCAAAACCCCATATTAAACGCCTAAGAATGTACCTGACTAGTAAGTATCTTAAAACCTATGGATTGCTATGTCTCCAAAAGAGAATCAAGCGTGTGTACAGGGGCATAAACGCAGCAGTGATAGGATTGGAGAGGTTCAGTGAGCAAATGAAGACCCTTTGAAGTCATATTGCATGGTACCCATTCCACGGGTTTCAAATACCCAGGTTTAAGGTATTCTTCCTTCAGCTAAAACATGCATGTGGAACCTAGAGTATGATCAACCATGTGATCGGGAGACGTGTTCAAATATGTCTCAGTTTTCGTACCCTGGTACTCGGGTGCAACATTCCAGACGCTTTACTAACACTCTCCCGAGTTGGAGAGTCAGTCCCTTTAACCTCCTGTTTGGCCCAGTTTGCAATTTCTGCGGAAGATGAACAGGAATAGCGAGAACCAATGAGAGACTAGCTGGAGGTGTCTGGACGGGCAAATTTAACTCTCATTTCCCACCAGGAAGAGGAATTAACCAAAGGCTCAGCGTGCCGTGCCGGAACCAGATTAGGGCCTGAAGCCATCCTGCGGTGTTGCGGCCAGCTCACAAGAAAGCGAGTTGAAGAAAGGAGCTCAGGGGCACTGTAATTCACAAACCTGCAGAGTTATAAATGACAGCTATCGTCCAAAAATAGACTGAAGTAAGGCTGCCAAGAGGACTTGAAAGCGGGGCAGAATTGCAGGAAACCGATTTCAGGAGGTAGACTGGAATTGCATTGAAAGCATAGGAAAAGAGGCAGAACGTCCACAATGATGCACTTGGCCAAAAAGGGCGTATGCGTTTTTTCCTGAATATATTCAGGAAAAAACGCATACGCCCTTTTTGGCCAACCAAGCAAGCTTGCAAAGGAAATCTGCACTACAATGAAGTCTCACTTCCCCCCGGTCAAAAGGGCCATCTGAAAAAAGTGTAAAATCCAGAAAGGCAGGACAGGCCATGGAGAACTGGGAGCCTTGTTATGCTGATGGGCGGGATGTAAATTGCCAACAACCACTCGGGAGAAGTGTATGGTGTTTCCTGAAACATCTAAAAAACAAAGCAACAGAACCTAGGGCACTTCCACTTATGGTCCTATAGCTTAGGGAAATTAAAATCAAAAAGACACAGCCACCCCAAAGTTTGGAACGGCTCTGTTTACAAGAACCTCGTTTACAGTACAAGTTCAACATCGCAGAAAGTGAAAAATGGATAAAGAAGTTGTGGTATTTACTTACAAAGCAATATCACTCAGCAATGAAATCTGTGTCATCAGGCCCTTAGCAGCACAATGAGTGGATTCAGGTATGATGATTCTAACTGAAATAAGTCACACAGAAAAAGAAACATCATAAGATATCAGTAATACACGGAATGTAAACTTGGCTACACAGGAACTGAATTACAGAACAGAACAGGGTCTCAAATTTAGAAAACCAACTTATGCTTGCTTAAGGGGAAAGGTGAGTTGGGGTGCTGCATAAAACCAGAGATTGAAATGAGCACAGATAAAGTTCCTTAAGCCAAATATGGAATAGACAAGAGCTACTCCTTGCTCAACGAAATGGACTCAACACCGCATATTAAACGCCTAAGAATGTACCTGACTAGTAAGTATCTTAAAACCTATGGATTGCTATGTCTCCGAAAGAGAATCAAGCATGTGTACAGGGGCATAAACGCAGCAGTGATAGGATTGGAGAGGTTCGGTGAGCAAATGAATACCCTTTGAAGTCATATTGCATGGTACCCATTCCACGGGTTTCAAATACCCAGGTTTAAGGTATTCTTCCTTCAGCTAAAACATGCATGTGGAACCTAGAGTATGATCAACCATGTGATCGGGAGACGTGTTCAAATATGTCTCAGTTTTCCTCCCCTGGTACTCGGGTGCAACATTCCAGACGCTTTACTAACACTCTCCCCACTTGGAGAGTCAGTCCCTTTAACCTCCTGTTTGGCCCAGTTTGCAATTTCTGTGGAAGATGAACAGGAATAGCGAGAACCAATGAGAGACTAGCTGGAGGTGTCTGGTTGGGCAAATTTAACTCTCATTTCCCACCAGGAAGAGGAAATAACCAAAGGCTCAGCGTGCCGTGCCGGAACCAGATTAGGGCCTGAAGACATCCTGCGGTGTTGCGGCCATGTCACAAGAAAGCGAGTTAAAGAAAGGAGCTCAGGAGCACTGTAATTCACAAACCTGCAGAGTTATAAACGACAGCTATCGTCCAAAAATATACTGAAGTAAGGCTGCCAAGAGGACTTGAAAGCGGGGCAGAATTGCAGGAAACCGATTTCAGGAGGTAGACTGGAATTGCATTGAAAGCATAGGAAAAGAGGCAGAACGTCCACAATGATGCACTTGGCCAAAAAGGGCGTATGCGTTTTTTCCTGAATATATTCAGGAAAAAACGCATACGCCCTTTTTGGCCAACCAAGCAAGCTTGCAAAGGAAATCTGCACTACAATGAAGTCTCACTTCCCACCGGTCAAAAGGGCCATCTGAAAAAAGTGTAAAATCCAGAAAGGCAGGACAGGCCATGGAGAACTGGGAGCCTTGTTATGCTGATGGGCGGGATGTAAATTACCAACAGACACTCAGGAGAAGTGTATGGTGTTTCCTGAAACATCTAAAAAACAAAGCAACAGAGCCTAGGGCACTGCCACTTATGGCCCTATAGCTTAGGGAAATTAAAATCAAAAAGACACAGCCACCCCAAAGTTTGGGACGCCTCTGTTTACGAGAACCTCGTTTACAGTACAAGTTCAACATCGCAGAAATTGAAAAATGGATAAAGAAGTTGTGGTATTTACTTACAAAGCAATATCACTCAGCAATGAAATCTGTGTCATCAGGCCCTTAGCAGCACAATGAGTGGATTCAGGTATGATGATTCTAACTGAAATAAGTCACACAGAAAAAGAAACATCATAAGATATCAGTAATACACGGAATGTAAACTTGGCTACACAGGAACTGAATTACAGAACAGAACAGGGTCTCAAATTTAGAAAACCAACTTATGCTTGCTTAAGGGGAAAGGTGAGTTGGGGTGCTGCATAAAACCAGAGATTGAAATGAGCACAGATAAAGTTCCTTAAGTCAAATATGGAATAGACAAGAGCTACTCCTTGCTCAACGAAATGGACTCAACACCCCATATTAAACGCCTAAGAATGTACCTGACTAGTAAGTATCTTAAAACCTATGGATTGCTATGTCTCCGAAAGAGAATCAAGCATGTGTACAGGGGCATAAACGCAGCAGTGATAGGATTGGAGAGGTTCGGTGAGCAAATGAAGACCCTTTGAAGTCATATTGCATGGTACCCATTCCACGGGTTTCAACTACCCAGGTTTTAGGTATTCTTCCTTCAGCTAAAACATGCATGTGGAACCCAAGTATGATCAACCATGTGAATGGGAGACGTGTTCAAATATGTCTCAGTTTTCCTCCCCTGGTACTCGGGTGCAACATTCCAGACGCTTTACTAACACTCTCCCCACTTGGAGAGTCAGCGCCTTTAACCTCCTGTTTGGCCCAGTTTGCAATTTCTGCGGAAGATGAACAGGAATAGCGAGAACCAATGAGAGGCTAGCTGGAGGTGTCTGGACGGGCAAATTTAACTCTCATTTCCCACCAGGAAGAGGAAATAACCAAAGGCTCAGTGTGCCGAGCCGGACCAGATTAGGGCCTGAAGCCATCCTGCAGTGTTGTGGCCAGCTCAAACAAAAGCGAGTTGAAGAAAGGAGCTCAGGGGCACTGTAATTCACAAACCTGCAGAGTTATAAATGACAGCTATCGTCCAAAAATAGACTGAAGTAAGGCTGCCAAGAGGACTTGAAAGCGGGGCAGAATTGCAGGAAACCGATTTCAGGAGGTAGACTGGAATTGCATTGAAAGCATAGGAAAAGAGGCAGAACGTCCACAATGATGCACTTGGCCAAAAAGGGCGTATGCGTTTTTTCCTGAATATATTCAGGAAAAAACGCATACGCCCTTTTTGGCCAACCAAGCAAGCTTGCAAAGGAAATCTGCACTACAATGAAGTCTCACTTCCCCCCGGTCAAAAGGGCCATCTGAAAAAAGTGTAAAATCCAGAAAGGCAACAGGCATTGAGAACTGGGAGCCTTCTTATGCTGATGGGCGGGATGTAAATTGCCAACAGACACTCAGGAGAAGTGTATGGTGTTTCCTGAAACATCTAAAAAACAAAGCAACAGAGCCTAGGGCACTTCCACTTATGGTCCTATAGCTTAGGGAAATTAAAATCAAAAAGACACAGCCACCCCAAAGTTTGGGACGCCTCTGTTTACAAGAACCTTGTTTACCGTACAAGTTCAATATCACAGAAAGTGAAAAATGGATAAAGAACTTGTGGTACTTACGTACAATGCAGTATCACTCAGCAATGAAATCTATGTCATCAGGCCCTTAGCAGCATAATGAGTGGATTCAGGTACGATGATTCTAACTGAAATAAGTCACACAGAAAAAGAAACATCATAAGATATCACTAATACACGGAATGTAAACTTGGCTACACAGGAACTGCATTCCAAAACAGAACAGGGTCTCAAATTTAGAAAACCAACTTATGCTTGCTTAAGGGGAAAGGTGAGTTGGGGTGCTGCATAAAACCAGAGATTGAAATGAGCACAGATAAAGTTCCTTAAGCCAAATATGGAATAGACAAGAGCTACTCCTTGCTCAACGAAATGGACTCAACACCGCATATTAAACGCCTAAGAATGTACCTGACTAGTAAGTATCATAAAACCTATAGATTGCTATGTCTCCGAAAGAGAATCAAGCATGTGAACAGGGGCATAAACGCAGCAGTGATAGGATTGGAGAGGTTCGGTGAGCAAATGAAGACCCTTTGAAGTCATATTGCATGGTACCCATTACACGGGTTTCAAATACCCAGGTTTAAGGTATTCTTCCTTCAGCTAAAACATGCATGTGGAACCTAGAGTATGATCAACCATGTGATTGGGAGACATGTTCAAATATGTCTCAGTTTTCGTACCCTGGTCCTCGGGTGCAACATTCCAGACGCTTTACTAACACTCTCCCGACTTGGAGAGTCAGTCACTTTAACCTCCGGTTTGGCCCAGTTTGCAATTTCTGCGGAAGATGAACAGGAATAGCGAGAACCAATGAGAGACTAGCTGGAGGTGTCTGGACGGGCAAATTTAACTCTCATTTCCCACCAGGAAGAGGAAATAACCAAAGGCTCAGCGTGCCGTAGCGGAACCAGATTAGGGCCTGAAGCCATCCTGCGGTGTTGCGGCCAGCTCAAAAGAAAGTGAGTTGAAGAAAGGAGCTCACGGGCACTGTAATTCACAAACCTGCAGAGTTATAAATGACAGCTATCGTCCAAAAATATCCTGAAGTAAGGCTGCCAAGAGGACTTGAAAGCGGAGCAGAATTGCAGGAAACCGATTTCAGGAGGTAGACTGGAATTGCATTGAAAGCATAGGAAAAGAGGCAGAACGTCCACAATGATGCACTTGGCCAAAAAGGGCGTATGCGTTTTTTCCTGAATATATTCAGGAAAAAACGCATACGCCCTTTTTGGCCAACCAAGCAAACTTGCAAAGGAAATCTGCACTACAATGAAGTCTCACTTCCCCCCGGTCAAAAGGGCCATCTGAAAAAAGTGTAAAATCCAGAAAGGCAGGACAGGCCATGGAGAACTGGGAGCCTTGTTATGCTGATGGGCGGGATGTAAATTGCCAACAGACACTCAGGAGAAGTGTATGGTGTTTCCTGAAACATCTAAAAAACAAAGCAACAGAGCCTAGGGCACTTCCACTTATGGTCCTATAGCTTAGGGAAATTAAAATCAAAAAGACACAGCCACCCCAAAGTTTGGGACGCCTCCGTTTACAAGAACCTCGTTTACCGTACAAGTTCAATATCACAGAAAGTGAAAAATGGATAAAGAAATTGTGGTACTTACGTAAAATGCAGTATCACTCAGCAATGAAATCTATGTCATCAGGCCCGTAGCAGCATAATGAGTGGATTCAGGTACGATGATTCTAACTGAAATAAGTCACACAGAAAAAGAAACATCATAAGATATCACTAATACACGGAATGTAAACTTGGCTACACAGGAACTGCATTCCAAAACAGAACAGGGTCTCAAATTTAGAAAACCAACTTATGCTTGCTTAAGGGGAAAGGTGAGTTGGGGTGCTGCATAAAACCAGAGATTGAAATGAGAACAGATAAAGTTCCTTAAGCCAAATATGGAATAGACAAGAGCTACTCCTTGCTCAACGAAATGGACTCAAAACCCCATATTAAACGCCTAAGAATGTACCTGACTAGTAAGTATCTTAAAACCTATGGATTGCTATGTCTCCAAAAGAGAATCAAGCATGTGTACAGGGGCATAAACGCAGCAGTGATAGGATTGGAGAGGTTCGGTGAGCAAATGAAGACTCTTTGAAGTCATATTGCATGGTACCCATTACACGGGTCTCAGCTCTCCAGGTTTAAGGTATTCTTCCTTCAGCTAAAACATGCATGTGGAACCCAGAGTATGATCAACCATGTGAACGGGAGACGTGTTCAAATATGTCTCAGTTTTCGTACCCTGTTACTCGGGTGCAACATTCCAGACGCTTTACTAACACTCTCCCGACTTGGAGAGTCAGTCCCTTTAAACTCCTGTTTGGCCCAGTTTGCAATTTCTGCGGAAGATGAACAGGAATAGCGAGAACCAATGAGAGGCTAGCTGGAGGTGTCTGGACGGGCAAATTTAACTCTCATTTCCCACCAGGAAGAGGAATTAACCAAAGGCTCAGCATGCCAGACCGGAACCATATTAGGGCCTGAAGCCATCCTGCGGTGTTGCGGCCAGGTCACAAGAAAGCGAGTTGAAGAAAGGAGCTCAGGGGCACTGTAATTCAGACACCTGCAGAGTTATAAATGACAGCTATCGTCCAAAAATAGACTGAAGTAAGGCTGCCAAGAGGAGTTGAAAGCGGGGCAGAATTGCAGGAAACCGATTTCAGGAGGTAGACTGGAATTGCATTGAAAGCATAGGAAAAGAGGCAGAACGTCCACAATGATGCACTTGGCCAAAAAGGGCGTATGCGTTTTTTCCTGAATATATTCAGGAAAAAACGCATACGCCCTTTTTGGCCAACCAAGCAAGCTTGCAAAGGAAATCTGCACTACAATGAAGTCTCACTTCCCCCCGGTCAAAAGGGCCATCTGAAAAAAGTGTAAAATCCAGAAAGGCAACAGGCATTGAGAACTGGGAGCCTTCTTATGCTGATGGGCGGGATGTAAATTGCCAACAGACACTCAGGAGAAGTGTATGGTGTTTCCTGAAACATCTAAAAAACAAAGCAACAGAGCCTAGGGCACTTCCACTTATGGTCCTATAGCTTAGGGAAATTAAAATCAAAAAGACACAGCCACCCCAAAGTTTGGGACGCCTCTGTTTACAAGAACCTCGTTTACCGTACAAGTTCAATATCACAGAAAGTGAAAAATGGATAAAGAACTTGTGGTACTTACGTACAATGCAGTATCACTCAGCAATGAAATCTATGTCATCAGGCCCGTAGCAGCATAATGAGTGGATTCAGGTACGATGATTCTAACTGAAATAAGTCACACAGAAAAAGAAACATCATAAGATATCACTAATACACGGAATGTAAACTTGGCTACACAGGAACTGCATTCCAAAACAGAACAGGGTCTCAAATTTAGAAAACCAACTTATGCTTGCTTAAGGGGAAAGGTGAGTTGGGGTGCTGCATAAAACCAGAGATTGAAATGAGCACAGATAAAGTTCCTTAAGCCAAATATGGAATAGACAAGAGCTACTCCTTGCTCAACGAAATGGACTCAACACCGCATATTAAACGCCTAAGAATGTACCTGACTAGTAAGTATCATAAAACCTATAGATTGCTATGTCTCCGAAAGAGAATCAAGCATGTGAACAGGGGCATAAACGCAGCAGTGATAGGATTGGAGAGGTTCGGTGAGCAAATGAAGACCCTTTGAAGTCATATTGCATGGTACCCATTAAACAGGTTTCAAATACCCAGGTTTAAGGTATTCTTCCTTCAGCTAAAACATGCATGTGGAACCTAGAGTATGATCAACCATGTGATTGGGAGACATGTTCAAATATGTCTCAGTTTTCGTACCCTGGTCCTCGGGTGCAACATTCCAGACGCTTTACTAACACTCTCCCCACTTGGAGAGTCAGCGCCTTTAACCTCCTGTTTGGCCCAGTTTGCAATTTCTGCGGAAAATGAACAGGAATAGCGAGAACCAATGAGAGACTAGCTGGAGGTGTCTGGACGGGCAAATTTAACTCTCATTTCCCACCAGGAAGAGGAAATAACCAAAGGCTCAGCGTGCCGTAGCGGAACCAGATTAGGGCCTGAAGCCATCCTGCGGTGTTGCGGCCAGCTCAAAAGAAAGCGAGTTGAAGAAAGGAGCTCAGGGGCACTGTAATTCACAAACCTGCAGAGTTATAAATGACAGCTATCGTCCAAAAATATCCTGAAGTAAGGCTGCCAAGAGGACTTGAAAGCGGAGCAGAATTGCGGGAAACCGATTTCAGGAGGTAGACTGGAATTGCATTGAAAGCATAGGAAAAGAGGCAGAACGTCCACAATGATGCACTTGGCCAAAAAGGGCGTATGCGTTTTTTCCTGAATATATTCAGGAAAAAACGCATACGCCCTTTTTGGCCAACCAAGCAGGCTTGCAAAGGAAATCTGCACTACAATGAAGTCTCTCTTCCCCCTGGTCAAAAGGGCCATCTGAAAAAAGTGTAAAATCCAGAAAGGCAGGACAGGCCATGGAGAACTGGGAGCCTTGTTATGCTGATGGGCGGGATGTAAATTGCCAACAGACACTTGGGAGAAGTGTATGGTGTTTCCTGAAACATCTAAAAAACAAAGCAACAGAGCCTAGGGCACTGCCACTTATGGTCCTATAGCTTAGGGAAATTAAAATCAAAAAGACACAGGCACCCCAAAGTTTGGGACGCCTCTGTTTACAAGAACCTCGTTTACAGTACAAGTTCAACATCGCAGAAATTGAAAAATGGATAAAGAAGTTGTGGTATTTACTTACAAAGCAATATCACTCAGCAATGAAATCTGTGTCATCAGGCCCTTAGCAGCACAATGAGTGGATTCAGGTATGATGATTCTAACTGAAATAAGTCACACAGAAAAAGAAACATCATAAGATATCAGTAATACACGGAATGGAAACTTGGCTACACAGGAACTGAATTACAGAACAGAACAGGGTCTCAAATTTAGAAAACCAACTTATGCTTGCTTAAGGGGAAAGGTGAGTTGGGGTGCTGCATAAAACCAGAGATTGAAATGAGCACAGATAAAGTTCCTTAAGCCAAATATGGAAGAGACAAGAGCTACTCCTTGCTCAACGAAATGGACTCAACACCCCATATTAAACGCCTAAGAATGTACCTGACTAGTAAGTATCTTAAAACCTATGGATTGCTATGTCTCCGAAAGAGAATCAAGCATGTGTACAGGGGCATAAACGCAGCAGTGATAGGATTGGAGAGGTTCAGTGAGCAAATGAAGACCCTTTGAAGTCATATTGCATGGTACCCATTCCACGGGTTTCAACTACCCAGGTTTTAGGTATTCTTCCTTCAGCTAAAACATGCATGTGGAACCCAAGTATGATCAACCATGTGAATGGGAGACGTGTTCAAATATGTCTCAGTTTTCCTCCCCTGGTACTCGGGTGCAACATTCCAGACGCTTTACTAACACTCTCCCCACTTGGAAAGTCAGCGCCTTTAACCTCCTGTTTGGCCCAGTTTGCAATTTCTGCGGAAGATGAACAGGAATAGCGAGAACCAATGAGAGGCTAGCTGGTGGTGTCTGGACGGGCAAATTTAACTCTCATTTCCCACCAGGAAGAGGAAATAACCAAAGACTCAGTGTGCCGTGCCGGAACCAGATTAGGGCCTGAAGCCATCCTGCAGTGTTGCGGCCAGCTCAAAAGAAAGCGAGTTGAAGAAAGGAGCTCAGGGGCACTGTAATTCACAAACCTGCAGAGTTATAAATGACAGCTATCGTCCAAAAATAGACTGAAGTAAGGCTGCCAAGAGGACTTGAAAGCGGGGCAGAATTGCAGGAAACCGATTTCAGGAGGTAGACTGGAATTGCATTGAAAGCATAGGAAAAGAGGCAGAACGTCCACAATGATGCACTTGGCCAAAAAGGGCGTATGCGTTTTTTCCTGAATATATTCAGGAAAAAACGCATACGCCCTTTTTGGCCAACCAAGCAAGCTTGCAAAGGAAATCTGCACTACAATGAAGTCTCACTTCCCCCCGGTCAAAAGGGCCATCTGAAAAAAGTGTAAAATCCAAAAAGGCAGGACAGGCCATGGAGAACTGGGAGCCTTGTTATGCTGAAGGGCGGGATGTAAATTGCCAACAAACACTCGGGAGAAGTGTATGGTGTTTCCTGAAACATCTAAAAAACAAAGCAACAGAGCCTAGGGCACTTCCACTTATGGTGCTATAGCTTCGGGAATTTAAAATCAAAAAGACACAGCCACCCCAAAGTTTCGAATGGCTCTGTTTACAAGAACCTCGTTTACAGTACAAGTTCAACATCGCAGAAAGTGAAAAATGGATAAAGAAGTTGTGGTATTTACTTACAAAGCAATATCACTCAGCAATAAAATCTGTGTCATCAGGCCCTTAGCAGCACAATGAGTGGATTCAGGTATGATGATTCTAACTGAAATAAGTCACACAGAAAAAGAAACATCATAAGATATCAGTAATACACGGAATGGAAACTTGGCTACACAGGAACTGAATTACAGAACAGAACAGGGTCTCAAATTTAGAAAACCAACTTATGCTTGCTTAAGGGGAAAGGTGAGTTGGGGTGCTGCATAAAACCAGAGATTGAAATGAGCACAGATAAAGTTCCTTAAGCCAAATATGGAATAGACAAGAGCTACTCCTTGCTCAACGAAATGGACTCAACACCCCATATTAAACGCCTAAGAATGTACCTGACTAGTAAGTATCTTAAAACCTATG
This sequence comes from Stenella coeruleoalba, assembly GCF_951394435.1. Lineage (NCBI taxonomy): Eukaryota > Metazoa > Chordata > Mammalia > Artiodactyla > Delphinidae > Stenella > Stenella coeruleoalba. The sequence goes on from NW_027646078.1 coordinate 178,269, forward strand.
GATTGCTATGTCTCCGAAAGAGAATCAAGCATGTGTACAGGGGCATAAACGCAGCAGTGATAGGATTGGAGAGGTTCGGTGAGCAAATGAAGACCCTTTGAAGTCATATTGCATGGTACCCATTCCATGGGTTTCAACTACCCAGGTTTTAGGTATTCTTCCTCAGCTAAAACATGCATGTGGAACCCAAGTTAGATCAACCATGTGAATGGGAGACGTGTTCAAATATGTCTCAGTTTTCCTCCCCTGGTACTCGGGTGCAACATTCCAGACGCTTTACGAACACTCTCCCCACTTGGAAAGTCAGCGCCTTTAACCTCCTGTTTGGTCCAGTTTGCAATTTCTGCGGAAGATGAACAGGAATAGCGAGAACCAATGAGAGGCTAGCTGGAGGTGTCTGGACGGACAAATTTAACTCTCATTTCACACCAGGAAGAGGAAATAACCAAAGGCTCAGTGTGCCGTGCCGGACCAGATTAGGGCCTGAAGTCATCCTGCAGTGTTGCGGCCAGCTCAAAAGAAAGCGAGTTGAAGAAAGGAGCTCAGGGGCACTGTAATTCACAAACCTGCAGAGTTATAAATGACAGCTATCGTCCAAAAATAGACTGAAGTAAGGCTGCCAAGAGGACTTGAAAGCGGGGCAGAATTGCAGGAAACCGATTTCAGGAGGTAGACTGGAATTGCATTGAAAGCATAGGAAAAGAGGCAGAACGTCCACAATGATGCACTTGGCCAAAAAGGGCGTATGCGTTTTTTCCTGAATATATTCAGGAAAAAACGCATACGCCCTTTTTGGCCAAACAAGCAAGCTTGCAAAGGAAATCTGCACTACAATGAAGTCTCACTTCCCCACGGTCAAAAGGGCCATCTGAAAAAAGTGTAAAATCCAGAAAGGCAGGACAGGCCATGGAGAACTGGGAGCCTTGTTATGCTGAAGGGCGGGATGTAAATTGCCAACAAACACTCAGGAGAAGTGTATGGTGTTTCCTGAAACATCTAAAAAACAAAGCAACAGAGCCTAGGGCACTGCCACTTATGGTCCTATAGCTTAGGGAAATTAAAATCAAAAAGACACAGCCACCCCAAAGTTTGGGACGCCTCTGTTTACAAGAACCTCGTTTACCGTACAAGTTCAATATCACAGAAAGTGAAAAATGGATAAAGAACTTGTGGTACTTACGTACAATGCAGTATCACTCAGCAATGAAATCTATGTCATCAGGCCCTTAGCAGCACAATGAGTGGATTCAGGTATGATGATTCTAACTGAAATAAGTCACACAGAAAAAGAAACATCATAAGATATCACTAATACACGGAATGTAAACTTGGCTACACAGGAACTGAATTACAGAACAGAACAGGGTCTCAAATTTAGAAAACCAACTTATGCTTGCTTAAGGGGAAAGGTGAGTTGGGGTGCTGCATAAAACCAGAGATTGAAATGAGCACAGATAAAGTTCCTTAAGCCAAATATGAAATAGACAAGAGCTACTCCTTGCTCAACGAAATGGACTCAACACCCCATATTAAACGCCTAAGAATGTACCTGACTAGTAAGTATCTTAAAACCTATGGATTGCTATGTCTCCAAAAGAGAATCAAGCGTGTGTACAGGGGCATAAACGCAGCAGTGATAGGATTGGAGAGGTTCGGTGAGCAAATGAAGCTCCTTTGAAGTCATATTGCATGGTACCCATTTCACGGGTCTCAACTCTCCAGGTTTAAGGTATTCTTCCTTCAGCTAAAACATGCATGTGGAACCCAGAGTATGATCAACCATGTGAACGGGAGACGTGTTCAAATATGTCTCAGTTTTCCTCCCCTGGTACTCAGGTGCAACATTCCAGACGCTTTACTAACACTCTCCCGACTTGGAGAGTCAGTCCCTTTAACCTCCTGTTTGGCCCAGTTTGCAATTTCTGCGGAAGATGAACAGGAATAGCGAGAACCAATGAGAGGCTAGCTGGAGGTGTCTGGACGGGCAAATTTAACTCTCATTTCTCACCAGGAAGAGGAATTAACCAAACGCTCAGCATGCCGGGCCGGAACCAGATTAGGGCCTGAAGCCATCCTGCGGTGTTGCGGCCAGCTCACAAGAAAGCGAGTTGAAGAAAGGAGCTCAGGGGCACTGTAATTCACAAACCTGCAGAGTTATAAATGACAGCTATCGTCCAAAAATATACTGAAGTAAGGCTGCCAAGAGGACTTGAAAGCGGGGCAGAATTGCAGGAAACCGATTTCAGGAGGTAGACTGGAATTGCATTGAAAGCATAGGAAAAGAGGCAGAACGTCCACAATGATGCACTTGGCCAAAAAGGGCGTATGCGTTTTTTCCTGAATATATTCAGGAAAAAACGCATACGCCCTTTTTGGCCAACCAAGCAAGCTTGCAAAGGAAATCTGCACTACAATGAAGTCTCACTTCCCCCCGGTCAAAAGGGCCATCTGAAAAAAGTGTAAAATCCAGAAAGGCAGGACAGGCCATGGAGAACTGGGAGCCTTGTTATGCTGATGGGCGGGATGTAAATTGCCAACAGACACTTGGGAGATGTGTATGCTGTTTCCTGAAACATCTAAAAAACAAAGCAACAGAGCCTAGGGCACTTCCACTTATGGTCCTATAGCTTAGGGAAATTAAAATCAAAAAGACACAGCCACCCCAAAGTGTGGAACGGCTCTGTTTACAAGAACCTCGTTTACAGTACAAGTTCAACATCGCAGAAAGTGAAAAATGGATAAAGAAGTTGTGGTATTCACTTACAAAGCAATATCACTCAGCAATGAAATCTATGTCATCAGGCCCTTAGCAGCACAATGAGTGGATTCAGGTATGATGATTCTAACTGAAATAAGTCACACAGAAAAAGAAACATCATAAGATATCAGTAATACACGGAATGGAAACTTGGCTACACAGGAACTGAATTACAGAACAGAACAGGGTCTCAAATTTAGAAAACCAACTTATGCTTGCTTAAGGGGAAAGGTGAGTTGGGGTGCTGCATAAAACCAGAGATTGAAATGAGCACAGATAAAGTTCCTTAAGCCAAATATGGAATAGACAAGAGCTACTCCTTGCTCAACGAAATGGACTCAACACCGCATATTAAACGCCTAAGAATGTACCTGACTAGTAAGTATCTTAAAACCTATGGATTGCTATGTCTCCGAAAGAGAATCAAGCATGTGTACAGGGGCATAAACGCAGCAGTGATAGGATTGGAGAGGTTCGGTGAGCAAATGAAGACCCTTTGAAGTCATATTGCATGGTACCCATTCCACGGGTTTCAACTACCGAGGTTTTAGGTATTCTTCCTTCAGCTAAAACATGCATGTGGAACCCAGAGTATGATCAACCATGGGATCGGGAGACGTGTTCAAATATGTCTCAGTTTTCGTGCCCTGGTACTCGGGTGCAACATTCCAGACGCTTTACTAACACTCTCCCGACTTGGAGAGTCAGTCCCTTTAACCTCCTGTTTGGCCCAGTTTGCAATTTCTGCGGAAGATGAACAGGAATAGCGAGAACCAATGAGAGACTAGCTGGAGGTGTCTGGACGGGCAAATTTAACTCTCATTTCCCACCAGGAAGAGGAAATAACCAAAGGCTAAGCGTGCCGTGCAGGAACCAGATTAGGGCCTGAAGCCATCCTGCGGTGTTGCAGCCAGGTCACAAGAAAGCGAGTTGAAGAAAGGAGCTCAGGGGCACTGTAATTCACAAACCTGCAGAGTTATAAATGACAGCTATCGTCCAAAAATAGACTGAAGTAAGGCTGCCAAGAGGACTTGAAAGCAGGGCAGAATTGCAGGAAACCGATTTCAGGAGGTAGACTGGAATTGCATTGAAAGCATAGGAAAAGAGGCAGAACGTCCACAATGATGCACTTGGCCAAAAAGGGCGTATGCGTTTTTTCCTGAATATATTCAGGAAAAAACGCATACGCCCTTTTTGGCCAACCAAGCAAGCTTGCAAAGGAAATCTGCACTACAATGAAGTCTCACTTCCCCCCGGTCAAAAGGGCCATCAGAATAAAGTGTAAAATCCAGAAAGGCAGGACAGGCCATGGAGAAATGGGAGCCTTGTTATGCTGATGGGCGGGATGTAAATTGCCAACAGACACTCGGGAGAAGTGTATGGTGTTTCCTGAAACATCTAAAAAACAAAGCAACAGAGCCTAGGGCACTTCCACTTATGGTCCTATAGCTTAGGGAAATTAATATCAAAAAGACACAGCAACCCCAAAATTTGGGACGGCTCTTTTTACAGGAATCTCTTCTACGGCACAAGTTAAATATCCCAGAAAGCAAATAATGGATAAAGAAGTTGCAGTACTTCTGTACAACAGAATACCACTCAGCAATGAAATCTATGTCACCAGGCCCGTACCAGCATAATGAGTGGATTGAGGCACGATGATTCTAAGTGAAATAAGTCACACAGAAAAAGAAACATCATAAGGTATCACTAATACACGGAATGTGAACTTGGCTACACATGAACTGAATTACAAAACAGAACAGGGTCTCAAGTTTAGAAAACCAACTTATGCCTGCTTAAGGGGGAAGGTGAGTTGGGGTGCTGCATAAAAGCAGAGTTTGAAATTAGCACAGATACCGTTCCATAAGCCAAATATGTAATAGACAAGAGCTACCCCTTGCTCAACGAAATGGATTCAACAATGAGGTATCACCTCACACCTGGTAGAATAGGCATCATTGAAAATCTACAAACAAAAAATGCTGGAAAGGGTGTGGAGAAAAGGAACCCTCTTCCACTATTGTTGGGAATATAAATTGATACAGTCATTATGGAGAACAATATGGAATTTCTTAAGAAACTAACAATAGAATTACCATATGATACAGCAATCCCAGTACTGGACATATACCCAGACAAAACCATAAATCAAAAAGAGTCATTCACCGCAATGTTCATTGCATCACTATTTACAATATCGAGGTAATGGAAGCAACCTAAATGCCCACAGACAGACGAATGCATAAAGCTGTGGTACATATATAAAATGGAATATTACTAAGCCATGAAAAGGAATGAAATTGGGTCATTTGTAGAGACGTCGATGGATCTAGAGACTGTCATACAGAGTGAAGTAAGTCAGAAAGAGAAAAACAAATCTTGTATATTCATGCATATATGTGGAACCTAGAAAAACTGTACAGATTAACCATTTTGCAAGGCATAAACAGAGCAACAGATGTAGACAACAAACGTATGGACAACAAGGGGGGAAAGCTGTTGGGGGGGTGGTGGTGGGAGGAGTTGAGAGACTGGGATTGGCATGTATACATTTATATGTATAAAATAGATAACCAATAAGAACCTGCTGTATAAAAATATAAAATAAAATTCAAAATTAAAAAGAAGTAAAATTTAAAAAATAAAACAGAAAAAACAATTATTCCCTGCACATACATGTATTTATATGAATAAATTATTTCCATGCTTATATCTGTAAATACAAAAAAGAGGAATAAAATCTACCTTGAACCAAAAACGAAAAAGAGAAAAAAAACACAGAACCCACCAGTTACACAGAGGAAAACCGTATCAGGGCACTTGCTCCAGTTGTAAACAATTCTGAAGTTGGTCAGTGGTGGGGAATCGTCTCCCATTCAGCCAGCAGCCCCCACGCAACAAGCGTCCTCATTGCAAAGCTGGGGCACCGTGCCGAGGCATCTGTGAGTAAACGTGAGCTGAGCCCCAGGCCAGTTGCTGCTGAACTATTCCCACCCGTCCCAGGTAAAACACCTGAATATATACAAGGACTTGAAAGCCTAGAGGAAGGGCCATAGAGCCACACGAGTGACAGCATGCCGGCCGACTTGGTGCCTGCAGGCCAGCCAGGATGGTCCTGGCCCTGGGTGCTCTTCTGGAAGATTTCCATTTCCCTGCCTGAGATACCCGTCCTGTCCCTGCCCCCACTGCTTTTTTCCTTCCTCACCTCTGCCCAGGGAGAAATTCCAGCAGCAGGTATGGGTGACACATCCTCTTCTTTAGCAGGTGGCAGCCTGGCAACTGCTGCAGAAAGTCCAGCAGAGCCCCACTCACACTGGGCCACCCACAAAGCCGTGGCCTCTCACTCCCTCCTACCAGCCCAGCCCCGAGACTGCTGACAGGGCAGAGAAAATGGCGTCAGGCACGGCTGCAGGGGCTCTTGCTGCCTGGAGTGGTATTTATATTGATCTCAACCCAGGCACACCTGGGGAGGGCTGGCCGGCACGGTAAGGCTGCCCAGGTCAGCCAATCATCACCCCTCAGGGGCTCACAGTTGCAGAAAATGGAACTTGCTGAACCGGCCAGGTCCAAGGAACAGGTGTGGGCTCCTGAGAGTCAGGATAGACAAGGGGCTGCAGCTTTGGCTTGTTTTCTAATCATTTTATCTGGCCCATGAGTGGGAGACAACTTCAAGAAAACCCTCTCCTAATGAGAGGAACCCAGGAGTCAGGCAGAGGAGGGGTGGGTGGTGGTTGGAGACAGAGGCCTGGTGCCCCGGGTGCAGTGGAAGTCTCTGGAAGACCAGGTGGAGGGAGGCCTCACGGAGTGATGCCCAGGGTCACAGACCTGTCGCAGCTGCTGTTTGTTAGTTCAAGTCCTGCTCTGAGGTGCTCTGTGTCAGCTCTGAGCGACAGGTGAGGTGGGGGTGCTCTGCAATGAGGGCTATGTGCACGGTTCCTGTGTGCCCAGCCCTGCCACGGTACCTGCAAGGGTAGCTCTGTATCCTGGGAGGGGCCTGACCACGAGAGCCCCGAGGGCTGGGGTGGGGGTGGGGTACCTGCCCAGGTGAGCTCCATATTCTGGGATTGGTCTGACCACGAGAGCCCCATGGGCTGCTGGGGACCTGGTAAAGGATGTCAGGACAGTCAGTGAAGCCACCGAGGATATACCTCCAGTTGCTCCTAATTCCTACACCCTGCTGGTCATTCTACCAACCACCAGGACATGGTATTCTGTATTAGTCTTCAATGATGCCTTCTTTTGTATTCCATTAGTCCCAGAGTCACAAGAAATTTTGGCTTGTGAGTGGCAGGACTCAACATACAACTAAAACAATACTTCCGGGCCGTCTGGCCCCAAGGGTGCAAAAATTCCCACACCATCTTTGGGGAAAGCTTAGCTAAAGACCTAAAAGTTCTACCTCTGGAAAAGGAAACCCTCCTTCAATATGCAGACGACATTCTGATCACCAGCCCTACTAAGGAGGCCTCTGAACTACCAAGCCAATAAAGGATAGAAGTTGTCCAAGAAAAAGCTCAAATATCACAGACTGCGGTGACCTGCCTGGGCTTCATTCTCACAGAAGGTCAGAGAAGCCCATCCCAGGAAAGGGAAGAAACCATTTTCAGCCTTACCCCTTTCTAAAACTAGAAGACAGCTTAGGGGTTCCTGGGGAGGCCAGGGTTTGCTGCTTCTGGATCCCTAACTACAGTCTACTAGCTGGGCCTCTATATGAAACACTGAAAGGAAAAGATGATGATCCTTTTGAATAGAATCTAGAAGTGGCCTTTCAAGAATGGAAAGAGCAGTCAATTCAGACCCTTGCCCTGGAACTCCCTAATTTAGCTAAACCCTTTGACCTTTACATTCCTGGTGAAAGGTGAATCGCCATTGGAGAATTAGTGCAAAAACTGGGACCACTTGAAATGGAACAATGCAAGAATGCCATCCAGGTAGGATAAACTACGGTCACTAAGGGGCTTGGCCCACTGCCACATCTGGCCAAGATACTGGCGGTATCTAAAAACCTGGAAATCAGCAGCCCAAAAGGCCACCTCCCTCCTAAGGGAAAAGGACCCCACGTGGTGATCCTAACCACCAACCATGCCCTGAAGTTGCAGGGTTCGCTCCGTGGGCACACCGACCTCGAGTGAGGAGGCCCTCCAACTCCAACATCCAGAGAGATAACCGGGGGCAACAGGGCACCATGACGACTCATGTGAACATCACTTGACCTGGAGTTTCTCTCATAAAACAACAAGAGTGTGTCCCAAAAGAGTAGACTACTGCTTGCAGGACTTACTGCACCCAGAGGGGAGCTAATAATCTTGGCGGGGGAACAGTATACCACACTGTCACCATAGAAAAGCCTACAGACACCGTGATGATGGTGGCCAATAAGACCGGCTGGACTCCTGTTTACTTCAAAAGGCTGTTGACTCAGTAGCCATCATGGTCCTTGGTCACCACTGACCCTGGACTGTCTGGGAGTTGAGCGGGCAGGGCTCTGACACCTGGTGCTGTTTGTACGTTAATTCAGGGGCCTAATTGAAGAAAGCGCAGACTACTGGTCAGAGCATCTAGGCTGGCAGAGACGGTCAGCCTAAGGTGGCCGAACAAATGTGGGGCGGGGTGAAACCGGCCCCCACAGCGTCTCTGCACATCTCTTTCCTGGACCCTTAAAGGTCATTAGAATCTATAACACTTCCAATGCTGGTGCTCAGGTGGACGAGCAGGGAGGCAGGGGTCCTGGGGACAATCAACGTCACCGGGAGGCTGCTGGGGAGAAGCTCTGACCCTCGCCCCAGGGTATGAGGGCTCCCAACTCAGCACTCAGCAGTTACAGAAGAAGGGTCTGCACCCTCAGCACTCCAAGAATGAGGAACGGGACAAAAGGCAGAGGAGGGGTTTGTCCCCAGCAAAGCCCATTAAAAATCCCTGGGAGATAAAAATAGAATCTGGGCAATAAAGTCAAGTCTAACCTTTTTTATCCTTTGTGCTTTGTCTAATTTCACGTGCTCCTAGGGTCCCGCATGCAGAGGTTCCACACCCGGCACTTCAGACCAGATTTCCTAGTGCAGAATGGCTGGGTCGACACCTCAGCTCCTGGGGCCCAGTGCAGACTCCACGATATAGAGCCTGAGCTACAGCCAACCCGGCCCTCGAGAGCTCCGCCGCCTCCCTCCCTCCCACTGACTCTGACAGGATCTCTACACAGCAGCCCAGCCCATAGCCCACGGGGTAGTGCATGCTCTCACCTCTCCATTCTCTGATCAAAATATAAAGTTTCCTTTGCTTGTGAACCAAACTCAGTCTCGATCTGTTGGCCCCAATGACACTGGGCAGGGGGACACTTGTTGGGGTCCACTCTGGAGGATCAGTAACAGAAATTGAGACTATTGTCACCTCAATGAACAGATGTGTGAGCCAAACTGTAGTTAACATAGAACAGTGTATAAGGCTCGGGTAAAATAAGATGTTTTTAACACTTCCATTTGATATTTCCATCACTTTTTATAAGCAAGTTCAGTGAAAAGGTTTGTCTTATTTGTCAGGTCAATATTAGAGAAACGAAGTGATTTCTTTCCAAGGATGTACAGCTAATAATCTTGGTTAAACCTTCAATCTTGTTTTAAATGCTTTTCCATTGAAAATGATACCTCTCTTTCAGCTCCCCCATTTCTGAGAAGTATAAAATCTTATAATTTATTATTACCAAAGGGGAAAGGTGGGAGGAGGGATAAATTAACAGTTTGGAATTAACACATACACACTGCTATGTATAAAATAGATCATCAACAAGGAACTACTGTATAGCACAGGGAACTACACTCAACATTTTGCAATAACCTATAAGGGGAAATAATCTGAAAAAGAATAGATATTTTTATTGACATCATCTATCAATGACAGTTAAAGTGTAGCCTAAGGGAAGCTGGTGGTGAGTGCTTCTGACCCTGAAGACTTCAATCATCTAAAGTTTGGACTCTGCCTACTTCCCAAGGCCCTTAATGAACATATGTGTAGCCGTAGCTTAAAAACTTCCCCAGTTTGGGTTTCGGGGAGACACTGATTTTGAAAAAGCCCTGGTGTTCTCCTTACATGAATGGGACTCTTCCTACTGCTAAAACATGTCTGTCACACCCAGAGGATGGTATACCGTCTGATCGGGAAGAGTTTGGAAAAGGCATCTCATCTCCTCATCTCCTGGTGCTCGGGTTCACCCCTCCAGCGTCTTTACTAACAGTCTCCCCACTTGGAGATGTCAGCACTGTCAACATCCTGTTGCGTACAGTTTGGAATTTGTCCAGAGGATGAAGCGGAAGGATGAGGAACAATGAGAGACAAGTCCTAGGTGTTCAGACAGGCACATGTCACTCTAATTTCCAATCAGGAAGACGAATTGACCAAAGGCTAGGGTTGCCCATGGAAACAGTATAGGGCTTGAGGAAATCCTGCTGCTTTGTGGCCAGTTCCCATAAACACGAGTTGAACAATGGAACTCAGGGGCAGTAAAATTCACAAAACTGCAGAGTTGAAAATATCCATCACTGAAAAATGTCTTGAGGAAAGTCAGAGAAAAGGACTTGTAAGCAAGGGAGAATGGCAGGAAAGGGATTTGAGGAGGTAGAAAGGACTCGCCATTAAGCACAAGAAAAGGAGCTGAACATTGCCAACATTGCAGTTGGCCAAAAAGGGTGTATGCGTTCTTTTCTGTATATATTCAAGAAAAGGGCATACACTTTTTTAGCCAACCAAACAGGTGGGCACTGGAAGTCAATACTACAAAAGATATCACTTCGCATCAGTCAGAAGAGCCATCCTCATAAAGCGTAAACAACAGAAATGCAGGACAGGGCAACGAGAAGAGGGAGCCCTGTGAGACTTATAGTGGAAATGTATATTGCCAACGGCCATTCTGGAGAAGTGTATTGTGTTTACTAAAGCATCTAAAAAATGAGCTACAGAGCATAGGGCACTTGCACTCATGGGCGTATATCTTGGGAAAAACAAAAATCGAGAGGACACAGGCACCCCAATGTTTACCCCCTCTCTGTTTAAAAGATCCTCGACTAGGATATAACTTAAATGTCTCTGGAGGGAAAAAATGGATAGAGATGTGGTACTTAGGTAGAGTGGAATATTATTCAGCCTGGAAATCAATGAAATATGGCCAGTTGTAACAACTCCGGAGGAGTTACGTATGATCATTCTAAGTGACAGAATTCAAAAAGAAAAAGACACATATCATAAGATATCACTTAAAGGTGGAATCCAAAATGGCTACACATGAAATAAATTACAAAACAAAAACATAGTCAAATATGTAGAAAACACGCATAAGGCTGCTAAACGGGAAAGGTGGGGAGGGGTGAGGCATCATCCAGGAGGTTGAAATTAGCAAAGATACCATTCCAAATACCAAACTGATAATCAACAAGGCCTACACGGTAGCTAAAAGAACTGCACTCAGCACACTCAAGTCACCGGAAAAGAATATATACGACTGGTAAGAATCTGAAAAAGAATTTATTGATGTCTCTCTGTACGCGAATCAAGTGGATGTACAGCAGCAAGAAACAGAGCTTTGAAAATCAGCTGTAACCAATATAGTAATAAATTGAAAAAAATAAACGACAGAGAGACAGAGAAAACCTCTTACAACTTTTCCTCAGGGACGGTGATGCAACATGGATTGAACACATCTAGACCCACAGCAGGATGAGACATAAGGCTGGAAACTGTTTGCGCTAAGAGAAATGTGAGGTTGGGTGAGGAAATGCACACCCTTTAAAGTAATACTACCTGGTACCCATTCAATGGGTCCCAAATCTGCAGGTTCAAGGGATCTTCCTACAGCTAAAACATGCATGGAAAACCCAGAGGACTGTACACCATGTGATCGGGAGATGTGTCTAAAATGCACCTCATTTATCCTCTCCTGGTGCTCCTGTTCACCATTCCAGCCACGCTACTTAGAATCTCCCCACTTGGAGAATCAGCACATTTAAACTTCTGTTTCACACATTTTGCAAATTGTGAGGAGGATGAACGGGAAGAGGGGGAACCAATGAGAGAAGAGTTGTAGGGGTTTGGACGGGCACATATCACTCTAATTTCCCATTAAGAATAAGAATTAAAGAAAGGCTCAGCCTGCCTCGCCGGAGCCAAAATAGGGCCTGAAGCAATCCTGCGGGTTTGAGGCCAGCTCACAAAAGAGCAACTTAAAAAATGGAGCTCAGGGTCACTGCAATTCACAAACCTGCAGAGTTATAAATGAAAACTAACGTCCAAAAATATGTTGAGGTAAGGCAAAGAAGAGGATCTGAATGCAAGACAGAATTGCAAGAAACAGATTTCAAGAGATAGATTGGACTCGTCTTTAACGCACATGAAAAGCGGCAGAATTTCGACAATGATGCAGTTGGCCCAAAAGGGCGTATGCGTTTTTTCCTGATTATATCCAGGAAAAAACGCATACGCACTTTATGGGCAACGAAGCAAGCAAGCAATGCAAATGTGCACAACAAAGAAGTCTCACTTCCCACCGGTCAAAAGGGCCATCCTAAAAAATTGTAAAAACCAGAAATGCAGGACAGGCCATGGAGAACAGGGAGCCTTTATACGCTGATGGGCAGTGTGTGAACGGCCGAGAGCCACTCTGGAGAAGTGTATGGTGGTTCCTAAATCATCTAAAAAACAGAGCTACAGAGCATAGGAGACTTCCAATCATGGGAGTATATCTAGGGAAGTCTAAAAATCAACAAGACACAAGCACACCACAGTTTAGGGCTACTCTGTTTACAAGAACCTCAACTTCAGTACACCTTAAATATCCCAGGAAAGAGAACAATGGATAAAGAAGATGTGGTACTTATGTACAATGGAATATCTCTTCACCATGAAATCAATGTAATAAGGCTAGTAGAAGGATAAAGAGTGGATTTAGGTCCGATAATACTACTTGAAATAAGTCAAACAGAAAAAGAAACATATCATAAGATATCACTTATAGAGGGAGGGTAAATATGGCTGCACAAGAAATGAATTACAGAACAGAACAGTGTCTCACATTTAGAAAACACACTTATGTCAGCTTAAGGGGAAAGGAGAGGTGGGGTGATGCATAAAACCAGAGTTTGAAATTAGCACAGATACCGTTCAATAAACCAAATAGGTATTAGACAAGATCTACACCTTGCTCAATGAACAGGCCTCAACACACCCTATACACCGCAGAGAAATATATCTGAGGAATAAGAATCTTAAAACCCATGTATTGATATATCTCCATAAGGGAATCGAGTGTGTGCAGAGCGGAACAAACACAGCAGTGAAAAGGAGCTAAACCCCATTATAGAAATAAATTTTAAAAACAAAACGCTGAAACAATGAAAGAGAGAAAAATTCTTACAAAATTCGCTCAGGGGCTGTGATGCAACCTGGATTGACCACATATAAACCCACAGCTGGATAAGACATAAGGCTGGACACTTGGGGCTGACAGGATTGGTGAGCTTTGGTGAGCAACTGCCGAAAGTTTAATGCAATACTTCATGCTACTCAGTCCAAGGGTCCCAACACTCCAGGTTGAAGGGAATCTTCCTACAGCTAAACCATGCTTGGGAAACCCAGCGACTGGTATACCATATGATCGGGAAAGGTTTCTAAAACGCACCTCATTTTTCCCCTCCTGGGGCTCCGGATCGACATTCCAGCCGCTTTACTAACAACATCCCCACATGGAGTCAATGCCTTTAAGTTCTGGTATCGCACAGTCTGCAGTTAGTGCAGAGGATGAATGGGAATAGGGGGAACCAGTGAGAAACTAGCTGTAGCGGTTTCAATGGGCACATGTCACTCTAATATCACATCAGTAAGAATTAACCAAAGGCACAGCAAGGTGCCCCAGAAGAAAAATAGGGCTTCAAGGAATCCTGTGGTTATGGGGCAAGACCACAAAAATAAGAGCTAAAAAATGGAGCTAAGGGCCACTGCAATTCAAAAACCTGCAGAGTTATAAAGGCCAACTATTTTTAAAAAATATATTGAGGTAAGGCTATGAAGAGGCATTGAAAGCAAGGCAGAATTGCAGGAAACCGATTTCAGGAGGTAGACTGGAATTGCATTGAAAGCATATGAAGAGAGTCAGAAACTCGACAATGATGCACTTGGCCAAAAAGGGCGTATGCGTTTTTTCCTGAATATATTCAGGAAAAAACGCATACGCCCTTTTTGGCCAACCAAGCAAGCTTGCAAAGGAAATCTGCACTACAATGAAGTCTCACTTCCACCCGGTCAAAAGGGCCATCTGAAAAAAGTGTAAAATCCATAAAGGCACGACAGGCCATGGAGAACTGGGAGCCTTCTTATGCTGATGGGCGGGATGTAAATTGCCAACAGCCACTCTGGAGAAGTGTATGGTGTTTCCTGAAACATCTAAAAAACAAAGCAACAGAGCCTAGGGCACTTCCACTTATGGTCCTATAGCTTAGGGAAATTAAAATCAAAAAGACACAGCCACCCCAAAGTCTGGGACGGCTCTGTTTACAAGAACCTCGTTTACGGTACAAGTTCAATATCGCAGAAAGTGAAAAATGGATAAAGAACTTGTGGTACTTACGTACAATGCAATATCACTCAGCAATGAAATCTATGTCATCAGGCCCGCAGCAGCATAATGAGTGGATTCAGGTATGATGATTCGAACTGAAATAAGTCACACAGAAAAGAAACATCATAAGGTATCACTAATACACAGAATGTGAACTTGGCTACACATGAACTGAATTACAAAACAGAACAGTGTCTCAAGTTTAGAAAACCAACTTACGCTTGCTTAAGGGGGAAGGTGAGTTGGGGTGCTGCATAAAACCAGAGATTGAAATGAGCACAGATAAAGTTCCTTAAGCCAAATATGGAATAGACAAGAGCTACTCCTTGCTCAACGAAATGGACTCAACACCCCATATTAAACGCCTAAGAATGTACCTGACTAGTAAGTATCTTAAAACCTATGGATTGCTATGTCTCCGAAAGAGAATCAAGCGTGTGTACAGGGGCATAAACGCAGCAGTGATAGGATTGGAGAGGTTCGGTGAGCAAATGAAGACCCTTAGAAGTCATATTGCATGGTACCCATTCCACGGGTCTCAACTCTCCAGGTTTAAGGTATTCTTCCTTCAGCTAAAACATGCATGTGGAACCCAGAGTATGATCAACCGTGTGAACGGGAGACGTGTTCAAATATGTCTCAGTTTTCCTCCCCTGGTACTCGGGTGCAACATTCCAGACCCTTTACTAACACTCTCCCAACTTGGAGAGTCAGAACCTTTAACCTCCTGTTTGGCCCAGTTTGCAATTTCTGTGGAAGATGAACAGGAATAGGGAGAACCAATGAGAGACTAGCTAGAGGTGTCTGGACGGGCAAATTTAACTCTCATTTCCCACCAGGAAGAGGAAATAACCAAAGGCTCAGCGTGCCGTGCCGGAACCAGATTAGGGCCTGAAGCCATCCTGCGGTGTTGCGGCCAGCTCAAAAGAAAGCAAGTTGAAGAAAGGAGCTCAGGGTCTCTGTAATTCACAAACCTGCAGAGTTATAAATGACAGCTATCGTCCAAAAATAGACTGAAGGAAGGCTGCCAAGAGGACTTGAAAGCGGGGCAGAATTGCAGGATACCGATTTCAGGAGGTAGACTGGAATTGCATTGAAAGCGTAGGAAAAGAGGCAGAACGTCCACAATGATGCACTTTGCCAAAAGAGCATATGCGTTTTTTCCTGAATATATTCAGGAAAAAACGCATACGCCCTTTTTGGCCAACAAAGCAAGCTTGCAAAGGAAATCTGCACTACAATGAAGTCTCACTTCCCCCCGGTCAAAAGGGCCATCAGAATAAAGTGTAAAATCCAGAAAGGCAGGACAGGCCATGGAGAAATGGGAGCCTTGTTATGCTGATGGGCGGGATGTAAATTGCCAACAGACACTTGGGAGAAGTGTATGGTGTTTCCTGAAACATCTAAAAAACAAAGCAACAGAGCCTAGGGCACTTCCACTTATGGTCCTATAGCTTAGGGAAATTAAAATCAAAAAGACACAGCAACCCCAAAATTTGGGACGGCTCTTTTTACAGGAATCTCTTCTACGGCACAAGTTAAATATCCCAGAGAGCAAATAATGGATAAAGAAGTTGCGGTACTTCTGTACAACAGAATACCACTCAGCAATGAAATCTATGTCACCAGGCCCGTACCAGCATAATGAGTGGATTGAGGCACGATGATTCTAAGTGAAATAAGTCACACAGAAAAAGAAACATCATAAGGTATCACTAATACACGGAATGTGAACTTGGCTACACATGAACTGAATTACAAAACAGAACAGGGTCTCAAGTTTAGAAAACCAACTTATGCCTGCTTAAGGGGGAAGGTGAGTTGGGGTGCTGCATAAAAGCAGAGTTTGAAATTAGCACAGATACCGTTCCATAAGCCAAATATGTAATAGACAAGAGCTACCCCTTGCTCAACGAAATGGATTCAACAATGAGGTATCACCTCACACCTGGTAGAATAGGCATCATTGAAAATCTACAAACAAAAAATGCTGGAAAGGGTGTGGAGAAAAGGAACCCTCTTCCACTATTGTTGGGAATATAAATTGATACAGTCATTATGGAGAACAATATGGAATTTCTTAGGAAACTAACAATAGAATTACCATATGATACAGCAATCCCAGTACTGGACATATACCCAGACAAAACCATAAATCAAAAAGAGTCATTCACCGCAATGTTCATTGCATCACTATTTACAATATCGAGGTAATGGAAGCAACCTAAATGCCCACAGACAGACGAATGCATAAAGCTGTGGTACATATATAAAATGGAATATTACTAAGCCATGAAAAGGAATGAAATTGGGTCATTTGTAGAGACGTCGATGGATCTAGAGACTGTCATACAGAGTGAAGTAAGTCAGAAAGAGAAAAACAAATCTTGTATATTCATGCATATATGTGGAACCTAGAAAAACTGTACAGATTAACCATTTTGCAAGGCATAAATAGAGCAACAGATGTAGACAACAAACGTATGGACAACAAGGGGGGAAAGCTGTTGGGGGGGTGGTGGTGGGAGGAGTTGAGAGACTGGGATTGGCATGTATACATTTATATGTATAAAATAGATAACCAATAAGAACCTGCTGTATAAAAATATAAAATAAAATTCAAAATTAAAAAGAAGTAAAATTTAAAAAATAAAACAGAAAAAACAATTATTCCCTGCACATACATGTATTTATATGAATAAATTATTTCCATGCTTATATCTGTAAATACAAAAAAGAGGAATAAAATCTACCTTGAACCAAAAACGAAAAAGAGAAAAAAAACACAGAACCCACCAGTTACACAGAGGAAAACCGTATCAGGGCACTTGCTCCAGTTGTAAACAATTCTGAAGTTGGTCAGTGGTGGGGAATCGTCTCCCATTCAGCCAGCAGCCCCCACGCAACAAGCGTCCTCATTGCAAAGCTGGGGCACCGTGCCGAGGCATCTGTGAGTAAACGTGAGCTGAGCCCCAGGCCAGTTGCTGCTGAACTATTCCCACCCGTCCCAGGTAAAACACCTGAATATATACAAGGACTTGAAAGCCTAGAGGAAGGGCCATAGAGCCACACGAGTGACAGCATGCCGGCCGACTTGGTGCCTGCAGGCCAGCCAGGATGGTCCTGGCCCTGGGTGCTCTTCTGGAAGATTTCCATTTCCCTGCCTGAGATACCCGTCCTGTCCCTGCCCCCACTGCTTTTTTCCTTCCTCACCTCTGCCCAGGGAGAAATTCCAGCAGCAGGTATGGGTGACACATCCTCTTCTTTAGCAGGTGGCAGCCTGGCAACTGCTGCAGAAAGTCCAGCAGAGCCCCACTCACACTGGGCCACCCACAAAGCCGTGGCCTCTCACTCCCTCCCACCAGCCCAGCCCCGAGACTGCTGACAGGGCAGAGAAAATGGCGTCAGGCACGGCTGCAGGGGCTCTTGCTGCCTGGAGTGGTATTTATATTGATCTCAACCCAGGCACACCTGGGGAGGGCTGGCCGGCACGGTAAGGCTGCCCAGGTCAGCCAATCATCACCCCTCAGGGGCTCACAGTTGCAGAAAATGGAACTTGCTGAACCGGCCAGGTCCAAGGAACAGGTGTGGGCTCCTGAGAGTCAGGATAGACAAGGGGCTGCAGCTTTGGCTTGTTTTCTAATCATTTTATCTGGCCCATGAGTGGGAGACAACTTCAAGAAAACCCTCTCCTAATGAGAGGAACCCAGGAGTCAGGCAGAGGAGGGGTGGGTGGTGGTTGGAGACAGAGGCCTGGTGCCCCGGGTGCAGTGGAAGTCTCTGGAAGACCAGGTGGAGGGAGGCCTCACGGAGTGATGCCCAGGGTCACAGACCTGTCGCAGCTGCTGTTTGTTAGTTCAAGTCCTGCTCTGAGGTGCTCTGTGTCAGCTCTGAGCGACAGGTGAGCTGGGGGTGCTCTGCAATGAGGGCTATGTGCACGGTTCCTGTGTGCCCAGCCCTGCCACGGTACCTGCAAGGGTAGCTCTGTATCCTGGGAGGGGCCTGACCACGAGAGCCCCGTGGGCTGGGGTGGGGGTGGGGTACCTGCCCAGGTGAGCTCCATATTCTGGGATTGGTCTGACCACGAGAGCCCCATGGGCTGCTGGGGACCTGGTAAAGGATGTCAGGACAGTCAGTGAAGCCACCGAGGATATACCTCCAGTTGCTCCTAATTCCTACACCCTGCTGGTCATTCTACCAACCACCAGGACATGGTATTCTGTATTAGTCTTCAATGATGCCTTCTTTTGTATTCCATTAGTCCCAGAGTCACAAGAAATTTTGGCTTGTGAGTGGCAGGACTCAACATACAACTAAAACAATACTTCCGGGCCGTCTGGCCCCAAGGGTGCAAAAATTCCCACACCATCTTTGGGGAAAGCTTAGCTAAAGACCTAAAAGTTCTACCTCTGGAAAAGGAAACCCTCCTTCAATATGCAGACGACATTCTGATCACCAGCCCTACTAAGGAGGCCTCTGAACTACCAAGCCAATAAAGGATAGAAGTTGTCCAAGAAAAAGCTCAAATATCACAGACTGCGGTGACCTGCCTGGGCTTCATTCTCACAGAAGGTCAGAGAAGCCCATCCCAGGAAAGGGAAGAAACCATTTTCAGCCTTACCCCTTTCTAAAACTAGAAGACAGCTTAGGGGTTCCTGGGGAGGCCAGGGTTTGCTGCTTCTGGATCCCTAGCTACAGTCTACTAGCTGGGCCTCTATATGAAACACTGAAAGGAAAAGATGATGATCCTTTTGAATAGAATCCAGAAGTGGCCTTTCAAGAATGGAAAGAGCAGTCAATTCAGACCCTTGCCCTGGAACTCCCTAATTTAGCTAAACCCTTTGACCTTTACATTCCCGGTGAAAGGTGAATCGCCATTGGAGAATTAGTGCAAAAACTGGGACCACTTGAAATGGAACAATGCAAGAATGCCATCCAGGTAGGATAAACTACGGTCACTAAGGGGCTTGGCCCACTGCCACATCTGGCCAAGATACTGGCGGTATCTAAAAACCTGGAAATCAGCAGCCCAAAAGGCCACCTCCCTCCTAAGGGAAAAGGACCCCACGTGGTGATCCTAACCACCAACCATGCCCTGAAGTTGCAGGGTTCGCTCCGTGGGCACACCGACCTCGAGTGAGGAGGCCCTCCAACTCCAACATCCAGAGAGATAACCGGGGGCAACAGGGCACCATGACGACTCGTGTGAACATCACTTGACCTGGAGTTTCTCTCATAAAACAACAAGAGTGTGTCCCAAAAGAGTAGACTACTGCTTGCAGGACTTACTGCACCCAGAGGGGAGCTAATAATCTTGGCGGGGGAACAGTATACCACACTGTCACCATAGAAAAGCCTACAGACACC
This sequence comes from Stenella coeruleoalba, assembly GCF_951394435.1. Classification (NCBI taxonomy): domain Eukaryota; kingdom Metazoa; phylum Chordata; class Mammalia; order Artiodactyla; family Delphinidae; genus Stenella; species Stenella coeruleoalba. The sequence goes on from NW_027646078.1 coordinate 197,990, forward strand.
GTGATGATGGTGGCCAATAAGACCGGCTGGACTCCTGTTTACTTCAAAAGGCTGTTGACTCAGTAGCCATCATGGTCCTTGGTCACCACTGACCCTGGACTGTCTGGGAGTTGAGCGGGCAGGGCTCTGACACCTGGTGCTGTTTGTACGTTAATTCAGGGGCCTAATTGAAGAAAGCGCAGACTACTGGTCAGAGCATCTAGGCTGGCAGAGACGGTCAGCCTAAGGTGGCCGAACAAATGTGGGGCGGGGTGAAACCGGCCCCCACAGCGTCTCTGCACATCTCTTTCCTGGACACTTAAAGGTCATTAGAATCTATAACACTTCCAATGCTGGTGCTCAGGTGGACGAGCAGGGAGGCAGGGGTCCTGGGGACAATCAACGTCACCGGGAGGCTGCTGGGGAGAAGCTCTGACCCTCGCCCCAGGGTATGAGGGCTCCCAACTCAGCACTCAGCAGTTACAGAAGAAGGGTGTGCACCCTCAGCACTCCAAGAATGAGGAACGGGACAAAAGGCAGAGGAGGGGTTTGTCCCCAGCAAAGCCCATTAAAAATCCCTGGGAGATAAAAATAGAATCTGGGCAATAAAGTCAAGTCTAAACTTTTTTATCCTTTGTGCTTTGTCTAATTTCACGTGCTCCTAGGGTCCCGCATGCAGAGGTTCCACACCCGGCACTTCAGACCAGATTTCCTAGTGCAGAATGGCTGGGTCGACACCTCAGCTCCTGGGGCCCAGTGCAGACTCCACGATATAGAGCCTGAGCTACAGCCAACCCGGCCCTCGAGAGCTCCGCCGCCTCCCTCCCTCCCACTGACTCTGACAGGATCTCTACACAGCAGCCCAGCCCACAGCCCACGGGGTAGTGCATGCTCTCACCTCTCCATTCTCTGATCAAAATATAAAGTTTCCTTTGCTTGTGAACCAAACTCAGTCTCGATCTGTTGGCCCCAATGACACTGGGCAGGGGGACACTTGTTGGGGTCCACTCTGGAGGATCAGTAACAGAAATTGAGACTATTGTAACCTCAATGAACAGATGTGTGAGCCAAACTGTAGTTAACATAGAACAGTGTATAAGGCTCGGGTAAAATAAGATGTTTTTAACACTTCCATTTGATATTTCCATCACTTTTTATAAGCAAGTTCAGTGAAAAGGTTTGTCTTATTTGTCAGGTCAATATTAGAGAAACGAAGTGATTTCTTTCCAAGGATGTACAGCTAATAATCTTGGTTAAACCTTCAATCTTGTTTTAAATGCTTTTCCATTGAAAATGATACCTCTCTTTCAGCTCCCCCATTTCTGAGAAGTATAAAATCTTATAATTTATTATTACCAAAGGGGAAAGGTGGGAGGAGGGATAAATTAACAGTTTGGAATTAACACATACACACTGCTATGTATAAAATAGATCATCAACAAGGAACTACTGTATAGCACAGGGAACTACACTCAACATTTTGCAATAACCTATAAGGGGAAATAATCTGAAAAAGAATAGATATTTTTATTGACATCATCTATCAATGACAGTTAAAGTGTAGCCTAAGGGAAGCTGGTGGTGAGTGCTTCTGACCCTGAAGACTTCAATCATCTAAAGTTTGGACTCTGCCTACTTCCCAAGGCCCTTAATGAACATATGTGTAGCCGTAGCTTAAAAACTTCCCCAGTTTGGGTTTCGGGGAGACACTGATTTTGAAAAAGCCCTGGTGTTCTCCTTACATGAATGGGACTCTTCCTACTGCTAAAACATGTCTGTCACACCCAGAGGATGGTATACCGTCTGATCGGGAAGAGTTTGGAAAAGGCATCTCATCTCCTCATCTCCTGGTGCTCGGGTTCACCCCTCCAGCGTCTTTACTAACAGTCTCCCCACTTGGAGATGTCAGCACTGTCAACATCCTGTTGCGTACAGTTTGGAATTTGTCCAGAGGATGAAGCGGAAGGATGAGGAACAATGAGAGACAAGTCCTAGGTGTTCAGACAGGCACATGTCACTCTAATTTCCAATCAGGAAGACGAATTGACCAAAGGCTAGGGTTGCCCATGGAAACAGTATAGGGCTTGAGGAAATCCCGCTGCTTTGTGGCCAGTTCCCATAAACACGAGTTGAACAATGGAACTCAGGGGCAGTAAAATTCACAAAACTGCAGAGTTGAAAATATCCATCACTGAAAAATGTCTTGAGGAAAGTCAGAGAAAAGGACTTGTAAGCAAGGGAGAATGGCAGGAAAGGGATTTGAGGAGGTAGAAAGGACTCGCCATTAAGCACAAGAAAAGGAGCTGAACATTGCCAACATTGCAGTTGGCCAAAAAGGGTGTATGCGTTCTTTTCTGTATATATTCAAGAAAAGGGCATACACTTTTTTAGCCAACCAAACAGGTGGGCACTGGAAGTCAATGCTACAAAAGATATCACTTCGCATCAGTCAGAAGAGCCATCCTCATAAAGCGTAAACAACAGAAATGCAGGACAGGGCAACGAGAAGAGGGAGCCCTGTGAGACTTATAGTGGAAATGTATATTGCCAACGGCCATTCTGGAGAAGTGTATTGTGTTTACTAAAGCATCTAAAAAATGAGCTACAGAGCATAGGGCACTTGCACTCATGGGCGTATATCTTGGGAAAAACAAAAATCGAGAGGACACAGGCACCCCAATGTTTACCCCCTCTCTGTTTAAAAGATCCTCGACTAGGATATAACTTAAATGTCTCTGGAGGGAAAAAATGGATAGAGATGTGGTACTTAGGTAGAGTGGAATATTATTCAGCCTGGAAATCAATGAAATATGGCCAGTTGTAACAACTCCGGAGGAGTTACGTATGATCATTCTAAGTGACAGAATTCAAAAAGAAAAAGACACATATCATAAGATATCACTTAAAGGTGGAATCCAAAATGGCTACACATGAAATAAATTACAAAACAAAAACATAGTCAAATATGTAGAAAACACGCATAAGGCTGCTAAACGGGAAAGGTGGGGAGGGGTGAGGCATCATCCAGGAGGTTGAAATTAGCAAAGATACCATTCCAAATACCAAACTGATAATCAACAAGGCCTACACGGTAGCTAAAAGAACTGCACTCAGCACACTCAAGTCACCGGAAAAGAATATATACGACTGGTAAGAATCTGAAAAAGAATTTATTGATGTCTCTCTGTACGCGAATCAAGTGGAGGTACAGCAGCAAGAAACAGAGCTTTGAAAATCAGCTGTAACCAATATAGTAATAAATTGAAAAAAATAAACGACAGAGAGACAGAGAAAACCTCTTACAACTTTTCCTCAGGGACGGTGATGCAACATGGATTGAACACATCTAGACCCACAGCAGGATGAGACATAAGGCTGGAAACTGTTTGCGCTAAGAGAAATGTGAGGTTGGGTGAGGAAATGCACACCCTTTAAAGTAATACTACCTGGTACCCATTCAATGGGTCCCAAATCTGCAGGTTCAAGGGATCTTCCTACAGCTAAAACATGCATGGAAAACCCAGAGGACTGTACACCATGTGATCGGGAGATGTGTCTAAAATGCACCTCATTTATCCTCTCCTGGTGCTCCTGTTCACCATTCCAGCCACGCTACTTAGAATCTCCCCACTTGGAGAATCAGCACATTTAAACTTCTGTTTCACACATTTTGCAAATTGTGAGGAGGATGAACGGGAAGAGGGGGAACCAATGAGAGAAGAGTTGTAGGGGTTTGGACGGGCACATATCACTCTAATTTCCCATTAAGAATAAGAATTAAAGAAAGGCTCAGCCTGCCTCGCCGGAGCCAAAATAGGGCCTGAAGCAATCCTGCGGGTTTGAGGCCAGCTCACAAAAGAGCAACTTAAAAAATGGAGCTCAGGGTCACTGCAATTCACAAACCTGCAGAGTTATAAATGAAAACTAACGTCCAAAAATATGTTGAGGTAAGGCAAAGAAGAGGATCTGAATGCAAGACAGAATTGCAAGAAACAGATTTCAAGAGATAGATTGGACTCGTCTTTAACGCACATGAAAAGCGGCAGAATTTCGACAATGATGCAGTTGGCCCAAAAGGGCGTATGCGTTTTTTCCTGATTATATCCAGGAAAAAACGCATACGCACTTTATGGGCAACGAAGCAAGCAAGCAATGCAAATGTGCACAACAAAGAAGTCTCACTTCCCACCGGTCAAAAGGGCCATCCTAAAAAATTGTAAAAACCAGAAATGCAGGACAGGCCATGGAGAACAGGGAGCCTTTATACGCTGATGGGCAGTGTGTGAACTGCCGAGAGCCACTCTGGAGAAGCGTATGGTGGTTCCTAAATCATCTAAAAAACAGAGCTACAGAGCATAGGACACTTCCAATCATGGGAGTATATCTAGGGAAGTCTAAAAATCAACAAGACACAAGCACACCACAGTTTAGGGCTACTCTGTTTACAAGAACCTCAACTTCAGTACACCTTAAATATCCCAGGAAAGAGAACAATGGATAAAGAAGATGTGGTACTTATGTACAATGGAATATCTCTTCACCATGAAATCAATGTAATAAGGCTAGTAGAAGGATAAAGAGTGGATTTAGGTCCGATAATACTACTTGAAATAAGTCAAACAGAAAAAGAAACATATCATAAGATATCACTTATAGAGGGAGGGTAAATATGGCTGCACAAGAAATGAATTACAGAACAGAACAGTGTCTCACATTTAGAAAACACACTTATGTCAGCTTAAGGGGAAAGGAGAGGTGGGGTGATGCATAAAACCAGAGTTTGAAATTAGCACAGATACCGTTCAATAAACCAAATAGGTATTAGACAAGATCTACACCTTGCTCAATGAACTGGCCTCAACACTCCCTATACACCGCAGAGAAATATATCTGAGGAATAAGAATCTTAAAACCCATGTATTGATATATCTCCATAAGGGAATCAAGTGTGTGCAGAGTGGCACAAACACAGCAGTGAAAAGGAGCTAAACCCCATTATAGAAATAAATTTTAAAAACAAAACGCTGAAACAATGAAAGAGAGAAAAATTCTTACAAAATTCGCTCAGGGGATGTGATACAACCTGGATTGACCACATATAAACCCACAGCTGGATAAGACATAAGGCTGGACACTTGGGGCTGACAGGATTGGTGAGCTTTGGTGAGCAACTGCCGAAAGTTTAATGCAATACTTCATGCTACTCATTCCAAGGGTCCCAACACTCCAGGTTGAAGGGAATCTTCCTACAGCTAAACCATGCTTGGGAAACCCAGCGACTGGTATACCATATGATCGGGAAAGGTTTCTAAAACGCACCTCATTTTTCCTCTCCTGGGGCTCCGGATCGACATTCCAGCCACTTTACTAACAACATCCCCACATGGAGTCAATGCCTTTAAGTTCTGGTATCGCACAGTCTGCAGTTAGTGCAGAGGATGAATGGGAATAGGGGGAAACAGTGAGGAACTAGCTGTAGCGGTTTCAATGGGCACATGTCACTCTAATATCACATCAGTAAGAAGAATTAACCAAAGGCACAGCAGGTGCCCCAGAAGAAAAATAGGGCTTCAAGGAATCCTGTGGTTATGGGGCAATACCACAAAAATAAGAGCTAAAAAATGGAGCTAAGGGCCACTGCAATTCAAAAACCTGCAGAGTTATAAAGGCCAACTATTTTTAAAAAATATATTGAGTTAAGGCTATGAAGAGGCATTGAAAGCAAGGCAGAATTGCAGGAAACCGATTTCAGGAGGTAGACTGGAATTGCATTGAAAGCATATGAAGAGAGTCAGAAACTCGACAATGATGCACTTGGCCAAAAAGGGCGTATGTGTTTTTTCCTGAATATATTCAGGAAAAAACGCATACGCACTTTTTGGCCAACCAAGCAAGCTTGCAAAGGATATCTGCACTACAATGAAGTCTCACTTCCACCTGGTCAAAAGGGCCATCTGAAAAAAGTGTAAAATCCATAAAGGCACGACAGGCCATGGAGAACTGGGAGCCTTCTTATGCTGATGGGCGGGATGTAAATTGCCAACAGACACTCTGGAGAAGTGTATGGTGTTTCCTGAAACATCTAAAAAACAAAGCAACAGAGCCTAGGGCACTTCCACTTATGGTCCTATAGCTTAGGGAAATTAATATCAAAAAGACACAGCCACCCCAAAGTTTGGGACGGCTCTGTTTACAAGAACCTCGTTTACAGTACAAGTTCAATATCGCAGAAAGTGAAAAATGGATAAAGAACTTGTGGTACTTACGTACAATGCAATATCACTCAGCAATGAAATCTATGTCATCAGGCCCATAGCTGCATAATAAGTGGATTCAGGTATGATGATTCGAAATGAAATAAGTCACACAGAAAAGAAACATCATAAGGATTCACTAATACACAGAATGTGAACTTGGCTACACATGAACTGAATTACAAAACAGAACAGTGTCTCAAGTTTAGAAAACCAACTTATGCTTGCTTAAGGGGGAAGGTGAGTTGGGGTGCTGCATAAAACCAGAGATTGAAATGAGCACAGATAAAGTTCCTTAAGCCAAATATGGAATAGACAAGAGCTACTCCTTGCTCAACGAAATGGACTCAACACCCCATATTAAACGCCTAAGAATGTACCTGACTAGTAAGTATCTTAAAACCTATGGATTGCTATGTCTCCAAAAGAGAATCAAGGGTGTGTACAGGGGCATAAACGCAGCAGTGATAGGATTGGAGAGGTTCGGTGAGCAAATGAAGATCCTTTGAAATCATATTGCATGGTACCCATTACACGGGTCTCAACTCTCCAGGTTTAAGGTATTCTTCCTTCAGCTAAAACATGCATGTGGAACCCAGAGTATGATCAACCATGTGAACGGGAGACGTGTTCAAGTATGTCTCAGTTTTCCTCCCCTGGTACTCGGGTGCAACATTCCAGACGCTTTACTAACACTCTCCCCACTTGGAGAGTCAGCACCTTTAACCTCCTGTTTGGCCCCGTTTGCAATTTCTGCGGAAGATGAACAGGAATAGGGAGAACCAATGAGAGACTAGCTGGAGGTGTCTGGACGGGCAAATTTAACTCTCATTTCCCACCAGAAAGAGGAAATAACCAAAGGCTCAGCATGCCGTGCCGGAACCAGATTAGGGCCTGAAGCTATCCAGCGGTGTTGCAGCCAGCTCACAAGAAAACGAGTTGAAGAAAGGAGCTCAGGGGCACTGTAATTCACAAACCTGCAGAGTTATAAATGACAGCTATCGTCCAAAAATATACTGAAGTAAGGCTGCCAAGAGGACTTGAAAGCGGGGCAGCATTGCAGGAAACCGATTTCAGGAGGTAGACTGGAATTACATTGAAAGCATAGGAAAAGAGGCAGAACGTCCACAATGATGCACGTGGCCAAAAAGGGCGTATGCGTTTTTTCCTGAATATATTCAGGAAAAAACGCACACGCCCTTTTTGGCCAACCAAGCAAGCTTGCAAAGGAAATCTGCACTACAATGAAGTCTCACTTCCCCCCGGTCAAAAGGGCCATCTGAAAAAAGTGTAAAATCCAGAAAGGCAGGACAGGCCATGGAGAACTGGGAGCCTTGTTATGCTGATGGGCGGGATGTAAATTGCCAACAGACACTCGGGAGAAGTGTATGGTGTTTCCTGAAACATCGAAAAAACAAATCAACAGAGCCTAGGGCACTTCCACTTATGGTCCTATAGCTTAGGGAAATTAAAATAAAAAAGACACAGCCACCCCAAAGTTTGGGACGCCTCTGTTTACAAGAATCTCGTTTACAGTACAAGTTCAACATCGCAGAAAATGAAAAATGGATAAAGAAGCTGTGGTATTTACTTACAAAACAATAACACTCAGCAATGAAATCTGTGTCATCAGGCCCTTAGCAGCACAATCAGTGGATTCAGGTATGATGATTCTAACTGAAATAAGTCACACAGAAAAAGAAACATCATAAGATATCACTAATACACGGAATGTAAACTTGGCTACACAGGAACTGAATTACAGAACAGAACAGGGTCTCAAATTTAGAAAACCAACTTATGCTTGCTTAAGGGTAAAGGTGAGTTGGGGTGCTGCATAAAACCAGAGATTGAAATGAGCACAGATAAAGTTCCTTAAGCCAAATATGGAATAGACAAGAGCTACTCCTTGCTCAACGAAATGGACTCAACACCGCATATTAAACGCCTAAGAATGTACCTGACTAGTAAGTATCTTAAAACCTATGGATTGCTATGTCTCCAAAAGAGAATCAAGCATGTGTACAGGGGCATAAACGCAGCAGTGATAGGACTGGAGAGGTTCGTGAGCAAATGAAGACCCTTTGAAGTCATATTGCATGGTACCCATTCCATGGGTTTCAACTACCCAGGTTTAAGGTATTCTTCCTTCAGCTAAAACATGCATGTGGAACCTAGAGTATGATCAACCATGTGATCGGGAGACGTGTTCAAATATGTCTCAGTTTTCGTACCCTGGTACTCGGGTGCAACATTCCAGACACTTACTAACACTCTCCCCACTTGGAGAGTCAGTCCCTTTAACCTCCTGTTTGGCCCAGTTTGCAATTTCTGCGGAAGATGAACAGGAATAGCGAGAATCAATGAGAGACTAGCTGGAGGTGTCTGGATGGGCAAATTTAACTCTCATTTCCCACCAGGAAGAGGAATTAACCAAAGGCTCAGCATGCCGTGCCAGAACCAGATTAGGGCCTGAAGACATCCTGCGGTGTTGCGGCCAGCTCAAAAGAAAGCGAGTTGAAGAAAGGAGCTCAGGGGCACTGTAATTCACAAACCTGCAGAGTTATAAATGACAGCTATCGTCCAAAAATAGACTGAAGGAAGGCTGCCAAGAGGACTTGAAAGCGGGGCAGAATTGCAGGAAACCGATTTCAGGAGGTAGACTGGAATTGCATTGAAAGCATAGGAAAAGAGGCAGAACGTCCACAATGATGCACTTGGCCAAAAAGGGCGTATGCATTTTTTCCTGAATATATTCAGGAAAAAACGCATACGCCCTTTTTGGCCAACCAAGCAAGCTTGCAAAGGAAATCTGCACTACAATGAAGTCTCACTTCCCCCCGGTCAAAAGGGCCATCTGAAAAAAGTGTAAAATCCAGAAAGGCAGGACAGGCCATGGAGAACTGGGAGCCTTGTTATGCTGAAGGGCGGGATGTAAATTGCCAACAGACACTCAGGAGAAGTGTATGGTGTTTCCTGAAACATCTAAAAAACAAAGCAACAGAGCCTAGGGCACTTCCACTTATGGTCCTATAGCTTAGGGAAATTAAAATCAAAAACACAGCCACCCCAAAGTTTGGGACGCCTCCGTTTACAAGAACCTCGTTTACCGTACAAGTTCAATATCACAGAAAGTGAAAAATGGATAAAGAACTTGTGGTACTTACGTACAATGCAGTATCACTCAGCAATGAAATCTATGTCATCAGGCCCGTAGCAGCATAATGAGCGGATTCAGGTACGATGATTCTAACTGAAATAAGTCACACAGAAAAAGAAACATCATAAGATATCAGTAATACACGGAATGTAAACTTGGCTACACAGGAACTGCATTCCAAAACAGAACAGGGTCTCAAATTTAGAACCAACTTATGCTTGCTTAAGGGGAAAGGTGAGTTGGGGTGCTGCATAAAACCAGAGATTGAAATGAGCACAGATAAAGTTCCTTAAGCCAAATATGGAATAGACAAGAGCTACTCCTTGCTCAACGAAATGGACTCAACACCCCATATTAAACGCCTAAGAATGTACCTGACTAGTAAGTATCTTAAAACCTATTGATTGCTATGTCTCCGAAAGAGAATCAAGCATGTGTACAGGGGCATAAACGCAGCAGTGATAGGATTGGAGAGGTTCGGTGAGCAAATGAAGACCCTTTGAAGTCATATTGCATGGTACCCATTCCACGGGTTTCAACTACCCAGGTTTAAGGTATTCTTCCTTCAGCTAAAACATGCATGTGGAACCCAGAGTATGATCAACCATGTGATCGGGAGACGTGTTCAAATATGTCTCAGTTTTCGTACCCTGGTACTCGGGTGCAACATTCCAGACGCTTTACTAACACTCTCCCGAGTTGGAGAGTCAGTCCCTTTAACCTCCTGTTTGGCCCAGTTTGCAATTTCTGCGGAAGATGAACAGGAATAGCGAGAACCAATGAGAGACTAGCTGGAGGTGTCTGGACGGGCAAATTTAACTCTCATTTCCCACCAGGAAGAGGAATTAACCAAAGGCTCAGCGTGCCGTGCCAGAACCAGATTAGGGCCTGAAGCTATCCTGCGGTGTTGCGGCCAGGTCACAAGAAAGCGAGTTGAAGAAAGGAGCTCAGGGGCACTGTAATTCACAAACCTGCAGAGTTATAAATGACAGCTATCATCCAAAAATAGACTGAAGTAAGGCTGCCAAGAGGACTTGAAAGCGGGGCAGCATTGCAGGAAACCGATTTCAGGAGGTAGACTGGAATTGCATTGAAAGCATAGGAAAAGAGGCAGAACGTCCACAATGATGCACTTGGCCAAAAAGGGCGTATGCGTTTTTTCCTGAATATATTCAGGAAAAAACGCATACGCACTTTTTGGCCAACCAAGCAAGCTTGCAAAGGAAATCTGCACTACAATGAAGTCTCACTTCCCCCGGGTCAAAAGGGCCATCTGAAAAAAGTGTAAAATCCAGAAAGGCAGGACAGGCCATGGAGAACTGGGAGCCTTGTTATGCTGATGGGCGGGATGTAAATTGCCAACAACCACTCCGGAGAAGTGTATGGTGTTTCCTGAAACATCTAAAAAACAAAGCAACAGAGCCTAGGGCACTTCCACTTATGGTCCTATGGCTTAGGGAATTTAAAATCAAAAAGACACAGCCACCCCAAAGTTTGGAACGGCTCTGTTTACAAGAACCTCGTTTACAGTACAAGTTCAACATCGCAGAAAGTGAAAAATGGATAAAGAAGTTGTGGTATTTACTTACAAAGCAATATCACTCAGCAATGAAATCTGTGTCATCAGGCCCTTAGCAGCACAATGAGTGGATTCAGGTATGATGATTCTAACTGAAGTAAGTCACACAGAAAAAGAAACATCATAAGATATCAGTAATACACGGAATGTAAACTTGGCTACACAGGAACTGAATTACAGAACAGAACAGGGTCTCAAATTTAGAAAACCAACTTATGCTTGCTTAAGGGGAAAGGTGAGTTGGGGTGCTGCATAAAACCAGAGATTGAAATGAGCACAGATAAAGTTCCTTAAGCCAAATATGGAATAGACAAGAGCTACTCCTTGCTCAACGAAATGGACTCAACACCCCATATTAAACGCCTAAGAATGTACCTGACTAGTAAGTATCTTAAAACCTATGGATTGCTATGTCTCCAAAAGAGAATCAAGGGTGTGTACAGGGGCATAAACGCAGCAGTGATAGGATTGGAGAGGTTCGGTGAGCAAATGAAGATCCTTTGAAATCATATTGCATGGTACCCATTCCACGGGTCTCAACTCTCCAGGTTTAAGGTATTCTTCCTTCAGCTAAAACATGCATGTGGAACCCAGAGTATGATCAACCATGTGAACGGGAGACGTGTTCAAGTATGTCTCAGTTTTCCTCCCCTGGTACTCGGGTGCAACATTCCAGACGCTTTACTAACACTCTCCCCACTTGGAGAGTCAGCACCTTTAACCTCCTGTTTGGCCCCGTTTGCAATTTCTGCGGAAGATGAACAGGAATAGGGAGAACCAATGAGAGACTAGCTGGAGGTGTCTGGACGGGCAAATTTAACTCTCATTTCCCACCAGAAAGAGGAAATAACCAAAGGCTCAGCATGCCGTGCCGGAACCAGATTAGGGCCTGAAGCTATCCAGCGGTGTTGCAGCCAGCTCACAAGAAAACGAGTTGAAGAAAGGAGCTCAGGGGCACTGTAATTCACAAACCTGCAGAGTTATAAATGACAGCTATCGTCCAAAAATAGACTGAAGTAAGGCTGCCAAGAGGACTTGAAAGCGGGGCAGCATTGCAGGAAACCGATTTCAGGAGGTAGACTGGAATTACACTGAAAGCATAGGAAAAGAGGCAGAACGTCCACAATGATGCACTTGGCCAAAAAGGGCGTATGCGTTTTTTCCTGAATATATTCAGGAAAAAACGCATACGCCCTTTTTGGCCAACCAAGCAAGCTTGCAAAGGAAATCTGCACTACAATGAAGTCTCACTTCCCCCCGGTCAAAAGGGCCATCTGAAAAAAGTGTAAAATCCAGAAAGGCAGGACAGGCCATGGAGAACTGGGAGCCTTGTTATGCTGATGGGCGGGATGTAAATTGCCAACAGACACTCGGGAGAAGTGTATGGTGTTTCCTGAAACATCGAAAAAACAAATCAACAGAGCCTAGGGCACTTCCACTTATGGTCCTATAGCTTAGGGAAATTAAAATGAAAAAGACACAGCCACCCCAAAGTTTGGGACGCCTCTGTTTACAAGAATCTCGTTTACAGAACAAGTTCAACATCGCAGAAAATGAAAAATGGATAAAGAAGCTGTGGTATTTACTTACAAAACAATAACACTCAGCAATGAAATCTGTGTCATCAGGCCCTTAGCAGCACAATGAGTGGATTCAGGTATGATGATTCTAACTGAAATAAGTCACACAGAAAAAGAAACATCATAAGATATCACTAATACACGGAATGTAAACTTGGCTACACAGGAACTGAATTACAGAACAGAACAGGGTCTCAAATTTAGAAAACCAACTTATGCTTGCTTAAGGGGAAAGGTGAGTTGGGGTGCTGCATAAAACCAGAGATTGAAATGAGCACAGATAAAGTTCCTTAAGCCAAATATGGAATAGACATGAGCTACTCCTTGCTCAACGAAATGGACTCAACACCGCATATTAAACGCCTAAGAATGTACCTGACTAGTAAGTATCTTAAAACCTATGGATTGCTATGTCTCCAAAAGAGAATCAAGCATGTGTACAGGGGCATAAACGCAGCAGTGATAGGACTGGAGAGGTTCGTGAGCAAATGAAGACCCTTTGAAGTCATATTGCATGGTACCCATTCCATGGGTTTCAACTACCCAGGTTTAAGGTATTCTTCCTTCAGCTAAAACATGCATGTGGAACCTAGAGTATGATCAACCATGTGATCGGGAGACGTGTTCAAATATGTCTCAGTTTTCGTACCCTGGTACTCGGGTGCAACATTCCAGACGCTTACTAACACTCTCCCCACTTGGAGAGTCAGTCCCTTTAACCTCCTGTTTGGCCCAGTTTGCAATTTCTGCGGAAGATGAACAGGAATAGCGAGAATCAATGAGAGACTAGCTGGAGGTGTCTGGATGGGCAAATTTAACTCTCATTTCCCACCAGGAAGAGGAATTAACCAAAGGCTCAGAATGCCGTGCCAGAACCAGATTAGGGCCTGAAGACATCCTGCGGTGTTGCGGCCAGCTCAAAAGAAAGCGAGTTGAAGAAAGGAGCTCAGGGGCACTGTAATTCACAAACCTGCAGAGTTATAAATGACAGCTATCGTCCAAAAATAGACTGAAGGAAGGCTGCCAAGAGGACTTGAAAGCGGGGCAGAATTGCAGGAAACCGATTTCAGGAGGTAGACTGGAATTGCATTGAAAGCATAGGAAAAGAGGCAGAACGTCCACAATGATGCACTTGGCCAAAAAGGGCGTATGCGTTTTTTCCTGAATATATTCAGGAAAAAACGCATACGCACTTTTTGGCCAACCAAGCAAGCTTGCAAAGGAAATCTGCACTACAATGAAGTCTCACTTCCCCCCGGTCAAAAGGGCCATCTGAAAAAAGTGTAAAATCCAGAAAGGCAGGACAGGCCATGGAGAACTGGGAGCCTTGTTATGCTGATGGGCGGGATGTAAATTGCCAACAGACACTCAGGAGAAGTGTATGGTGTTTCCTGAAACATCTAAAAAACAAAGCAACAGAGCTTAGGGCACTTCCACTTATGGTCCTATAGCTTAGGGAAATTAAAATCAAAAACACAGCCACCCCAAAGTTTGGGACGCCTCCGTTTACAAGAACCTCGTTTACCGTACAAGTTTAATATCACAGAAAGTGAAAAATGGATAAAGAACTTGTGGTACTTACGTACAATGCAGTATCACTCAGCAATGAAATCTATGTCATCAGGCCCGTAGCAGCATAATGAGTGGATTCAGGTACGATGATTCTAACTGAAATAAGTCACACAGAAAAAGAAACATCATAAGATATCAGTAATACACGGAATGTAAACTTGGCTACACAGGAACTGCATTCCAAAACAGAACAGGGTCTCAAATTTAGAACCAACTTATGCTTGCTTAAGGGGAAAGGTGAGTTGGGGTGCTGCATAAAACCAGAGATTGAAATGAGCACAGATAAAGTTCCTTAAGCCAAATATGGAATAGACAAGAGCTATTCCTTGCTCAACGAAATGGACTCAACACCCCATATTAAACGCGTAAGAATGTACCTGACTAGTAAGTATCTTAAAACCTATTGATTGCTATGTCTCCGAAAGAGAATCAAGCATGTGTACAGGGGCATAAACGCAGCAGTGATAGGATTGGAGAGGTTCGGTGAGCAAATGAAGACCCTTTGAAGTCATATTGCATGGTACCCATTCCACGGGTTTCAACTACCCAGGTTTAAGGTATTCTTCCTTCAGCTAAAACATGCATGTGGAACCCAGAGTATGATCAACCATGTGATCGGGAGACGTGTTCAAATATGTCTCAGTTTTCGTACCCTGGTACTCGGGTGCAACATTCCAGACGCTTTACTAACACTCTCCCGAGTTGGAGAGTCAGTCCCTTTAACCTCCTGTTTGGCCCAGTTTGCAATTTCTGCGGAAGATGAACAGGAATAGCGAGAACCAGTGAGAGACTAGCTGGAGGTGTCTGGACGGGCAAATTTAACTCTCATTTCCCACCAGGAAGAGGAATTAACCAAAGGCTCAGCGTGCCGTGCCAGAACCAGATTAGGGCCTGAAGCTATCCTGCGGTGTTGCGGCCAGGTCACAAGAAAGCGAGTTGAAGAAAGGAGCTCAGGGGCACTGTAATTCACAAACCTGCAGAGTTATAAATGACAGCTATCGTCCAAAAATAGACTGAAGTAAGGCTGCCAAGAGGACTTGAAAGCGGGGCAGCATTGCAGGAAACCGATTTCAGGAGGTAGACTGGAATTGCATTGAAAGCATAGGAAAAGAGGCAGAACGTCCACAATGATGCACTTGGCCAAAAAGGGCGTATGCGTTTTTTCCTGAATATATTCAGGAAAAAACGCATACGCACTTTTTGGCCAACCAAGCAAGCTTGCAAAGGAAATCTGCACTACAATGAAGTCTCACTTCCCCCGGGTCAAAAGGGCCATCTGAAAAAAGTGTAAAATCCAGAAAGGCAGGACAGGCCATGGAGAACTGGGAGCCTTGTTATGCTGATGGGCGGGATGTAAATTGCCAACAGACACTCGGGAGAAGTGTATGGTGTTTCCTGAAACATCTAAAAAACAAAGCAACAGAGCCTAGGGCACTTCCACTTATGGTCCTATGGCTTAGGGAATTTAAAATCAAAAAGACACAGCCACCCCAAAGTTTGGAACGGCTCTGTTTACAAGAACCTCGTTTACAGTACAAGTTCAACATCGCAGAAAGTGAAAAATGGATAAAGAAGTTGTGGTATTTACTTACAAAGCAATATCACACAGCAATGAAATCTGTGTCATCAGGCCCTTAGAAGCACAATGAGTGGATTCAGGTATGATGATTCTAACTGAAATAAGTCACACAGAAAAAGAAACATCATAAGATATCAGTAATACACGGAATGGAAACTTGGCTACACAGGAACTGAATTACAGAACAGAACAGGTTCTCAAATTTAGAAAAACAACTTATGCTTGCTTAAGGGTAAAGGTGAGTTGGGGTGCTGCATAAAACCAGAGATTGAAATGAGCACAGATAAAGTTCCTTAAGCCAAATATGGAATAGACAAGAGCTACTCCTTGCTCAACGAAATGGACTCAACACCGCATATTAAACGCCTAAGAATGTACCTTACTTGTAAGTATCTTAAAACCTATGGATTGCTATGTCTCCGAAAGAGAATCAAGCATGTGTACAGGGGCATAAATGCAGCAGTGATAGGATTGGAGAGGTTCGGTGAGCAAATGAAGACCCTTTGAAGTCATATTGCATGGTACCCATTCCACGGGTTTCAACTACCCAAGTTTAAGGTATTCTTCCTTCAGCTAAAACATGCATGTGGAACCTAGAGTATGATCAACCATGTGATCGGGAGACGTTTTCAAATATGTCTCAGTTTTCGTACCCTGGTACTCGGGTGCAACATTCCAGATGCTTTACTAACACTCTCCCGACTTGGAGAGTCAGTCCCTTTAACCTCCTGTTTGGCCCAGTTTGCAATTTCTGCGGAAGATGAACAGGAATAGCGAGAACCAATGAGAGACTAGCTGGAGGTGTCTGGACGGGCAAATTTAACTCTCATTTCCCACCAGGAAGAGGAAATAACCAAAGGCTCAGTGTGCCGTGCCGGAACCAGATTAGGGCCTGAAGCCATCCTACGGTGTTGCGGCCAGCTCAAAAGAAAGCGAGTTGAAGAAAGGAGCTCAGGGGCACTGTAATTCACAAACCTGCAGAGTTATAAATGACAGCTATCGTCCAAAAATAGACTGAAATAAGGCTGCCAAGAGGACTTGAAAGCGGGGCAGAATTGCAGGAAACCGATTTCAGGAGGTAGACTGGAATTGCATTGAAAGCATAGGAAAAGAGGCAGAACGTCCACAATGATGCACTTGGCCAAAAAGGGCGTATGCGTTTTTTCCTGAATATATTCAGGAAAAAACGCATACGCCCTTTTTGGCCAACCAAGCAAGCTTGCAAAGGAAATCTGCACTACAATGAAGTCTCACTTCCCCCCGGTCAAAAGGGCCATCTGAAAAAAGTGTAAAATCCAGAAAGGCAGGACAGGCCATGGAGAACTGGGAGCCTTGTTATGCTGATGGGCGGGATGTAAATTGCCAACAACCACTCGGGAGAAGTGTATGGTGTTTCCTGAAACATCTAAAAAACAAAGCAACAGAGCCTAGGGCACTTCCACTTATGGTCCTATGGCTTAGGGAATTTAAAATCAAAAAGACACAGCCACCCCAAAGTTTGGAACGGCTCTGTTTACAAGAACCTCGTTTACAGTACAAGTTCAACATCGCAGAAAGTGAAAAATGGATAAAGAAGTTGTGGTATTTACTTACAAAGCAATATCACTCAGCAATGAAATCTGTGTCATCAGGCCCTTAGCAGCACAATGAGTGGATTCAGGTATGATGATTCTAACTGAAATAAGTCACACAGAAAAAGAAACATCATAAGATATCAGTAATACACGGAATGGAAACTTGGCTACACAGGAACTGAATTACAGAACAGAACAGGTTCTCAAATTTAGAAAAACAACTTATGCTTGCTTAAGGGTAAAGGTGAGTTGGGGTGCTGCATAAAACCAGAGATTGAAATGAGCACAGATAAAGTTCCTTAAGCCAAATATGGAATAGACAAGAGCTACTCCTTGCTCAACGAAATGGACTCAACACCGCATATTAAACGCCTAAGAATGTACCTTACTTGTAAGTATCTTAAAACCTATGGATTGCTATGTCTCCGAAAGAGAATCAAGCATGTGTACAGGGGCATAAATGCAGCAGTGATAGGATTGGAGAGGTTCGGTGAGCAAATGAAGACCCTTTGAAGTCATATTGCATGGTACCCATTCCACGGGTTTCAACTACCCAAGTTTAAGGTATTCTTCCTTCAGCTAAAACATGCATGTGGAACCTAGAGTATGATCAACCATGTGATCGGGAGACGTTTTCAAATATGTCTCAGGTTTCGTACCCTGGTACTCGGGTGCAACATTCCAGATGCTTTACTAACACTCTCCCGACTTGGAGAGTCAGTCCCTTTAACCTCCTGTTTGGCCCAGTTTGCAATTTCTGCGGAAGATGAACAGGAATAGCGAGAACCAATGAGAGACTAGCTGGAGGTGTCTGGACGGGCAAATTTAACTCTCATTTCCCACCAGGAAGAGGAAATAACCAAAGGCTCAGCGTGCCGTGCCGGAACCAGATTAGGGCCTGAAGCCATCCTGCGGTGTTGCGGCCAGGTCACAAGAAAGCGAGTTGAAGAAAGGAGCTCAGGGGCACTGTAATTCACAAACCTGCAGAGTTATAAATGACAGCTATCGTCCAAAAATAGACTGAAGTAAGGCTGCCAAGAGGACTTGAAAGCGGGGCAGAATTGCAGGAAACCGATTTCAGGAGGTAGACTGGAATTGCATTGAAAGCATAGGAAAAGAGGCAGAACGTCCACAATGATGCACTTGGCCAAAAAGGGCGTATGCATTTTTTCCTGAATATATTCAGGAAAAAACGCATACGCCCTTTTTGGCCAACCAAGCAAGCTTGCAAAGGAAATCTGCACTACAATGAAGTCTCACTTCCCCCCGGTCAAAAGGGCCATCTGAAAAAAGTGTAAAATCCAGAAAGGCAGGACAGGCCATGGAGAACTGGGAGCCTTGTTATGCTGATGGGCGGGATGTAAATTGCCAACAACCACTCGGGAGAAGTGTATGGTGTTTCCTGAAACATCTAAAAAACAAAGCAACAGAACCTAGGGCACTTCCACTTATGGTCCTATAGCTTAGGGAAATTAAAATCAAAAAGACACAGCCACCCCAAAGTTTGGAACGGCTCTGTTTACAAGAACCTCGTTTACAGTACAAGTTCAACATCGCAGAAACTGAAAAATGGATAAAGAAGTTGTGGTATTTACTTACAAAGCAATATCACTCAGCAATGAAATCTGTGTCATCAGGCCCTTAGCAGCACAATGAGTGGATTCAGGTACGATGATTCTAACTGAAATAAGTCACACAGAAAAAGAAACATCATAAGATATCACTAATACACGGAATGTAAACTTGGCTACACAGGAACTGCATTCCAAAACAGAACAGGGTCTCAAATTTAGAAAACCAACTTATGCTTGCTTAAGGGGAAAGGTGAGTTGGGGTGCTACATAAAACCAGAGATTGAAATGAGCACAGATAAAGTTCCTTAAGCCAAATATGGAATAGACAAGAGCTACTCCTTGCTCAACGAAATGGACTCAACACCCCATATTAAACGCCTAAGAATGTACCTGACTAGTAAGTATCTTAAAACCTATGGATTGCTATGTCTCCAAAAGAGAATCAAGCGTGTGTACAGGGGCATAAACGCAGCAGTGATAGGATTGGAGAGGTTCGGTGAGCAAATGAACACCCTTTGAAGTCATATTGCATGGTACCCATTACACGGGTCTCAACTCTCCAGGTTTAAGGTATTCTTCCTTCAGCTAAAACATGCATGTGGAACCCAGAGTATGATCAACCATGTGAACGGGAGACGTGTTCAAATATGTCTCAGTTTTCCTCCCCTGGTACTCGGGTGCAACATTCCAGTCGCTTTACTAACACTCTTCCGACTTGGAGAGTCAGTCCCTTTAACCTCCTGTTTGGCTCAGTTTGCAATTTCTGCGGAAGATGAACAGGAATAGCGAGAACCAATGAGAGGCTAGCTGGAGGTGTCTGGACGGGCAAATTTAACTCTCATTTCCCACCAGGAAGAGGAAATAACCAAAGGCTCAGCGTGCCGTACCAGAACCAGATTAGGGCCTGAAGCCATCCTGCGGTGTTGCGGCCAGCTCAAAAGAAAGCGAGTTGAAGAAAGGAGCCCAGGGGCACTGTAATTCACAAACCTGCAGAGTTATAAATGACAGCTATCGTCCAAAAATAGACTGAAGTAAGGCTGCCAAGAGGACTTGAAAGCGGGGCAGAATTGCAGGAAACCGATTTCAGGAGGTAGACTGGAATTTCATTGAAAGCATAGGAAAAGAGGCAGAACGTCCACAATGATGCACTTGGCCAAAAAGGGCGTATGCGTTTTTTCCTGAATATATTCAGGAAAAAACGCATACGCCCTTTTTGGCCAACCAAGCAAGCTTGCAAAGGGAATCTGCACTACAATGAAGTCTCACTTCCCCCCGGTCAAAAGGGCCATCTGAGAAAAGTGTAAAATCCAAAAAGGCAGGACAGGCCATGGAGAACTGGGAGCCTTGTTATGCTGAAGGGCGGGATGTAAATTGCCAACAACCACTCGGGAGAAGTGTATGGTGTTTCCTGAAACATCTAAAAAACAAAGCAACAGAGCCTAGGGCACTTCCACTTATGGTCCTATAGCTTAGGGAATTTAAAATCAAAAAGAAACAGCCACCCCAAAGTTTGGAACGGCTCTGTTTACAAGAACCTCGTTTACAGTACAAGTTCAACATCGCAGAAAGTGAAAAATGGATAAAGAAGTTGTGGTATTTACTTACAAAGCAATATCACTCAGCAATGAAATCTGTGTCATCAGGCCCTTAGCAGCACAATGAGTGGATTCAGGTATGATGATTCTAACTGAAGTAAGTCACACAGAAAAAGAAACATCATAAGATATCAGTAATACACGGAATGTAAACTTGGCTACACAGGAACTGAATTACAGAACAGAACAGGGTCTCAAATTTAGAAAACCAACTTATGCTTGCTTAAGGGGAAAGGTGAGTTGGGGTGCTGCATAAAACCAGAGATTGAAATGAGCACAGATAAAGTTCCTTAAGTCAAATATGGAATAGACAAGAGCTACTCCTTGCTCAACGAAATGGACTCAACACCGCATATTAAACGCCTAAGAATGTACCTGACTAGTAAGTATCTTAAAACCTATGGATTGCTATGTCTCCGAAAGAGAATCAAGCATGTGTACAGGGGCATAAACGCAGCAGTGATAGGATTGGAGAGGTTCGGTGAGCAAATGAAGACCCTTTGAAGTCATATTGCATGGTACCCATTCCACGGGTTTCAACTACCCAGGTTTAAGGTATTCTTCTTTCAGCTAAAACATGCATGTGGAACCTAGAGTATGATCAACCATGTGATCGGGAGACGTGTTCAAATATGTCTCAGTTTTCCTCCCCTGGTACTCGAGTGCAACATTCCAGAAGCTTTACTAACACTCTCCCGACTTGGAGAGTCAGTCCCTTTAACCTCCTGTTTGGCCCAGTTTGCAATTTCTGCGGAAGATGAACAGGAATAGCGAGAACCAATGAGAGGCTAGCTGGAGGTGTCTGGACGGGCAAATTTAACTCTCATTTCCCACCAGGAAGAGGAATTAACCAAAGGCTCAGCGTGCCGTGCCGGAACCAGATTAGGGCCTGAAGCCATCCTGCAGTGTTGCGGCCAGCTCAAAAGAAAGCGAGTTGAAGAAAGGAGCTCAGGGGCACTGTAATTCACAAACCTGCAGAGTTATAAATGACAGCTATCGTTCAAAAATAGACTGAAGTAAGGCTGCCAAGAGGACTTGAATGCGGGGCAGAATTGCAGGAAACCGATTTCAGGAGGTAGACTGGAATTGCATTGAATGCATAGGAAAAGAGGCAGAACGTTCACAATGATGCACTTGGCCAAAAAGGGCGTATGCGTTTTTTCCTGAATATATTCAGGAAAAAACGCATACGCCCTTTTTGGCCAACCAAGCAAGCTTGCAAAGGAAATCTGCACTACAATGAAGTCTCACTTCCCCCCGGTCAAAAGGGCCATCTGAAAAAAGTGTAAAATCCAGAAAGGCAGGACAGGCCATGGAGAACTGGGAGCCTTGTTATGCTGAAGGGCGGGATGTAAATTGCCAACAGACACTCGGGAGAAGTGTATGGTGTTTCCAGAAACATCTAAAAAACAAAGCAACAGAGCCTAGGGCACTTCCACTTATGGTCCTATAGCTTAGGGAAATTAAAATCAAAAAGACACAGCCACCCCAAAGTTTGGAACGGCTCTGTTTACAAGAACCTCGTTTACAGTACAAGTTCAACATCCCAGAAAGTGAAAAATGGATAAAGAAGTTGTGGTATTTACTTACAAAGCAATATCACTCAGCAATGAAATCTATGTCATCAGGCCCTTAGCATCACAATGAGTGGATTCAGGTATGATGATTCTAACTGAAATAAGTCACACAGAAAAAGAAACATCATAAGATATCAGTAATACACGGAATGTAAACTTGGCTACACAGGAACTGAATTACAGAACAGAACAGGGTCTCAAATTTAGAAAACCAACTTATGCTTGCTTAAGGGTAAAGGTGAGTTGGGGTGCTGCATAAAAGCAGAGATTGAAATGAGCACAGATAAAGTTCCTTAAGTCAAATATGGAATAGACAAGAGCTACTCCTTGCTCAACGAAATGGACTCAACACCGCATATTAAACGCCTAAGAATGTACCTGACTAGTAAGTATCTTAAAACCTATGGATTGCTATGTCTCCGAAAGAGAATCAAGCATGTGTACAGGGGCATAAACGCAGCAGTGATAGGATTGGAGAGGTTCGGTGAGCAAATGAAGACCCTTTGAAGTCATATTGCATGGTACCCATTACACGGGTCTCAACTCTCCAGGTTTAAGGTATTCTTCCTTCAGCTAAAACATGCATGTGGAACCCAAGTATGATCAACCATGTGAACGGGAGACGTGTTCAAATATGTCAGTTTTCCTCCCCTGGTACTCGGGTGCAACATTCCAGACGCTTTACTAACACTCTCCCGACTTGGAGAGTCAGTCCCTTTAACCTCCTGTTTGGCCCAGTTTGCAATTTCTGCGGAAGATGAACAGGAATAGCAAGAACCAATGAGAGGCTAGCTGGAGGTGTCTGGACGGGCAAATTTAACTCTCATTTGCCACCAGGAAAAGGAAATAACCAAAGGCTCAGCGTGCCGTACCGGAACCAGATTAGGGCCTGAAGCCATCCTGCGGTGTTGCGGCCAGCTCAAAAGAAAGCGAGTTGAAGAAAGGAGCTCAGGGGCACTGTAATTCACAAACCTGCAGAGTTATAAATGACAGCTATCGTCCAAAAATAGACTGAAGTAAGGCTGCCAAGAGGACTTGAAAGCGGGGCAGAATTGTAGGAAACTGATTTCAGGAGGTAGACTGGAATTGCATTGAAAGCATAGGAAAAGAGGCAGAACGTCCACAATGATGCACTTGGCCAAAAAGGGCGTATGCGTTTTTTCCTGAATATATTCAGGAAAAAACGCATACGCCCTTTTTGGCCAACCAAGCAAGCTTGCAAAGGAAATCTGCACTACAATGAAGTCTCACTTCCCCCCGGTCAAAAGGGCCATCTGAAAAAAGTGTAAAATCCAGAAAGGCAGGACAGGCCATGGAGAACTGGGAGCCTTGTTATGCTGATGGGCGGGATGTAAATTGCCAACAGACACTCGGGAGAAGTGTATGGTGTTTCCTGAAACATCTAAAAAACAAAGCAACAGAGTCTAGGGCACTGCCACTTATGGTCCTATAGCTTAGGGAAATTAAAATCAAAAAGACACAGCCACCCCAAAGTTTGGGACGCCTCTGTTTACAAGAACCTCGTTTACAGTACAAGTTCAACATCGCAGAACGTGAAAAATGGATAAAGAACTTGTGGTACTTACGTACATTGCAGTATCACTCAGCAATAAAATCTATGTCATCAGGCCTGTAGCAGCATAATGAGTGGATTCAGGTACGATGATTCTAACTGAAATAAGTCACACAGAAAAAGAAACATCATAAGATATCACTAATACACGGAATGTAAACTTGGCTACACAGGAACTGCATTCCAGAACAGAACAGGGACTCAAATTTAGAAAACCAACTTATGCTTGCTTAAGGGGAAAGGTGAGTTGGGGTGCTGCATAAAACCAGAGATTGAAATGAGCACACATAAAGTTCCTTAAGCCAAATATGGAATAGACAAGAGCTACTCCTTGCTCAACGAAATGGACTCAAAACCCCATATTAAACCCCTAGGAATGTACCTGACTAGTAAGTATCTTAAAACCTATGGATTGCTATGTCTCCAAAAGAGAATCAAGCGTGTGTACAGGGGAATAAACGCAGCAGTGATAGGATTGGAGAGGTTCGGTGAGCAAATGAAGACCCTTTGAAGTCATATTGCATGGTACCCATTACACGGGTCTCAACTCTCCAGGTTTAAGGTATTCTTCCTTCAGCTAAAACATGCATGTGGAACCCAGAGTATGATCAACCATGTGAACGGGAGACGTGTTCAAATATGTCTCAGTTTTCCTCCCCTGGTACTCGAGTGCAACATTCCAGACGCTTTACTAACACTCTCCCCACTTGGAGAGTCAGTCCCTTTAACCTCCTGTTTGGCCCAGTTTGCAATTTCTGCGGAAGATGAACAGGAATAGCGAGAACCAATGAGAGGCTAGCTGGAGGTGTCTGGACGGGCAAATTTAACTCTCATTTCCCACCAGGAAGAGGAAATAACCAAAGGCTCAGCGTGCCGTACCGGAACCAGATTAGGGCCTGAAGCCATCCTGCGGTGTTGCGGCCAGCTCAAAAGAAAGCGAGTTGAAGAAAGGAGCCCAGGGGCACTGTAATTCACAAACCTGCAGAGTTATAAATGACAGCTATCGTCCAAAAATACACTGAAGTAAGGCTGCCAAGAGGACTTGAAAGCGGGGCAGAATTGCAGGAAACCGATTTCAGGAGGTAGACTGGAATTGCATTGAAAGCATAGGAAAAGAGGCAGAACGTCCACAATGATGCACTTGGCCAAAAAGGGCGTATGCGTTTTTTCCTGAATATATTCAGGAAAAAACGCATACGCCCTTTTTGGCCAACCAAGCAAGCTTGCAAAGGAAATCTGCACTACAATGAAGTCTCACTTCCCCCCGGTCAAAAGGGCCATCTGAAAAAAGTGTAAAATCCAGAAAGGCAGGACAGGCCATGGAGAACTGGGAGCCTTGTTATGCTGATGGGCGGGATGTAAATTGCCAACAACCACTCGGGAGAAGTATATGGTGTTTCCTGAAACATCTAAAAAACAAAGCAACAGAGCCTAGGGCACTGCCAATTATGGTCCTATAGCTTAGGGAAATTAAAATCAAAAAGACACAGCCACCCCAAAGTTTGGAACGGCTCTGTTTACAAGAACCTCGTTTACAGTACAAGTTCAACATCCCAGAAAGTGAAAAATGGATAAAGAAGTTGTGGTATTTACTTACAAAGCAATATCACTCAGCAATGAAATCTATGTCATCAGGCCCTTAGCATCACAATGAGTGGATTCAGGTATGATGATTCTAACTGAAATAAGTCACACAGAAAAAGAAACATCATAAGATATCAGTAATACACGGAATGTAAACTTGGCTACACAGCAACTGAATTACAGAACAGAACAGGGTCTCAAATTTAGAAAACCAACTTATGCTTGCTTAAGGGTAAAGGTGAGTTGGGGTGCTGCATAAAACCAGAGATTGAAATGAGCACAGATAAAGTTCCTTAAGTCAAATATGGAATAGACAAGAGCTACTCCTTGCTCAACGAAATGGACTCAACACCGCATATTAAACGCCTAAGAATGTACCTGACTAGTAAGTATCGTAAAACCTATGGATTGCTATGTCTCCAAAAGAGAATCAAGCATGTGTACAGGGGCATAAACGCAGCAGTGATAGGATTGGAGAGGTTCGGTGAGCAAATGAAGACCCTTTGAAGTCATATTGCATGGTACCCATTACACGGGTCTCAACTCTCCAGGTTTAAGGTATTCTTCCTTCAGCTAAAACATGCATGTGGAACCCAAGTATGATCAACCATGTGAACGGGAGACGTGTTCAAATATGTCTCAGTTTTCCTCCCCTGGTACTCGGGTGCAACATTCCAGACACTTTACTAACACTCTCCACACTTGGAGAGTCAGCGCCTTTAACCTCCTGTTTGGCCCAGTTTGTAATTTCTGCGGAAGATGAACAGGAATAGCGAGAACCAATGAGAGACTAGCTGGAGGTGTCTGGACGGGCAAATTTAACTCTCATTTCCCACCAGGAAGAGGAAATAACCAAAGGCTCAGTGTGCCGTGCCGGAACCAGATTAGGGCCTGAAGCCATCCTGCGGTGTTGCGGCCAGGTCACAAGAAAGCGAGTTGAAGAAAGGAGCTCAGGGGCACTGTAATTCACAAACCTGCAGAGTTATAAATGACAGCTATCGTCCAAAAATAGACTGAAGTAAGGCTGCCAAGAGGACTTGAAAGCGGGGCAGAATTGCAGGAAACCGATTTCAGGAGGTAGACTGGAATTGCATTGAAAGCATAGGAAAAGAGGCAGAACGTCCACAATGATGCACTTGGCCAAAAAGGGCGTATGCGTTTTTTCCTGAATATATTCAGGAAAAAACGCATACGCCCTTTTTGGCCAACCAAGCAAGCTTGCAAAGGAAATCTGCACTACAATGAAGTCTCACTTCCCCCCGGTCAAAAGGGCCATCTGAAAAAAGTGTAAAATCCAGAAAGGCAGGACAGGCCATGGAGAACTGGGAGCCTTGTTATGCTGATGGGCGGGATGTAAATTGCCAACAACCACTCGGGAGAAGTGTATGGTGTTTTCTGAAACATCTAAAAAACAAAGCAACAGAGCCTAGGGCACTGCCACTTATGGTCCTATAGCTTAGGGAAATTAAAATCAAAAAGACACAGCCACCCCAAACTTTCGAACGGCTCTGTTTACAAGAACCTCGTTTACAGTACAAGTTCAACATCGCAGAAAGTGAAAAATGGATAAAGAAGTTGTGGTATTTACTTACAAAGCAATATCACTCAGCAATGAAATCTGTGTCATCAGGCCCGTAGCAGCACAATGAGTGGATTCAGGTATGATGATTCTAACTGAAATAAGTCACACAGAAAAGAAACATCATAAGATATCAGTAATACACGGAATGTAAACTTGGCTACACAGGAACTGAATTACAGAACAGAACAGGGTCTCAAATTTAGAAAACCAACTTATGCTTGCTTAAGGGTAAAGGTGAGTTGGGGTGCTGCATAAAAGCAGAGATTGAAATGAGCACAGATAAAGTTCCTTAAGTCAAATATGGAATAGACAAGAGCTACTCCTTGCTCAACGAAATGGACTCAACACCGCATATTAAACGCCTAAGAATGTACCTGACTAGTAAGTATCGGAAAACCTATGGATTGCTATGTCTCCAAAAGAGAATCAAGCATGTGTACAGGGGCATAAACGCAGCAGTGATAGGATTGGAGAGGTTCGGTGAGCAAATGAAGACCCTTTGAAGTCATATTGCATGGTACGCATTACACGGGTCTCAACTCTCCAGGTTTAAGGTATTCTTCCTTCAGCTAAAACATGCATGTGGAACCTAGAGTATGATCAACCATGTGATCGGGAGACGTGTTCAAATATGTCTCAGTTTTCCTCCCCTGGTACTCGGGTGCAACATTCCAGACGCTTTACTAACACTCTCCCGACTTGGAGAGTCAGTCCCTTTAACCTCCTGTTTGGCCCAGTTTGCAATTTCTGCGGAAGATGAACAGGAATAGCGAGAACCAATGAGAGACTAGCTGTAGGTGTCTGGATGGGCAAATTTAACTCTCATTTCCCACCAGGAAGAGGAATTAACCAAAGGCTCAGCGTGTCGTGCCAGAACCAGATTAGGGCCTGAAGCCATCCTGCGGTGTTGCGGCCAGGTCACAAGAAAGCGAGTTGAAGAAAGGAGCTCAGGGGCACTGTAATTCACAAACCTGCAGACTTATAAATGACAGCTATCGTCCAAAAATAGACTGAAGTAAGGCTGCCAAGAGGACTTGAAATCGGGGCAGAATTGCAGGAAACCGATTTCAGGAGGTAGACTGGAATTGCATTGAAAGCATAGGAAAAGAGGCAGAACGTCCACAATGATGCACTTGGCCAAAAAGGGCGTATGCGTTTTTTCCTGAATATATTCAGGAAAAAACGCATACGCCCTTTTTGGCCAACCAAGCAAGCTTGCAAAGGAAATCTGCGCTACAATGAAGTCTCACTTCCCCCCGGTCAAAAGGGCCATCTGAAAAAAGTGTAAAATCCAGAAAGACAAGACAGGCCATGGAGAACTGGGAGCCTTGTTATGCTGATGGGCGGGATGTAAATTGCCAACAACCACTCGGGAGAATTGTATGGTGTTTCCTGAAACATCTAAAAAACAAAGCAACAGAACCTAGGGCACTTCCACTTATGGTCCTATAGCTTAGGGAAATTAAAATCAAAAAGACACAGCCACCCCAAAGTTTGGAACAGCTCTGTTTACAAGAACCTCGTTTACAGTACAAGTTCAACATCGCAGAAAGTGAAAAATGGATAAAGAAGTTGTGGTATTTACTTACAAAGCAATATCACTCAGCAATGATATCTGTGTCATCAGGCCCTTAGCAGCACAATGAGTGGATTCAGGTATGATGATTGTAACTGAAATAAGTCACACAGAAAAAGAAACATCATAAGATATCACTAATACACGGAATGTAAACTTGGCTACACAGGAACTGAATTCCAAAACAGAATAGTGTCTCAAATTTAGAAAACCAACTTATGCTTGCTTAAGGGTAAAGGTGAGTTGGGGTGCTGCATAAAACCAGAGATTGAAATGAGCACAGATAAAGTTCCTTAAGCTAAATATGGAATAGACAAGAGCTACTCCTTGCTCAACGAAATGGACTCAACACCCCATATTAAACGCCTAAGAATGTACCTGACTAGTAAGTAGCTTAAAACCTATGGATTGCTATGTCTCCAAAAGAGAATCAAGCGTGTGTACAGGGGCATAAACGCAGCAGTGATAGGATTGGAGAGGTTCGGTGAGCAAATGAAGACCCTTTGAAGTCATATTGCATGGTACCCATTACACGGGTCTCAACTCTCCAGGTTTAAGGTATTCTTCCTTCAGCTAAAACATTCATGTGGAACCCAAGTATGATCAACCATGTGAACGGGAGACGTGTTCAAATATGTCTCACTTTTCCTCCCCTGGTACTCGGGTGCAACATTCCAGACGCTTTACTAACACTCTCCCCACTTGGAGAGTCAGCGCCTTTAACCTCCTGTTTGGCCCAGTTTGCAATTTCTGCGGAAGATGAACAGGAATAACGAGAACCAATGAGAGGCTAGCTGGAGGTGTCTGGACGGGCAAATTTAACTCTCATTTCCCACCAGGAAGAGGAAATAACCAAAGGCTCAGCGTGCCGTACCGGAACCAGATTAGGGCCTGAAGCCATCCTGCGGTGTTGCGGCCAGCTCAAAAGAAAGCGAGTTGAAGAAAGGAGCTCAGGGGCACTGTAATTCACAAACCTGCAGAGTTATAAATGACAGCTATCGTCCAAAAATAGACTGAAGTAAGGCTGCCAAGAGGACTTGAAAGCGGGGCAGAATTGCAGGAAACCGATTTCAGGAGGTAGACTGGAATTGCATTGAAAGCATAGGAAAAGAGGCAGAACGTCCACAATGATGCACTTGGCCAAAAAGGGCATATGCGTTTTTTCCTGTATATATTCAGGAAAAAACGCATACGCCCTTTTTGGCCAACCAAGCAAGCTTGCAAAGGAAATCTGCACTACAATGAAGTCTCACTTCCCCCCGGTCAAAAGGGCCATCTGAAAAAAGTGTAAAATCCAGAAAGGCAGGACAGGCCATGGAGAACTGGGAGCCTTGTTATGCTGATGGGCGGGATGTAAATTGCCAACAACCACTGGGGAGAAGTGTATGGTGTTTCCTGAAACATCTAAAAAACAAAGCAACAGAACCTAGGGCACTTCCACTTATGGTCCTATAGCTTAGGGAAATTAAAATCAAAAAGACACAGCCACCCCAAAGTTTGGAACGGCTCTGTTTACAAGAACCTCGTTTACAGTACAAGTTCAACATCGCAGAAAGTGAAAAATGGATAAAGAAGTTGTGGTATTTACTTACAAAGCAATATCACTCAGCAATGAAATCTGTGTCATCAGGCCCTTAGCAGCACAATGAGTGGATTCAGGTATGATGATTCTAACTGAAGTAAGTCACACAGAAAAAGAAACATCATAAGATATCAGTAATACACGGAATGTAAACTTGGCTACACAGGAACTGAATTACAGAACAGAACAGGGACTCAAATTTAGAAAACCAACTTATGCTTGCTTAAGGGTAAAGGTGAGTTGGGGTGCTGCATAAAACCAGAGATTGAAATGAGCACAGATAAAGTTCCTTAAGTCAAATATGGAATAGACAAGAGCTACTCCTTGCTCAACGAAATGGACTCAACACCGCATATTAAACGCCTAAGAATGTACCTGACTAGTAAGTATCTTAAAACCTATGGATTGCTATGTCTCCGAAAGAGAATCAAGCATGTGTACAGGGGCATAAACGCAGCAGTGATAGGATTGGAGAGGTTCGGTGAGCAAATGAAGACCCTTTGAAGTCATATTGCATGGTACCCATTCCACGGGTTTCAACTACCCAGGTTTAAGGTATTCTTCCTTCAGCTAAAACATGCATGTGGAACCTAGAGTACGATCAACCATGTGATCGGGAGACGTGTTCAAATATGTCAGTTTTCCTCCCCTGGTACTCGGGTGCAACATTCCAGACGCTTTACTAACACTCTCCCGACTTGGAGAGTCAGTCCCTTTAACCTCCTGTTTGGCCCAGTTTGCAATTTCTGCGGAAGATGAACAGGAATAGCAAGAACCAATGAGAGGCTAGCTGGAGGTGTCTGGACGGGCAAATTTAACTCTCATTTGCCACCAGGAAAAGGAAATAACCAAAGGCTCAGCGTGCCGTACCGGAACCAGATTAGGGCCTGAAGCCATCCTGCGGTGTTGCGGCCAGCTCAAAAGAAAGCGAGTTGAAGAAAGGAGCTCAGGGACACTGTAATTCACAAACCTGCAGAGTTATAAATGACAGCTATCGTCCAAAAATAGACTGAAGTAAGGCTGCCAAGAGGACTTGAAAGCGGGGCAGAATTGCAGGAAACCGATTTCAGGAGGTAGACTGGAATTGCATTGAAAGCATAGGAAAAGAGGCAGAACGTCCACAATGATGCACTTGGCCATAAAGGGCGTATGCGTTTTTTCCTGAATATATTCAGGAAAAAACGCATACGCCCTTTTTGGCCAACCAAGCAAGCTTGCAAAGGAAATCTGCACTACAATGAAGTCTCACTTCCCCCCGGTCAAAAGGGCCATCTGAAAAAAGTGTAAAATCCAGAAAGGCAGGACAGGCCATGGAGAACTGGGAGCCTTGTTATGCTGATGGCCGGGTTGTAAATTGCCAACAGATACTCGGGAGAAGTGTATGGTGTTTCCTGAAACATCTAAAAAACAAAGCAACAGAGCCTAGGGCACTGCCACTTATGGTCCTATAGCTTAGGGAAATTAAAATCAAAAAGACACAGCCACCCCAAAGTTTGGGACGCCTCTGTTTACAAGAACCTCGTTTACAGTACAAGTTCAACATCGCAGAACGTGAAAAATGGATAAAGAACTTGTGGTACTTACGTACAATGCAGTATCACTCAGCAATGAAATCTATGTCATCAGACCTGTAGCAGCATAATGAGTAGATTCAGGTACGATGATTCTAACTGAAATAAGTCACACAGAAAAAGAAACATCATAAGATATCACTAATACACCGAATGTAAACTTGGCTACACAGGAACTGCATTCCAGAACAGAACAGGGACTCAAATTTAGAAAACCAACTTATGCTTGCTTAAGGGGAAAGGTGAGTTGGGGTGCTGCATAAAACCAGAGATTGAAATGAGCACAGATAAAGTTCCTTAAGCCAAATATGGAATAGACAAGAGCTACTCCTTGCTCAACGAAATGGACTCAAAACCCCATATTAAACCCCTAGGAATGTACCTGACTAGTAAGTATCTTAAAACCTATGGATTGCTATGTCTCCAAAAGAGAATCAAGCGTGTGTACAGGGGAATAAACGCAGCAGTGATAGGATTGGAGAAGTTCGGTGAGCAAATGAAGACCCTTTGAAGTCATATTGCATGGTACCCATTCCACGGGTCTCAATCTCCAGGTTTAAGGTATTCTTCCTTCAGCTAAAACATGCATGTGGAACCCAGAGTATGATCAACCATGTGAACGGGAGACGTGTTCAAATATGTCTCAGTTTTCCTCCCCTGGTACTCGAGTGCAACATTCCAGACGCTTTACTAACACTCTCCCCACTTGGAGAGTCAGTCCCTTTAACCTCCTGTTTGGCCCAGTTTGCAATTTCTGCGGAAGATGAACAGGAATAGCGAGAACCAATGAGAGGCTAGCTGGAGGTGTCTGGACGGGCAAATTTAACTCTCATTTCCCACCAGGAAGAGGAAATAACCAAAGGCTCAGCGTGCCGTACCGGAACCAGATTAGGGCCTGAAGCCATCCTGCGGTGTTGCGGCCAGCTCAAAAGAAAGCGAGTTGAAGAAAGGAGCCCAGGGGCACTGTAATTCACAAACCTGCAGAGTTATAAATGACAGCTATCGTCCAAAAATACACTGAAGTAAGGCTGCCAAGAGGACTTGAAAGCGGGGCAGAATTGCAGGAAACCGATTTCAGGAGGTAGACTGGAATTGCATTGAAAGCATAGGAAAAGAGGCAGAACGTCCACAATGATGCACTTGGCCAAAAAGGGCGTATGCGTTTTTTCCTGAATATATTCAGGAAAAAACGCATACACCCTTTTTGGCCAACCAAGCAAGCTTGCAAAGGAAATCTGCACTACAATGAAGTCTCACTTCCCCCCGGTCAAAAGGGCCATCTGAAAAAAGTGTAAAATCCAGAAAGGCAGGACAGGCCATGGAGAACTGGGAGCCTTGTTATGCTGATGGGCGGGATGTAAATTGCCAACAGACACTCGGGAGAAGTGTATGGTGTTTCCTGAAACATCTAAAAAACAAAGCAACAGAGCCTAGGCCACTTCCACTTATGGTCTTATAGCTTAGGGAATTTAAAATCAAAAAGACACAGCCACCCCAAAGTTTGGGACGCCTCTGTTTACAAGAACCTCGTTTACCGTACAAGTTCAATATCACAGAAAGTGAAAAATGGATAAAGAACTTGTGGTACTTACGTACAATGCAGTATCACTCAGCAATGAAATCTATGTCATCAGGCCCGTAGCAGCATCATGAGTGGATTCAGGTACGATGATTCTAACTGAAATAAGTCACACAGAAAAATAAACATCATAAGATATCAGTAATACACGGAATGTAAACTTGGCTACACAGGAACTGATTTACAGAACAGAACAGGTTCTCAAATTTAGAAAACCAACTTATGCTTGCTTAAGGGGAAAGGTGAGTTGGGGTGCTGCATAAAACCAGAGATTGAAATGAGCACAGATAATGTTCCTTAAGCCAAATATGGAATAGACAAGAGCTACTCCTTGCTCAACGAAATGGACTCAACACCGCATATTAAACGCCTAAGAATGTAACTGACTAGTAAGTATCTTAAAACCTATGGATTGCTATGTCTCCGAAAGAGAATCAAGCATGTGTACAGGGGCATAAACGCAGCAGTGATAGGATTGGAGATGTTCGGTGAGCAAATGAAGACCCTTTGAAGTCATATTGCATGGTACCCATTCCACGGGTTTCAACTACCCAGGTTTTAGGTATTCTTCCTTCAGCTAAAACATGCATGTGGAACCCAGAGTATGATCAACCATGTGAACGGGAGACGTGTTCAAATATGTCTCAGTTTTCCTCCCCTGGTACTCGGGTGCAACATTCCAGACGCTTTACTAACACTCTCCCCACTTGGAGAGTCAGCGCCTTTAACCTCCTCTTTGGCCCAGTTTGCAATTTCTGCGGAAGATGAACAGGAATAGCGAGAACCAATGAGAGGCTAGCTGGAGGTGTCTGGACGGGCAAATTTAACTCTCATTTCCCACCAGGAAGAGGAAATAACCAAAGGCTCAGCGTGCCGTACCGGAACCAGATTAGGGCCTGAAGCCATCCTGCGGTGTTGCGGCCAGCTCAAAAGAAAGCGAGTTGAAGAAAGCAGCTCAGGGGCACTGTAATTCACAAACCTGCAGAGTTATAAATAACAGCTATCGTCCAAAAATATACTGAAGTAAAGCTGCCAAGAGGACTTGAAAGCGGGGCAGAATTGCAGGAAACCGATTTCAGGAGGTAGACTGGAATTGCATTGAAAGCATAGGAAAAGAGGCAGAACGTCCACAATGATGCACTTGGCCAAAAAGGGCGTATGCGTTTTTTCCTGAATATATTCAGGAAAAAACGCATACGCCCTTTTTGGCCAACCAAGCAAGCTTGCAAAGGAAATCTGCACTACAATGAAGTCTCACTTCCCCTCGGTCAAAAGGGCCATCTGAAAAAAGTGTAAAATCCAGAAAGGCAGGACAGGCCATGGGGAACTGGGAGCCTTGTTATGCTGATGGGCGGGATGTAAATTGCCAACAACCACTCGGGAGAAGTGTATGGTGTTTCCTGAAACATCTAAAAAACAAAGCAACAGAACCTAGGGCACTTCCACTTATGGTCCTATAGCTTAGGGAAATTAAAATCAAAAAGACACAGCCACCCCAAAGTTTGGAACGGCTCTATTTACAAGAACCTCGTTTACAGTACAAGTTCAACATCGCAGAAAGTGAAAAATGGATAAAGAAGTTGTGGTATTTACTTACAAAGCAATATCACTCAGCAATGAAATCTATGTCATCAGGCCCTTAGCAGCACAATGAGTGGATTCAGGTATGATGATTCTAACTGAAATAAGTCACACAGAAAAAGAAACATCATAAGATATCAGTAATACACGGAATGGAAACTTGGCTACACAGGAACTGAATTACAGAACAGAACAGGGTCTCAAATTTAGAAAAACAACTTATGCTTGCTTAAGGGGAAAGGTGAGTTGGGGTGCTGCATAAAACCAGAGATTGAAATGAGCACAGATAAAGTTCCTTAAGCCAAATATGGAATAGACAAGAGCTACTCCTTGCTCATCGAAATGGACTCAACACCGCATATTAAACGCCTAAGAATGTACCTGACTAGTAAGTATCTTAAATCCTATGGATTGCTATGTCTCCGAAAGAGAATCAAGCATGTGTACAGGGGCATAAACGCAGCAGTGATAGGATTGGAGAGGTTCGGTGAGCAAATGAAGACCCTTTGAAGTCATATTGCATGGTACCCATTCCACGGGTTTCAAATACCCAGGTTTAAGGTATTCTTCCTTCAGCTAAAACATGCATGTGGAACCCAAGTATGATCAACCATGTGAACGGGAGACGTGTTCAAATATGTCTCAGTTTTCCTCCCCTGGTACTCGGGTGCAACATTCCAGACGCTTTACTAACACTCTCCCCACTTGGAGAGTCAGCGCCTTTAACCTCCTCTTTGGCCCAGTTTGCAATTTCTGCGGAAGATGAACAGGAATAGCGAAAACCAATGAGAGACTAGCTGGAGGTGTCTGGACGGGCAAATTTAACTCTCATTTCCAACCAGGAAGAGGAAATAACCAAAGGCTCAGCGTGCCGTGCCGGAACCAGATTAGGGCCTGAAGCCATCCTGCGGTGTTGCGGCCAGGTCACAAGAAAGCGAGTTGAAGAAAGGAGCTCAGGGGCACTGTAATTCACAAACCTGCAGAGTTATAAATGACAGCTATCGTCCAAAAATAGACTGAAGTAAGGCTGCCAAGAGGACTTGAAAGCGGGGCAGAATTGCAGGAAACCGATTTCAGGAGGTAGACTGGAATTGCATTGAAAGCATAGGAAAAGAGGCAGAACGTCCACAATTATGCACTTGGCCAAAAAGGGCGTATGCGTTTTTTCCTGAATATATTCAGGAAAAAACGCATACGCCCTTTTTGGCCAACCAAGCAAGCTTGCAAAGGAAATCTGCACTACAATGAAGTCTCACTTCCCCCCGGTCAAAAGGGCCATCTGAAAAAGTGTAAAATCCAGAAAGGCAGGACAGGCCATGAAGAACTGGGAGCCTTGTTATGCTGATGGGCGGGATGTAAATTGCCAACAACCACTCGGGAGAAGTGTATGGTGTTTCCTGAAACATCTAAAAAACAAAGCAACAGAGCCTAGGGCACTGCCACTTATGGTCCTATAGCTTAGGGAATTTAAAATCAAAAAGACACAGCCACCCCAAAGTTTGGTACGCCTCCGTTTACAAGAACCTCGTTTACCGTACAAGTTCAATATCACAGAAACTGAAAAATGGATAAAGAACTTGTGGTACTTACGTACAATGCAGTATCACTCAGCAATGAAATCTATGTCATCAGGCCCTTAGCAGCATAATGACTGGATTCAGGTACGATGATTCTAACTGAAATAAGTCACACAGAAAAAGAAACATCATAAGTTATCACTAATACACGGAATGTAAACTTGGCTACACAGGAACTGCATTCCAAAACAGAACAGGGTCTCAAATTTAGAAAACCAACTTATGCTTGCTTAAGGGGAAAGGTGAGTTGGGGTGCTGCATAGAACCAGAGATTGAAATGAGCACAGATAAAGTTCCTTAAGCCAAATATGGAATAGACAAGAGCTACTCCTTGCTCAACGAAATGGACTCAACACTGCATATTAAACGCCTAAGAATGTACCTGACTAGTAAGTATCTTACAACCTATGGATTGCTATGTCTCCGAAAGAGAATCAAGCATGTGTACAGGGGCATAAACGCAGCAGTGATAGGATTGGAGAGGTTCGGTGAGCAAATGAAGACCCTTTGAAGTCATATTGCATGGTACCCATTCCACGGGTTTCAAATACCCAGGTTTAAGGTATTCTTCCTTCAGCTAAAACATGCATGTGGAACCCAAGTATGATCAACCATGTGAACGGGAGACGTGTTCAAATATGTCTCAGTTTTCGTACCCTGGTACTCGGGTGCAACATTCCAGACGCTTTACTAACACTCTCCCGACTTGGAGAGTCAGTCCCTTTAACCTCCTGTTTGGCCCAGTTTGCAATTTCTGTGGAAGATGAACAGGAATAGCGAGAACCAATGAAAGAATAGCTGGAGGTGTCTGGATGGGCAAATTTAACTCTCATTTCCCACCAGGAAGAGGAAATAACCAAAGGCTCAGCGTGCCGTGCCGGAACCAGATTAGGGCCTGAAGCCATCCTGCGGTGTTGCGGCCAGGTCACAAGAAAGCGAGTTGAAGAAACGAGCTCAGGGGCACTGTAATTCACAAACCTGCAGAGTTATAAATGAGAGCTATCGTCCAAAAATAGACTGAAGTAAGGCTGCCAAGAGGACTTGAAAGCGGGGCAGAATTGCAGGAAACCGATTTCAGGAGGTAGACTGGAATTGCATTGAAAGCATAGGAAAAGAGGCAGAACGTCCACAATTATGCACTTGGCCAAAAAGGGCGTATGCGTTTTTTCCTGAATATATTCAGGAAAAAACGCATACGCCCTTTTTGGCCAACCAAGCAAGCTTGCAAAGGAAATCTGCACTACAATGAAGTCTCACTTCCCCCCGGTCAAAAGGGCCATCTGAAAAAGTGTAAAATCCAGAAAGGCAGGACAGGCCATGAAGAACTGGGAGCCTTGTTATGCTGATGGGCGGGATGTAAATTGCCAACAACCACTCGGGAGAAGTGTATGGTGTTTCCTGAAACATCTAAAAAACAAAGCAACAGAGCCTAGGGCACTGCCACTTATGGTCCTATAGCTTAGGGAATTTAAAATCAAAAAGACACAGCCACCCCAAAGTTTGGTACGCCTCCGTTTACAAGAACCTCGTTTACCGTACAAGTTCAATATCACAGAAACTGAAAAATGGATAAAGAACTTGTGGTACTTACGTACAATGCAGTATCACTCAGCAATGAAATCTATGTCATCAGGCCCTTAGCAGCATAATGACTGGATTCAGGTACGATGATTCTAACTGAAATAAGTCACACAGAAAAAGAAACATCATAAGTTATCACTAATACACGGAATGTAAACTTGGCTACACAGGAACTGCATTCCAAAACAGAACAGGGTCTCAAATTTAGAAAACCAACTTATGCTTGCTTAAGGGGAAAGGTGAGTTGGGGTGCTGCATAGAACCAGAGATTGAAATGAGCACAGATAAAGTTCCTTAAGCCAAATATGGAATAGACAAGAGCTACTCCTTGCTCAACGAAATGGACTCAACACTGCATATTAAACGCCTAAGAATGTACCTGACTAGTAAGTATCTTACAACCTATGGATTGCTATGTCTCCGAAAGAGAATCAAGCATGTGTACAGGGGCATAAACGCAGCAGTGATAGGATTGGAGAGGTTCGGTGAGCAAATGAAGACCCTTTGAAGTCATATTGCATGGTACCCATTCCACGGGTTTCAAATACCCAGGTTTAAGGTATTCTTCCTTCAGCTAAAACATGCATGTGGAACCCAAGTATGATCAACCATGTGAACGGGAGACGTGTTCAAATATGTCTCAGTTTTCGTACCCTGGTACTCGGGTGCAACATTCCAGACGCTTTACTAACACTCTCCCGACTTGGAGAGTCAGTCCCTTTAACCTCCTGTTTGGCCCAGTTTGCAATTTCTGTGGAAGATGAACAGGAATAGCGAGAACCAATGAAAGAATAGCTGGAGGTGTCTGGATGGGCAAATTTAACTCTCATTTCCCACCAGGAAGAGGAAATAACCAAAGGCTCAGCGTGCCGTGCCGGAACCAGATTAGGGCCTGAAGCCATCCTGCGGTGTTGCGGCCAGGTCACAAGAAAGCGAGTTGAAGAAACGAGCTCAGGGGCACTGTAATTCACAAACCTGCAGAGTTATAAATGAGAGCTATCGTCCAAAAATAGACTGAAGTAAGGCTGCCAAGAGGACTTGAAAGCGGGGCAGAATTGCAGGAAACCAATTTCAGGAGGTAGACTGGAATTGCATTGAAAGCATGGGAAAAGAGGCAGAACGTCCACAATTATGCACTTGGCCAAAAAGGGCGTATGCGTTTTTTCCAGAATATATTCAGGAAAAAACGCATACGCCCTTTTTGGCCAACCAAGCAAGCTTGCAAAGGAAATCTGCACTACAATGAAGTCTCACTTCCCCCTGGTCAAAAGGGCCATCTGAAAAAAGTGTAAAATCCAGAAAGGCAGGACAGGCCATGGAGAACTGGGAGCCCTGTTATGCTGATGGGCGGGATGTAAATTGCCAACAGACACTCGGGAGAAGTGTATGGTGTTTCCTGAAACAACTAAAAAACAAAGCAACAGAACCTAGGGCACTTCCACTTATGGTCCTATAGCTTAGGGAAATTAAAATGAAAAAGACACAGCCACCCCAAAGTTTGGAACGGCTCTGTTTACAAGAACCTCGTTTACAGTACAAGTTCAACATCACAGAAAGTGAAAAATGGATAAAGAAGTTGTGGTATTTACTTACAAAGCAATATCACTCAGCAATGAAATCTGTGTCACAAGGCCCTTAGCAGCACAATGAGTGGATTCAGGTATGATGATTCTAACTGAAATAAGTCACACAGAAAAAGAAACATCATAAGATATCAGTAATACACGGAATGTAAACTTCGCTACACAGGAACTGAATTACAGAACAGAACAGGGTCTCAAATTTAGAAAACCAACTTATGCTTGCTTAAGGGGAAAGGTGAGTTGGGGTGCTGCATAAAACCAGAGATTGAAATGAGCACAGATAAAGTTCCTTAAGCCAAATATGGAATAGACAAGAGCTACTCCTTGCTCAACAAAATGGACTCAACACCGCATATTAAACGCCTAAGAATGTACCTGACTAGTAAGTATCTTAAAACCTATGGATTGCTATGTCTCCGAAAGAGAATCAAGCATGTGTACAGGGGCATAAACGCAGCAGTGATAGGATTGGAGAGGTTTGGTGAGCAAATGAAGACCCTTTGAAGTCATATTGCATGGTACCCATTCCACGGGTTTCAAATACCCAGGTTTAAGGTATTCTTCCTTCAGCTAAAACATGCATGTGGAACCTAGAGTATGATCAACCATGTGATCGGGAGACGTGTTCAAATATGTCTCAGTTTTCCTCCCCTGGTACTCGGGTGCAACATTCCAGACGCTTTACTAACACTCTCCCCACTTGGAGAGTCAGTCCCTTTAACCTCCTGTTTGACCCAGTTTGCAATTTCTGTGGAAGATGAACAGGAATAGCGAGAACCAATGAGAGACTAGCTGGAGGTGTCTGGATGGGCAAATTTAACTCTCATTTCCCACCAGGAAGAGGAAATAACCAAAGGCTCAGCGTGCCGTGCCTGAACCAGATTAGGGCCTGAAGACATCCTGCGGTGTTGCGGCCAGGTCACAAGAAAGCGAGTTAAAGAAAGGAGCTCAGGAGCACTGTAATTCACAAACCTGCAGAGTTATAAACGACAGCTATCGTCCAAAAATATACTGAAGTAAGGCTGCCAAGAGGACTTGAAAGCGGGGCAGAATTGCAGGAAACCGATTTCAGGAGGTAGACTGGAATTGCATTGAAAGCATAGGAAAAGAGGCAGAACGTCCACAATGATGCACTTGGCCAAAAAGGGCGTATGCGTTTTTTCCTGAATATATTCAGGAAAAAACGCATACGCCCTTTTTGGCCAACCAAGCAAGCTTGCAAAGGAAATCTGCACTACAATGAAGTCTCACTTCCCACCGGTCAAAAGGGCTATCTGAAAAAAGTGTAAAATCCAGAAAGGCAGGACAGGCCATGGAGAACTGGGAGCCTTGTTATGCTGATGGGCGGGATGTAAATTACCAACAGACAATCAGGAGAAGTGTATGGTGTTTCCTGAAACATCTAAAAAACAAAGCAACAGAGCCTAGGGCACTGCCACTTATGGTCCTATAGCTTAGGGAAATTAAAATCAAAAAGACACAGCCACCCCAAAGTTCGGGACGCCTCTGTTTACAAGAACCTCGTTTACAGTACAAGTTCAACATCGCAGAAAGTGAAAAATGGATAAAGAAGTTGTGGTATTTACTTACAAAGCAATATCACTCAGCAATGAAATCTGTGTCACAAGGCCCTTAGCAGCACAATGAGTGGATTCAGGTATGATGATTCTAACTGAAATAAGTCACACAGAAAAAGAAACATCATAAGATATCAGTAATACACGGAATGTAAACTTCGCTACACAGGAACTGAATTACAGAACAGAACAGGGTCTCAAATTTAGAAAACCAACTTATGCTTGCTTAAGGGTAAAGGTGAGTTGGGGTGCTGCATAAAACCAGAGATTGAAATGAGCACAGATAAAGTTCCTTAAGCCAAATATGGAATAGACAAGAGCTACTCCTTGCGCAACGAAATGGACTCAACACCGCATATTAAACGCCTAAGAATGTACCTGACTAGTAAGTATCTTAAAACCTATGGATTGCTATGTCTCCAAAAGAGAATCAAGCATGTGTACAGGGGCATAAACGCAGCAGTGATAGGATTGGAGAGGTTCGGTGAGCAAATGAAGACCCTTTGAAGTCTTATTGCATGGTACCCATTACACGGGTCTTAACTCTCCAGGTTTAAGGTATTCTTCCTTCAGCTAAAACATGCATGTGGAACCCAAGTATGATCAACCATGCGAACGGGAGACGTGTTCAAATATGTCTCAGTT
The DNA here is from genome assembly GCF_951394435.1 of Stenella coeruleoalba. Classification (NCBI taxonomy): domain Eukaryota; kingdom Metazoa; phylum Chordata; class Mammalia; order Artiodactyla; family Delphinidae; genus Stenella; species Stenella coeruleoalba. Next base: position 239,604 of record NW_027646078.1, read on the forward strand.
TTCCTCCCCTGGTACTCGGGTGCAACATTCCAGACGCTTTACTAACACTCTCCCGACTTGGAGAGTCAGTCCCTTTAACCTCCTGTTTGGCCCAGTTTGCAATTTCTGCGGAAGATGAACAGGAATAGCGAGAACCAATGAGAGACTAGCTGGAGGTGTCTGGACGGGCAAATTTAACTCTCATTTCCCACCAGGAAGAGGAAATAACCAAAGGCTAAGCGTGCCGTGCAGGAACCAGATTAGGGCCTGAAGCCATCCTGCGGTGTTGCAGCCAGGTCACAAGAAAGCGAGTTGAAGAAAGGAGCTCAGGGGCACTGTAATTCACAAACCTGCAGAGTTATAAATGACAGCTATCGTCCAAAAATAGACTGAAGTAAGGCTGCCAAGAGGACTAGAAAGCGGGGCAGAATTGCAGGAAACCGATTTCAGGAGGTAGACTGGAATTGCATTGAAAGCATAGGAAAAGAGGCAGAACGTCCACAATGATGCACTTGGCCAAAAAGGGCGTATGCGTTTTTTCCTGAATATATTCAGGAAAAAACGCATACGCCCTTTTTGGCCAACCAAGCAAGCTTGCAAAGGAAATCTGCACTACAATGAAGTCTCACTTCCCCCCGGTCAAAAGGGCCATCTGAAAAAAGTGTAAAATCCAGAAAGGCAGGACAGGCCATGGAGAACTGGGAGCCTTGTTATGCTGATGGGCGGGATGTAAATTGCCAACAACCACTCGGGAGAAGTGTATGGTGTTTCCTGAAACATCTAAAAAAAAAGCAACAGAGCCTAGGGCACTTCCACTTATGGTCCTATAGCTTAGGGAAATTAAAATCAAAAAGACACAGCCACCCCAAAGTTTGGAACGGCTCTGTTTACAAGAACCTCGTTTACAGTACAAGTTCAACATCGCAGAAAGTGAAAAATGGATAAAGAAGTTGTGGTATTTACTTACAAAGCAATATCACTCAGCAATGAAATCTGTGTCACAAGGCCCTTAGCAGCACAATGAGTGGATTCAGGTATGATGATTCTAACTGAAATAAGTCACACAGAAAAAGAAACATCATAAGATATCAGTAATACACGGAATGTAAACTTCGCTACACAGGAACTGAATTACAGAACAGAACAGGGTCTCAAATTTAGAAAACCAACTTATGCTTGCTTAAGGGTAAAGGTGAGTTGGGGTGCTGCATAAAACCAGAGATTGAAATGAGCACAGATAAAGTTCCTTAAGCCAAATATGGAATAGACAAGAGCTACTCCTTGCGCAACGAAATGGACTCAACACCGCATATTAAACGCCTAAGAATGTACCTGACTAGTAAGTATCTTAAAACCTATGGATTGCTATGTCTCCGAAAGAGAATCAAGCATGTGTACAGGGGCATAAACGCAGCAGTGATAGGATTGGAGAGGTTCGGTGAGCAAATGAAGACCCTTTGAAGTCATATTGCATGGTACCCATTACACGGGTCTTAACTCTCCAGGTTTAAGGTATTCTTCCTTCAGCTAAAACATGCATGTGGAACCCAAGTATGATCAACCATGCGAACGGGAGACGTGTTCAAATATGTCTCAGTTTTCCTCCCCTGGTACTCGGGTGCAACATTCCAGACGCTTTACTAACACTCTCCCCACTTGGAAAGTCAGCGCCTTTAACCTCCTGTTTGGCCCAGTTTGCAATTTCTGCGGAAGATGAACAGGAATAGCGAGAACCAATGAGAGGCTAGCTGGAGGTGTCTGGACGGGCAAATTTGACTCTCATTTCCCACCAGGAAGAGGAAATAACCAAAGGCTCAGTGTGCCGTGCCGGACCAGATTAGGGCCTGAAGCCATCCTGCAGTGTTGTGGCCAGCTCAAAAGAAAGCGAGTTGAAGAAAGGAGCTCAGGGGCACTGTAATTCACAAACCTGCAGAGTTATAAATGACAGCTATCGTCCAAAAATAGACTGAAGTAAGGCTGCCAAGAGGACTAGAAAGCGGGGCAGAATTGCAGGAAACCGATTTCAGGAGGTAGACTGGAATTGCATTGAAAGCATAGGAAAAGAGGCAGAACGTCCACAATGATGCACTTGGCCAAAAAGGGCGTATGCGTTCTTTCCTGAATATATTCAGGAAAAAACGCATACGCCCTTTTTGGCCAACCAAGCAAGCTTGCAAAGGAAATCTGCACTACAATGAAGTCTCACTTCCCCCCGGTCAAAAGGGCCATCTGAAAAAAGTGTAAAATCCAGAAAGGCAGGACAGGCCATGGAGAACTGGGAGCCTTGTTATGCTGATGGGCGGGATGTAAATTGCCAACAACCACTCGGGAGAAGTGTATGGTGTTTCCTGAAACATCTAAAAAACAAAGCAACAGAGCCTAGGGCACTTCCACTTATGGTCCTATAGCTTAGGGAAATTAAAATCAAAAAGACACAGCTACCCCAAAGTTTGGAACGGCTCTGTTTACAAGAACCTCGTTTACAGTACAAGTTCAACATCGCAGAAAGTGAAAAATGGATAAAGAACTTGTGGTACTTACGTACAATGCAGTATCACTCAGCAATGAAATCTATGTCATCAGGCCCGTAGCAGCATAATGACTGGATTCAGGTACGATGATTCTAACTGAAATAAGTCACACAGAAAAAGAAACATCATAAGATATCACTAATACACGGAATGTAAACTTGGCTACACAGGAACTGAATTACAGAACAGAACAGGGTCTCAAATTTAGAAAACCAACTTATGCTTGCTTAAGGGGAAAGGTGAGTTGGGGTGCTGCATAAAACCAGAGATTGAAATGAGCACAGATAAAGTTCCTTAAGCCAAATATGGAATAGACATGAGCTACTCCTTGCTCAACGAAATGGACTCAAAACCCCATATTAAACCCCTAGGAATGTACCTGACTAGTAAGTATCTTAAAACCTATGGATTGCTATGCCTCCAAAAGAGAATAAAGCATGTGTACAGGGGCATAAATGCAGCAGTGATAGGATTGGAGTGGTTCGGTGAGCAAATGAAGACCCTTTGAAGTCATATTGCATGGTACCCATTCCACGGGTTTCAAATACACAGGTTTAAGGTATTCTTCCTTCAGCTAAAACATGCATGTGGAACCCAGAGTATGATCAACCATGTGAACGGGAGACGTGTTCAAATATGTCTCAGTTTTCCTCCCCTGGTACTCGGGTGCAACATTCCAGACGCTTTACTAACACTCTCACCACTTGGAAAGTCAGCGCCTTTAACCTCCTTTTTGGCCCAGTTTGCAATTTCTTGGAAGATGAACAGGAATAGCGAGAACCAATGAGAGACTAGCTGGAGGTGTCTGGACGGGCAAATTTAACTCTCATTGCCCACCAGGAAGAGGAAATAACCAAAGGCTCAGCGTGCCGTGCCGGAACCAGATTAGGGCCTGAAGCCATCCTGCGGTGTTGCGGCCAGGTCACAAGAAAGCGAGTTGAAGAAAGGAGCTCAGGGGCACTGTAATTCACAAACCTGCAGAGTTATAAATGACAGCTATCGTCCAAAAATAGACTGAAGTAAGGCTGCTAAGAGGACTAGAAAGCGGGGCAGAATTGCAGGAAACCGATTTCAGGAGGTAGACTGGAATTGCATTGAAAGCATAGGAAAAGAGGCAGAACGTCCACAATGATGCACTTGGCCAAAAAGGGCATATGCGTTTTTTCCTGAATATATTCAGGAAAAAACGCATACGCCCTTTTTGGCCAACCAAGCAAGCTTGCAAAGGAAATCTGCACTACAATGAAGTCTCACTTCCCCCCGGTCAAAAGGGCCATCTGAAAAAAGTGTAAAATCCAGAAAGGCAGGACAGGCCATGGAGAACTGGGAGCCTTGTTATGCTGATGGGCGGGATGTAAATTGCCAACAGACACTCGGGAGAAGTGTATGGTGTTTCCTGAAACATCTAAAAAACAAAGCAACAGAGCCTAGGGCACTGCCACTTATGGTCCTATAGCTTAGGGAAATTAAAATAAAAAAGATACAGCCACCCCAAAGTTTGGATCGGCTCTGTTTATAAGAACCTCGTTTACAGTACAAGTTCAACATCGCAGAAAGTGAAAAATGGATAAAGAAGTTGTGGTATTTACTTACAAAGCAATATCACTCAGCAATGAAATCTGTGTCATCAGGCCCGTAGCAGCACAATGAGTGGATTCAGGTATGATGATTCTAACTGAAATAAGTCACACAGAAAAGAAACATCATAAGATATCAGTAATACACGGAATGTAAACTTGGCTACACAGGAACTGAATTACAGAACAGAACAGGGTCTCAAATTTAGAAAACCAACTTATGCTTGCTTAAGGGTAAAGGTGAGTTGGGGTGCTGCATAAAACCAGAGATTGAAATGAGCACAGATAAAGTTCCTTAAGCCAAATATGGAATAGACAAGAGCTACTCCTTGCTCAACGAAATGGACTCAACACCGCATATTAAACGCCTAAGAATGTACCTGACTAGTAAGTATCTTAAAACCTATGCATTGCTATGTCTCCGAAAGAGAATCAAGCATGTGTACAGGGGCATAAACGCAGCAGTGATAGGATTGGAGAGGTTCGGTGAGCAAATGAAGACCCTTTGAAGTCATATTGCACGGTACCCATTCCACGGGTCTCAACTCTCCAGGTTTAAGGTATTCTTCCTTCAGCTAAAACATGCATGTGGAACCCAGAGTATGATCAACCATGTGAACGGGAGACGTGTTCAAATATGTCTCAGTTTTCCTCCCCTGGTACTCGGGTGCAACATTCTAGACGCTTTACTAACACTCTCCCCACTTGGAGAGTCAGCGCCTTTAACCTCCTGTTTGGCACAGTTTGCAATTTCTGCGGTAGATGAACAGGAATAGCGAGAACCAATGCGAGGCTAGCTGGAGGTGTCTGAACGGGCAAATTTAACTCTCATTTCCCACCAGGAAGAGGAAATAACCAAAGGCTCAGTGTGCCGTACCGGAACCAGATTAGGGCCTGAAGCCATCCTGCGGTGTTGCGGCCAGCTCAAAAGAAAGCGAGTTGAAGAAAGGAGCTCAGGGGCACTGTAATTCACAAACCTGCAGAGTTATAAATGACAGCTATCGTCCAAAAATAGACTGAAGTAAGGCTGCCAAGAGGACTTGAAAGTGGGGCAGAATTGCAGGAAACCGATATCAGGAGGTAGACTGGAATTGCATTGAAAGCATAGGAAAAGAGGCAGAACGTCCACAATGATGCACTTGGCCAAAAAGGGAGTATGCGTTTTTTCCTGAATATATTCAGGAAAAAACGCATACGCCCTTTTTGGCCAACCAAGCAAGCTTGCAAAGGAAATCTGCACTACAATGAAGTCTCACTTCCCACCGGTCAAAAGGGCCATCTGAAAAAAGTGTAAAATCCAGAAAGGCAGGACAGGCCATGGAGAACTGGGAGCCTTGTTATGCTGATGGGCGGGATGTAAATTGCCAACAGACACTCGGGAGAAGTGTATGGTGTTTCCTGAAACATCTAAAAAACAAAGCAACAGAGCCTAGGACACTGCCACTTATGGTCCTATAGCTTAGGGAAATTAAAATCAAAAAGACACAGCCACCCCAAAGTTTGGGACGCCTCCGTTTACAAGAACCTCGTTTACCGTACAAGTTTAATATCACAGAAAGTGAAAAATGGATAAAGAACTTGTGGTACTTACGTACAATGCAGTATCACTCAGCAATGAAATCTATGTCATCAGGCCCTTAGCAGCACAATGAGTGGATTCAGGTATGATGATTCTAACTGAAATAAGTCACACAGAAAAAGAAACATCATAAGATATCAGTAATACACGGAATGTAAACTTGGCTACACAGGAACTGAATTACAGAACAGAACAGGGTCTCAAATTTAGAAAACCAACTTATGCTTGCTTAAGGGTAAAGGTGAGTTGGGGTGCTGCATAAAACCAGAGATTGAAATGAGCACAGATAAAGTTCCTTAAGCCAAATATGGAATAGACAAGAGCTACTCCTTGCTCAACGAAATGGACTCAACACCGCATATTAAACGCCTAAGAATGTACCTGACTAGTAAGTATCTTAAAACCTATGGATTGCTATGTCTCCGAAAGAGAATCAAGCGTGTGTACAGGGGCATAAATGCAGCAGTGATAGGATTGGAAAGGTTCGGTGAGCAAATGAAGACCCTTTGAAGTCATATTGCATGGTACCCATTACACGGGTCTCAACTCTCCAGGTTTAAGGTATTCTTCCTTCAGCTAAAACATGTATGTGGAACCCAAGTATGATCAACCATGTGAACGAGAGACGTGTTCAAATATGTCTCAGTTTTCCTCCCCTGGTACTCGGGTGCAACATTCCAGACGCTTTACTAACACTCTCCCCACTTGGAGAGTCAGCGCCTTTAACCTCCTGTTTGGCCCAGTTTGCAATTTCTGCGGAAGATGAACAGGAATAGCGAGAACCAATGAGAGGCTAGCTGGAGGTGTCTGGACGGGCAAATTTAACTCTCATTTCCCACCAGGAAGAGGAAATAACCAAAGGCTCAGCGTGCCGTGCCGGAACCAGATTAGGGCCTGAAGCCATCCTGCGGTGTTGCGGCCAGCTCAAAAGAAAGCGAGTTGAAGAAAGGAGCTCAGGGGCACTGTAATTCACAAACCTGCAGAGTTATAAATGACAGCTATCGTCCAAAAATAGACTGAAGTAAGGCTGCCAAGAGGACTTGAAAGCGGGGCAGAATTGCAGGAAACCGATTTCAGGAGTTAGACTGGAATTGCATTGAAAGCATAGGAAAAGAGGCAGAACGTCCACAATGATGCACTTGGCCAAAAAGGGCGTATGCGTTTTTTCCTGAATATATTCAGGAAAAAACGCATACGCCCTTTTTTGCCAACCAAGCAAGCTTGCAAAGGAAATCTGCACTACAATGAAGTCTCACTTCCCCCCGGTCAAAAGGGCCATCTGAAAAAAGTGTAAAATCCAGAAAGGCAGGACAGGCCATGGAGAACTGGGAGCCTTGTTATGCTGAAGGGCGGGATGTAAATTGCCAACAAACACTCGGGAGAAGTGTATGGTGTTTCCTGAAACATCTAAAAAACAAAGCAACAGAGCCTAGGGCACTTCCACTTATGGTCCTATAGCTTAGGGAATTTAAAATCAAAAAGACACAGCCACCCCAAAGTTTGGGACGCCTCTGTTTACAAGAACCTCGTTTACAGTACAAGTTCAACATCGCAGAAAGTGAAAAATGGATAAAGAAGTTGTGGTATTTACTTACAAAGCAATATCACTCAGCAATGAAATCTGTGTCATCAGGCCCTTAGCAGCACAATGAGTGGATTCAGGTATGATGATTCGAACTGAAATAAGTCACACAGAAAAAGAAACATCATAAGATATCAGTAATACATGGAATGTAAACTTGGCTACACAGGAACTGAATTACAGAACAGAACAGGGTCTCAAATTTAGAAAACCAACTTATGCTTGCTTAAGGGGAAAGGTGAGTTGGGGTGCTGCATAAAACCAGAGATTGAAATGAGCACAGATAAAGTTCCTTAAGCCAAATATGGAATAGACAAGAGCTACTCCTTGCTCAACGAAATGGACTCAACACCGCATATTAAACGCCTAAGAATGTACCTGACTAGTAAGTATCTTAAAACCTATGGATTGCTATGTCTCTGAAAGAGAATCAAGCATGTGTACAGGGGCATAAACGCAGCAGTGATAGGATTGGAGAGGTTCGGTGAGCGAATGAAGACCCTTTGAAGTCATATTGCATGGTACCCATTCCACGGGTTTCAACTACCCAGGTTTAAGGTATTCTTCCTTCAGCTAAAACATTCATGTGGAACCCAAGTATGATCAACCATGTGAATGGGAGACGTGTTCAAATATGTCTCAGTTTTCCTCCCCTGGTACTCGGGTGCAACATTCCAGACGCTTTACTAACACTCTCCCCACTTGGAGAGTCAGTCCCTTTAACCTCCTGTTTGGCCCAGTTTGCAATTTCTGCGGAAGATGAACAGGAATAGCGAGAACCAATGAGAGACTAGCTGGAGGTGTCTGGATGGGCAAATTTAACTCTCATTTCCCACCAGGAAGAGGAATTAACCAAAGGCTCAGCGTGCCGTGCCAGAACCAGATTAGGGCCTGAAGCCATCCTGCGGTGTTGCGGCCAGGTCACAAGAAAGCGAGTTGAAGAAAGGAGCTCAGGGGCACTGTAATTCACAAACCTGCAGAGTTATAAATGACAGCTATCGTCCAAAAATATACTGAAGTAAGGCTGCCAAGAGGACTTGAAAGCGGGGCAGAATTGCAGGAAACCGATTTCAGGAGGTAGACTGGAATTGCATTGAAAGCATAGGAAAAGAGGCAGAACGTCCACAATGATGCACTTGGCCAAAAAGGGCGTATGCGTTTTTTCCTGAATATATTCAGGAAAAAACGCATACGCCCTTTTTGGCCAACCAAGCAAACTTGCAAAGGAAATCTGCACTACAATGAAGTCTCACTTCTCCCCGGTCAAAAGGGCCATCTGAAAAAAGTGTAAAATCCAGAAAGGCAGGACAGGCCATGGAGAACTGGGAGCCTTGTTATGCTGATGGGCGGGATGTAAATTGCCAACAGACACTCAGGAGAAGTGTATGGTGTTTCCTGAAACATCTAAAAAACAAAGCAACAGAGCCTAGGGCACTTCCACTTATGGTCCTAGAGCTTAGGGAAATTAAAATCAAAAAGACACAGCCACCCCAAAGTTTGGGACGCCTCCGTTTACAAGAACCTCGTTTACCGTACAAGTTCAATATCACAGAAAGTGAAAAATGGATAAAGAACTTGTGGTACTTACGTACAATGCAGTATCACTCAGAAATGAAATCTATGTCATCATGCCCGTAGCAGCATAATGAGTGGATTCAGGTACGATGATTCTAACTGAAATAAGTCACACAGAAAAAGAAACATCATAAGATATCACTAATACACGGAATGTAAACTTGGCTACACAGGAACTGCATTCCAAAACAGAACAGGGTCTCAAATTTAGAAAACCAACTTATGCTTGCTTAAGGGGAAAGGTGAGTTGGGGTGCTGCATAAAACCAGAGATTGAAATGAGCACAGATAAAGTTCCTTAAGCCAAATATGGAATAGACAAGAGCTACTCCTTGCTCAACGAAATGGACTCAAAACCCCATATTAAACGTCTAAGAATGTACCTGACTAGTAAGTATCTTAAAACCTATGGATTGCTATGTCTCCAAAAGAGAATCAAGCGTGTGTACAGGGGCATAAACGCAGCAGTGATAGGATTGGAGAGGTTCAGTGAGCAAATGAAGACCCTTTGAAGTCATATTGCATGGTACCCATTACACGGGTCTCAACTCTCCAGGTTTAAGGTATTCTTCCTTCAGCTAAAACATGCATGTGGAACACAGAGTATGATCAACCATGTGAACGGGAGACGTGTTCAAATATGTCTCAGTTTTCCTCCCCTGGTACTCGGGTGCAACATTCCAGACGCTTTACTAACACTCTCCCGACTTGGAGAGTCAGTCCCTTTAACCTCCTGTTTGGCCCAGTTTGCAAATTCTGCGGAAAATGAACAGGAATAGAGAGAACCAATGAGAGGCTAGCTGGAGGTGTCTGGACGGGCAAATTTAACTCTCATTTCCCACCAGGAAGAGGAATTAACCAAAGGCTCAGCATGCCGGGCCGGAACAAGATTAGGGCCTGAAGCCATCCTGCAGTGTTGCGGCCAGGTCACAAGAAAGCGAGTTGAAGAAAGGAGCTCAGGGGCACTGTAATTCACAAACCTGCAGAGTTATAAATGACAGCTATCGTCCAAAAATAGACTGAAGTAAGGCTGCCAAGAGGACTTGAAAGCGGGGCAGAATTGCAGGAAACCGATTTCAGGAGGTAGACTGGAATTGCATTGAAAGCATAGGAAAAGAGGCAGAACGTCCACAATGATGCACTTGGCCAAAAAGGGCGTATGCGTTTTTTCCTGAATATATTCAGGAAAAAACGCATACGCCCTTTTTGGCCAACCAAGCAAGCTTGCAAAGGAAATCTGCACTACAATGAAGTCTCTCTTCCCCCCGGTCAAAAGGGCCATCTGAAAAAAGTGTAAAATCCAGAAAGGCAGGACAGGCCATGGAGAACTGGGAGCCTTGTTATGCTGATGGGCGGGATGTAAATTGCCAACAGCCACTCGGGTGAAGTGTATGGTGTTTCCTGAAACATCTAAAAAACAAAGCAACAGAACCTAGGGCACTTCCACTTATGGTCCTATAGCTTAGGGAAATTAAAATCAAAAAGACACAGCCACCCCAAAGTTTCGAATGGCTCTGTTTACAAGAACCTCGTTTACAGTACAAGTTCAACATCGCAGAAAGTGAAAAATGGATAAAGAAGTTGTGATATTTACTTACAAAGCAATATCACTCAGCAATGAAATCTGTGTCACAAGGCCCTTAGCAGCACAATGAGTGGATTCAGGTATGATGATTCTAACTGAAATAAGTCACACAGAAAAAGAAACATCATAAGATATCAGTAATACACGGAATGTAAACTTGGCTACACAGGAACTGAATTACAGAACAGAACAGGGTCTCAAATTTAGAAAACCAACTTATGCTTGCTTAAGGGGAAAGGTGAGTTGGGGTGCTGCATAAAACCAGAGATTGAAATGAGCACAGATAAAGTTCCTTAAGTTAAATATGGAATAGACAAGAGCTACTCCTTGCTCAACGAAATGGACTCAACACCGCATATTAAACACCTAAGAATGTACCTGACTAGTAAGTATCTTACAACCTATGGATTGCTATGTCTCCGAAAGAGAATCAAGCATGTGTACAGGAGCATAAACGCAGCAGTGATAGGATTGGAGAGGTTTGGTGAGCAAATGAAGACCCTTTGAAGTCATATTGCATGGTACCCATTCCACGGGTTTCAAATACCCAGGTTTAAGGTATTCTTCCTTCAGCTAAAACATGCATGTGGAACCCAAGTATGATCAACCATGCGAACGGGAGACGTGTTCAAATATGTCTCAGTTTTCCTCCCCTGGTACTCGGGTGCAACATTCCAGACGCTTTACTAACACTCTCCCGACTTGGAGAGTCAGTCCCTTTAACCTCCTGTTTGGCCCAGTTTGCAATTTCTACGGAAGATGAACAGGAATAGCGAGAACCAATGAGAGACTAGCTGGAGGTGTCTGGATGGGCAAATTTAACTCTCATTTCCCACCAGGAAGAGGGATTAACCAAAGGCTCAGCGTGCCGTGCCAGAACCAGATTAGGGCCTGAAGCCATCCTGCGGTGTTGCGGCCAGGTCACAAGAAAGCGAGTTGAAGAAAGGAGCTCAGGGGCACTGTAATTCACAAACCTGCAGAGTTATAAATGACAGCTATCGTCCAAAAATATACTGAAGTAAGGCTGCCAAGAGGACTTGAAAGCGGGGCAGAATTGCAGGAAACCGATTTCAGGAGGTAGACTGGAATTGCATTGAAAGCATAGGAAAAGAGGCAGAACGTCCACAATGATGCACTTGGCCAAAAAGGGCGTATGCGTTTTTTCCTGAATATATTCAGGAAAAAACGCATACGCCCTTTTTGGCCAACCAAGCAAACTTGCAAAGGAAATCTGCACTACAATGAAGTCTCACTTCTCCCCGGTCAAATGGGCCATTTGAAAAAAGTGTAAAATCCAGAAAGGCAGGACAGGCCATGGAGAACTGGGAGCCTTGTTATGCTGAAGGGCGGGATGTAAATTGCCAACAGACACTCAGGAGAAGTGTATGGTGTTTCCTGAAACATCTAAAAAACAAAGCAACAGAGCCTAGGGCACTTCCACTTATGGTCCTATAGCTTAGGGAAATTAAAATCAAAAAGACACAGCCACCCCAAAGTTTGGAACGGCTCTGTTTACAAGAACCTCGTTTACAGTACAAGTTCAACATCGCAGAAAGTGAAAAATGGATAAAGAAGTTGTGGTATTTACTTACAAAGCAATATCACTCAGCAATGAAATCTGTGTCACAAGGCCCTTAGCAGCACAATGACTGGATTCAGGTATGATGATTCTAACTGAAATAAGTCACACAGAAAAAGAAACATCATAAGATATCAGTAATACACGGAATGTAAACTTCGCTACACAGGAACTGAATTACAGAACAGAACAGGGTCTCAAATTTAGAAAACCAACTTATGCTTGCTTAAGGGTAAAGGTGAGTTGGGGTGCTGCATAAAACCAGAGATTGAAATGAGCACAGATAAAGTTCCTTAAGCCAAATATGGAATAGACAAGAGCTACTCCTTGCGCAACGAAATGGACTCAACACCGCATATTAAACGCCTAAGAATGTACCTGACTAGTAATTATCTTAAAACCTATGGATTGCTATGTCTCCGAAAGAGAATCAAGCATGTGTACAGGGGCATAAACGCAGCAGTGATAGGATTGGAGAGGTTCGGTGAGCAAATGAAGACCCTTTGAAGTCATATTGCACGGTACCCATTACACGGGTCTTAACTCTCCAGGTTTAAGGTATTCTTCCTTCAGCTAAAACATGCATGTGGAACCCAAGTATGATCAACCATGCGAACGGGAGACGTGTTCAAATATGTCTCAGTTTTCCTCCCCTGGTACTCGGGTGCAACATTCCAGACGCTTTACTAACACTCTCCCGACTTGGAGAGTCAGTCCCTTTAACCTCCTGTTTGGCCCAGTTTGCAATTTCTGCGGAAGATGAACAGGAATAGCGAGAACCAATGAGAGACTAGCTGGAGGTGTCTGGACGGGCAAATTTAACTCTCATTTCCCACCAGGAAGAGGAATTAACCAAAGGCTCAGCGTGCCGTGCCGGAACCAGATTAGGGCCTGAAGCCATCCTGCGGTGTTGCGGCCAGCTCACAAGAAAGCGAGTTGAAGAAAGGAGCTCAGGGGCACTGTAATTCACAAACCTGCAGAGTTATAAATGACAGCTATCGTCCAAAAATAGACTGAAGTAAGGCTGCCAAGAGGACTTGAAAGCGGAGCAGAATTGCAGGAAACCGATTTCAGGAGGTAGACTGGAATTGCATTGAAAGCATAGGAAAAGAGGCAGAACGTCCACAATGATGCACTTGGCCAAAAAGGGCGTATGCGTTTTTTCCTGAATATATTCAGGAAAAAACGCATACGCCCTTTTTGGCCAACCAAGCAAGCTTGCAAAGGAAATCTGCACTACAATGAAGTCTCACTTCCCCCCGGTCAAAAGGGCCATCTGAAAAAAGTGTAAAATCCAGAAAGGCAGGACAGGCCATGGAGAACTGGGAGCCTTGTTATGCTGATGGGCGGGATGTAAATTGCCAACAACCACTCGGGAGAAGTGTATGGTGTTTCCTGAAACATCTAAAAAACAAAGCAACAGAGCCTAGGGCACTGCCACTTATGGTCCTATAGCTTAGGGAAATTAAAATCAAAAAGACACAGCCACCCCAAAGTTTGGAACGGCTCTGTTTACAAGAACCTCGTTTACAGTACAAGTTCAACATCGCAGAAAGTGAAAAATGGATAAAGAACTTGTGGTACTTACGTACAATGCAGTATCACTCAGCAATGAAATCTATGTCATCAGGCCCGTAGCAGCATAATGACTGGATTCAGGTACGATGATTCTAACTGAAATAAGTCACACAGAAAAAGAAACATCATAAGATATCACTAATACACGGAATGTAAACTTGGCTACACAGGAACTGAATTACAGAACAGAACAGGGTCTCAAATTTAGAAAACCAACTTATGCTTGCTTAAGGGGAAAGGTGAGTTGGGGTGCTGCATAAAACCAGAGATTGAAATGAGCACAGATAAAGTTCCTTAAGCCAAATATGGAATAGACAAGAGCTACTCCTTGCTCAACGAAATGGACTCAACACCGCATATTAAACGCCTAAGAATGTACCTGACTAGTAAGTATCTTAAAACCTATGGATTGCTATGTCTCCGAAAGAGAATCAAGCATGTGTACAGGGGCATAAACGCAGCAGTGATAGGATTGGAGAGGTTCGTGAGCAAATGAAGACCCTTTGAAGTCATATTGCATGGTACACATTCCACGGGTTTCAACTACCCAGGTTTAAGGTATTCTTCCTTCATCTAAAACATGCATGTGGAACCTAGAGTATGATCAACCATGTGATCGGGGGACGTGTTCAAATATGTCTCAGTTTTCGTACCCTGGTACTCGGGTGCAACATTCCAGACGCTTTACTAACACTCTCCCGACTTGGAGAGTCAGTCCCTTTAACCTCCTGTTTGGCCCAGTTTGCAATTTCTGTGGAAGATGAACAGGAATAGCGAGAACCAATGAAAGAATAGCTGGAGGTGTCTGGTTGGGCAAATTTAACTCTCATTTCCCACCAGGAAGAGGAAATAACCAAAGGCTCAGCGTGCCTTGCCGGAACCAGATTAGGGCCTGAAGCCATCCTGCGGTGTTGCGGCCAGGTCACAAGAAAGCGAGTTGAAGAAACGAGGTCAGGGGCACTGTAATTCACAAACCTGCAGAGTTATAAATGAGAGCTATCGTCCAAAAATAGACTGAAGTAAGGCTGCCAAGAGGACTTGAAAGCGGGGCAGAATTGCAGGAAACCGATTTCAGGAGGTAGACTGGAATTGCATTGAAAGCATAGGAAAAGAGGCAGAACGTCCACAATGATGCACTTGGCCAAAAAGGGCGTATGCGTTTTTTCCTGAATATATTCAGGAAAAAACGCATACGCCCTTTTTGGCCAACCAAGCAAGCTTGCAAAGGAAATCTGCACTACAATGAAGTCTCACTTCCCCCCGGTCAAAAGGGCCATCTGAAAAAAGTGTAAAATCCAGAAAGGCAGGACAGGCCATGGAGAGCTGGGAGCCTTGTTATGCTGATGGGCGGGATGTAAATTGCCAAGAACCACTTGGGAGAAGTGTATGGTGTTTCCTGAAACAACTAAAAAACAAAGCAACAGAACCTAGGGCACTTCCACTTATGGTCCTATAGCTTAGGGAAATTAAAATGAAAAAGACACAGCCACCCCAAAGTTTGGAACGGCTCTGTTTACAAGAACCTCGTTTACAGTACAAGTTCAACATCGCAGAAAGTGAAAAATGGAGAAAGAAGTTGTGGTATTTACTTACAAAGCAATATCACTCAGCAATGAAATCTGTGTCATCAGGCCCTTAGCAGCACAATGAGTGGATTCAGGTATGATGATTCTAACTGAAATAAGTCACACAGAAAAAGAAACATCATAAGATATCACTAATACACGGAATGTAAACTTGGCTACACAGGAACTGCATTCCAAAACAGAACAGGGTCTCAAATTTAGAAAACCAACTTATGCTTGCTTAAGGGGAAAGGTGAGTTGGGGTGCTGCAAAAAACCAGAGATTGAAATGAGCACAGATAAAGTTCCTTAAGCCAAATATGGAATAGACAACAGCTACACCTTGCTCAACGAAATGGACTCAAAACCCCATATTAAACGCCTAAGAATGTACCTGACTAGTAAGTATCTTAAAACCTATGGATTGCTATGTCTCCAAAAGAGAATCAAGCGTGTGTACAGGGGCATAAACGCAGCAGTGATAGGATTGGAGAGGTAAGGTGAGCAAATGAAGACCCTTTGAAGTCATATTGTATGGTACCCATTACACGGGTCTCAACTCTCCAGGTTTAAGGTATTCTTCCTTCAGCTAAAACATGCATGTGGAACCCAGAGTATAATCAACCATGTGAATGGGAGACGTGTTCAAATATGTCTCAGTTTTTGTACCCTGGTACTCGGGTGCAACATTCCAGACGCTTTACTAACACTCTCCCCACTTGGAGAGTCAGCGCCTTTAACCTCCTGTTTGGCCCAGTTTGCAATTTCTGCGGAAGATGAACAGGAATAGCGAGAACCAATGAGAGGCTAGCTGGAGGTGTCTGGACGGGCCAATTTAACTCTCATTTCCCACCAGGAAGAGGAAATAACCAAAGGCTCAGCGTGCCGTGCCGGAACCAGATTAGGGCCTGAAGCCATCCTGCGGTGTTGCGGCCAGCTCAAAAGAAAGCGAGTTGAAGAAAGGAGCTCAGGGGCACTGTAATTCACAAACCTGCAGAGTTATAAATGACAGCTATCGTCCAAAAATAGACTGAAGTAAGGCTGCCGAGAGGACTTGAAAGCGGGGCAGAATTGCAGGAATCCGATTTCAGGAGGTAGACTGGAATTGCATTGAAAGCATAGGAAAAGAGGCAGAACGTCCACAATGATGCACTTGGCCAAAAAGGGCGTATGCGTTTTTTCCTGAATATATTCAGGAAAAAACGCATACGCCCTTTTTGGCCAACCAAGCAAGCTTGCAAAGGAAATCTGCACTACAATGAAGTCTCACTTCCCCCCGGTCAAAAGGGCCATCTGAAAAAAGGGTAAAATCCAGAAAGGCAGGACAAGCCATGGAGAACTGGGAGCCTTGTTATGCTGATGGGCGGGATGTAAATTGCCAACAGACACTCAGGAGAAGTGTATGGTGTTTCCTTAAACATCTAAAAAACAAAGCAACAGAGCCTAGGGCACTGCCACTTATGGTCCTATAGCTTAGGGAAATTAAAATCAAAAAGACACAGCCACCCCAAAGTTTGGGACGCCTCTGTTTACAAGAACCTCTTTTACCGTACAAGTTCAATATCACAGAAAGTGAAAAATGGATAAAGAACTTGTGGTACTTACGTACAATGCAGTATCACTCAGCAATGAAATCTATGTCATCAGGCCCGTAGCAGCATCATGAGTGGATTCAGGTACGATGATTCTAACTGAAATAAGTCACACAGAAAAAGAAACATCATAAGATATCACTAATACACGGAATGTAAACTTGGCTACACAGGAACTGAATTCCAAAACAGAACAGGGTCTCAAATTTAGAAAACCAACTTATGCTTGCTTAAGGGGAAAGGTGAGTTGGATTGTTGCATAAAACCAGAGATTGAAATGAGCACAGATAAAGTTCCTTAAGCCAAATATGGAATAGACAAGAGCTACTCCTTGCTCAACGAAATGGACTCAACACCGCATATTAAACGCCTAAGAATGTACCTGACTAGTAAGTATCTTAAAACCTATGGATTGCTATGTCTCCGAAAGAGAATCAAGCATGTGTACAGGGGCATAAACGCAGCAGTGATAGGATTGGAGAGGTTCGGTGAGCAAATGAAGACCCTTTGAAGTCATATTGCATGGTACCCATTACACGGGTCTCAACTCTCCAGGTTTAAGGTATTCTTCCTTCAGCTAAAACATGCATGTGGAACCCAGAGTATGATCAACCATGTGAACGGGAGACGTGTTCAAATATGTCTCAGTTTTCCTCCCCTGGTACTCGGGTGCAACATTCTAGACGCTTTACTAACACTCTCCCCACTTGGAGAGTCAGCGCCTTTAACCTCCTGTTTGGCCCAGTTTGCAATTTCTGCGGAAGATGAACAGGAATAGCGAGAACCAATGAGAGGCTAGCTGGAGGTGTCTGGACGGGCAAATTTAACTCTCATTTCCCACCAGGAAGAGGAAATAACCAAAGGGTCAGCGTGCCGTACCGGAACCAGATTAGGGCCTGAAGCCATCCTGCAGTGTTGCGGCCAGGTCACAAGAAAGCGAGTTGAAGAAAGGAGCTCAGGGGCACTGTAATTCACAAACATGCAGCGTTATAAATGAGAACTATCGTCCAAAAATAGACTGAAGTAAGGCTGCCAAGAGGACTTGAAAGCGGGGCAGAATTGCAGGAAACCGATTTCAGGAGGTAGACTGGAATTGCATTGAAAGCATAGGAAAAGAGGCAGAACGTCCACAATGATGCACTTGGCCAAAAAGGGCGTATGCGTTTTTTCCTGAATATATTCAGGAAAAAACGCATACGCACTTTTTGGCCAACCAAGCAAGCTTGCAAAGGAAATCTGCACTACAATGAAGTCTCACTTCCCCCCGGTCAAAAGGGCCATCTGAAAAAAGTGTAAAATCCAGAAAGGCAGGACAGGCCATGGAGAACTGGGAGCCTTGTTATGCTGAAGGGCGGGATGTAAATTGCCAACAACCACTCGGGAGAAGTGTATGGTGTTTCCTGAAACATCTAAAAAACAAAGCAACAGAACCTAGGGCACTTCCACTTATGGTCCTATAGCTTAGGGAAATTAAAATGAAAAAGACACAGCCACCCCAAAGTTTGGAATGGCTCTGTTTACAAGAACCTCATTTACAGTACAAGTTCAACATCGCAGAAAGTGAAAAATGGATAAAGAAGTTGTGGTATTTACTTACAAAGCAATATCACTCAGCAATGAAATCTGTGTCATCAGGCCCTTAGCAGCACAATGAGTGGATTCAGGTATGATGATTCTAACTGAAATAAGTCACACAGAAAAAGAAACATCATAAGATATCAGTAATACACGGAATGGAAACTTGGCTACACAGGAACTGAATTACAGAACAGAACAGGGTCTCAAATTTAGAAAACCAACTTATGCTTGCTTAAGGGTAAAGGTGAGTTGGGGTGCTGCATAAAACCAGAGATTGAAATGAGCACAGATAAAGTTCCTTAAGCCAAATATGGAATAGACAAGTGCTACTCCTTGCTCAATGAAGTGGACTCAACACCGCATATTAAACACCTAAGAATGTACCTGACTAGTAAGTATCTTAAAACCTATGGATTGCTATGTCTCCGAAAGAGAATCAAGCATGTGTACAGGGGCATAAACGCAGCAGTGATAGGATTGGAGAGGTTCGGTGAGCAAATGAAGACCCTTTGAAGTCATATTGCATGGTACCCATTCCACGGGTTTCAAATACACAGATTTAAGGTATTCTTCCTTCAGCTAAAACATGCATGTGGAACCCAAGTATGATCAACCATGTGAACGGGAGACGTGTTCAAATATGTCTCAGTTTTCCTCCCCTGGTACTCGGGTGCAACATTCCAGACGCTTTACTAACACTCTCCCGACTTGGAGAGTCAGTCCCTTTAACCTCCTGTTTGGCCCAGTTTGCAATTTCTGTGGAAGATGAACAGGAATAGCGAGAACCAATGAGAGACTAGCTGGAGGTGTCTGGACGGGCAAATTTAACTCTCATTTCCCACCAGGAAGAGGAAATAACCAAAGGCTCATCATGCCGTGCCGGAAACAGATTAGGGCCTGAAGCCATTCTGCGGTGTTGCGGCCAGGTCACAAGAAAGCGAGTTGAAGAAAGGAGCTCCGGGGCACTGTAACTCACAAACCTGCAGAGTTATAAATGAGAGCTATCGTCCAAACACAGACTGAAATAAGGCTGCCAAGAGGACTTGAAAGCGGGGCAGAATTGCAGGAAACCGATTTCAGGAGGTAGACTGGAATTGCATTGAAAGCATAGGAAAAGAGGCAGAACGTCCACAATGATGCACTTGGCCAAAAAGGGCGTATGCGTTTTTTCCTGAATATATTCAGGAAAAAACGCATACGCACTTTTTGGCCAACCAAGCAAGCTTGCAAAGGAAATCTGCACTACAATGAAGTCTCACTTCCCCCCGGTCAAAAGGGCCATCTGAAAAAAGTGTAAAATCCAGAAAGGCAGGACAGGCCATGGAGAACTGGGAGCCTTGTTATGCTGAAGGGCGGGATGTAAATTGCCAACAACCACTCGGGAGAAGTGTATGGTGTTTCCTGAAACATCTAAAAAACAAAGCAACAGAACCTAGGGCACTTCCACTTATGGTCCTATAGCTTAGGGAAATTAAAATGAAAAAGACACAGCCACCCCAAAGTTTGGAATGGCTCTGTTTACAAGAACCTCATTTACAGTACAAGTTCAACATCGCAGAAAGTGAAAAATGGATAAAGAAGTTGTGGTATTTACTTACAAAGCAATATCACTCAGCAATGAAATCTGTGTCATCAGGCCCTTAGCAGCACAATGAGTGGATTCAGGTATGATGATTCTAACTGAAATAAGTCACACAGAAAAAGAAACATCATAAGATATCAGTAATACACGGAATGGAAACTTGGCTACACAGGAACTGAATTACAGAACAGAACAGGGTCTCAAATTTAGAAAACCAACTTATGCTTGCTTAAGGGTAAAGGTGAGTTGGGGTGCTGCATAAAACCAGAGATTGAAATGAGCACAGATAAAGTTCCTTAAGCCAAATATGGAATAGACAAGTGCTACTCCTTGCTCAATGAAGTGGACTCAACACCGCATATTAAACGCCTAAGAATGTACCTGACTAGTAAGTATCTTAAAACCTATGGATTGCTATGTCTCCGAAAGAGAATCAAGCATGTGTACAGGGGCATAAACGCAGCAGTGATAGGATTGGAGAGGTTCGGTGAGCAAATGAAGACCCTTTGAAGTCATATTGCATGGTACCCATTCCACGGGTTTCAAATACACAGATTTAAGGTATTCTTCCTTCAGCTAAAACATGCATGTGGAACCCAAGTATGATCAACCATGTGAACGGGAGACGTGTTCAAATATGTCTCAGTTTTCCTCCCCTGGTACTCGGGTGCAACATTCCAGACGCTTTACTAACACTCTCCCGACTTGGAGAGTCAGTCCCTTTAACCTCCTGTTTGGCCCAGTTTGCAATTTCTGTGGAAGATGAACAGGAATAGCGAGAACCAATGAGAGACTAGCTGGAGGTGTCTGGATGGGCAAATTTAACTCTCATTTCCCACCAGGAAGAGGAAATAACCAAAGGCTCAGTGTGCCGTGCCGGAACCAGATTAGGGCCTGAAGCCATCCTGCGGTGTTGCGGCCAGCTCAAAAGAAAGCGAGTTGAAGAAAGGAGCTCAGGGGCACTGTAATTCACAAACCTGCAGAGTTATAAATGACAGCTATCGTCCAAAAATAGACTGAAGTAAGGCTGCCAAGAGGACTTGAAAGCGGGGCAGAATTGCAGGAAATCGATTTCAGGAGGTAGACTGGAATTGCGTTGAAAGCATAGGAAAAGAGGCAGAACGTCCACAATGATGCACTTGGCCAAAAAGGGCGTATGCGTTTTTTCCTGAATATATTCAGGAAAAAACGCATACGCCCTTTTTGGCCAACCAAGCAAGCTTGCAAAGGAAATCTGCACTACAATGAAGTCTCACTTCCCCCCGGTTAAAAGGGCCATCTGAAAAAAGGGTAAAATCCAGAAAGGCAGGACAGGCCATGGAGAACTGGGAGCCTTGTTATGCTGATGGGCGGGATGTAAATTGCCAACAACCACTCGGGAGAAGTGTATGGTGTTTCCTGAAACATCTAAAAAACAAAGCAACAGAACCTAGGGCACTTCCACTTATGGTCCTATAGCTTAGGGAAATTAAAATCAAAAAGACACAGCCACCCCAAAGTTTGGGACGCCTCCGTTTACAAGAACCTCGTTTACCGTAAAAGTTCAATATCACAGAAAGTGAAAAATGGATAAAGAACTTGTGGTACTTACGTACAATGCAGTATCACTCAGCAATGAAATCTATGTCATCAGGCCCGTAGCAGCATAATGAGTGGATTCAGGTACGATGATTCTAACTGAAATAAGTCACACAGAAAAAGAAACATCATAAGATATCACTAATATACGGAATGTAAACTTGGCTACACAGGAACTGCATTCCAAAACAGAACAGGGTCTCAAATTTAGAAAACCAACATATGCTTGCTTAAGGGGAAAGGTGCGTTGGGGTGCTGCATAAAACCAGAGATTGAAATGAGCACAGATAAAGTTCCTTAAGCCAAATATGGAATAGACAAGAGCTACTCCTTGCTCAACGAAATGGACTCAACACCCCATATTAAACGCCTAAGAATGTACCTGACTAGTAAGTATCTTAAAACCTATGGATTGCTATGTCTCCAAAAGAGAATCAAGCGTGTGTACAGGGGCATAAACGCAGCAGTGATAGGATTGGAAAGGTTCGGTGAGCAAATGAAGACCCTTTGAAGTCATATTGCATGTTACCCATTCCACGGGTTTCAACTACCCAGGTTTAAGGTATTCTTCCTTCAGCAAAAACATGCATGTGGAACCTAGAGTATGATCAACCATGTGATCGGGAGACGTGTTCAAATATGTCTCAGTTTTCGTACCCTGGTACTCGGGTGCAACATTCCAGACGCTTTACTAACACTCTCCCCACTTGGAAAGTCAGTCCCTTTAACCTCCTGTTTGGCCCAGTTTGCAATTTCTGTGGAAGATGAACAGGAATAGCGAGAACCAATGAGAGACTAGCTGGAGGTGTCTGGATGGGCAAATTTAACTCTCATTTCCCACCAGGAAGAGGAATTAACCAAAGGCTCAGCGTGCCGTGCCAGAACAAGATTAGGGCCTGAAGACATCCTGCGGTGTTGCGGCCAGGTCAGAAGAAATCGAGTTAAAGAAAGGAGCTCAGGAGCACTGTAATTCACAAACCTGCAGAGTTATAAATGAGAGCTATCGTCCCAAAATAGACTGAAGTAAGGCTGCCAAGAGGACTTGAAAGCGGGGCAGAATTGCAGGAAACCGATTTCAGGAGGTAGACTGGAATTGCATTGAAAGCATAGGAAAAGAGGCAGAACGTCCACAATGATGCACTTGGCCAAAAAGGGCGTATGCGTTTTTTCCTGAATATATTCAGGAAAAAACGCATACGCCCTTTTTGGCCAACCAAGCAAGCTTGCAAAGGAAATCTGCACTACAATGAAGTCTCACTTCCTCCAGGTCAAAAGGGCCATCTGAAAAAAGTGTAAAATCCAGAAAGGCAGGACAGGCCATGGAGAACTGGGAGCCTTGTTATGCTGATGGGCGGGATGTAAATTGCCAAGAACCACTTGGGAGAAGTGTATGGTGTTTCCTGAAACAACTAAAAAACAAAGCAACAGAACCTAGGGCACTTCCACTTATGGTCCTAGAGCTTAGGGAAATTAAAACGAAAAAGACACAGCCACCCCAAACTTTGGAACGGCTCTGTTTACAAGAACCTCGTTTACAGTACAAGTTCAACAACGCAGAAAGTGAAAAATGGATAAAGAAGTTGTGGTATTTACTTACAAAGCAATATCACTCAGCAATGAAATCTGTGTCATCAGGCCCTTAGCAGCACAATGAGTGGATTCAGGTATGATGATTCTAACTGAAATAAGTCACACAGAAAAAGAAACATCATAAGATATCACTAATACACGGAATGTAAACTTGGCTACACAGGAACTGCATTCCAAAACAGAACAGGGTCTCAAATTTAGAAAACCAACTTATGCTTGCTTAAGGGGAAAGGTGAGTTGGGGTGCTGCATAAAACCAGAGATTGAAATGAGCACAGATAAAGTTCCTTAAGCCAAATATGGAATAGACAAGAGCTACTCCTTGCTCAACGAAATGGACTCAACACCGCATATTAAACGCCTAAGAATGTACCTGACTAGTAAGTATCTTAAAACCTATGGATTGCTATGTCTCCGAAGGAAATCAAGCATGTGTACAGGGGCATAAACGCAGCAGTGATAGGATTGGAGAGGTTCGGTGAGCAAATGAAGGCCCTTTGAAGTCATATTGCATGGTACCCATTCCACGGGTTTCAACTACCCAGGTTTAAGGTATTCTTCCTTCAGCTAAAACATGCATGTGGAACCTAGAGTATGATCAACCATGTGAACGGGAGACGTGTTCAAATATGTCTCAGTTTTCCTCCCCTGGTACTCGGGTGCAACATTCCAGACGCTTTACTAACACTCTCCCCACTTGGAGAGTCAGCGCCTTTAACCTCCTGTTTGGCCCAGTTTGCAATTTCTGCGGAAGATGAACAGGAATAACGAGAACCAATGAGAGGCTAGCTGGAGGTGTCTGGACGGGCAAATTTAACTCTCATTTCCCACCAGGAAGAGGAATTAACCAAAGGCTCAGCGTGCCGTACCGGAACCAGATTAGGGCCTGAAGCCATCCTGCGGTGTTGCGGCCAGCTCAAAAGAAAGCGAGTTGAAGAAAGGAGCTCAGGGGACTGTAATTCACAAACCTGCAGAGTTGTAAATGACAGCTATCGTCCAAAAATATACTGAAGTAAGGCTGCCAAGAGGACTTGAAAGCGGAGCAGAATTGCAGGAAACCGATTTCAGGAGGTAGACTGGAATTGCATTGAAAGCATAGGAAAAGAGGCAGAACGTCCACAATGATGCACTTGGCCAAAAAGGGCGTATGCGTTTTTTCCTGAATATATTCAGGAAAAAACGCATACGCCCTTTTTGGCCAACCAAGCAAGCTTGCAAAGGAAATCTGCACTAAAATGAAGTCTCACTTCCCCCCGGTCAAAAGGGCCATCTGAAAAAAGTGTAAAATCCAAAAAGGCAGGACAGGCCATGGAGAACTGGGAGCCTTGTTATGCTGATGGGCGGGATGTAAATTGCCAACAACCACTCGGGAAAAGTGTATGGTGTTTCCTGAAACATCTAAAAAACAAAGCAACAGAACCTAGGGCACTTCCACTTATGGTCCTATAGCTTAGGGAAATTAAAATCAAAAAGACACAGCCACCCCAAAGTTTGGAACGGCTCTGTTTACAAGAACCTCGTTTACAGTACAAGTTCAACATCGCAGAAAGTGAAAAATGGATAAAGAACTTGTGGTATTTACTTACAAAGCAATATCACTCAGCAATGAAATCTGTGTCATCAGGCCCTTAGCAGCACAATGAGTGGATTCAGGTATGATGATTCTAACTGAAATAAGTCACACAGAAAAGAAACATCATAAGATATCAGTAATACACAGAATGGAAACTTGGCTACACAGGAACTGAATTACAGAACAGAACAGGGTCTCAAATTTAGAAAACCAACTTATGCTTGCTTAAGGGGAAAGGTGAGTTGGGGTGCTGCATAAAACCAGAGATTGAAATGAGCACAGATAAAGTTCCTTAAGCCAAATATGGAATAGACAAGAGCTACTCCTTGCTCAACGAAATGTACTCAACACCCAATATTAAACCCCTAAGAATGTACCTGACTAGTAAGTATCTTAAAACCTATGGATTGCTATGTCTCCAAAAGAGAATCAAGCATGTGTACAGGGGCATAAACACAGCAGTGATAGGATTGGAGAGGTTCGTGAGCGAATAAAGACCCTTTGAAGTCATATTGCATGGTACCCATTCCACAGGTTTCAACTACCCAGGTTTAAGGTATTCTTCCTTCATCTAAAACATGCATGTGGAACCTAGAGCATGATCAACCATGTGATCGGGAAACGTGTTCAAATATGTCTCAGTTTTCGTACCCTGGTACTCGGGTGCAACATTCCAGACGCTTTACTAACACTCTCCCCACTTGGAGCGTCAGTCCCTTTAACCACCTGTTTGGCCCAGTTTGCAATTTCTGTGGAAGATGAACAGGAATAGCGAGAACCAATGAAAGACTAGCTGGAGGTGTCTGGACGGGCAAATTTAACTCTCATTTCCCACCAGGAAGAGGAATTAACCAAAGGCTCAGCGTGCCATGCCGGAACCACATTAGGGCCTGAAGACATCCTGCGGTGTTGCGGCCAGCTCACAAGAAAGCGAGTTGAAGAAAGGAGCTCAGGGGCACTGTAATTCACAAACCTGCAGAGTTATAAATGACAGCTATTGTCCAAAAATAGACTGAAGTAAGGCTGCCAAGAGGACTTGAAAGCGGGGCAGAATTGCAGGAAACCGATTTCAGGAGGTAGACTGGAATTGCATTGAAAGCATAGGAAAAGAGGCAGAACGTCCACAATGATGCACTTGGCCAAAAAGGGCGTATGCGTTTTTTCCTGAATATATTCAGGAAAAAACGCATACGCCCTTTTTGGCCAACCAAGCAAGCTTGCAAAGGAAATCTGCACTACAATGAAGTCTCACTTCCCCCCGGTCAAAAGGGCCATCTGAAAAAAGTGTAAAATCCAGAAAGGCAAGACAGGCCATGGAGAACAGGGAGCCTTGTTATGCTGATGGGCGGGATGTAAATTACCAACAGACACTCAGGAGAAGTGTATGGTGTTTCCTGAAACATCTAAAAAACAAAGCAACAGAGCCTAGGGCACTGCCACTTATGGTCCTATAGCTTAGGGAAATTAAAATCAAAAAGACACAGCCACCCCAAAGTTTGGAACGGCTCTGTTTAAAAGAACCTCGTTTACAGTACAAGTTCAACATCGCAGAAATTGAAAAATGGATAAAGAAGTTGTGGTATTTACTTACAAAGCAATATCACTCAGCAATGAAATCTGTGTCATCAGGCCCTTAGCAGCACAATGAGTGGATTCAGGTATGATGATTCTAACTGAAATAAGTCACACAGAAAAAGAAACATCATAAGATATCAGTAATACACGGAATGGAAACTTGGCTACACAGGAACTGAATTACAGAACAGAACAGGGTCTCAAATTTAGAAAACCAACTTATGCTTGCTTAAGGGGAAAGGTGAGTTGGGGTGCTGCATAAAACCAGAGATTGAAATGAGCACAGATAAAGTTCCTTAAGCCAAATATGGAATAGACAAGAGCTACTCCTTGCTCAACGAAATGGACTCAACACCCCATATTAAACGCCTAAGAATGTACCTGACTAGTAAGTATCTTAAAACCTATGGATTGCTATGTCTCCGAAAGAGAATCAAGCATGTGTACAGGGGCATAAACGCAGCAGTGATAGGATTGGAGAGGTTCGGTGCGCAAATGAAGACCCTTTGAAGTCATATTGCATGGTACCCATTCCACGGGTTTCAACTACCCAGGTTTTAGGTATTCTTCCTTCAGCTAAAACATGCATGTGGAACCCAAGTATGATCAACCATGTGAATGGGAGACGTGTTCAAATATGTCTCAGTTTCCCTCCCCTGGTACTCGGGTGCAACATTCCAGACGCTTTACGAACAGTCTCCCCACTTGGAAAGTCAGCGCCTTTAACCTCCTGTTTGGCCCAGTTTGCAATTTCTGCGGAAGATGAACAGGAATAGCGAGAAACAATGAGAGGCTAGCTGGTGGTGTCTGGACGGGCAAATTTAACTCTCATTTCCCACCAGGAAGAGGAAATAACCAAAGGCTCAGTGTGCCGTGCCGGACCAGATTAGGGCCTGAAGCCATCCTGCAGTGTTGCGGCCAGCTCACAAGAAAGCGAGTTGAAGAAAGGAGCTCAGGGGCACTGTAATTCACAAACCTGCAGAGTTATAAATGACAGCTATCGTCCAAAAATAGACTGAAGTAAGGCTGCCAAGAGGACTTGAAAGCGGGGCAGAATTGCAGGAAACCGATTTCAGGAGGTAGACTGGAATTGCATTGAAAGCATAGGAAAAGAGGCAGAACGTCCACAATGATGCACTTGGCCAAAAAGGGCGTATGCGTTTTTTCCTGAATATATTCAGGAAAAAACGCATACGCCCTTTTTGGCCAAACAAGCAAGCTTGCAAAGGAAATCTGCACTACAATGAAGTCTCACTTCCCCCCGGTTAAAAGGGCCATCTGAAAAAAGTGTAAAATCCAGAAAGGCAGGACAGGCCATGGAGAACTGGGAGCCTTGTTATGCTGAAGGGCGGGATGTAAATTGCCAACAAACACTCGGGAGAAATGTATGGTGTTTCCTGAAACATCTAAAAAACAAAGCAACAGAGCCTAGGGCACTGCCACTTATGGTCCTATAGCTTAGGGAATTTAAAATCAAAAAGACACAGCCACCCCAAAGTTTGGGACGCCTGTGTTTACAAGAACCTCGTTTACAGTACAAGTTCAACATCGCAGAAATTGAAAAATGGATAAAGAAGTTGTGGTATTTACTTACAAAGCAATATCACTCAGCAATGAAATCTGTGTCATCAGGCCCTTAGCAGCACAATGAGTGGATTCAGGTATGATGATTCTAACTGAAATAAGTCACACAGAAAAAGAAACATCATAAGATATCAGTAATACACGGAATGGAAACTTGGCTACACAGGAACTGAATTACAGAACAGAACAGGGTCTCAAATTTAGAAAACCAACTTATGCTTGCTTAAGGGGAAAGGTGAGTTGGGGTGCTGCATAAAACCAGAGATTGAAATGAGCACAGATAAAGTTCCTTAAGCCAAATATGGAATAGACAAGAGCTACTCCTTGCTCAACGAAATGGACTCAACACCCCATATTAAACGCCTAAGAATGTACCTGACTAGTAAGTATCTTAAAACCTATGGATTGCTATGTCTCCGAAAGAGAATCAAGCATGTGTACAGGGGCATAAACGCAGCAGTGATAGGATTGGTGAGGTTCGGTGAGCAAATGAAGACCCTTTGAAGTCATATTGCATGGTACCCATTCCACGGGTTTCAAATACACAGGTTTAAGGTATTCTTCCTTCAACTAAAAGATGCATGTGGAACCCAAGAATGATCAACTATGTGAACGGGAGACGTGTTCAAATATGTCTCAGTTTTCCTCCCCTGGTACTCGGGTGCAACATTCCAGACGCTTTACTAACACTCTCCCCACTTGGAGAGTCAGCGCCTTTAACCTCCTGTTTGGCCCAGTTTGCAATTTCTGCGGAAGATGAACAGGAATAGCGAGAACCAATGAGAGACTAGCTGGAGGTGTCTGGACGGGCAAATTTAACTCTCATTTCCCACCAGGAAGAGGAAATAACCAAAGGCTCAGCGTGTCGTGCCAGAACCAGATTAGGGCCTGAAGCCATCCTGCGGTGTTGCGGCCAGGTCACAAGAAAGCGAGTTGAAGAAAGGAGCTCAGGGGCACTGTAATTCACAAACCTGCAGAGTTATAAATGACAGCTATCGTCCAAAAATAGACTGAAGTAAGGCTGCCAAGAGGACTTGAAAGCGGGGCAGAATTGCAGGATACCGATTTCAGGAGGTAGACTGGAATTGCATTGAAAGCACAGGAAAAGAGGCAGAACGTCCACAATGATGCACTTTGCCAAAAGGGCATATGCGTTTTTTCCTGAATATATTCAGGAAAAAACGCATACGCCCTTTTTGGCCAACCAAGCAAGCTTGCAAAGGAAATCTGCACTACAATGAAGTCTCACTTCCCCCCGGTCAAAAGGGCCATCAGAATAAAGTGTAAAATCCAGAAAGGCAGGACAGGCCATGGAGAAATGGGAGCCTTGTTATGCTGATGGGCGAGATGTAAATTGCCAACAGACACTCGGGAGAAGTGTATGGTGTTTCCTGAAACATCTAAAAAACAAAGCAACAGAGCCTAGGGCACTTCCACTTATGGTCCTATAGCTTAGGGAAATTAATATCAAAAAGACACAGCAACCCCAAAATTTGGGACGGCTCTTTTTACAGGAATCTCTTCTACAGCACAAGTTAAATATCCCAGAGAGCAAATAATGGATAAAGAAGTTGCGGTACTTCTGTACAACAGAATACCACTCAGCAATGAAATCTATGTCACCAGGCCCGTACCAGCATAATGAGTGGATTGAGGCACGATGATTCTAAGTGAAATAAGTCACACAGAAAAAGAAACATCATAAGGTATCACTAATACACGGAATGTGAACTTGGCTACACATGAACTGAATTACAAAACAGAACAGGGTCTCAAGTTTAGAAAACCAACTTATGCCTGCTTAAGGGGGAAGGTGAGTTGGGGTGCTGCATAAAAGCAGAGTTTGAAATTAGCACAGATACCGTTCCATAAGCCAAATATGTAATAGACAAGAGCTACCCCTTGCTCAACGAAATGGATTCAACAATGAGGTATCACCTCACACCTGGTAGAATAGGCATCATTGAAAATCTACAAACAAAAAATGCTGGAAAGGGTGTGGAGAAAAGGAACCCTCTTCCACTATTGTTGGGAGTATAAATTGATACAGTCATTATGGAGAACAATATGGAATTTCTTAAGAAACTAACAATAGAATTACCATATGATACAGCAATCCCAGTACTGGACATATACCCAGACAAAACCATAAATCAAAAAGAGTCATTCACCGCAATGTTCATTGCATCACTATTTACAATATCGAGGTAATGGAAGCAACCTAAATGCCCACAGACAGACGAATGCATAAAGCTGTGGTACATATATAAAATGGAATATTACTAAGCCATGAAAAGGAATGAAATTGGGTCATTTGTAGAGACGTCGATGGATCTAGAGACTGTCATACAGAGTGAAGTAAGTCAGAAAGAGAAAAACAAATCTTGTATATTCATGCATATATGTGGAACCTAGAAAAACTGTACAGATTAACCATTTTGCAAGGCATAAACAGAGCAACAGATGTAGACAACAAACGTATGGACAACAAGGGGGGAAAGCTGTTGGGGGGGTGGTGGTGGGAGGAGTTGAGAGACTGGGATTGGCATGTATACATTTATATGTATAAAATAGATAACCAATAAGAACCTGCTGTATAAAAATATAAAATAAAATTCAAAATTAAAAAGAAGTAAAATTTAAAAAATAAAACAGAAAAAACAATTATTCCCTGCACATACATGTATTTATATGAATAAATTATTTCCATGCTTATATCTGTAAATACAAAAAAGAGGAATAAAATCTACCTTGAACCAAAAACGAAAAAGAGAAAAAAAACACAGAACCCACCAGTTCCACAGAGGAAAACCGTATCAGGGCACTTGCTCCAGTTGTAAACAATTCTGAAGTTGGTCAGTGGTGGGGAATCGTCTCCCATTCAGCCAGCAGCCCCCACGCAACAAGCGTCCTCATTGCAAAGCTGGGGCACCGTGCCGAGGCATCTGTGAGTAAACGTGAGCTGAGCCCCAGGCCAGTTGCTGCTGAACTATTCCCACCCGTCCCAGGTAAAACACCTGAATATATACAAGGACTTGAAAGCCTAGAGGAAGGGCCATAGAGCCACACGAGTGACAGCATGCCGGCCGACTTGGTGCCTGCAGGCCAGCCAGGATGGTCCTGGCCCTGGGTGCTCTTCTGGAAGATTTCCATTTCCCTGCCTGAGATACCCGTCCTGTCCCTGCCCCCACTGCTTTTTTCCTTCCTCACCTCTGCCCAGGGAGAAATTCCAGCAGCAGGTATGGGTGACACATCCTCTTCTTTAGCAGGTGGCAGCCTGGCAACTGCTGCAGAAAGTCCAGCAGAGCCCCACTCACACTGGGCCACCCACAAAGCCGTGGCCTCTCACTCCCTCCCACCAGCCCAGCCCCGAGACTGCTGACAGGGCAGAGAAAATGGCGTCAGGCACGGCTGCAGGGGCTCTTGCTGCCTGGAGTGGTATTTATATTGATCTCAACCCAGGCACACCTGGGGAGGGCTGGCCGGCACGGTAAGGCTGCCCAGGTCAGCCAATCATCACCCCTCAGGGGCTCACAGTTGCAGAAAATGGAACTTGCTGAACCGGCCAGGTCCAAGGAACAGGTGTGGGCTCCTGAGAGTCAGGATAGACAAGGGGCTGCAGCTTTGGCTTGTTTTCTAATCATTTTATCTGGCCCATGAGTGGGAGACAACTTCAAGAAAACCCTCTCCTAATGAGAGGAACCCAGGAGTCAGGCAGAGGAGGGGTGGGTGGTGGTTGGAGACAGAGGCCTGGTGCCCCGGGTGCAGTGGAAGTCTCTGGAAGACCAGGTGGAGGGAGGCCTCACGGAGTGATGCCCAGGGTCACAGACCTGTCGCAGCTGCTGTTTGTTAGTTCAAGTCCTGCTCTGAGGTGCTCTGTGTCAGCTCTGAGCGACAGGTGAGCTGGGGGTGCTCTGCAATGAAGGCTATGTGCACGGTTCCTGTGTGCCCAGCCCTGCCACGGTACCTGCAAGGGTAGCTCTGTATCCTGGGAGGGGCCTGACCACGAGAGCCCCGAGGGCTGGGGTGGGGGTGGGGTACCTGCCCAGGTGAGCTCCATATTCTGGGATTGGTCTGACCACGAGAGCCCCATGGGCTGCTGGGGACCTGGTAAAGGATGTCAGGACAGTCAGTGAAGCCACCGAGGATATACCTCCAGTTGCTCCTAATTCCTACACCCTGCTGGTCATTCTACCAACCACCAGGACATGGTATTCTGTATTAGTCTTCAATGATGCCTTCTTTTGTATTCCATTAGTCCCAGAGTCACAAGAAATTTTGGCTTGTGAGTGGCAGGACTCAACATACAACTAAAACAATACTTCCGGGCCGTCTGGCCCCAAGGGTGCAAAAATTCCCACACCATCTTTGGGGAAAGCTTAGCTAAAGACCTAAAAGTTCTACCTCTGGAAAAGGAAACCCTCCTTCAATATGCAGACGACATTCTGATCACCAGCCCTACTAAGGAGGCCTCTGAACTACCAAGCCAATAAAGGATAGAAGTTGTCCAAGAAAAAGCTCAAATATCACAGACTGCGGTGACCTGCCTGGGCTTCATTCTCACAGAAGGTCAGAGAAGCCCATCCCAGGAAAGGGAAGAAACCATTTTCAGCCTTACCCCTTTCTAAAACTAGAAGACAGCTTAGGGGTTCCTGGGGAGGCCAGGGTTTGCTGCTTCTGGATCCCTAACTACAGTCTACTAGCTGGGCCTCTATATGAAACACTGAAAGGAAAAGATGATGATCCTTTTGAATAGAATCCAGAAGTGGCCTTTCAAGAATGGAAAGAGCAGTCAATTCAGACCCTTGCCCTGGAACTCCCTAATTTAGCTAAACCCTTTGACCTTTACATTCCCGGTGAAAGGTGAATCGCCATTGGAGAATTAGTGCAAAAACTGGGACCACTTGAAATGGAACAATGCAAGAATGCCATCCAGGTAGGATAAACTACGGTCACTAAGGGGCTTGGCCCACTGCCACATCTGGCCAAGATACTGGCGGTATCTAAAAACCTGGAAATCAGCAGCCCAAAAGGCCACCTCCCTCCTAAGGGAAAAGGACACCACGTGGTGATCCTAACCACCAACCATGCCCTGAAGTTGCAGGGTTCGCTCCGTGGGCACACCGACCTCAAGTGAGGAGGCCCTCCAACTCCAACATCCAGAGAGATAACCGGGGGCAACAGGGCACCATGACGACTCGTGTGAACATCACTTGACCTGGAGTTTCTCTCATAAAACAACAAGAGTGTGTCCCAAAAGAGTAGACTACTGCTTGCAGGACTTACTGCACCCAGAGGGGAGCTAATAATCTTGGCGGGGGAACAGTATACCACACTGTCACCATAGAAAAGCCTACAGACACCGTGATGATGGTGGCCAATAAGACCGGCTGGACTCCTGTTTACTTCAAAAGGCTGTTGACTCAGTAGCCATCATGGTCCTTGGTCACCACTGACCCTGGACTGTCTGGGAGTTGAGCGGGCAGGGCTCTGACACCTGGTGCTGTTTGTACGTTAATTCAGGGGCCTAATTGAAGAAAGCGCAGACTACTGGTCAGAGCATCTAGGCTGGCAGAGACGGTCAGCCTAAGGTGGCCGAACAAATGTGGGGCGGGGTGAAACCGGCCCCCACAGCGTCTCTGCACATCTCTTTCCTGGACCCTTAAAGGTCATTAGAATCTATAACACTTCCAATGCTGGTGCTCAGGTGGACGAGCAGGGAGGCAGGGGTCCTGGGGACAATCAACGTCACCGGGAGGCTGCTGGGGAGAAGCTCTGACCCTCGCCCCAGGTTATGAGGGCTCCCAACTCAGCACTCAGCAGTTACAGAAGAAGGGTCTGCACCCTCAGCACTCCAAGAATGAGGAACGGGACAAAAGGCAGAGGAGGGGTTTGTCCCCAGCAAAGCCCATTAAAAATCCCTGGGAGATAAAAATAGAATCTGGGCAATAAAGTCAAGTCTAACCTTTTTTATCCTTTGTGCTTTGTCTAATTTCACGTGCTCCTAGGGTCCCGCATGCAGAGGTTCCACACCCGGCACTTCAGACCAGATTTCCTAGTGCAGAATGGCTGGGTCGACACCTCAGCTCCTGGGGCCCAGTGCAGACTCCACGATATAGAGCCTGAGCTACAGCCAACCCAGCCCTCGAGAGCTCCGCCGCCTCCCTCCCTCCCACTGACTCTGACAGGATCTCTACACAGCAGCCCAGCCCACAGCCCACGGGGTAGTGCATGCTCTCACCTCGCCATTCTCTGATCAAAATATAAAGTTTCCTTTGCTTGTGAACCAAACTCAGTCTCGATCTGTTGGCCCCAATGACACTGGGCAGGGGGACACTTGTTGGGGTCCACTCTGGAGGATCAGTAACAGAAATTGAGACTATTGTAACCTCAATGAACAGATGTGTGAGCCAAACTGTAGTTAACATAGAACAGTGTATAAGGCTCGGGTAAAATAAGATGTTTTTAACACTTCCATTTGATATTTCCATCACTTTTTATAAGCAAGTTCAGTGAAAAGGTTTGTCTTATTTGTCAGGTCAATATTAGAGAAACGAAGTGATTTCTTTCCAAGGATGTACAGCTAATAATCTTGGTTAAACCTTCAATCTTGTTTTAAATGCTTTTCCATTGAAAATGATACCTCTCTTTCAGCTCCCCCATTTCTGAGAAGTATAAAATCTTATAATTTATTATTACCAAAGGGGAAAGGTGGGAGGAGGGATAAATTAACAGTTTGGAATTAACACATACACACTGCTATGTATAAAATAGATCATCAACAAGGAACTACTGTATAGCACAGGGAACTACACTCAACATTTTGCAATAACCTATAAGGGGAAATAATCTGAAAAAGAATAGATATTTTTATTGACATCATCTATCAATGACAGTTAAAGTGTAGCCTAAGGGAAGCTGGTGGTGAGTGCTTCTGACCCTGAAGACTTCAATCATCTAAAGTTTGGACTCTGCCTACTTCCCAAGGCCCTTAATGAACATATGTGTAGCCGTAGCTTAAAAACTTCCCCAGTTTGGGTTTCGGGGAGACACTGATTTTGAAAAAGCCCTGGTGTTCTCCTTACATGAATGGGACTCTTCCTACTGCTAAAACATGTCTGTCACACCCAGAGGATGGTATACCGTCTGATCGGGAAGAGTTTGGAAAAGGCATCTCATCTCCTCATCTCCTGGTGCTCGGGTTCACCCCTCCAGCGTCTTTACTAACAGTCTCCCCACTTGGAGATGTCAGCACTGTCAACATCCTGTTGCGTACAGTTTGGAATTTGTCCAGAGGATGAAGCGGAAGGATGAGGAACAATGAGAGACAAGTCCTAGGTGTTCAGACAGGCACATGTCACTCTAATTTCCAATCAGGAAGACGAATTGACCAAAGGCTAGGGTTGCCCATGGAAACAGTATAGGGCTTGAGGAAATCCCGCTGCTTTGTGGCCAGTTCCCATAAACACGAGTTGAACAATGGAACTCAGGGGCAGTAAAATTCACAAAACTGCAGAGTTGAAAATATCCATCACTGAAAAATGTCTTGAGGAAAGTCAGAGAAAAGGACTTGTAAGCAAGGGAGAATGGCAGGAAAGGGATTTGAGGAGGTAGAAAGGACTCGCCATTAAGCACAAGAAAAGGAGCTGAACATTGCCAACATTGCAGTTGGCCAAAAAGGGTGTATGCGTTCTTTTCTGTATATATTCAAGAAAAGGGCATACACTTTTTTAGCCAACCAAACAGGTGGGCACTGGAAGTCAATACTACAAAAGATATCACTTCGCATCAGTCAGAAGAGCCATCCTCATAAAGCGTAAACAACAGAAATGCAGGACAGGGCAACGAGAAGAGGGAGCCCTGTGAGACTTATAGTGGAAATGTATATTGCCAACGGCCATTCTGGAGAAGTGTATTGTGTTTACTAAAGCATCTAAAAAATGAGCTACAGAGCATAGGGCACTTGCACTCATGGGCGTATATCTTGGGAAAAACAAAAATCGAGAGGACACAGGCACCCCAATGTTTACCCCCTCTCTGTTTAAAAGATCCTCGACTAGGATATAACTTAAATGTCTCTGGAGGGAAAAAATGGATAGAGATGTGGTACTTAGGTAGAGTGGAATATTATTCAGCCTGGAAATCAATGAAATATGGCCAGTTGTAACAACTCCGGAGGAGTTACGTATGATCATTCTAAGTGACAGAATTCAAAAAGAAAAAGACACATATCATAAGATATCACTTAAAGGTGGAATCCAAAATGGCGACACATGAAATAAATTACAAAACAAAAACATAGTCAAATATGTAGAAAACACGCATAAGGCTGCTAAACGGGAAAGGTGGGGAGGGGTGAGGCATCATCCAGGAGGTTGAAATTAGCAAAGATACCATTCCAAATACCAAACTGATAATCAACAAGGCCTACACGGTAGCTAAAAGAACTGCACTCAGCACACTCAAGTCACCGGAAAAGAATATATACGACTGGTAAGAATCTGAAAAAGAATTTATTGATGTCTCTCTGTACGCGAATCAAGTGGATGTACAGCAGCAAGAAACAGAGCTTTGAAAATCAGCTGTAACCAATATAGTAATAAATTGAAAAAAATAAACGACAGAGAGACAGAGAAAACCTCTTACAACTTTTCCTCAGGGACGGTGATGCAACATGGATTGAACACATCTAGACCCACAGCAGGATGAGACATAAGGCTGGAAACTGTTTGCGCTAAGAGAAATGTGAGGTTGGGTGAGGAAATGCACACCCTTTAAAGTAATACTACCTGGTACCCATTCAATGGGTCCCAAATCTGCAGGTTCAAGGGATCTTCCTACAGCTAAAACATGCATGGAAAACCCAGAGGACTGTACACCATGTGATCGGGAGATGTGTCTAAAATGCACCTCATTTATCCTCTCCTGGTGCTCCTGTTCACCATTCCAGCCACGCTACTTAGAATCTCCCCACTTGGAGAATCAGCACATTTAAACTTCTGTTTCACACATTTTGCAAATTGTGAGGAGGATGAACGGGAAGAGGGGGAACCAATGAGAGAAGAGTTGTAGGGGTTTGGACGGGCACATATCACTCTAATTTCCCATTAAGAATAAGAATTAAAGAAAGGCTCAGCCTGCCTCGCCGGAGCCAAAATAGGGCCTGAAGCAATCCTGCGGGTTTGAGGCCAGCTCACAAAAGAGCAACTTAAAAAATGGAGCTCAGGGTCACTGCAATTCACAAACCTGCAGAGTTATAAATGAAAACTAACGTCCAAAAATATGTTGAGGTAAGGCAAAGAAGAGGATCTGAATGCAAGACAGAATTGCAAGAAACAGATTTCAAGAGATAGATTGGACTCGTCTTTAACGCACATGAAAAGCGGCAGAATTTCGACAATGATGCAGTTGGCCCAAAAGGGCGTATGCGTTTTTTCCTGATTATATCCAGGAAAAAACGCATACGCACTCTATGGGCAACGAAGCAAGCAAGCAATGCAAATGTGCACAACAAAGAAGTCTCACTTCCCACCGGTCAAAAGGGCCATCCTAAAAAATTGTAAAAACCAGAAATGCAGGACAGGCCATGGAGAACAGGGAGCCTTTATACGCTGATGGGCAGTGTGTGAACTGCCGAGAGCCACTCTGGAGAAGTGTATGGTGGTTCCTAAATCATCTAAAAAACAGAGCTACAGAGCATAGGACACTTCCAATCATGGGAGTATATCTAGGGAAGTCTAAAAATCAACAAGACACAAGCACACCACAGTTTAGGGCTACTCTGTTTACAAGAACCTCAACTTCAGTACACCTTAAATATCCCAGGAAAGAGAACAATGGATAAAGAAGATGTGGTACTTATGTACAATGGAATATCTCTTCACCATGAAATCAATGTAATAAGGCTAGTAGAAGGATAAAGAGTGGATTTAGGTCCGATAATACTACTTGAAATAAGTCAAACAGAAAAAGAAACATATCATAAGATATCACTTATAGAGGGAGGGTAAATATGGCTGCACAAGAAATGAATTACAGAACAGAACAGTGTCTCACATTTAGAAAACACACTTATGTCAGCTTAAGGGGAAAGGAGAGGTGGGGTGATGCATAAAACCAGAGTTTGAAATTAGCACAGATACCGTTCAATAAACCAAATAGGTATTAGACAAGATCTACACCTTGCTCAATGAACAGGCCTCAACACACCCTATACACCGCAGAGAAATATATCTGAGGAATAAGAATCTTAAAACCCATGTATTGATATATCTCCATAAGGGAATCGAGTGTGTGCAGAGCGGCACAAACACAGCAGTGAAAAGGAGCTAAACCCCATTATAGAAATAAATTTTAAAAACAAAACGCTGAAACAATGAAAGAGAGAAAAATTCTTACAAAATTTGCTCAGGGGCTGTGATGCAACCTGGATTGACCACATATAAACCCACAGCTGGATAAGACATAAGGCTGGACACTTGGGGCTGACAGGATTGGTGAGCTTTGGTGAGCAACTGCCGAAAGTTTAATGCAATACTTCATGCTACTCAGTCCAAGGGTCCCAACACTCCAGGTTGAAGGGAATCTTCCTACAGCTAAACCATGCTTGGGAAACCCAGCGACTGGTATACCATATGATCGGGAAAGGTTTCTAAAACGCACCTCATTTATCCTCTCCTGGGGCTCCGGATCGACATTCCAGCCGCTTTACTAACAACATCCCCACATGGAGTCAATGCCTTTAAGTTCTGGTATCGCACAGTCTGCAGTTAGTGCAGAGGATGAATGGGAATAGGGGGAACCAGTGAGAAACTAGCTGTAGCGGTTTCAATGGGCACATGTCACTCTAATATCACATCAGTAAGAAGAATTAACCAAAGGCACAGCAAGGTGCCCCAGAAGAAAAATAGGGCTTCAAGGAATCCTGTGGTTATGGGGCAATACCACAAAAATAAGAGCTAAAAAATGGAGCTAAGGGCCACTGCAATTCAAAAACCTGCAGAGTTATAAAGGCCAACTATTTTTAAAAAATATATTGAGGTAAGGCTATGAAGAGGCATTGAAAGCAAGGCAGAATTGCAGGAAACCGATTTCAGGAGGTAGACTGGAATTGCATTGAAAGCATAGGAAAAGAGGCAGAACGTCCACAATGATGCACTTGGCCAAAAAGGGCGTAAGCGTTTTTTCCTGAATATATTCAGGAAAAAACGCATACGTCCTTTTTGGCCAACCAAGCAAGCTTGCAAAGGAAATCTGCACTACAATGAAGTCTCACTTCCCCCCAGTCAAAAGGGCCATCTGAAAAAAGTGTAAAATCCAGAAAGGCAACAGGCCATTGAGAACTGGGAGCCTTGTTATGCTGATGGGCGGGATGTAAATTGCCAACAACCACTCGGGAGAAGTGTATGGTGTTTCCTGAAACATCTAAAAAACAAAGCAACAGAACCTCGGGCACTTCCACTTATGGTCCTATAGCTTAGGGAAATTAAAATCAAAAAGACACAGCCACCCCAAAGTTTGGAACGGCTCTGTTTACAAGAACCTCGTTTACAGTACAAGTTCAACATCGCAGAAAGTGAAAAATGGATAAGGAAGTTGTGGTATTTACTTACAAAGCAATATCACTCAGCAATGAAATCTGTGTCATCAGGCCCTTAGCAGCACAATGAGTGGATTCAGGTATGATGATTCGAACTGAAATAAGTCACACAGAAAAAGAAACATCATAAGATATCAGTAATACACGGAATGTAAACTTGGCTACACAGGAACTGAATTACAGAACAGAACAGGGTCTCAAATTTAGAAAACCAACTTATGCTTGCTTAAGGGTAAAGGTGAGTTGGGGTGCTGCATAAAACCAGAGATTGAAATGAGCACAGATAAAGTTCCTTAAGCCAAATATGGAATAGACAAGAGCTACTCCTTGCTCAACGAAATGGACTCAACACCGCATATTAAACGCCTAAGAATGTACCTGACTTGTAAGTATCTTAAAACCTATGGATTGCTATGTCTCCGAAAGAGAATCAAGCATGTGTACAGGGGCATAAACACAGCAGTGATAGGATTGGAGAGGTTCGGTGAGCAAATGAAGACCCTTTGAAGTCATATTGCATGGTACCCATTCCACGGGTTTCAACTACCCAGGTTTAAGGTATTCTTCCTTCAGCTAAAACATGCATGTGGAACCTAGAGTATGATCAACCATGTGATCGGGAGACGTGTTCAAATATGTCTCAGTTTTCGTACCCTGGTACTCGGGTGCAACATTCCAGACGCTTGACTAACACTCTCCCGACTTGGAGAGTCAGTCCATTTAACCTCCTGTTTGGCCCAGTTTGCAATTTCTGCGGAAGATGAACAGGAATAGCGAGAACCAATGAGAGGCTAGCTGGAGGTGTCTGGACGGGCAAATTTAACTCTCATTTCCCACCAGGAAGAGGAATTAACCAAAGGCTCAGCGTGCCGTGCCGGAACCAGATTAGGGCCTGAAGCCATCCTGCGGTGTTGCGGCCAGCTCACAAGAAAGCGAGTTGAAGAAAGGAGCTCAGGGGCACTGTAATTCACAAACCTGCAGAGTTATAAATGACAGCTATCGTCCAAAAATAGACTGAAGTAAGGCTGCCAAGAGGACTTGAAAGCGGGGCAGAATTGCAGGAAACCGATTTCAGGAGGTAGACTGGAATTGCATTGAAAGCATAGGAAAAGAGGCAGAACGTCCACAATGATGCACTTGGCCAAAAAGGGCGTATGCGTTTTTTCCTGAATATATTCAGGAAAAAACGCATACGCCCTTTTTGGCCAACCAAGCAAGCTTGCAAAGGAAATCTGCACTACAATGAAGTCTCACTTCCCCCCGGTCAAAAGGGCCATCTGAAAAAAGTGTAAAATCCAGAAAGGCAACAGGCCATTGAGAACTGGGAGCCTTGTTATGCTGATGTGCGGGATGTAAATTGCCAACAGACACTAGGGAGAAGTGTATGGTGTTTCCTGAAACATCTAAAAAACAAAGCAACAGAACCTCGGGCACTTCCACTTATGGTCCTATAGCTTAGGGAAATTAAAATCAAAAAGACACAGCCACCCCAAAGTTTGGAACGGCTCTGTTTACAAGAACCTCGTTTACAGTACAAGTTCAACATCGCAGAAAGTGAAAAATGGATAAAGAAGTTGTGGTATTTACTTACAAAGCAATATCACTCAGCAATGAAATCTGTGTCATCAGGCCCTTAGCAGCACAATGAGTGGATTCAGGTATGATGATTCTAACTGAAATAAGTCACACAGAAAAAGAAACATCATAAGATATCAGTAATACACGGAATGTAAACTTGGCTACACAGGAACTGAATTACAGAACAGAACAGGGTCTCAAATTTAGAAAAACAACTTATGCTTGCTTAAGGGGAAAGGTGAGTTGGGGTGCTGCATAAAACCAGAGATTGAAATGAGCACAGATAAAGTTCCTTAAGCCAAATATGGAATAGACAAGAGCTACTCCTTGCTCAACGAATTGGACTCAACACCGCATATTAAACGCCTAAGAATGTACCTGACTAGTAAGTATCGTAAAACCTATGGATTGCTATGTCTCCGAAAGAGAATCAAGCATGTGTACAGGGGCATAAACGCAGCAGTGATAGGATTGGAGAGGTTTGGTGAGCAAATGAAGACCCTTTGAAGTCATATTGCATGGTACCCATTCCACGGGTTTCAACTACCCAGGTTTTAGGTATTCTTCCTTCAGCTAAAACATGCATGTGGAACCCAGAGTATGATCAACCATGTGATCGGGAGACGTGTTCAAATATGTCTCAGTTTTCCTACCCTGGTACTCGGGTGCAACATTCCAGACGCTTTACTAACACTCTCCCCACTTGGAGAGTCAGCGCCTTTAACCTCCTGGTTGGCCCCGTTTGCACTTTCTGCGGAAGATGAACAGGAATAGCGAGAACCAATGAGAGACTAGCTGGAGGTGTCTGGACGGGCAAATTTAACTATCATTTCCCACCAGGAAGAGGAATTAACCAAAGGCTCAGCGTGCCGTGCCGGAACCAGATTAGGGCCTGAAGCCATCCTGCGGTGTTGCAGCCAGCTCACAAGAAAGCGAGTTGAAGAAAGGAGCTCAGGGGCACTGTAATTCACAAACCTGCAGAGTTATAAATGACAGCTATCGTCCAAAAATAGACTGAAGTAAGGCTGCCAAGAGGACTTGAAAGCGGGGCAGAATTGCAGGAAACCGATTTCAGGAGGTAGACTGGAATTGCATTGAAAGCATAGGAGAAGAGGCAGAACGTCCACAATGATGCACTTGGCCAAAAAGGGCGTATGCGTTTTTTCCTGAATATATTCAGGAAAACACGCATACGCCCTTTTTGGCCAACCAAGCAAGCTTGCAAAGGAAATCTGCACTACAATGAAGTTTCACTTCCCCCCGGTCAAAAGGGCCATCTGAAAAAAGTGTAAAATCCAGAAAGGCAGGACAGGCCATGGAGAACTGGGAGCCTTGTTATGCTGATGGGCGGGATGTAAATTGCCAACAGACGCTCGGGAGAAGTGTATGGTGTTTCCTGAAACATCTAAAAAACAAAGCAACAGAGCCTAGGGCACTTCCACTTATGGTCCTATAGCTTAGGGAAATTAAAATCAAAAAGACACAGCCACCCCAAAGTTTGGGACGCCTCTGTTTACAACAACCTCGTTTACCGTACAAGTTCAATATCACAGAAAGTGAAAAATGGATAAAGAACTTGTGGTACTTACGTACAATGCAGTATCACTCAGCAATGAAATCTGTGTCACAAGGCCCTTAGCAGCACAATGAGTGGATTCAGGTATGATGATTCTAACTGAAGTAAGTCACACAGAAAAAGAAACATCATAAGATATCAGTAATACACGGAATGTAAACTTGGCTACACAGGAACTGAATTACAGAACAGAACAGGGTCTCAAATTTAGAAAACCAACTTATGCTTGCTTAAGGGGAAAGGTGAGTTGGGGTGCTGCATAAAACCAGAGATTGAAATGAGCACAGATAAAGTTCCTTAAGTCAAATATGGAATAGACAAGAGCTACTCCTTGCTCAACGAAATGGACTCAACACCGCATATTAAATGCCTAAGAATGTACCTGACTAGTAAGTATCGTAAAACCTATGGATTGCTATGTCTCCAAAAGAGAATCAAGCATGTGTACAGGGGCATAAACGCAGCAGTGATAGGATTGGAGAGGTTCGGTGAACAAATGAAGACCCTTTGAAGTCATATTGCATGGTACCCATACACGGGTCTTAACTCTCCAGGTTTAAGGTATTCTTCCTTCAGCTAAAACATGCATGTGGAACCCAAGTATGATCAACCATGTGAACGGGAGACGTGTTCAAATATGTCTCAGTTTTCCTCCCCTGGTACTCGGGTGCAACATTCCAGACACTTTACTAACACTCTCCCCACTTGGAGAGTCAGCGCCTTTAACCTCCTGTTTGGCCCAGTTTGCAATTTCTGTGGAAGATGAACAGGAATAGCGAGAACCAATGAGAGACTAGCTGGAGGTGTCTGGACGGGCAAATTTAACTCTCATTTCCCACCAGGAAGAGGAAATAACCAAAGGCTCAGCGTGCCATGCCAGAACCAGATTAGGGCCTGAAGCCATCCTGCGGTGTTGCGGCCAGCTCAAAAGAAAGCGAGTTGAAGAAAGGAGCTCAGGGGCACTGTAATTCACAAACCTGCAGAGTTATAAATGACAGCTATCGTCCAAAAATAGACTGAAGTAAGGCTGCCAAGAGGACTTGAAAGCGGGGCAGCATTGCAGGAAACCGATTTCAGGAGGTAGACTGGAATTGCATTGAAAGCATAGGAAAAGAGGCAGAACGTCCACAATGATGCACTTGGCCAAAAAGGGCGTATGCGTTTTTTCCTGAATATATTCAGGAAAAAACGCATATGCCCTTTTTGGCCAACCAAGCAAGCTTGCAAAGGAAATCTGCACTACAATGAAGTCTCACTTCCCCCCGGTCAAAAGGGCCATCTGAAAAAAGTGTAAAATCCAGAAAGGCAGGACAGGCCATGGAGAACTGGGAGCCTTGTTATGCTGATGGGCGGGATGTAAATTGCCAACAACCACTCGGGAGAAGTGTATGGTGTTTCCTGAAACATCTAAAAAACAAAGCAACAG
The DNA here is from genome assembly GCF_951394435.1 of Stenella coeruleoalba. Lineage (NCBI taxonomy): Eukaryota > Metazoa > Chordata > Mammalia > Artiodactyla > Delphinidae > Stenella > Stenella coeruleoalba. The sequence goes on from NW_027646078.1 coordinate 283,562, forward strand.
AGCCTAGGGCACTTCCACTTATGGTCCTATAGCTTAGGGAATTTAAAATCAAAAAGACACAGCCACCCCAAAGTTTGGAACGGCTCTGTTTACAAGAACCTCGTTTACAGTACAAGTTCAACATCGCAGAAAGTGAAAAATGGATAAAGAAGTTGTGGTATTTACTTACAAAGCAATATCACTCAGCAATGAAATCTGTGTCATCAGGCCCTTAGCAGCACAATGAGTGGATTCAGGTATGATGATTCGAACTGAAATAAGTCACACAGAAAAAGAAACATCATAAGATATCAGTAATACACGGAATGTAAACTTGGCTACACAGGAACTGAATTACAGAACAGAACAGGGTCTCAAATTTAGAAAACCAACTTATGCTTGCTTAAGGGGAAAGGTGAGTTGGGGTGCTGCATAAAACCAGAGATTGAAATGAGCACAGATAAAGTTCCTTAAGCCAAATATGGAATAGACAAGAGCTACTCCTTGCTCAACGAAATGGACTCAACACCGCATATTAAACGCCTAAGAATGTACCTGACTAGTAAGTATCGTAAAACCTATGGATTGCTATGTCTCCGAAAGAGAATCAAGCATGTGTACAGGGGCATAAACGCAGCAGTGATAGGATTGGAGAGGTTCGTGAGCAAATGAACACCCTTTGAAGTCATATTGCATGGTACCCATTTCACGGGTCTCAACTCTCCAGATTTAAGGTATTCTTCCTTCAGCTAAAACATGCATGTGGAACCAAGAGTATGATCATCCGTGTGAACGGGAGACGTGTTCAACTATGTGTCAGTTTTTGTACCCTGGTACTCGGGTGCAACATTCCAGACGCTTTACTAACACTCTCCCGACTTGGAGAGTCAGTGCCTTTAACCTCCTGTTTGGCCCAGTTTGCAATTTCTGCGGAAGATGAACAGGAATAGCGAGAACCAATGAGAGACTAGCTGGAGGTGTCTGGACGGGCAAATTTAACTCTCATTTCCCACCAGGAAGAGGAAACAACCAAAGGCTCAGCGTGCCGTGCCGGAACCAGATTAGGGCCTGAAGCCATCCTGTGGTGTTGCGGCCAGGTCACAAGAAAGCTAGTTGAAGAAAGGAGCTCAGGGGCACTGTAATTCACAAACCTGCAGAGTTATAAATGACAGCTATCGTCCAAAAATAGACTGAACTAAGCCTGCCAAGAGGACTTGAAAGCGGGGCAGAATTGCAGGAAACCGATTTCAGGAGGTAGACTGGAATTGCATTGAAAGCATAGGAAAAGAGGCAGAACGTCCACAATGATGCACTTGGCCAAAAAGGGCGTATGCGTTTTTTCCTGAATATATTCAGGAAAACACGCATACGCCCTTTTTGGCCAACCAAGCAAGCTTGCAAAGGAAATCTGCACTACAATGAAGTCTCACTTCCCCCCGGTCAAAAGGGCCATCTGAAAAAAGTGTAAAATCCAGAAAGGCAGGACAGGCCATGGAGAACTGGGAGCCTTGTTATGCTGATGGGCGGGATGTAAATTGCCAACAACCACTCGGGAGAAGTGTATGGTGTTTCCTGAAACATCTAAAAAACAAAGCAACAGAACCTAGGGCACTTCCACTTATGGTCCTATATCTTAGGGAAATTAAAATCAAAAAGACACAGCCACCCCAAAGTTTGGAACGGCTCTGTTTACAAGAACCTCGTTTACAGTACAAGTTCAACATCGCAGAAAGTGAAAAATGGATAAAGAAGTTGTGGTATTTACTTACAAAGCAATATCACTCAGCAATGAAATCTGTGTCATCAGGCCCTTAGCAGCACAATGAGTGGATTCAGGTATGATGATTCTAACTGAAATAAGTCACACAGAAAAGAAACATCATAAGATATCAGTAATACACGGAATGTAAACTTGGCTACACAGGAACTGAATTACAGAACAGAACAGGGTCTCAAATTTAGAAAACCAACTTATGCTTGCTTAAGGGGGAAGGTGAGTTGGGGTGCTGCATAAAACCAGAGATTGAAATGAGCAAAGATAAAGTTCCTTAAGCCAAATATGGAATAGACAAGAGCTACTCCTTGCTCAACGAAATGGACTCAACACCGCATATTAAACGCCTAAGAATGTACCTGTCTAGTAAGTATCTTAAAACCTATGGATTGCTATGTCTCCAAAAGAGAATCAAGCATGTGTACAGGGGCATAAACGCAGCAGTGATAGGATTGGAGAGGTTCGTGAGCAAATGAAGACCCTTTGAAGTCATATTGCATGGTACCCATTACACGGGTCTCAACTCTCCAGGTTTAAGGTATTCTTCCTTCAGCTAAAACATGCATGTGGAACCAAGAGTATGATCATCCGTGTGAACGGGAGACGTGTTCAACTATGTCTCAGTTTTTGTACCCTGGTACTCGGGTGCAACATTCCAGACGCTTTACTAACACTCTCCCCACTTGGAGAGTCAGTCCCTTTAACCTCCTGTTTGGCCCAGTTTGCAATTTCTGCGGAAGATGAACAGGATTAGCGAGAACCAATGAGAGACTAGCTGGAGGTGTCTGGACGGGCAAATTTAACTCTCATTTCCCACCAGGAAGAGGAAATAACCAAAGGCTCAGCGTGCCGTGCCGGAACCAGATTAGGGCCTGAAGCCATCCTTCGGTGTTGCGGCCAGGTCACAAGAAAGCGAGTTGAAGAAAGGAGCTCAGGGGAACTGTAATTCACAAACCTGCAGAGTTATAAATGACAGCTATCATCCAAAAATATACTGAAGTAAGCCTGCCAAGAGGACTTGAAAGCGGGGCAGAATTGCAGGAAACCGATTTCAGGAGGTAGACTGGAATTGCATTGAAAGCATAGGAAAAGAGGCAGAACGTCCACAATGATGCACTTGGCCAAAAAGGGCGTATGCGTTTTTTTCTGAATATATTCAGGAAAAAACGCATACGCCCTTTTTGGCCAACCAAGCAAGCTTGCAAAGGAAATCTGCACTACAATGAAGTCTCACTTCCCCCCGGTCAAAAGGGCCATCTGAAAAAACTGTAAAATCCAGAAAGGCAGGACAGGCCATGGAGAACTGGGAGCCTTGTTATGCTGATGGGCGGGATGTAAATTGGCAACAACCACTCCGGAGAAGTGTATGGTGTTTCCTGAAACATCTAAAAAACAAAGCAACAGAACCTAGGGCGCTTCCACTTATTGTCCTATAACTTAGGGAAATTAAAATCAAAAAGACACAGCCACCCCAAAGTTTGGAACGGCTCTGTTTACAAGAACCTCGTTTACCGTACAAGTTCAATATCACAGAAAGTGAAAAATGGATAAAGAACTTGAGGTACTTACGTACAATGCAGTATCACTCAGCAATGAAATCTATGTCATCAGGCCCGTCGCAGCATAATGAGTGGATTCAGGTACGATGATACTAACTGAAATAAGTCACACAGAAAAAGAAACATCATAAGATATCAGTAATACACGGAATGTAAACTTCGCTACACAGGAACTGAATTACAGAACAGAACAGGGTCTCAAATTTAGAAAAACAACTTATGCTTGCTTAAGGGTAAAGGTGAGTTGAGGTGCTGCATAAAACCAGAGATTGAAATGAGCACAGATAAAGTTCCTTAAGTCAAATATGGAATAGACAAGAGCTACTCCTTTCTCAACGAAATGGACTCAACACCGCATATTAAACGCCTAAGAATGTACCTGACTAGTAAGTATCTTAAAACCTATGGATTGCTATGTCTCCGAAAGAGAATCAAGCATGTGTACAGGGGCATAAACGCAGCAGTGATAGGATTGGAGAGGTTCGTGAGCAAATGAAGACCCTTTGAAGTCATATTGCATGGTACCCATTCCACGGGTCTCAACTCTCCAGGTTTAAGGTATTCTTCCTTCAGCTAAAACATGCATGTGGAACCCAGAGTATGATCAACCATGTGAACGGGAGACGTGTTCAAATATGTCCCAGTTTTCCTCCCCTGGTACTCGGGTGCAACATTCCAGACGCTTTACTAACACTCTCCCGACTTGGAGAGTCAGCGCCTTTAACCTCCTGTTTGGCCCAGTTTGCAATTTCTGCGGAAGATGAACAGGAATAGCGAGAACCAATGAAAGACAAGCTGGAGGTGTCTGGACGGGCAAATTTAACTCTCATTTCCCACCAGGAAGAGGAAATAACCAAAGGCTCAGCGTGCCGTGCCGGAACCAGATTAGGGCCTGAAGCCATCCTGCGGTGTTGCGGCCAGGTCACAAGAAAGCAAGTTGAAGAAAGTAGCTCAGGGGCACTATAATTCACAAACCTGCAGAGTTATAAATGACAGCTATCGTCCAAAAATAGACTGAAGTAAGGCTGCCAAGAGGACTTGAAAGCGGGGCAGAATTGCAGGAAACCGATTTCAGGAGGTAGACTGGAATTGCATTGAAAGCATAGGAAAATAGGCAGAACGTCCACAATGATGCACTTGGCCAAAAAGGGTGTATGCGTTTTTTCCTGAATATATTCAGGAAAAAACGCATACGCCCGTTTTGGCCAACCAAGCAAACTTGCAAAGGAAATCTGCACTACAATGAAGTCTCACTTCCCCCTGGTCAAAAGGGCCATCTGAAAAATGTGTAAAATCCAGAAAGGCAGGACAGGCCATGGAGAACTGGGAGCCTTGTTATGCTGATGGGCGGGATGTAAATTGCCAACAGACACTCGGGAGAAGTGTATGGTGTTTCCTGAAACATCTAAAAAACAAAGCAACAGAGCCTAGGGCACTGCCACTTATGGTCCTATAGCTTAGGGAAATTAAAATCAAAATGACACAGCCACCCCAAAGTTTGGGACACCTCCGTTTACAAGAACCTCGTTTACCGTACAAGTTCAATATCACAGAAAGTGAAAAATGGATAAAGAACTTGAGGTACTTACGTACAATGCAGTATCACTCAGCAATGAAATCTATGTCATCAGGCCCGAAGCAGCATAATGAGTGGATTCAGGTACGATGATTCTAACTGAAATAAGTCACACAGAAAAAGAAACATCATAAGATATCACTAATACACGGAATGTAAACTTGGCTACACAGGAACTGCATTCCAAAACAGAACAGGGTCTCAAATTTAGAAAACCAACTTATGCTTGCTTAAGGGGAAAGGTGAGTTGGGGTGCTGCATAAAACCAGAGATTGAAATGAGCACAGATAAAGTTCCTTAAGCCAAATATGGAATAGACAAGAGCTACTCCTTGCTCAACGAAATGGACTCAACACCCCATATTAAACGCCTAAGAATGTACCTGACTAGTAAGTATCTTAAAACCTATGGATTGCTATGTCTCCGAAAGAGAATCAAGCATGTGAACAGGGGCATAAACGCAGCAGTGATAGGATTGGAGAGGTTCGGTGAGCAAATGAAGACCCTTTGAAGTCATATTGCATGGTACCCATTCCACGGGTTTCAACTACCCAGGTTTTAGGTATTCTTCCTTCAGCTAAAACATGCATGTGGAACCCAGAGTATGATCAACCATGTGATCGGGAGACGTGTTCAAATATGTCTCAGTTTTCGTACCCTGGTACTCGGGTGCAACATTCCAGTCGCTTTACTAACACTCTCCCGACTTGGAGAGTCAGTCCCTTTAACCTCCTGTTTGGCCCAGTTTGCAATTTCTTCGGAAGATGAACAGGAATAGCGAGAACCAATGAGAGACTAGCTGGAGGTGTCTGGACGGGCAAATTTAACTCTCATTTCCCACCAGGAAGAGGAATTAACCAAAGGCTCAGCGTGCCGTGCCGGAACCAGATTAGGGCCTGAAGCCATCCTGCGGTGTTGCGGCCAGGTCACAAGAAAGCGAGTTGAAGAAAGGAGCTCAGGGGCACTGTAATTCACAAACCTGCAGAGTTATAAATGACAGCTATCGTCCAAAAATAGACTGAAGTAAGGCTGCCAAGAGGACTTGAAAGCGGGGCAGAATTGCAGGAAACCGATTTCAGGAGGTAGACTGGAATTGCATTGAAAGCATAGGAAAAGAGGCAGAACGTCCACAATGATGCACTTGGCCAAAAAGGGCGTATGCGTTTTTTCCTGAATATATTCAGGAAAAAACGCATACGCCCTTTTTGGCCAACCAAGCAAGCTTGCAAAGGAAATCTGCACTACAATGAAGTCTCACTTCCCCCCGGTCAAAAGGGCCATCTGAAAAAAGTGTAAAATCCAGAAAGGCACGACAGGCCATGGAGAACTGGGAGCCTTCTTATGCTGATGGGCGGGATGTAAATTGCCAACAGCCACTCTGGAGAAGTGTATGGTGTTTCCTGAAACATCTAAAAAACAAAGCAACAGAGCCTAGGGCACTTCCACTTATGGTCCTATAGCTTAGAGAAATTAAAATCAAAAAGACACAGCCACCCCAAAGTTTGGGACCCCTCCGTTTACAAGAACCTCGTTTACAGTACAAGTTCAACATCGCAGAAAGTGAAAAATGGATAAAGAAGTTGTGGTATTCACTTACAAAGCAATATCACTCAGCAATGAAATCTGTGTCATCAGGCCCTTAGCAGCACAATGAGTGGATTCAGGTATGATGATTCTAACTGAAATAAGTCACACAGAAGAAGAAACATCATAAGATATCAGTAATACACGGAATGTAAACTTGGCTACACAGGAACTGAATTACAGAACAGAACAGGGTCTCAAATTTAGAAAACCAACTTATGCTTGCTTAAGGGGAAAGGTGAGTTGGGGTGCTGCATAAAACCAGAGATTGAAATGAGCACAGATAAAGTTCCTTAAGCCAAATATGGAATAGACAAGAGCTACTCCTTGCTCAACGAAATGGACTCAACACCGCATATTAAACGCCTAAGAATGTACCTGACTAGTAAGTATCTTAAAACCTATGGATTGCTATGTCTCCGAAAGAGAATCAAGCATGTGTACAGGGGCATAAACGCAGCAGTGATAGGATTGGAGAGGTTCGGTGAGCAAATGAAGACCCTTTGAAGTCATATTGCATGGTACCCATTCCACGGGTTTCAACTACCCAGGTTTTAGGTATTCTTCCTTCAGCTAAAACATGCATGTGGAACACAGAGTATGATCAACCATGTGATCGGGAGAAGTGTTCAAATATGTCTCAGTTTTCGTACCCTGGTACTCGGGTGCAACATTCCAGATGCTTTACTAACACTCTCCCCACTTGGAGAGTCAGCGCCTTTAACCTCCTGTTTGGCCCAGTTTGCAATTTCTGCGGAAGATGAACAGGAATAGCGAGAACCAATGAGAGACTAGCTGGAGGTGTCTGGACGGGCAAATTTAACTCTCATTTCCCACCAGGAAGAGGAAATAACCAAAGGCTCAGCGTGCCATGCCGGAACCAGATTAGGGCCTGAAGCCATCCTGCGGTGTTGCGGCCAGCTCAAAAGAAAGCGAGTTGAAGAAAGGAGCTCAGGGGCACTGTAATTCACAAACCTGCAGAGTTATAAATGACAGCTATCGTCCAAAAATAGACTGAAGTAAGGCTGCCAAGAGGACTTGAAAGCGGGGCAGAATTGCAGGAAACCGATTTCAGGAGGTAGACTGGAATTGCATTGAAAGCATAGGAAAAGAGGCAGAACGTCCACAATGATGCACTTGGCCAAAAAGGGCGTATGCGTTTTTTCCTGAATATATTCAGGAAAAAACGCATACGCCCTTTTTGGCCAACCAAGCAAGCTTGCAAAGTAAATCTGCACTACAATGAAGTCTCACTTCCCCCCGGTCAAAAGGGCCATCTGAAAAAAGTGTAAAATCCAGAAAGGCAGGACAGGACATGGAGAACTGGGAGCCTTGTTATGCTGATGGGCGGGATGTAAATTGCCAACAACCACTCGGGAGAAGTTTATGGTGTTTCCTGAAACATCTAAAAAAGAAAGCAACAGAACCTAGGGCACTTCCACTTATGGTCCTATAGCTTAGGGAAATTAAAATCAAAAAGACACAGCCACCCCAAAGTTTGGAATGGCTCTGTTTACAAGAACCTCGTTTACAGTACAAGTTCAACATCGCAGAAAGTGAAAAATGGATAAAGAAGTTGTGGTATTTACTTACAAAGCAATATCACTCAGCAATGAAATCTGTGTCATCAGGCCCTTAGCAGCACAATGAGTGGATTCAGGTATGATGATTCTAACTGAAATAAGTCACACAGAAAAAGAAACATCATAAGATATCAGTAATACACGGAATGTAAACTTGGCTACACAGGAACTGAATTACAGAACAGAACAGGGTCTCAAATTTAGAAAACCAACTTATGCTTGCTTAAGGGTAAAGGTGAGTTTGGGTGCTGCATAAAACCAGAGATTGAAATGAGCACAGATAAAGTTCCTTAAGCCAAATATGGAATAGACAAGAGCTACTCCTTGCTCAACGAAATGGACTCAACACCGCATATTAAACGCCTAAGAATGTACCTGACTAGTAAGTATCTTAAAACCTATGGATTGCTATGTCTCCGAAAGAGAATCAAGCATGTGTACAGGGGAATAAACGCAGCAGTGATAGGATTGGAGAGGTTCGGTGAGCAAATGAAGACCCTTTGAAGTCATATTGCATGGTACCCATTCCACGGGTTTCAACTACCCAGGTTTTAGGTATTCTTCCTTCAGCTGAAACATGCATGTGGAACACAGAGTATGATCAACCATGTGATCGGGAGACGTGTTCAAATATGTCTCAGTTTTCGTACCCTGGTACTCGGGTGCAACATTCCAGATGCTTTACTAACACTCTCCCCACTTGGAGAGTCAGCGCCTTTAACCTCCTGTTTGGCCCAGTTTGCAATTTCTGCGGAAGATGAACAGGAATAGCGAGAACCAATGAGAGACTAGCTGGAGGTGTCTGGACGGGCAAATTTAACTCTCATTTCCCACCAGGAAGAGGAAATAACCAAAGGCTCAGCGTGCCATGCCGGAACCAGATTAGGGCGTGAAGCCATCCTGCGGTGTTGCGGCCAGGTCACAAGAAAGCGAGTTGAAGAAAGGAGCTCAGGGGCACTGTAATTCACAAACCTGCAGAGTTATAAATGACAGCTATCGTCCAAAAATAGACTGAAGTAAGGCTGCCAAGAGGACTTGAAAGCGGGGCAGAATTGCAGGAAACCGATTTCAGGAAGTAGACTGGAATTGCATTGAAAGCACAGGAAAAGAGGCAGAACGTCCACAATGATGCACTTGGCCAAAAAGGGCGTATGCGTTTTTTCCTGAATATATTCAGGAAAAAACGCATACGCCCTTTTTGGCCAACCAAGCAAGCTTGCAAAGGAAATCTGCACTACAATGAAGTCTCACTTCCCCCCGGTCAAAAGGGCCATCTGAAAAAAGTGTAAAATCCAGAAAGGCAACAGGCCATTGAGAACTGGGAGCCTTGTTATGCTGATGGGCGGGATGTAAATTGCCAACAGACACTTGGGAGAAGTTTATGGTGTTTCCTGAAACATCTAAAAAACAAAGCAACAGAGCCTAGGGCACTGCCACTTATGGTCCTATAGCTTAGGGAAATTAAAATCAAAAAGACACAGCCACCCCAAAGTTTGGGACGCCTCTGTTTACAAGAACCTCGTCTACAGTACAAGTTCAACATCGCAGAAAGTGAAAAATGGATAAAGAAGTTGTGGTATTTACTTACAAAGCAATATCACCAAGCAATGAAATCTGTGTCATCAGGCCCTTAGCAGCACAATGACTGGATTCAGGTATGATGATTGTAACTGAAATAAGTCACACAGAAAAAGAAACATCATAAGATATCAGTAATACACGGAATGTAAACTTGGCTACACAGGAACTGAATTACAGAACAGAACATGTTCTCAAATTTAGAAAACCAACTTATGCTTGCTTAAGGGTAAAGGTGAGTTGGGGTGCTGCATAAAACCAGAGATTGAAATGAGCACAGATAAAGTTCCTTAAGTCAAATATGGAATAGACAAGAGCTACTCCTTGCTCAACGAAATGGACTCAACACCGCATATTAAACGCCTAAGAATGTACCTGACTAGTAAGTATCGTAAAACCTATGGATTGCTATGTCTCCAAAAGAGAATCAAGCATGTGTACAGGGGCATAAACGCAGCAGTGATAGGATTGGAGAGGTTCGGTGAGCAAATGAAGACCCTTTGAAGTCATATTGCATGGTACCCATTACACGGGTCTCAACTCTCCAGGTTTAAGGTATTCTTCCTTCAGCTAAAACATGCATGTGGAACCCAAGTATGATCAACCATGTGAACGGGAGACGTTTTCAAATATGTCTCAGTTTTCCTCCCCTGGTACTCGGGTGCAACATTCCAGACTCTTTACTAACACTCTCCCCACTTGGAAGGTCAGCGCCTTTAACCTCCTGTTTGGCCCAGTTTGCAATTTCTGCGGAAGATGAACAGGAATAGCGAGAACCAATGAGAGACTAGCTGGAGGTGTCTGGACGGGCAAATTTAACTCTCATTTCCCACCAGGAAGAGGAAATAACCAAAGGCTCAGTGTGCCGTGCCGGAACCAGATTAGGGCCTGAAGCCATCCTGCGGTGTTGCGGCCAGCTCAAAAGAAAGCGAGTTGAAGAAAGGAGCTCAGGGGCACTGTAATTCACAAACCTGCAGAGTTATAAATGACAGCTATCGTCCAAAAATAGACTGAAGTAAGGCTGCCAAGAGGACTTGAAAGCGGGGCAGAATTGCAGGAAACCGATTTCAGGAGGTAGACTGGAATTGCATTGAAAGCATAGGAAAAGAGGCAGAACGTCCACAATGATGCACTTGGCCAAAAAGGGCGTATGCGTTTTTTCCTGAATATATTCAGGAAAAAACGCATACGCCCTTTTTGGCCAACCAAGCAAGCTTGCAAAGGAAATCTGCACTACAATGAAGTCTCACTTCCCCCCGGTCAAAAGGGCCATCTGAGAAAAGTGTAAAATCCAAAAAGGCAGGACAGGCCATGGAGAACTGGGAGCCTTGTTATGCTGAAGGGCGGGATGTAAATTGCCAACAGCCACTCGGGAGAAGTGTATGGTGTTTCCTGAAACATCTAAAAAACAAAGCAACAGAGCCTAGGGCACTTCCACTTATGGTCCTATAGCTTAGGGAATTTAAAATCAAAAAGACACAGCCACCCCAAAGTTTGGAACGGCTCTGTTTACAAGAACCTCGTTTACAGTACAAGTTCAACATCGCAGAAAGTGAAAAATGGATAAAGAAGTTGTGGTATTTACTTACAAAGCAATATCACTCAGCAATGAAATCTGTGTCATCAGGCCCTTAGCAGCACAATGAGTGGATTCAGGTATGATGATTCTAACTGAAATAAGTCACACAGAAAAAGAAACATCATAAGATATCAGTAATACATGGAATGTAAACTTGGCTACACAGGAACTGAATTACAGAACAGAACAAGTTCTCAAATTTAGAAAAACAACTTATGCTTGCTTAAGGGTAAAGGTGAGTTGGGGTGCTGCATAAAACCAGAGATTGAAATGAGCACAGATAAAGTTCCTTAAGCCAAATATGGAATAGACAAGAGCTACTCCTTGCTCAACGAAATGGACTCAACACCGCATATTAAACGCCTAAGAATGTACCTTACTTGTAAGTATCTTAAAACCTATGGATTGCTATGTCTCCGAAAGAGAATCAAGCATGTGTACAGGGGCATAAACGCAGCAGTGATAGGATTGGAGAGGTTCGGTGAGCAAATGAAGACCCTTTGAAGTCATATTGCATGGTACCCATTCCACGGGTTTCAACTACCCAAGTTTAAGGTATTCTTCCTTCAGCTAAAACATGCATGTGGAACCTAGAGTATGATCAACCATGTGATCGGGAGACGTGTTCAAATATGTCTCAGTTTTCGTACCCTGGTACTCGGGTGCAACATTCCAGACGCTTTACTAACACTCTCCCCACTTGGAGAGTCAGTCCCTTTAAACTCCTGTTTGGCCCAGTTTGCAATTTCTGCGGAAGATGAACAGGAATAGCGAGAACCAATGAGAGACTAGCTGGAGGTGTCTGGACGGGCAAATTTAACTCTCATTTCCCACCAGGAAGAGGAATTAACCAAAGGCTCAGCGTGCCGTTCCGGAACCAGATTAGGGCCTGAAGAAATCCTGCGGTGTTGCGGCCAGCTCAAAAGAAAGCGAGTTGAAGAAAGGAGCTCAGGGGCACTGTAATTCACAAACCTGCAGAGTTATAAATGACAGCTATCGTCCAAAAATAGACTGAAGTAAGGCTGCCAAGAGGACTTGAAAGCGGGGCAGAATTGCAGGAAACCGATTTCAGGAGGTAGACTGGAATTGCATTGAAAGCATAGGAAAAGAGGCAGAACGTCCACAATGATGCACTTGGCCAAAAAGGGCGTATGCGTTTTTTCCTGAATATATTCAGGAAAAAACGCATACGCCCTTTTTGGCCAACCAAGCAAGCTTGCAAAGGAAATCTGCACTACAATGAAGTCTCACTTCCCCCCGGTCAAAAGGGCCATCTGAAAAAAGTGTAAAATCCAGAAAGGCAGGACAGGCCATGGAGAACTGGGAGCCTTGTTATGCTGATGGGCGGGATGTAAATTGCCAACAACCACTCGGGAGAAGTGTATGGTGTTTCCTGAAACATCTAAAAAACAAAGCAACAGAACCTAGGGCACTTCCACTTATGGTCCTATAGCTTAGGGAAATTAAAATCAAAAAGACACAGCCACCCCAAAGTTTGGAACGGCTCTGTTTACAAGAACCTCGTTTACAGTACAAGTTCAACATCGCAGAAAGTGAAAAATGGATAAAGAAGTTGTGGTATTTACTTACAAAGCAATATCACTCAGCAATGAAATCTGTGTAATCAGGCCCTTAGCAGCACAATGAGTGGATTCAGGTATGATGATTCGAACTGAAATAAGTCACACAGAAAAAGAAACATCATAAGATATCAGTAATACACGGAATGTAAACTTGGCTACACAGGAACTGAATTACAGAACAGAACAGGGTCTCAAATTTAGAAAACCAACTTATGCTTGCTTAAGGGGAAAGGTGAGTTGGGGTGCTGCATAAAACCAGAGATTGAAATGAGCACAGATAAAGTTCCTTAAGCCAAATATGGAATAGACAAGAGCTACTCCTTGCTCAACGAAATGGACTCAACACCGCATATTAAAGGCCTAAGAATGTACCTGACTAGTAAGTATCTTAAAACCTATGGATTGCTATGTCTCCGAAAGAGAATCAAGCATGTGTACAGGGGCATAAACGCAGCAGTGATAGGATTGGAGAGGTTCGGTGAGCAAATGAAGACCCTTTGAAGTCATATTGCATGGTACCCATTACACGGGTCTTAACTCTCCAGGTTTAAGGTATTCTTCCTTCAGCTAAAACATGCATGTGGAACCTAGAGTATGATCAACCATGTGATCGGGAGACGTGTTCAAATATGTCTCAGTTTTCGTACCCTGGTACTCGGGTGCAACATTCCAGACGCTTTACTAACACTCTCCCGACTTGGAGAGTCAGCGCCTTTAACCTCCTGTTTGGCCCAGTTTGCAATTTCTGCGGAAGATGAACAGGAATAGCGAGAACCAATGAGAGACTAGCTGGAGGTGTCTGGACGGGCAAATTTAACTCTCATTTCCCACCAGGAAGAGGAAATAACCAAAGGCTCAGCGTGCCGTGCCGGAACCAGATTACGGCCTGAAGCCATCCTGCGGTGTTGCGGCCAGCTCAAAAGAAAGCGAGTTGAAGAAAGGAGCTCAGGGGCACTGTAATTCACAAACCTGCAGAGTTATAAATGACAGCTATCGTCCAAAAATAGACTGAAGTAAGGCTGCCAAGAGGACTTGAAAGCGGGGCAGAATTGCAGGAAACCGATTTCAGGAGGTAGACTGGAATTGCATTGAAAGCATAGGAAAAGAGGCAGAACGTCCACAATGATGCACTTGGCCAAAAAGGGCGTATGCGTTTTTTCCTGAATATATTCAGGAAAAAACGCATACGCCCTTTTTGGCCAACCAAGCAAGCTTGCAAAGGAAATCTGCACTACAATGAAGTCTCACTTCCCCCCGGTCAAAAGGGCCATCTGAAAAAAGTGTAAAATCCAGAAAGGCAGGACAGGCCATGGAGAACTGGGAGCCTTGTTATGCTGATGGGCGGGATGTAAATTGCCAACAACCACTCGGGAGAAGTGTATGGTGTTTCCTGAAACATCTAAAAAACAAAGCAACAGAACCTAGGGCACTTCCACTTATGGTCCTATAGCTTAGGGAAATTAAAATCAAAAAGACACAGCCACCCCAAAGTTCGGAATGGCTCTGTTTACAAGAACCTCGTTTACAGTACAAGTTCAACATCGCAGAAAGTGAAAAATGGATAAAGAAGTTGTGGTATTTACTTACAAAGCAATATCACTCAGCAATGAAATCTGTGTCATCAGGCCCTTAGCAGCACAATGAGTGGATTCAGGTATGATGATTCTAACTGAAATAAGTCACACAGAAAAAGAAACATCATAAGATATCAGTAATACACGGAATGTAAACTTGGCTACACAGGAACTGAATTACAGAACAGAACAGGGACTCAAATTTAGAAAACCAACTTATGCTTGCTTAAGGGGAAAGGTGAGTTGTGGTGCTGCATAAAACCAGAGATTGAAATGAGCACAGATAAAGTTCCTTAAGTCAAATATGGAATAGACAAGAGCTACTCCTTGCTCAACGAAATGGACTCAACACCACATATTAAACGCCTAAGAATGTACCTGACTAGTAAGTATCTTAAAACCTATGGATTGCTATGACTCCGAAAGAGAATCAAGCATGTGTACAGGGGCATAAACGCAGCAGTGATAGGATTGGAGAGGTTCGGTGAGCAAATGAAGACCCTTTGAAGTCATATTGCATGGTACCCATTACACGGGTCTTAACTCTCCAGGTTTAAGGTATTCTTCCTTCAGCTAAAACATGCATGTGGAACCTAGAGTATGATCAACCATGTGATCGGGAGACGTGTTCAAATATGTCTCAGTTTTCGTACCTGGTACTCGGGTGCAACATTCCAGACGCTTTACTAACACTCTCCCGACTTGGAGAGTCAGTCCCTTTAACCTCCTGTTTGGCCCAGTTTGCAATTTCTGCGGAAGACGAACAGGAATAGCGAGAACCAATGAGAGGCTAGCTGGAGGTGTCTGGACGGGCAAATTTAACTCTCATTTTCCACCAGGAATAGGAATTAACCAAAGGCTCAGCGTCTCCTGCCGGAACCAGATTAGGGCCTGAAGCCCTCCTGTGGTGTTGCGGCCAGGTCACAAGAAAGCATGTTGAAGAAAGGAGCTCAGGGGCACTGTAATTCACAAACCTGCAGAGTTATAAATGACAGCTATCGTCCAAAAATAGACTGAAGTAAGGCTGCCAAGAGGACTTGAAAGCGGGGCAGAATTGCAGGAAACCGATTTCAGGAGGTAGACTGGAATTGCATTGAAAGCATAGGAAAAGAGGCAGAACGTCCACAATGATGCACTTGGCCAAAAAGGGCGTATGCGTTTTTTCCTGAATATATTCAGGAAAAAACGCATACGCCCTTTTTGGCCAACCAAGCAAGCTTGCAAAGGAAATCTGCACTACAATGAAGTCTCACTTCCCCCAAGTCAAAAGGGCCATCTGAAAAAAGTGTAAAATCCAGAAAGGCAGGACAGGCCATGGAGAACTGGGAGCCTTGTTATGCTGATGGGCGGGATGTAAATTGCCAACAACCACTCGGGAGAAGTGTATGGTGTTTCCTGAAACATCTAAAAAACAAAGCAACAGAACCTAGGGCACTTCAACTTATGGTCCTATAGCTTAGGGAAATTAAAATCAAAAAGACACAGCCACCCCAAAGTTTGGAACGGCTCTGTTTACAAGAACCTCGTTTACAGTACAAGTTCAACATCGCAGAAAGTGAAAAATGGATAAAGAAGTTGTGGTATTTACTTACAAAGCAATATCACTCAGCAATGAAATCTGTGTCATCAGGCCCTTAGCAGCACAATGAGTGGATTCAGGTATGATGATGCTAACTGAAATAAGTCACACAGAAAAAGAAACATCATAAGATATCAGTAATACACGGAATGTAAACTTGGCTACACAGGAACTGAATTACAGAACAGAACAGGGTCTCAAATTTAGAAAACCAACTTATGCTTGCTTAAGGGGAAAGGTGAGTTGGGGTGCTGCATAAAACCAGAGATTGAAATGAGCACAGATAAAGTTCCTTAAGCCAAATATGGAATAGACAAGAGCTACTCCTTGCTCAACGAAATGGACTCAACACCGCATATTAAACGCCTAAGAATGTACCTGACTAGTAAGTATCTTAAAACCTATGGATTGCTATGTCTCCGAAAGAGAATCAAGCATGTGTACAGGGGAATAAACGCAGCAGTGATAGGATTGGAGAGGTTCGGTGAGCAAATGAAGACCCTTTGAAGTCATATTGCATGGTACCCATTCCACGGGTCTCAACTCTCCAGGTTTAATGTATTCTTCCTTCAGCTAAAACATGCATGTGGAACCCAAGTATGATCAACCATGTGAACGGGAGACGTGTTCAAATATGTCTCAGTTTTCGTACCCTGGTACTCGGGTGCAACATTCCAGATGCTTTACTAACACTCTCCCGACTTGGAGAGTCAGCGCCTTTAACCTCCTGTTTGGCCCAGTTTGCAATTTCTGCGGAAGATGAACAGGAATAGCGAGAACCAATGAGAGACTAGCTGGAGGTGTCTGGACGGGCAAATTTAACTCTCATTTCCCACCAGGAAGAGGAAATAACCAAAGGCTCAGCGTGCCGTGCCGGAACCAGATTACGGCCTGAAGCCATCCTGCGGTGTTGCAGCCAGCTCAAAAGAAAGTGAGTTGAAGAAAGGAGCTCAGGGGCACTGTAATTCACAAACCTGCAGAGTTATAAATGACAGCTATCGTCCAAAAATAGACTGAAGTAAGGCTGCCAAGAGGACTTGAAAGCGGGGCAGAATTGCAGGAAACCGATTTCAGGAGGTAGACTGGATTTGCATTGAAAGCATAGGAAAAGAGGCAGAACGTCCACAATGATGCACTTGGCCAAAAAGGGCGTATGCGTTTTTTCCTGAATATATTCAGGAAAAAACGCATACGCCCTTTTTGGCCAACCAAGCAAGCTTGCAAAGGAAATCTGCACTACAATGAAATCTCACTTCCCCCCGGTCAAAAGGGCCATCTGAAAAAAGTGTAAAATCCAGAAAGGCAGGACAGGCCATGGAGAACTGGGAGCCTTGTTATGCTGATGGTCGGGATGTAAATTGCCAACAACCACTCGGGAGAAGTTTATGGTGTTTCCTGAAACATCTAAAAAACAAAGAAACAGAACCTAGGGCATTTCCACTTATGGTCCTATAGCTTAGGGAAATTAAAATCAAAAAGACACAGCCACCCCAAAGTTTGGAACGGCTCTGTTTACAAGAACCTCGTTTACAGTACAAGTTCAACATCGCAGAAAGTGTAAAATGGATAAAGAACTTGTGGTATTTACTTACAAAGCAATATCACTCAGCAATGAAATCTGTGTCATCAGGCCCTTAGCAGCACAATGAGTGGATTCAGGTATGATGATTCTAACTGAAATAAGTCACACAGAAAAAGAAACATCATAAGATATCACTAATACACGGAATGTAAACTTGGCTACACAGGAACTGCATTCCAAAACAGAACAGGGTCTCAAATTTAGAAAACCAACTTATGCTTGCTTAAGGGGAAAGGTGAGTTGGGGTGCTGCATAAAACCAGAGATTGAAATGAGCACAGATAAAGTTCCTTAAGTCAAATATGGAATAGACAAGAGCTACTCCTTGCTCAATGAAATGGACTTAACACCCCATATTAAACGCCTAAGAATGTACCTGACTAGTAAGTATCTTAAAACCTATGGATTGCTATGTCTCCGAAAGAGAATCAAGCATGTGTACAGGGGCATAAACGCAGCAGTGATAGGATTGGAGAGGTTCGGTGAGCAAATGAAGACCCTTTGAAGTCATATTGCATGGTACCCATTCCACGGGTTTCAACTACCCAGGTTTAAGGTATTCTTCCTTCAGCTAAAACATGCATGTGGAACCTAGAGTATGATCAACCATGTGATCGGGAGACGTGTTCAAATATGTCTCAGATTTCGTACCCTGGTACTCGGGTGCAACATTCCAGACACTTTACTAACACTCTCCCGACTTGGAGAGTCAGTCCCTTTAACCTCCTGTTTGGCCCAGTTTGCAATTTCTGCGGAAGACGAACAGGAATAGCGAGAACCAATGAGAGACTAGCTGGAGGTGTCTGGACGGGCAAATTTAACTCTCATTTCCCACCAGGAAGAGGAAATAACCAAAGGCTCAGCGTGCGATGCCGGAACCAGATTAGGGCCTGAAGCCATCCTGCGGTGTTGCGGCCAGGTCACAAGAAAGCGAGTTGAAGAAAGGAGCTCAGGGGCACTGTAATTCACAAACCTGCAGAGTTATAAATGACAGCTATCGTCCAAAAATAGACTGAAGTAAGGCTGCCAAGAGGACTTGAAAGCGGGGCAGAATTGCAGGAAACCGATTTCAGGAGGTAGACTGGAATTGCATTGATAGCATAGGAAAAGAGGCAGAACGTCCACAATGATGCACTTGGCCAAAAAGGGCGTATGCGTTTTTTCCTGAATATATTCAGGAAAAAACGCATACGCCCTTTTTGGCCAACCAAGCAAGCTTGCAAAGGAAATCTGCACTACAATGAAGTCTCACTTCCCCCCAGTCAAAAGGGCCATCTGAAAAAAGTGTAAAATCTTGAAAGGCAGGACAGGCCATGGAGAACTGGGAGCCTTGTTATGCTGATGGGCGGCATGTAAATTGCCAACAGACACTCGGGAGAAGTGTATGGTGTTTCCTGAAACATCTAAAAAACAAAGCAACAGAGCCTAGGGCACTGCCACTTATGGTCCTATAGCTTAGGGAAATTAAAATCAAAAAGACACAGCCACCCCAAACTTTGGGACGCCTCTGTTTACAAGAACCTCGTCTACAGTACAAGTTCAACATCGCAGAAAGTGAAAAATGGATAAAGAAGTTGTGGTATTTACTTACAAAGCAATATCACCAAGCAATGAAATCTGTGTCATCAGGCCCTTAGCAGCACAATGAGTGGATTCAGGTATGATGATTCTAACTGAAATAAGTCACACAGAAAAAGAAACATCATAAGATATCAGTAATACACGGAATGTAAACTTGGCTACACAGGAACTGAATTACAGAACAGAACAGGTTCTCAAATTTAGAAAACCAACTTATGCTTGCTTAAGGGTAAAGGTGAGTTGGGGTGCTGCATAAAACCAGAGATTGAAATGAGCACAGATAAAGTTCCTTAAGTCAAATATGGAATAGACAAGAGCTACTCCTTGCTCAACGAAATGGACTCAACACCGCATATTAAACGCCTAAGAATGTACCTGACTAGTAAGTATCGTAAAACCTATGGATTGCTATGTCTCCAAAAGAGAATCAAGCATGTGTACAGGGGCATAAACGCAGCAGTGATAGGATTGGAGAGGTTCGGTGAGCAAATGAAGACCCTTTGAAGTCATATTGCATGGTACCCATTCCACGGGTCTCAACTCTCCAGGTTTAAGGTATTCTTCCTTCAGCTAAAACATGCATGTGGAACCCAAGTATGATCAACCATGTGAACGGGAGACGTTTTCAAATATGTCTCAGTTTTCCTCCCCTGGTACTCGGGTGCAACATTCCAGACGCTTTACTAACACTCTCCCCACTTGGAAGGTCAGCGCCTTTAACCTCCTGTTTGGCCCAGTTTGCAATTTCTGCGGAAGACGAACAGGAATAGCGAGAACCAATGAGAGACTAGCTGGAGGTGTCTGGACGGGCAAATTTAACTCTCATTTCCCACCAGGAAGAGGAAATAACCAAAGGCTCAGCGTGCGATGCCGGAACCAGATTAGGGCCTGAAGCCCTCCTGTGGTGTTGCGGCCAGGTCACAAGAAAGCGAGTTGAAGAAAGGAGCTCAGGGGCACTGTAATTCACAAACCTGCAGAGTTATAAATGACAGCTATCGTCCAAAAATAGACTGAAGTAAGGCTGCCAAGAGGACTTGAAAGCGGGGCAGAATTGCAGGAAACCGATTTCAGGAGGTAGACTGGAATTGCATTGAAAGCATAGGAAAAGAGGCAGAACGTCCACAATGATGTACTTGGCCAAAAAGTGCGTATGCGTTTTTTCCTGAATATATTCAGGAAAAAACGCATACGCCCTTTTTGGCCAACCAAGCAAGCTTGCAAAGGAAATCTGCACTACAATGAAGTCTCACTTCCCCCCGGTCAAAAGGGCCATCTGAGAAAAGTGTAAAATCCAAAAAGGCAGGACAGGCCATGGAGAACTGGGAGCCTTGTTATGCTGATGGGCGGGATGTAAATTGCCAACAACCACTCGGGAGAAGTGTATGGTGTTTCCTGAAACATCTAAAAAACAAAGCAACAGAACCTAGGGCACTTCCACTTATGGTCGTATAGCTTAGGGAAATTAAAATCAAAAAGACACAGCCACCCCAAAGTTTGGAACGGCTCTGTTTACAAGAACCTCGTTTACAGTACAAGTTCAACATCGCAGAAACTGAAAAATGGATAAAGAAGTTGTGGTATTTACTTACAAAGCAATATCACTCAGCAATGAAATCTGTGTCATCAGGCCCTTAGCAGCACAATGAGTGGATTCAGGTATGATGATTCTAACTGAAATAAGTCACACAGAAAAAGAAACATCATAAGATATCAGTAATACACGGAATGTAAACTTGGCTACACAGGAACTGAATTACAGAACAGAACAGGGTCTCAAATTTAGAAAACCAACTTATGCTTGCTTAAGGGGAAAGGTGAGTTGGGGTGCTGCATAAAACCAGAGATTGAAATGAGCACAGATAAAGTTCCTTAAGCCAAATATGGAATAGACAAGAGCTACTCCTTGCTCAACGAAATGGACTCAACACCGCATATTAAACGCCTAAGAATGTACCTGACTAGTAAGTATCTTAAAACCTATGGATTGCTATGTCTCCGAAAGAGAATCAAGCATGTGTACAGGGGCATAAACGCAGCAGTGATAGGATTGGAGAGGTTCGGTGAGCAAATGAAGACCCTTTGAAGTCATATTGCATGGTACCCATTACACGGGTCTTAACTCTCCAGGTTTAAGGTATTCTTCCTTCAGCTAAAACATGCATGAGGAACCTAGAGTATGATCAACCATGTGATCGGGAGACGTGTTCAAATATGTCTCAGTTTTCGTACCCTGGTACTCGGGTGCAACATTCCAGAGGCTTTACTAACACTCTCCCGACTTGGAGAGTCAGCGCCTTTAACCTCCTGTTTGGCCCAGTTTGCAATTTCTGCGGAAGATGAACAGGAATAGCGAGAACCAATGAGAGACTAGCTGGAGGTGTCTGGACGGGCAAATTTAACTCTCATTTCCCACCAGGAAGAGGAAATAACCAAAGGCTCAGCGTGCCGTGCCGGAACCAGATTACGGCCTGAAGCCATCCTGCGGTGTTGCGGCCAGCTCAAAAGAAAGCGAGTTGAAGAAAGGAGCTCAGGGGCACTGTAATTCACAAAACTGCAGAGTTATAAATGACAGCTATCGTCCAAAAATAGACTGAAGTAAGGCTGCCAAGAGGACTTGAAAGCGGGGCAGAATTGCAGGAACCCGATTTCAGGAGGTAGACTGGAATTGCATTGAAAGCATAGGAAAAGAGGCAGAACGTCCACAATGATGCACTTGGCCAAAAAGGGCGTATGCGTTTTTTCCTGAATATATTCAGGAAAAAACGCATACGCCCTTTTTGGCCAACCAAGCAAGCTTGCAAAGGAAATCTGCACTACAATGAAGTCTCACTTCCCCCCGGTCAAAAGGGCCATCTGAAAAACGTGTAAAATCCAGAAAGGCAGGACAGGCCATGGAGAACTGGGAGCCTTGTTATGCTGATGGGCGGGATGTAAATTGCCAACAACCACTCGGGAGAAGTGTATGGTGTTTCCTGAAACATCTAAAAAACAAAGCAACAGAACCTAGGGCACTTCAACTTATGGTCCTATAGCTTAGGGAAATTAAAATCAAAAAGACACAGCCACCCCAAAGTTTGGAACGGCTCTGTTTACAAGAACCTCGTTTACAGTACAAGTTCAATATCGCAGAAAGTGAAAAATGGATAAAGAACTTGTGGTATTTACTTACAAAGCAATATCACTCAGCAATGAAATCTGTGTCATCAGGCCCTTAGCAGCACAATGAGTGGATTCAGGTATGATGATTCTAACTGAAATAAGTCACACAGAAAAAGAAACATCATAAGATATCAGTAATACACGGAATGTAAACTTGGCTACACAGGAACTGAATTACAGAACAGAACAGGGTCTCAAATTTAGAAAACCAACTTATGCTTGCTTAAGGGGAAAGGTGAGTTGGGGTGCTGCATAAAACCAGAGATTGAAATGAGCACAGATAAAGTTCCTTAAGTCAAATATGGAATAGACAAGAGCTACTCCTTGCTCAACGAAATGGACTCAACACCGCATATTAAATGCCTAAGAATGTACCTGACTAGTAAGTATCTTAAAACCTATGGATTGCTATGTCTCCGAAAGAGAATCAAGCATGTGTACAGGGGCATAAACGCAGCAGTGATAGGATTGGAGAGGTTCGGTGAGCAAATGAAGACCCTTTGAAGTCATATTGCATGGTACCCATTCCACGGGTTTCAACTACCCAGGTTTAAGGTATTCTTCCTTCAGCTAAAACATGCATGTGGAACCTAGAGTATGATCAACCATGTGATCGGGAGACGTGTTCAAATATGTCTCAGATTTCGTACCCTGGTACTCGGGTGCAACATTCCAGACACTTTACTAACACTCTCCCGACTTGGAGAGTCAGTCCCTTTAACCTCCTGTTTGGCCCAGTTTGCAATTTCTGCGGAAGACGAACAGGAATAGCGAGAACCAATGAGAGGCTAGCTGGAGGTGTCTGGACGGGCAAATTTAACTCTCATTTCCCACCAGGAAGAGGAATTAACCAACGGCTCAGCGTGCGGGGCCGGAACCAGATTAGGGCCTGAAGCCATCCTGCGGTGTTGTGGCCAGGTCACAAGAAAGCGAGTTGAAGAAAGGAGCTCAGGGGCACTGTAATTCACAAACCTGCAGAGTTATAAATGACAGCTATCGTCCAAAAATATACTGAAGTAAGGCTGCCAAGAGGACTTGAAAGCGGGGCAGAATTGCAGGAAACCGATTTCAGGAGGTAGACTGGAATTGCATTGAAAGCATAGGAAAAGAGGCAGAACGTCCACAATGATGCACTTGGCCAAAAAGGGCGTATGCGTTTTTTCCTGAATATATTCAGGAAAAAACGCATACGCCCTTTTTGGCCAACCAAGCAAGCTTGCAAAGGAAATCTGCACTACAATGAAGTCTCACTTCCCCCAAGTCAAAAGGGCCATCTGAAAAAAGTGTAAAATCCAGAAAGGCAGGACAGGCCATGGAGAACTGGGAGCCTTGTTATGCTGATGGGCGGGATGTAAATTGCCAACAACCACTCGGGAGAAGTGTATGGTGTTTCCTGAAACATCTAAAAAACAAAGCAACAGAACCTAGGGCACTTCAACTTATGGTCCTATAGCTTAGGGAAATTAAAATCAAAAAGACACAGCCACCCCAAAGTTTGGAATGGCTCTGTTTACAAGAACCTCGTTTACAGTACAAGTTCAACATCGCAGAAAGTGAAAAATGGATAAAGAACTTGTGGTATTTACTTACAAAGCAATATCACTCAGCAATGAAATCTGTGTCATCAGGCCCTTAGCAGCACAATGAGTGGATTCAGGTATGATGATTCTAACTGAAATAAGTCACACAGAAAAAGAAACATCATAAGATATCAGTAATACATGGAATGTAAACTTGGCTACACAGGAACTGAATTACAGAACAGAACAGGGTCTCAAATTTAGAAAACCAACTTATGCTTGCTTAAGGGGAAAGGTGAGTTGTGGTGTTGCATAAAACCAGAGATTGAAATGAGCACAGATAAAGTTCCTTAAGTCAAATATGGAATAGACAAGAGTTACTCCTTGCTCAACGAAATGGACTCAACACCGCATATTAAACGCCTAAGAATGTACCTGACTAGTAAGTATCTTAAAACCTATGGATTGCTATGTCTCCGAAAGAGAATCAAGCATGTGTACAGGGGCATAACGCAGCAGTGATAGGATTGGAGAGGTTCGGTGAGCAAATGAAGACCCTTTGAAGTCATATTGCATGGTAACCCATTACACGGGTCTTAACTATCCAGGTTTAACGTATTCTTCCTTCAGCTAAAACATGCATGTGGAACCTAGAGTATGATCAACCATGTGATCGGGAGACGTGTTCAAATATGTCTCAGTTTTCGTACCCTGGTACTCGGGTGCAACATTCCAGACGCTTTACTAACACTCTCCCGACTTGGAGAGTCAGCGCCTTTAACCTCCTGTTTGGCCCAGTTTGCAATTTCTGCGGAAGATGAACAGGAATAGCGAGAACCAATGAGAGACTAGCTGGAGGTGTCTGGACGGGCAAATTTAACTCTCATTTCCCACCAGGAAGAGGAAATAACCAAAGGCTCAGCGTGCCGTGCCAGAACCAGATTACGGCCTGAAGCCATCCTGCGGTGTTGCGGCCAGCTCAAAAGAAAGCGAGTTGAAGAAAGGAGCTCAGGGGCACTGTAATTCACAAACCTGCAGAGTTATAAATGACAGCTATCGTCCAAAAATAGACTGAAGTAAGGCTGCCAAGAGGACTTGAAAGCGGGGCAGAATTGCAGGAAACCGATTTCAGGAGGTAGACTGGAATTGCATTGAAAGCATAGGAAAAGAGGCAGAACGTCCACAATGATGCACTTGGACAAAAAGGGCGTATGCGTTTTTTCCTGAATATATTCAGGAAAAAACACATACGCCCTTTTTGGCCAACCAAGCAAGCTTGCAAAGGAAATCTGCACTACAATGAAGTCTCACTTCCCCCCGGTCAAAAGGGCCATCTGAAAAAAGTGTAAAATCCAGAAAGGCAGGACAGGCCATGGAGAACTGGGAGCCTTGTTATGCTGATGGGCGGGATGTAAATTGCCAACAACCACTCGGGAGAAGTGTATGGTGTTTCCTGAAACATCTAAAAAACAAAGCAACAGAACCTAGGGCACTTCCACTTATGGTCCTATAGCTTAGGGAAATTAAAATCAAAAAGACACAGCCACCCCAAAGTTTGGAACGGCTCTGTTTACAAGAACCTCGTTTACAGTACAAGTTCAACATCGCAGAAAGTGAAAAATGGATAAAGAACTTGTGGTATTTACTTACAAAGCAATATCACTCAGCAATGAAATCTGTGTCATCAGGCCCTTAGCAGCACAATGAGTGGATTCAGGTATGATGATTCTAACTGAAATAAGTCACACAGAAAAAGAAACATCATAAGATATCAGTAATACACGGAATGTAAACTTGGCTACACAGGAACTGAATTACAGAACAGAACAGGGTCTCAAATTTAGAAAACCAACTTATTCTTGCTTAAGGGTAAAGGTGAGTTGGGGTGCTGCATAAAACCAGACATTGAAATGAGCACAGATAAAGTTCCTTAAGCCAAATATGGAATAGACAAGAGCTACTCCTTGCTCAATGAAATGGACTCAACACCCCATATTAAACGCCTAAGAATGTACCTGACTAGTAAGTATCTTAAAACCTATGGATTGCTATGTCTCCGAAAGAGAATCAAGCATGTGTACAGGGGCATAAACGCAGCAGTGATAGGATTGGAGAGGTTCGGTGAGCAAATGAAGACCCTTTGAAGTCATATTGCATGGTACCCATTACACGGGTCTTAACTCTCCAGGTTTAAGGTATTCTTCCTTCAGCTAAAACATGCATGAGGAACCTAGAGTATGATCAACCATGTGATCGGGAGACGTGTTCAAATATGTCTCAGTTTTCGTACCCTGGTACTCGGGTGCAACATTCCAGAGGCTTTACTAACACTCTCCCGACTTGGAGAGTCAGCGCCTTTAACCTCCTGTTTGGCCCAGTTTGCAATTTCTGCGGAAGATGAACAGGAATAGCGAGAACCAATGAGAGACTAGCTGGAGGTGTCTGGACGGGCAAATTTAACTCTCATTTCCCACCAGGAAGAGGAAATAACCAAAGGCTCAGCGTGCCGTGCCGGAACCAGATTACGGCCTGAAGCCATCCTGCGGTGTTGCGGCCAGCTCAAAAGAAAGCGAGTTGAAGAAAGGAGCTCAGGGGCACTGTAATTCACAAAACTGCAGAGTTATAAATGACAGCTATCGTCCAAAAATAGACTGAAGTAAGGCTGCCAAGAGGACTTGAAAGCGGGGCAGAATTGCAGGAACCCGATTTCAGGAGGTAGACTGGAATTGCATTGAAAGCATAGGAAAAGAGGCAGAACGTCCAGAATGATGCACTTGGCCAAAAAGGGCGTATGCGTTTTTTCCTGAATATATTCAGGAAAAAACGCATACGCCCTTTTTGGCCAACCAAGCAAGCTTGCAAAGGAAATCTGCACTACAATGAAGTCTCACTTCCCCCCGGTCAAAAGGGCCATCTGAAAAACGTGTAAAATCCAGAAAGGCAGGACAGGCCATGGAGAACTGGGAGCCTTGTTATGCTGATGGGCGGGATGTAAATTGCCAACAACCACTCGGGAGAAGTGTATGGTGTTTCCTGAAACATCTAAAAAACAAAGCAACAGAACCTAGGGCACTTCAACTTATGGTCCTATAGCTTAGGGAAATTAAAATCAAAAAGACACAGCCACCCCAAAGTTTGGAACGGCTCTGTTTACAAGAACCTCGTTTACAGTACAAGTTCAATATCGCAGAAAGTGAAAAATGAATAAAGAACTTGTGGTATTTACTTACAAAGCAATATCACTCAGCAATGAAATCTGTGTCATCAGGCCCTTAGCAGCACAATGAGTGGATTCAGGTATGATGATTCTAACTGAAATAAGTCACACAGAAAAAGAAACATCATAAGATATCAGTAATACACGGAATGTAAACTTGGCTACACAGGAACTGAATTACAGAACAGAACAGGGTCTCAAATTTAGAAAACCAACTTATGCTTGCTTAAGGGGAAAGGTGAGTTGGGGTGCTGCATAAAACCAGAGATTGAAATGAGCACAGATAAAGTTCCTTAAGTCAAATATGGAATAGACAAGAGCTACTCCTTGCTCAACGAAATGGACTCAACACCGCATATTAAATGCCTAAGAATGTACCTGACTAGTAAGTATCTTAAAACCTATGGATTGCTATGTCTCCGAAAGAGAATCAAGCATGTGTACAGGGGCATAAACGCAGCAGTGATAGGATTGGAGAGGTTCGGTGAGCAAATGAAGACCCTTTGAAGTCATATTGCATGGTACCCATTCCACGGGTTTCAACTACCCAGGTTTAAGGTATTCTTCCTTCAGCTAAAACATGCATGTGGAACCTAGAGTATGATCAACCATGTGATCGGGAGACGTGTTCAAATATGTCTCAGATTTCGTACCCTGGTACTCGGGTGCAACATTCCAGACACTTTACTAACACTCTCCCGACTTGGAGAGTCAGTCCCTTTAACCTCCTGTTTGGCCCAGTTTGCAATTTCTGCGGAAGACGAACAGGAATAGCGAGAACCAATGAGAGGCTAGCTGGAGGTGTCTGGACGGGCAAATTTAACTCTCATTTCCCACCAGGAAGAGGAATTAACCAACGGCTCAGCGTGCGGGGCCGGAACCAGATTAGGGCCTGAAGCCATCCTGCGGTGTTGTGGCCAGGTCACAAGAAAGCGAGTTGAAGAAAGGAGCTCAGGGGCACTGTAATTCACAAACCTGCAGAGTTATAAATGACAGCTATCGTCCAAAAATATACTGAAGTAAGGCTGCCAAGAGGACTTGAAAGCGGGGCAGAATTGCAGGAAACCGATTTCAGGAGGTAGACTGGAATTGCATTGAAAGCATAGGAAAAGAGGCAGAACGTCCACAATGATGCACTTGGCCAAAAAGGGCGTATGCGTTTTTTCCTGAATATATTCAGGAAAAAACGCATACGCCCTTTTTGGCCAACCAAGCAAGCTTGCAAAGGAAATCTGCACTACAATGAAGTCTCACTTCCCCCAAGTCAAAAGGGCCATCTGAAAAAAGTGTAAAATCCAGAAAGGCAGGACAGGCCATGGAGAACTGGGAGCCTTGTTATGCTGATGGGCGGGATGTAAATTGCCAACAACCACTCGGGAGAAGTGTATGGTGTTTCCTGAAACATCTAAAAAACAAAGCAACAGAACCTAGGGCACTTCAACTTATGGTCCTATAGCTTAGGGAAATTAAAATCAAAAAGACACAGCCACCCCAAAGTTTGGAATGGCTCTGTTTACAAGAACCTCGTTTACAGTACAAGTTCAACATCGCAGAAAGTGAAAAATGGATAAAGAACTTGTGGTATTTACTTACAAAGCAATATCACTCAGCAATGAAATCTGTGTCATCAGGCCCTTAGCAGCACAATGAGTGGATTCAGGTATGATGATTCTAACTGAAATAAGTCACACAGAAAAAGAAACATCATAAGATATCAGTAATACATGGAATGTAAACTTGGCTACACAGGAACTGAATTACAGAACAGAACAGGGTCTCAAATTTAGAAAACCAACTTATGCTTGCTTAAGGGGAAAGGTGAGTTGTGGTGTTGCATAAAACCAGAGATTGAAATGAGCACAGATAAAGTTCCTTAAGTCAAATATGGAATAGACAAGAGTTACTCCTTGCTCAACGAAATGGACTCAACACCGCATATTAAACGCCTAAGAATGTACCTGACTAGTAAGTATCTTAAAACCTATGGATTGCTATGTCTCCGAAAGAGAATCAAGCATGTGTACAGGGGCATAACGCAGCAGTGATAGGATTGGAGAGGTTCGGTGAGCAAATGAAGACCCTTTGAAGTCATATTGCATGGTAACCCATTACACGGGTCTTAACTATCCAGGTTTAACGTATTCTTCCTTCAGCTAAAACATGCATGTGGAACCTAGAGTATGATCAACCATGTGATCGGGAGACGTGTTCAAATATGTCTCAGTTTTCGTACCCTGGTACTCGGGTGCAACATTCCAGACGCTTTACTAACACTCTCCCGACTTGGAGAGTCAGCGCCTTTAACCTCCTGTTTGGCACAGTTTGCAATTTCTGCGGAAGATGAACAGGAATAGCGAGAACCAATGAGAGACTAGCTGGAGGTGTCTGGACGGGCAAATTTAACTCTCATTTCCCACCAGGAAGAGGAAATAACCAAAGGCTCAGCGTGCCGTGCCAGAACCAGATTACGGCCTGAAGCCATCCTGCGGTGTTGCGGCCAGCTCAAAAGAAAGCGAGTTGAAGAAAGGAGCTCAGGGGCACTGTAATTCACAAACCTGCAGAGTTATAAATGACAGCTATCGTCCAAAAATAGACTGAAGTAAGGCTGCCAAGAGGACTTGAAAGCGGGGCAGAATTGCAGGAAACCGATTTCAGGAGGTAGACTGGAATTGCATTGAAAGCATAGGAAAAGAGGCAGAACGTCCACAATGATGCACTTGGACAAAAAGGGCGTATGCGTTTTTTCCTGAATATATTCAGGAAAAAACACATACGCCCTTTTTGGCCAACCAAGCAAGCTTGCAAAGGAAATCTGCACTACAATGAAGTCTCACTTCCCCCCGGTCAAAAGGGCCATCTGAAAAAAGTGTAAAATCCAGAAAGGCAGGACAGGCCATGGAGAACTGGGAGCCTTGTTATGCTGACGGGCGGGATGTAAATTGCCAACAACCACTCGGGAGAAGTGTATGGTGTTTCCTGAAACATCTAAAAAACAAAGCAACAGAACCTAGGGCACTTCCACTTATGGTCCTATAGCTTAGGGAAATTAAAATCAAAAAGACACAGCCACCCCAAAGTTTGGAACGGCTCTGTTTACAAGAACCTCGTTTACAGTACAAGTTCAACATCGCAGAAAGTGAAAAATGGATAAAGAACTTGTGGTATTTACTTACAAAGCAATATCACTCAGCAATGAAATCTGTGTCATCAGGCCCTTAGCAGCACAATGAGTGGATTCAGGTATGATGATTCTAACTGAAATAAGTCACACAGAAAAAGAAACATCATAAGATATCAGTAATACACGGAATGTAAACTTGGCTACACAGGAACTGAATTACAGAACAGAACAGGGTCTCAAATTTAGAAAACCAACTTATTCTTGCTTAAGGGTAAAGGTGAGTTGGGGTGCTGCATAAAACCAGACATTGAAATGAGCACAGATAAAGTTCCTTAAGCCAAATATGGAATAGACAAGAGCTACTCCTTGCTCAATGAAATGGACTCAACACCCCATATTAAACGCCTAAGAATGTACCTGACTAGTAAGTATCTTAAAACCTATGGATTGCTATGTCTCCGAAAGAGAATCAAGCATGTGTACAGGGGCATAAACGCAGCAGTGATAGGATTGGAGAGGTTCGGTGAGCAAATGAAGACCCTTTGAAGTCATATTGCATGGTACCCATTCCACGGGTTTCAACTACCCAGGTTTAAGGTATTCTTCCTTCAGCTAAAACATGCATGTGGAACCTAGAGTATGATCAACCATGTGATCGGGAGACGTGTTCAAATATGTCTCAGTTTTCCTCCCCTGGTACTCGGGTGCAACATTCCAGACGCTTTACTAACACTCTCCCGACTTGGAGAGTCAGTCCCTTTAACCTCCTGTTTGGCCCAGTTTGCAATTTCTGCGGAAGATGAACAGGAATAGCGAGAACCAATGAGAGGCTAGCTGGAGGTGTCTGGACGGGCAAATTTAACTCTCATTTCCCACCAGGAAGAGGAATTAACCAAAGGCTCAGCGTGCCGTGCCGGAACCAGATTAGGGCCTGAAGCCATCCTGCGGTGTTGCGGCCAGCTCAAAAGAAAGCGAGTTGAAGAAAGGAGCTCAGGGGCACTGTAATTCACAAACCTGCAGAGTTATAAATGACAGCTATCGTCCAAAAATAGACTGAAGTAAGGCTGCCAAGAGGACTTGAAAGCGGGGCAGAATTGCAGGAAACCGATTTCAGGAGGTAGACTGGAATTGCATTGAAAGCATAGGAAAAGAGGCAGAACGTCCACAATGATGCACTTGGCCAAAAAGGGCGTATGCGTTTTTTCCTGAATATATTCAGGAAAAAACGCATACGCCCTTTTTGGCCAACCAAGCAAGCTTGCAAAGGAAATCTGCACTACAATGAAGTCTCACTTCCCCCCGGTCAAAAGGGCCATCTGAAAAAAGTGTAAAATCCAGAAAGGCAGGACAGGCCATGGAGAACTGGGAGCCTTGTTATGCTGATGGGCGGGATGTAAATTGCCAACAACCACTCGGGAGAAGTTTATGGTGTTTCCTGAAACATCTAAAAAACAAAGCAACAGAACCTAGGGCACTTCCACTTATGGTCCTATAGCTTAGGGAAATTAAAATCAAAAAGACACAGCCACCCCAAAGTTTGGAATGGCTCTGTTTACAAGAACGTCGTTTACAGTACAAGTTCAACATCGCAGAAAGTGAAAAATGGATAAAGAACTTGTGGTACTTACGTACAATGCAGTATCACTCAGCAATGAAATCTATGTCATCAGGCCTGTAGCATTATAATGAGTGGATTCAGGTACGATGATTCTAACTGAAATAAGTCACACAGAAAAAGAAACATCATAAGATATCACTAATACACGGAATGTAAACTTGGCTACACAGGAACTGCATTCCAAAACAGAACAGGGTCTCAAATTTAGAAAACCAACTTATGCTTGCTTAAGGGGAAAGGTGAGTTGGGGTGCTGCATAAAACCAGAGATTGAAATGAGCACAGATAAAGTTCCTTAAGCCAAATATGGAATGGACAAGAGCTACTCCTTGCTCAACGAAATGGACTCAAAACCCCATATTAAACGCCTAAGAATGTACCTGACTAGTAAGTATCTTAAAACCTATGGATTGCTATGTCTCCAAAAGAGAATCAAGCGTGTGTACAGGGGCATAAACGCAGCAGTGATAGGATTGGAGAGGTTCGGTGAGCAAATGAAGACCCTTTGAAGTCATATTGCATGGTACCCATTACACGGGTCTCAACTCTCCAGGTTTAAGGTATTCTTCCTTCAGCTAAAACATGCATGTGGAACACAGAGTATGATCAACCATGTGATCGGGAGACGTGTTCAAATATGTCTCAGTTTTCCTCCCCTGGTACTCGGGTGCAACATTCCAGACGCTTTACTAACACTCTCCCCACTTGGAGAGTCAGCGCCTTTAACCTCCTGTTTGGCACAGTTTGCAATTTCTGCGGAAGATGAACAGGAATAGCGAGAACCAATGAGAGGCTAGCTGGAGGTGTCTGGACGGGCAAATTTAACTCTCATTTCCCACCAGGAAGAGGAATTAACCAAAGGCTCAGCGTGCCGTGCCGGAACCAGATTAGGGCCTGAAGCCATCCTGCGGTGTTGCGGCCAGCTCAAAAGAAAGCGAGTTGAAGAAAGGAGCTCAGGGGCACTGTAATTCACAAACCTGCAGAGTTATAAATGACAGCTATCGTCCAAAAATAGACTGAAGTAAGGCTGCCAAGAGGACTTGAAAGCGGGGCAGAATTGCAGGAAACCAATTTCAGGAGGTAGACTGGAATTGCATTGAAAGCATAGGAAAAGAGGCAGAACGTCCACAATGATGCACTTGGCCAAAAAGGGCGTATGCGTTTTTTCCTGAATATATTCAGGAAAAAACGCATACGCCCTTTTTGGCCAACCAAGCAAGCTTGCAAAGGAAATCTGCACTACAATGAAGTCTCACTTCCCCCCAGTCAAAAGGGCCATCTGAGAAAAGTGTAAAATCCAGAAAGGCAGGACAGGCCATGGAGAACTGGGAGCCTTGTTATGTTGACGGGCGGGATGTAAATTGCCAACAACCACTCGGGAGAAGTTTATGGTGTTTCCTGAAACATCTAAAAAACAAAGCACCAGAACCTAGGGCACTTCCACTTATGGTCCTATAGCTTAGGGAAATTAAAATCAAAAAGACACAGCCACCCCAAAGTTTGGAAGGCCTCTGTTTACAAGAACCTCGTTTACAGTACAAGTTCAACATCGCAGAAAGTGAAAAATGGATAAAGAACTTGTGGTATTTACTTACAAAGCAATATCACTCAGCAATCAAATCTGTGTCATCAGGCCCTTAGCAGCACAATGAGTGGATTCAGGTATGATGATTCTAACTGAAATAAGTCACACAGAAAAAGAAACATCATAAGATATCACTAATACACGGAATGTAAACTTGGCTACACAGGAAGTGAATTACAGAACAGAACAGGGTCTCAAATTTAGAAAACCAACTTATGCTTGCTTAAGGGGAAAGGTGAGTTGGGGTGCTGCATAAAACCAGAGATTGAAATGAGCACAGATAAAGTTCCTTAAGTCAAATATGGAATAGACAAGAGCTACTCCTTGCTCAACGAAATGGACTCAACACCGCATATTAAACGCCTAAGAATGTACCTGACTAGTAAGTATCTTAAAACCTATGGATTGCTATGACTCCGAAAGAGAATCAAGCATGTGTACAGGGGCATAAACGCAGCAGTGATAGGATTGGAGAGGTTCGGTGAGCAAATGAAGACCCTTTGAAGTCATATTGCATGGTACCCATTACACGGGTCTTAACTCTCCAGGTTTAAGGTATTCTTCCTTCAGCTAAAACATGCATGTGGAACCTAGAGTATGATCAGCCATGTGATCGGGAGACGTGTTCAAATATGTCTCAGTTTTCGTACCTGCTACTCGGGTGCAACATTCCAGACGCTTTACTAACACTCTCCCGACTTGGAGAGTCAGCGCCTTTAACCTCCTGTTTGGCCCAGTTTGCAATTTCTGCGGAAGATGAACAGGAATAGCGAGAACCAATGAGAGGCTAGCTGGAGGTGTCTGGACGGGCAAATTTAACTCTCATTTCCCACCAGGAAGAGGAAATAACCAAAGGCTCAGCGTGCCGTGCCGGAACCAGATTACGGCCTGAAGCCTTCCTGCGGTGTTGCGGCCAGCTCAAAAGAAAGCGAGTTGAAGAAAGGAGCTCAGGGGCACTGTAATTCACAAACCTGCAGAGTTATAAATGACAGCTATCGTCCAAAAATAGACTGAAGTAAAGCTGCCAAGAGGACTTGAAAGCGGGGCAGAATTGCAGGAAACCGATTTCAGGAGGTAGACTGGAATTGCATTGAAAGCATAGGAAAAGAGGCAGAACGTCCACAATGATGCACTTGGCCAAAAAGGGCGTATGCGTTTTTTCCTGAATATATTCAGGAAAAAACGCATACGCCCTTTTTGGCCAACCAAGCAAGCTTGCAGAGGAAATCTGCACTACAATGAAGTCTCACTTCCCCCCGGTCAAAAGGGCCATCTGAAAAAAGTGTAAAATCCAGAAAGGCAGGACAGGCCATGGAGAACTGGGAGCCTTGTTATGCTGATGGGCGGGATGTAAATTGCCAACAACCACTCGGGAGAAGTGTATGGTGTTTCCTGAAACATCTAAAAAACAAAGCAACAGAACCTAGGGCACTTCCACTTATGGTCCTATAGCTTAGGGAAATTAAAATCAAAAAGACACAGCCACCCCAAAGTTTGGAATGGCTCTGTTTACAAGAACCTCGTTTACAGTACAAGTTCAACATCGCAGAAAGTGAAAAATGGATAAAGAACTTGTGGTATTTACTTACAAAGCAATATCACTCAGCAATGAAATCTGTGTCATCAGGCCCTTAGCAGCACAATGAGTGGATTCAGGTATGATGATTCTAACTGAAATAAGTCACACAGAAAAAGAAACATCATAAGATATCAGTAATACACGGAATGTAAACTTGGCTACACAGGAACTGAATTACAGAACAGAACAGGGTCTCAAATTTAGAAAACCAACTTATTCTTGCTTAAGGGTAAAGGTGAGTTGGGGTGCTGCATAAAACCAGAGATTGAAATGAGCACAGATAAAGTTCCTTAAGCCAAATATGGAATAGACAAGAGCTACTCCTTGCTCAATGAAATGGACTCAACACCCCATATTAAACGCCTAAGAATGTACCTGACTAGTAAGTATCTTAAAACCTATGGATTGCTATGTCTCCGAAAGAGAATCAAGCATGTGTACAGGGGCATAAACGCAGCAGTGATAGGATTGGAGAGGTTCGGTGAGCAAATGAAGACCCTTTGAAGTCATATTGCATGGTACCCATTCCACGGGTTTCAACTACCCAGGTTTAAGGTATTCTTCCTTCAGCTAAAACATGCATGTGGAACCTAGAGTATGATCAACCATGTGATCGGGAGACGTGTTCAAATATGTCTCAGTTTTCCTCCCCTGGTACTCGGGTGCAACATTCCAGACGCTTTACTAACACTCTCCCGACTTGGAGAGTCAGTCCCTTTAACCTCCTGTTTGGCCCAGTTTGCAATTTCTGCGGAAGATGAACAGGAATAGCGAGAACCAATGAGAGGCTAGCTGGAGGTGTCTGGACGGGCAAATTTAACTCTCATTTCCCACCAGGAAGAGGAATTAACCAAAGGCTCAGCGTGCCGTGCCAGAACCAGATTACGGCCTGAAGCCATCCTGCGGTGTTGCGGCCAGCTCAAAAGAAAGCGAGTTGAAGAAAGGAGCTCAGGGGCACTGTAATTCACAAACCTGCAGAGTTATAAATGACAGCTATCGTCCAAAAATAGACTGAAGTAAGGCTGCCAAGAGGACTTGAAAGCGGGGCAGAATTGCAGGAAACCGATTTCAGGAGGTAGACTGGAATTGCATTGAAAGCATAGGAAAAGAGGCAGAACGTCCACAATGATGCACTTGGCCAAAAAGGGCGTATGCGTTTTTTCCTGAATATATTCAGGAAAAAACGCATACGCCCTTTTTGGCCAACCAAGCAAGCTTGCAAAGGAAATCTGCACTACAATGAAGTCTCACTTCCCCCCGGTCAAAAGGGCCATCTGAAAAAAGTGTAAAATCCAGAAAGGCAGGACAGGCCATGGAGAACTGGGAGCCTTGTTATTCTGACGGGCGGGATGTAAATTGCCAACAACCACTCGGGAGAAGTGTATGGTGTTTCCTGAAACATCTAAAAGACAAAGCAACAGAACCTAGGGCACTTCCACTTATGGTCCTATAGCTTAGGGAAATTAAAATCAAAAAGACACAGCCACCCCAAAGTTTGGAACGGCTCTGTTTACAAGAACCTCGTTTACAGTACAAGTTCAACATCGCAGAAAGTGAAAAATGGATAAAGAAGTTTTGGTATTTACTTACAAAGCAATATCACTCAGCAATGAAATCTGTGTCATCAGGCCCTTAGCAGCACAATGAGTGGATTCAGGTATGATGATTCTAACTGAAATAAGTCACACAGAAAAAGAAACATCATAAGATATCAGTAATACACGGAATGTAAACTTGGCTACACAGGAACTGAATTACAGAACAGAACAGGGTCTCAAATTTAGAAAACCAACTTATGCTTGCTTAAGGGGAAAGGTGAGTTGGGGTGCTGCATAAAACCAGAGATTGAAATGAGCACAGATAAAGTTCCTTAAGCCAAATATGGAATAGACAAGAGCTACTCCTTGCTCAACGAAATGGACTCAACACCGCATATTAAACGCCTAAGAATGTACCTGACTAGTAAGTATCTTAAAACCTATGGATTGCTATGTCTCCGAAAGAGAATCAAGCATGTGTACAGGGGCATAAACGCAGCAGTGATAGGATTGGAGAGGTTCGTGAGCAAATGAAGACCCTCTGAAGTCATATTGCATGGTACCCATTCCACGGGTTTCAGATACCCAGGTTTAAGGTATTCTTCCTTCAGCTAAAACATGCATGTGGAACCTAGAGTATGATCAACCATGTGATCGGGAGACGTGTTCAAATATGTCTCAGTTTTCCTCCCCTGGTACTCGGGTGCAACATTCCAGACGCTTTACTAACACTCTCCCGACTTGGAGAGTCAGTCCCTTTAACCTCCTGTTTGGCCCAGTTTGCAATTTCTGCGGAAGATGAACAGGAATAGCGAAAACCAATGAGAGGCTAGCTGGAGGTGTCTGCACGGGCAAATTTAACTCTCATTTCCCACCGGGAAGCGGAATTAACCAAAGGCTGAGCATGCCGGGCCGGAACCAGATTAGGGCCTGAAGCCATCCTGCGGTGTTGCGGCCAGGTCACAAGAAAGCGAGTTGAAGAAAGGAGCTCAGGGGCACTGTAATTCACAAACCTGCAGAGTTATAAATGACAGCTATCGTCCAAAAATAGACTGAAGTAAGGCTGCCAAGAGGACTTGAAAGCGGGGCAGAATTGCAGGAAACCGATTTCAGGAGGTAGACTGGAATTGCATTGAAAGCATAGGAAAAGAGGCAGAACGTCCACAATGATGCACTTGGCCAAAAAGGGCGTATACGTTTTTTCCTGAATATATTCAGGAAAAAACGCATACGCCCTTTTTGGCCAACCAAGCAAGCTTGCAAAGGAAATCTGCACTACAATGAAGTCTCACTTCCCCCCGGTCAAAAGGGCCATCTGAAGAAAGTGTAAAATGCAGAAAGGCAACAGGCCATTGAGAACTGGGAGCCTTGTTATGCTGATGGGCGGGATGTAAATTGCCAACAGACACTTGGGAGAAGTGTATGGTGTTTCCTGAAACATCTAAAAAACAAAGCAACAGAGCCTAGGGCACTTCCACTTATGGTCCTATAGCTTAGGGAAATTAAAATCAAAAAGACACAGTCACCCCAAAGTTTGGAACGGCTCTGTTTACAAGAACCTCGTTTACGGTACAAGTTCAACATCGCAGAAAGTGAAAAATGGATAAAGAAGTTGTGGTATTCACTTACAAAGCAATATCACTCAGCAATGAAATCTATGTCATCACGCCCTTAGCAGCACAATGAGTGGATTCAGGTATGATGATTCTAACTGAAATAAGTCACACAGAAAAAGAAACATCATAAGATATCAGTAATACACGGAATGTAAACTTGGCTACACAGGAAATGAATTACAGAACAGAACAGTGTCTCAAATTTAGAAAACCAACTTATGCTTGCTTAAGGGGAAAGGTGAGTTGGGGTGCTGCATAAAACCAGAGATTGAAATGAGCACAGATAAAGTTCCTTAAGCCAAATATGGAATAGACAAGAGCTACTCCTTGCTCAACGAAATGGACTCAACACCGCATATTAAACGCCTAAGAATGTACCTGACTAGTAAGTATCTTAAAACCTATGGATTGCTATGTCTCCGAAAGAGAATCAAGCATGTGTACAGGGGCATAAACGCAGCAGTGATAGGATTGGAGAGGTTCGGTGAGCAAATGAAGACCCTTTGAAGTCATATTGCATGGTACCCATTCCACGGGTTTCAACTACCCAGGTTTAAGGTATTCTTCCTTCAGCTAAAACATGCATGTGGAACCTAGAGTATGATCAACCATGTGATCGGGAGACGTGTTCAAATAAGTCTCAGTTTTTGTACCCTGGTACTTGGGTGCAACAATCCAGACGCTTTACTAACACTCTCCCCACTTGGAGAGTCAGTCCCTTTAACCTCCTGTTTGGCCCAGTTTGCAAATTCTGCGGAAGATGAACAGGAATAGCGAGAACCAATGAGAGGCTAGCTGGAGGTGTCTGGACGGGCAAATTTAACTCTCATTTCCCACCAGGAAGAGGAATTAACCAAAGGCTCAGCGTGCCGTGCCAGAACCAGATTAGGGCCTGAAGCCATCCTGCGGTGTTGCGGCCAGCTGAAAAGAAAGCGAGTTGAAGAAATGAGCTCAGGGGCACTGTAATTCACAAACCTGCAGAGTTATAAATGACAGCTATTGTCCAAAAATATACTGAAGTAAGGCTGCCATGAGGACTTGAAAGCGGGGCAGAATTGCAGGAAACCGATTTCAGGAGGTAGACTGGAATTGCATTGAAAGCATAGGAAAAGAGGCAGAACGTCCACAATGATGCACTTGGCCAAAAAGGGCGTATGCGTTTTTTCCTGAATATATTCAGGAAAAAACGCATACGCCCTTTTTGGCCAACCCAGCAAGCTTGCAAAGGAAATCTGCACTACAATGAAGTCTCACTTCTCCCCGGTCAAAAGGGCCATCTGAAGAAAGTGTAAAATCCAGAAAGGCAGGACAGGCCATGGAGAACTGGGAGCCTTGTTATGCTGATGGGCGGGATGTAAATTGCCACCAGACACTCAGGAGAAGTGTATGGTGTTTCCTGAAACATCTAAAAAACAAAGCAACAGAGCCTAGGGCACTTCCACTTATGGTCCTATAGCTTAGGGAAATTAAAATCAAAAACACACAGCCACCCCAAAGTTTGGGACGCCTCCGTTTACAAGAACCTCGTTTACCGTACAAGTTCAATATCACAGAAAGTGAAAAATGGATAAAGAACTTGTGGTACTTACGTACAATGCAGTATCACTCAGCAATGAAATCTATGTCATCAGGCCCGTAGCAGTATAATGAGTGGATTCAGGTACGATGATTCTAACTGAAATAAATCACACAGAAAAAGAAACATCATAAGATATCATTAATACACGGAATGTAAACTTGGCTACACAGGAACTGCATTCCAAAACAGAACAGGGTCTCAAATTTAGAAAACCAAATTATGCTTGCTTAAGGGGAAAGGTGAGTTGGGGTGCTGCATAAAACCAGAGATTGAAATGAGCACAGATAAAGTTCCTTAAGCCAAATATGGAATAGACAAGAGCTACTCCTTGCTCAACGAAATGGACTCAACACCGCATATTAAACGCCTAAGAATGTACCTGACTAGTAAGTATCGTAAAACCTATGGATTGCTATGTCTCCGAAAGAGAATCAAGCATGTGTACAGGGGCATAAACGCAGCAGTGATAGGATTGGAGAGGTTCGGTGAGCAAATGAAGACCCTTTGAAGTCATATTGCATGGTACCCATTACACGGGTCTTAACTCTCCAGGTTTAAGGTATTCTTCCTTCAGCTAAAACATGCATGTGGAACCCAAGTATGATCAACCATGTGAACGGGAGACGTGTTCAAATATGTCTCAGTTTTCCTCCCCTGGTACTCGGGTGCAACATTCCAGATGCTTTACTAACACTCTCCCCACTTGGAGAGTCAGCGCCTTTAACCTCCTGTTTGGCCCAGTTTG
Source organism: Stenella coeruleoalba (assembly GCF_951394435.1). Lineage (NCBI taxonomy): Eukaryota > Metazoa > Chordata > Mammalia > Artiodactyla > Delphinidae > Stenella > Stenella coeruleoalba. The sequence goes on from NW_027646078.1 coordinate 323,948, forward strand.
CAATTTCTGCGGAAGATGAACAGGAATAGCGAGAACCAATGAGAGGCTAGCTGGTGGTGTCTGGACGGGCAAATTTAACTCTCATTTCCCACCAGGAAGAGGAAATAACCAAAGGCTCAGCGTGCCGTGCCGGAACCAGATTAGGGCCTGAAGCCATCCGGCTGTGTTGCGGCCAGGTCACAAGAAAGCAAGTTGAAGAAAGGAGCTCAGGGGCACTGTAATGCACAAACCTGCAGAGTTATAAATGACAGCTATCGTCCAAAAATAGACTGAAGTAAGGCTGCCAAGAGGACTTGAAAGCGGGGCAGAATTGCAGGAAACCAATTTCAGGAGGTAGACTGGAATTGCATTGAAAGCATAGGAAAAGAGGCAGAACGTCCACAATGATGCACTTGGCCAAAAAGGGCGTATGCGTTTTTTCCTGAATATATTCAGGAAAAAACGCATACGCCCTTTTTGGCCAACCAAGCAAGCTTGCAAAGGAAATCTGCACTACAATGAAGTCTCACTTCCCCCCGGTCAAAAGGGCCATCTGAAAAAAGTGTAAAATCCAGAACGGCAACAGGCCATTGAGAACTAGGAGCCTTGTTATGCTGATGGGCGGGATGTAAATTGCCAACAACCACTCGGGAGAAGTGTATGGTGTTTCCTGAAACATCTAAAAAACAAAGCAACAGAGCCTAGGGCACTTCCACTTATGGTCCTATAGCTTAGGGAAATTAAAATCAAAAAGACACAGCCACCCCAAAGTTTGGAACGGCTCTGTTTACAAGAACCTCGTTTACAGTACAAGTTCAACATCGCAGAAAGTGAAAAATGGATAAAGAAGTTGTGGTATTCACTTACAAAGCAATATCACTCAGCAATGAAATCTATGTCATCAGGCCCTTAGCATCACAATGAGTGGATTCAGGTATGATGATTCTAACTGAAATAAGTCACATAGAAAAAGAAACATCATAAGATATCACTAATACACGGAATGTAAACTTGGCTACACAGGAACTGAATTACAGAACAGAACAGGGTCTCAAATTTAGAAAACCAACTTATGCTTGCTTAAGGGTAAAGGTGAGTTGGGGTGCTGCATAAAACCAGAGATTGAAATGAGCACAGATAAAGTTCCTTAAGCCAAATATGGAATAGACAAGAGCTACTCCTTGCTCAACGAAATGGACTCAACACCGCATATTAAACGCCTAAGAATGTACCTGACTAGTAAGTAGCTTAAAACCTATGGATTGCTATGTCTCCGAAAGAGAATCAAGCGTGTATACAGGGGCATAAACGCAGCAGTGATAGGATTGGAGAGGTATGGTGAGCAAATGAAGACCCTTTGAAGTCATATTGCATGGTACCCATTCCACGGGTCTCAACTCTCCAGGTTTAAGGTATTCTTCCTTCAGCTAAAACATGCATGTGGAACCCAAGTATGATCAACCATGTGAACGGGAGACGTGTTCAAATATGTCTCAGTTTTCCTCCCCTGGTACTCGGGTGCAACATTCCAGACGCTTTACTAACACTCTCCCCACTTGGAGAGTCAGCGCCTTTAACCTCCTGTTTGGCCCAGTTTGCAATTTCTGCGGAAGATGAACAGGAATAGCGAGAACCAATGAGAGGCTAGCTGGAGGTGTCTGGACGGGCAAATTTAACTCTCATTTCCCACCAGGAAGAGGAAATAACCAAAGGCTCAGCATGCCGTACCGGAACCAGATTAGGGCCTGAAGCCATCCTGCGGTGTTGCGGCCAGGTCACAAGAAAGCGAGTTGAAGAAAGGAGCTCAGGGGCACTGTAATTCACAAACCTGCAGAGTTATAAATGACAGCTATCGTCCAAAAATAGACTGAAGTAAGGCTGCCAAGAGGACTTGAAAGCGGGGCAGAATTGCAGGAAACCGATTTCAGGAGGTAGACTGGAATTGCATTGAAAACGTAGGAAAAGAGGCAGAACGTCCACAATGATGCACTTGGCCAAAAAGGGCGTATGCGTTTTTTCCTGAATATATTCAGGAAAAAACGCATACACCCTTTTTGGCCAACCAAGCAAGCTTGCAAAGGAAATCTGCACTACAATGAAGTCTCACTTCCCCCCGGTCAAAAGGGCCATCTGAAAAAAGTGTAAAATCCAGAAAGACAAGACAGGCCATGGAGAACTGGGAGCCTTGTTATGATGATGGGCGGGATGTAAATTGCCAACAACCACTCGGGAGAAGTGTATGGTGTTTCCTGAAACATGTAAAAAACAAAGCAACAGAACCTAGGGCACTTCCACTTATGGTCCTATAGCTTAGGGAAATTAAAATCAAAAAGACACAGCCACCCCAAAGTTTGGAACGGATCTGTTTACAAGAACCACGTTTACAGTACAAGTTCAACATCGCAGAAAGTGAAAAATGGATAAAGAAGTTGTGGTATTTACTTACAAAGCAATATCACTCAGCAATGAAATCTGTGTCATCAGGCCCTTAGCAGCACAATGAGTGGATTCACGTACGATGATTCTAACTGAAATAAGTCACACAGAAAAAGAAACATCATAAGATATCACTAATACACGGAATGTAAACTTGGCTACACAGGAACTGAATTCCAAAACAGAACAGGGTCTCAAATTTAGAAAACCAACTTATGCTTGCTTAAGGGTAAAGGTGAGTTGGGGTGCTGCATAAAACCAGAGATTGAAATGAGCACAGATAAAGTTCCTTAAGCCAAATATGGAATAGACAAGAGCTACTCCTTGCTCAACGAAATGGACTCAACACCGCATATTAAACGCCTAAGAATGTACCTGACTAGTAAGTATCTTAAAACCTATGGATTGCTATGTCTCCAAAAGAGAATCAAGCGTGTGTACAGGGGCATAAACGCAGCAGTGATAGGATTGGAGAGGTTCGGTGAGCAAATGAAGACCCTTTGAAGTCATATTGCATGGTACCCATTCCACGGGTCTCAACTCTCCAGGTTTAAGGTATTCTTCCTTCAGCTAAAACATGCATGTGGAACCCAAGTATGATCAACCATGTGAACGGGAGACGTGTTCAAATATGTCTCAGTTTTCCTCCCCTGGTACTCGGGTGCAACATTCCAGACGCTTTACTAACACTCTCCGCACTTGGAGAGTCAGCGCCTTTAACCTCCTGTTTGGCCCAGTTTGCAATTTCTGCGGAAGATGAACAGGAATAGCGAGAACCAATGAGAGACTAGCTGGAGGTGTCTGGACGGGCAAATTTAACTCTCATTTCCCACCAGGAAGAGGAATTAACCAAAGGCTCAGCGTGCCGTGCCGGAACCAGATTAGGGCCTGAAGCCATCCTGCGGTGTTGCGGCCAGGTCACAAGAAAGCGAGTTGAAGAAAGGAGCTCAGGGGCACTGTAATTCACAAACCTGCAGAGTTATAAATGACAGCTATCGTCCAAAAATAGACTGAAGTAAGGCTGCCAAGAGGACTTGAAAGCGGGGCAGAATTGCAGGAAACCGATTTCAGGAGGTAGACTGGAATTGCATTGAAAGCATAGGAAAAGAGGCAGAACGTCCACAATGATGCACTTGGCCAAAAAGGGCGTATGCGTTTTTTCCTGAATATATTCAGGAAAAAACGCATACGCCCTTTTTGGCCAACCAAGCAAGCTTGCAAAGGAAATCTGCACTACAATGAAGTCTCACTTCCCCCCGGTCAAAAGGGCCATCTGAAAAAAGGGTAAAATCCAGAAAGGCAGGACAGGCCATGGAGAACTGGGAGCCTTGTTATGCTGATGGGCGGGATGTAAATTGCCAACAACCACTCGGGAGAAGTGTATGGTGTTTCCTGAAACATCTAAAAAACAAAGCAACAGAGCCTAGGGCACTGCCACTTATGGTCCTATAGCTTAGGGAAATTAAAATCAAAAAGACACAGCCACCCCAAAGTTTGGAACGGCTCTGTTTACAAGAACCTCGTTTACAGTACAAGTTCAACATCGCAGAAAGTGAAAAATGGATAAAGAAGTTGTGGTATTTACTTACAAAGCAATATCACTCAGCAATGAAATCTGTGTCATCAGGCCCGTAGCAGCACAATGAGTGGATTCAGGTATGATGATTCTAACTGAAATAAGTCACACAGAAAAGAAACCTCATAAGATATCAGTAATACACGGAATGTAAACTTGGCTACACAGGAACTGAATTACAGAACAGAACAGGGTCCCAAATTTAGAAAACCAACTTATGCTTGCTTAAGGGTAAAGGTGAGTTGGGGTGCTGCATAAAACCAGAGATTGAAATGAGCACAGATAAAGTTCCTTAAGCCAAATATGGAATAGACAAGAGCTACTCCTTGCTCAACGAAATGGACTCAACACCGCATATCAAACGCCTAAGAATGTACCTGACTAGTAAGTATCTTAAAACCTATGGATTGCTATGTCTCCGAAAGAGAATCAAGCATGTGTACAGGGGCATAAACGCAGCAGTGATAGGATTGGAGAGGTTCGGTGAGCAAATGAAGATCCTTTGAAGTCATATTGCATGGTACCCATTCCACGGGTTTCAACTACCCAGGTTTTAGGTATTCTTCCTTCAGCTAAAACATGCATGTGGAACCCAAGTATGATCAACCATGTGAACGGGAGACGTGTTCAAATATGTCTCAGTTTTCCTCCCCTGGTACTCGGGTGCAACATTCCAGACGCTTTACTAACACTCTCCCCACTTGGAGAGTCAGCGCCTTTAACCTCCTGTTTGGTCCAGTTTGCAATTTCTGCGGAAGATGAACAGGAATAGCGAGAACCAATGAGAGGCTAGCTGGAGGTGTCTGGACGGGCAAATTTAACTCTCATTTCCCACCAGGAAGAGGAAATAACCAAAGGCTCAGCGTGCCGTACCGGAACCAGATTAGGGCCTGAAGCCATCCTGCGGTGTTGCGGCCAGCTCAAAAGAAAGCGAGTTGAAGAAAGGAGCTCAGGGGCACTGTAATTCACAAACCTGCAGAGTTATAAATGACAGCTATCGTCCAAAAATAGACTGAAGTAAGGCTGCCAAGAGGACTTGAAATCGGGGCAGAATTGCAGGAAACCGATTTCAGGAGGTAGACTGGAATTGCATTGAAAGCATAGGAAAAGAGGCAGAACGTCCACAATGATGCACTTGGCCAAAAAGGGCGTATGCGTTTTTTCCTGAATATATTCAGGAAAAAACGCATACGCCCTTTTTGGCCAACCAAGCAAGCTTGCAAAGGAAATCTGCACTACAATGAAGTCTCACTTCCCCCCGGTCAAAAGGGCCATCTGAAAAAAGTGTAAAATCCAGAAAGGCAGGACAGGCCATGGAGAACAGGGAGCCTTGTTATGCTGATGGGCGGGATGTAAATTGCCAACAACCACTCGGGAGAAGTGTATGGTGTTTCCTGAAACATCTAAAAAACAAAGCAACAGAACCTAGGGCACTTCCACTTATGGTCCTATAGCTTAGGGAAATTAAAATCAAAAAGACACAGCCACCCCAAAGTTTGGGACGCCTCTGTTTACAAGAACCTCGTTTACAGTACAAGTTCAACATCGCAGAAAGTGAAAAATGGATAAAGAAGTTGTGGTATTTACTTACAAAGCAATATCACTCAGCAATGAAATCTGTGTCATCAGGCCCTTAGCAGCACAATGAGTGGATTCAGGTATGATGATTCTAACTGAAGTAAGTCACACAGAAAAAGAAACATCATAAGATATCAGTAATACACGGAATGTAAACTTGGCTACACAGGAACTGAATTACAGAACAGAACAGGGTCTCAAATTTAGAAAACCAACTTATGCTTGCTTAAGGGTAAAGGTGAGTTGGGGTGCTGCATAAAAGCAGAGATTGAAATGAGCACAGATAAAGTTCCTTAAGTCAAATATGGAATAGACAAGAGCTACTCCTTGCTCAACGAAATGGACTCAACACCGCATATTAAACGCCTAAGAATGTACCTGACTAGTAAGTATCTTAAAAACCTATGGATTGCTATGTCTCCGAAAGAGAATCAAGCATGTGTACAGGGGCATAAACGCAGCAGTGATAGGATTGGAGAGGTTCGGTGAGCAAATGAAGACCCTTTGAAGTCATATTGCATGGTACCCATTCCACGGGTCTCAACTCTCCAGGTTTAAGGTATTCTTCCTTCAGCTAAAACATGCATGTGGAACCTAGAGTATGATCAACCATGTGATCGGGAGACGTGTTCAAATATGTCTCAGTTTTCCTCCCCTGGTACTCGGGTGCAACATTCCAGACGCTTTACTAACACTCTCCCTACTTGGAGAGTCAGTCCCTTTAACCTCCTGTTTGGCCCAGTTTGCAATTTCTGTGGAAGATGAACAGGAATAGCGAGAACCAATGAGAGACTAGCTGGAGGTGTCTGGACGGGCAAATTTAACTCTCATTTCCCACCAGGAAGAGGAATTAACCAAAGGCTCAGCATGCCGGGCCGGAACCAGATTAGGGCCTGAAGCCATCCTGCGGTGTTGCGGCCAGGTCACAAGAAAGTGAGTTGAAGAAAGGAGCTCAGGGGCACTGTAATTCACAAACCTGCAGAGTTATAAATGACAGCTATCGTCCAAAAATAGACTGAAGTAAGGCTGCCAAGAGGACTTGAAAGCGGGGCAGAATTGCAGGAAACCGATTTCAGGAGGTAGACTGGAATTGCATTGAAAACGTAGGAAAAGAGGCAGAACGTCCACAATGATGCACTTGGCCAAAAAGGGCGTATGCGTTTTTTCCTGAATATATTCAGGAAAAAACGCATACGCCCTTTTTGGCCAACCAAGCAAGCTTGCAAAGGAAATCTGCACTACAATGAAGTCTCACTTCCCCCCGGTCAAAAGGGCCATCTGAAAAAAGTGTAAAATCCAGAAAGACAAGACAGGCCATGGAGAACTGGGAGCCTTGTTATGCTGATGGGCGGGATGTAAATTGCCAACAACCACTCGGGAGAAGTGTATGGTGTTTCCTGAAACATGTAAAAAACAAAGCAACAGAACCTAGGGCACTTCCACTTATGGTCCTATAGCTTAGGGAAATTAAAATCAAAAAGACACAGCCACCCCAAAGTTTGGAACGGATCTGTTTACAAGAACCTCGTTTACAGTACAAGTTCAACATCGCAGAAAGTGAAAAATGGATAAAGAAGTTGTGGTATTTACTTACAAAGCAATATCACTCAGCAATGAAATCTGTGTCATCAGGCCCTTAGCAGCACAATGAGTGGATTCAGGTACGATGATTCTAACTGAAATAAGTCACACAGAAAAAGAAACATCATAAGATATCACTAATACACGGAATGTAAACTTGGCTACACAGGAACTGAATTCCAAAACAGAACAGGGTCTCAAATTTAGAAAACCAACTTATGCTTGCTTAAGGGTAAAGGTGAGTTGGGGTGCTGCATAAAACCAGAGATTGAAATGAGCACAGATAAAGTTCCTTAAGCCAAATATGGAATAGACAAGAGCTACTCCTTGCTCAACGAAATGGACTCAACACCCCATATTAAACGCCTAAGAATGTACCTGACTAGTAAGTATCTTAAAACCTATGGATTGTTATGTCTCCAAAAGAGAATCAAGCGTGTGTACAGGGGCATAAACGCAGCAGTGATAGGATTGGAGAGGTTCGGTGAGCAAATGAAGACCCTTTGAAGTCATATTGCATGGTACCCATTACACGGGTCTCAACTCTCCAGGTTTAAGGTATTCTTCCTTCAGCTAAAACATGCATGTGGAACCCAAGTATGATCAACCATGTGAACGGGAGACGTGTTCAAATATGTCTCAGTTTTCCTCCCCTGGTACTCGGGTGCAACATTCCATATGCTTTACTAACACTCTCCGCACTTGGAGAGTCAGCGCCTTTAACCTCCTGTTTGGCCCAGTTTGCAATTTCTGCGGAAGATGAACAGGAATAGCGAGAACCAATGAGAGACTAGCTGGAGGTGTCTGGACGGGCAAATTTAACTCTCATTTCCCACCAGGAAGAGGAATTAACCAAAGGCTCAGCGTGCCGTGCCGGAACCAGATTAGGGCCTGAAGCCATCCTGCGGTGTTGCGGCCAGGTCACAAGAAAGCGAGTTGAAGAAAGGAGCTCAGGGGCACTGTAATTCACAAACCTGCAGAGTTATAAATGACAGCTATCGTCCAAAAATAGACTGAAGTAAGGCTGCCAAGAGGACTTGAAAGCGGGGCAGAATTGCAGGAAACCGATTTCAGGAGGTAGACTGGAATTGCACTGAAAGCATAGGAAAAGAGGCAGAACGTCCACAATGATGCACTTGGCCAAAAAGGGCATATGCGTTTTTTCCTGAATATATTCAGGAAAAAACGCATACGCCCTTTTTGGCCAACCAAGCAAGCTTGCAAAGGAAATCTGCACTACAATGAAGTCTCACTTCCCCCCGGTCAAAAGGGCCATCTGAAAAAAGTGTAAAATCCAGAAAGGCAGGACAGGCCATGGAGAACTGGGAGCCTTGTTATGCTGATGGGCGGGATGTAAATTGCCAGCAGACACTCGGGAGAAGTGTATGGTGTTTCCTGAAACATCTAAAAAACAAAGCAACAGATCCTAGGGCACTGCCACTTATGGTCCTATAGCTTAGGGAAATTAAAATCAAAAAGACACAGCCACCCCAAAGTTTGGAACGGCTCTGTTTACAAGAACCTCGTTTACAGTACAAGTTCAACATCGCAGAAAGTGAAAAATGGATAAAGAACTTGTGGTATTTACTTACAAAGCAATATCACTCAGCAATGAAATCTATGTCATCAGGCCCGTAGCAGCACAATGAGTGGATTCAGGTATGATGATTCTAACTGAAATAAGTCACACAGAAAAGAAACATCATAAGATATCAGTAATACACGGAATGTAAACTTGGCTACACAGGAACTGAATTACAGAACAGAACAGGGTCTCAAATTTAGAAAAGCAACTTATGCTTACTTAAGGGGAAAGGTGAGTTGGGGTGCTGCATAAAACCAGAGATTGAAATGAGCACAGATAAACTTCCTTAAGTCAAATATGGAATAGACAAGAGCTACTCCTTGCTCAACGAAATGGACTCAACACCGCATATTAAACGCCTAAGAATGTACCTGACTAGTAAGTATCGTAAAACCTATGGATTGCTATGTCTCCAAAAGAGAATCAAGCATGTGTACAGGGGCATAATCGCAGCAGTGATTGGAGAGGTTCGGTGAGCAAATGAAGATCCTTTGAAGTCATATTGCATGGTACGCATTACACGGGTCTCAACTCTCCAGGTTTAAGGTATTCTTCCTTCAGCTAAAACATGCATGTAGAACCTAGAGTATGATCAACCATGTGATCGGGAGACGTGTTCAAATATGTCTCAGTTTTCCTCCCCTGGTACTCGGGTGCAACATTCCAGACGCTTTACTAAAACTCTCCCCACTTGGAGAGTCAGCGCCTTTAACCTCCTGTTTGGCCCAGTTTGCAATTTCTGCGGAAGATGAACAGGAATAGCGAGAACCAATGAGAGGCTAGCTGGAGGTGTCTGGACGGGCAAATTTAACTCTCATTTCCCACCAGGAAGAGGAAATAACCAAAGGCTCAGCGTGCCGAGCCGGAACCAGATTAGGGCCTGAAGCCATCCTGCGGTGTTGCGGCCAGGTCACAAGAAAGCGAGTTGAAGAAAGGAGCTCAGGGGCACTGTAATTCACAAACCTGCAGAGTTATAAATGACAGCTATCGTCCAAAAATAGACTGAAGTAAGGCTACCAAGAGGACTTGAAAGCGGGGCAGAATTGCAGGAAACCGATTTCAGGAGGTAGACTGGAATTGCATTGAAAGCATAGGAAAAGAGGCAGAACGTCCACAATGATGCACTTGGCCAAAAAGGGCGTATGCGTTTTTTCCTGAATATATTCAGGAAAAAACGCATACGCCCTTTTTGGCCAACCAAGCAAGCTTGCAAAGAAATCTGCACTACAATGAAGTCTCACTTCCCCCCGGTCAAAAGGGCCATCTGAAAAAAGTGTAAAATCCAGAAAGGCAGGACAGGCCATGGAGAACTGGGAGCCTTGTTATGCTGATGGGCGGGATGTAAATTGCCAACAACCACTCGGGAGAAGTGTATGGTGTTTCCTGAAACATCTAAAAAACAAAGCAACAGAGCCTAGGGCACTTCAACTTATGGTCCTATAGCTTAGGGAAATTAAAATCAAAAAGACACAGCCACCCCAAAGTTTGGAACGGCTCTGTTTACAAGAACCTCATTTACAGTACAAGTTCAACATCGCAGAAAGTGAAAAATGGATAAAGAAGTTGTGGTATTTACTTACAAAGCAATATCACTCAGCAATGAAATCTGTGTCATCAGGCCCTTAGCAGCACAATGAGTGGATTCAGGTATGATGATTCTAACTGAAGTAAGTCACACAGAAAAAGAAACATCATAAGATATCAGTAATACACGGAATGTAAACTTGGCTACACAGGAACTGAATTACAGAACAGAACAGGGTCTCAAATTTAGAAAACCAACTTATGCTTGCTTAAGGGGAAAGGTGAGTTGGGGTGCTGCATAAAACCAGAGATTGAAATGAGCACAGATAAAGTTCCTTAAGTCAAATATGGTATAGACAAGAGCTACTCCTTGCTCAACGAAATGGACTCAACACCGCATATTAAACGCCTAAGAATGTACCTGACTAGTAAGTATCTTAAAACCTATGGATTGCTATGTCTCCGAAAGAGAATCAAGCATGTGTACAGGGGCATAAACGCAGCAGTGATAGGATTGGAGAGGTTCGGTGAGCAAATGAAGACCCTTTGAAGTCATATTGCATGGTACCCATTACACGGGTCTTAACTCTCCAGGTTTAAGGTATTCTTCCTTCAGCTAAAACATGCATGTGGAACCCAAGTATGATCAACCATGTGAACGGGAGACGTGTTCAAATATGTCTCAGTTTTCCTCCCCTGGTACTCGGGTGCAACATTCCAGACGCTTTACTAACACTCTCCCCAATTGGAGAGTCAGCGCCTTTAACCTCCTGTTTGGCCCAGTTTGCAATTTCTGCGGAAGATGAACAGGAATAGCGAGAACCAATGAGAGACTAGCTGGAGGTGTCTGGACGTGCAAATTTAACTCTCATTTCCCACCAGGAAGAGGAAATAACCAAAGGCTCATCGTGCCGTGCCGGAACCAGATTAGGGCCTGAAGCCATCCTGCGGTGTTGCGGCCAGGTCACAAGAAAGCGAGTTGAAGAAAGGAGCTCAGGGGCACTGTAATTCACAAACCTGCAGAGTTATAAATGACAGCTATCGTCCAAAAATAGACTGAAGTAAGGCTGCCAAGAGGACTTGAAAGCGGGGCAGAATTGCAGGAAACCGATTTCAGGAGGTAGACTGGAATTGCATTGAAAGCATAGGAAAAGAGGCAGAACGTCCACAATGATGCACTTGGCCAAAAAGTGCGTATGCGTTTTTTCCTGAATATATTCAGGAAAAAACGCATACGCCCTTTTTGGCCAACCAAGCAAGCTTGCAAAGGAAATCTGCACTACAATGAAGTCTCACTTCCCCCCGGTCAAAAGGGCCATCTGAAAAAAGTGTAAAATCCAGAAAGGCAGGACAGGCCATGGAGAACTGGGAGCCTTGTTATGCTGATGGGCGGGATGTAAATTGCCAACAACCACTCGGGAGAAGTGTATGGTGTTTCCTGAAACATCTAAAAAACAAAGCAACAGAACCTAGGGCACTTCCACTTATGGTCCTATAGCTTAGGGAAATTAAAATCAAAAAGACACAGCCACCCCAAAGTTTGGAACGGCTCTGTTTACAAGAACCTCGTTTACAGTACAAGTTCAACATCGCAGAAAGTGAAAAATGGATAAAGAAGTTGTGGTATTTACTTACAAAGCAATATCACTCAGCAATGAAATCTGTGTCATCAGGCCCTTAGCAGCACAATGAGTGGATTCAGGTATGATGATTCTAACTGAAGTAAGTCACACAGAAAAAGAAACATCATAAGATATCAGTAATACACGGAATGTAAACTTGGCTACACAGGAACTGAATTACAGAACAGAACAGGGTCTCAAATTTAGAAAACCAACTTATGCTTGCTTAAGGGTAAAGGTGAGTTGGGGTGCTGCATAAAAGCAGAGATTGAAATGAGCACAGATAAAGTTCCTTAAGTCAAATATGGAATAGACAAGAGCTACTCCTTGCTCAACGAAATGGACTCAACACCGCATATTAAACGCCTAAGAATGTACCTGACTAGTAAGTATCTTAAAAACCTATGGATTGCTATGTCTCCGAAAGAGAATCAAGCATGTGTACAGGGGCATAAACGCAGCAGTGATAGGATTGGAGAGGTTCGGTGAGCAAATGAAGACCCTTTGAAGTCATATTGCATGGTACCCATTCCACGGGTCTCAATTCTCCAGGTTTAAGGTATTCTTCCTTCAGCTAAAACATGCATGTGGAACCTAGAGTATGATCAACCATGTGATCGGGAGACGTGTTCAAATATGTCTCAGTTTTCCTCCCCTGGTACTCGGGTGCAACATTCCAGACGCTTTACTAACACTCTCCCTACTTGGAGAGTCAGTCCCTTTAACCTCCTGTTTGGCCCAGTTTGCAATTTCTGTGGAAGATGAACAGGAATAGCGAGAACCAATGAGAGACTAGCTGGAGGTGTCTGGACGGGCAAATTTAACTCTCATTTCCCACCAGGAAGAGGAATTAACCAAAGGCTCAGCATGCCGGGCCGGAACCAGATTAGGGCCTGAAGCCATCCTGCGGTGTTGCGGCCAGGTCACAAGAAAGCGAGTTGAAGAAAGGAGCTCAGGGGCACTGTAATTCACAAACCTGCAGAGTTATAAATGACAGCTATCGTCCAAAAATAGACTGAAGTAAGGCTGCCAAGAGGACTTGAAAGCGGGGCAGAATTGCAGGAAACCGATTTCAGGAGGTAGACTGGAATTGCATTGAAAACGTAGGAAAAGAGGCAGAACGTCCACAATGATGCACTTGGCCAAAAAGGGCGTATGCGTTTTTTCCTGAATATATTCAGGAAAAAACGCATACGCCCTTTTTGGCCAACCAAGCAAGCTTGCAAAGGAAATCTGCACTACAATGAAGTCTCACTTCCCCCCGGTCAAAAGGGCCATCTGAAAAAAGTGTAAAATCCAGAAAGACAAGACAGGCCATGGAGAACTGGGAGCCTTGTTATGCTGATGGGCGGGATGTAAATTGCCAACAGACACTCGGGAGAAGTGTATGGTGTTTCCTGAAACATGTAAAAAACAAAGCAACAGAACCTAGGGCACTTCCACTTATGGTCCTATAGCTTAGGGAAATTAAAATCAAAAAGACACAGCCACCCCAAAGTTTGGAACGGATCTGTTTACAAGAACCTCGTTTACAGTACAAGTTCAACATCGCAGAAAGTGAAAAATGGATAAAGAAGTTGTGGTATTTACTTACAAAGCAATATCACTCAGCAATGAAATCTGTGTCATCAGGCCCTTAGCAGCACAATGAGTGGATTCAGGTACGATGATTCTAACTGAAATAAGTCACACAGAAAAAGAAACATCATAAGATATCACTAATACACGGAATGTAAACTTGGCTACACAGGAACTGAATTCCAAAACAGAACAGGGTCTCAAATTTAGAAAACCAACTTATGCTTGCTTAAGGGTAAAGGTGAGTTGGGGTGCTGCATAAAACCAGAGATTGAAATGAGCACAGATAAAGTTCCTTAAGCCAAATATGGAATAGACAAGAGCTACTCCTTGCTCAACGAAATGGACTCAACACCCCATATTAAACGCCTAAGAATGTACCTGACTAGTAAGTATCTTAAAACCTATGGATTGTTATGTCTCCAAAAGAGAATCAAGCGTGTGTACAGGGGCATAAACGCAGCAGTGATAGGATTGGAGAGGTTCGGTGAGCAAATGAAGACCCTTTGAAGTCATATTGCATGGTACCCATTACACGGGTCTCAACTCTCCAGGTTTAAGGTATTCTTCCTTCAGCTAAAACATGCATGTGGAACCCAAGTATGATCAACCATGTGAACGGGAGACGTGTTCAAATATGTCTCAGTTTTCCTCCCCTGGTACTCGGGTGCAACATTCCATACGCTTTACTAACACTCTCCGCACTTGGAGAGTCAGCGCCTTTAACCTCCTGTTTGGCCCAGTTTGCAATTTCTGCGGAAGATGAACAGGAATAGCGAGAACCAATGAGAGACTAGCTGGAGGTGTCTGGACGGGCAAATTTAACTCTCATTTCCCACCAGGAAGAGGAATTAACCAAAGGCTCAGCGTGCCGTGCCGGAACCAGATTAGGGCCTGAAGCCATCCTGCGGTGTTGCGGCCAGGTCACAAGAAAGCGAGTTGAAGAAAGGAGCTCAGGGGCACTGTAATTCACAAACCTGCAGAGTTATAAATGACAGCTATCGTCCAAAAATAGACTGAAGTAAGGCTGCCAAGAGGACTTGAAAGCGGGGCAGAATTGCAGGAAACCGATTTCAGGAGGTAGACTGGAATTGCACTGAAAGCATAGGAAAAGAGGCAGAACGTCCACAATGATGCACTTGGCCAAAAAGGGCATATGCGTTTTTTCCTGAATATATTCAGGAAAAAACGCATACGCCCTTTTTGGCCAACCAAGCAAGCTTGCAAAGGAAATCTGCACTACAATGAAGTCTCACTTCCCCCCGGTCAAAAGGGCCATCTGAAAAAAGTGTAAAATCCAGAAAGGCAGGACAGGCCATGGAGAACTGGGAGCCTTGTTATGCTGATGGGCGGGATGTAAATTGCCAGCAGACACTCGGGAGAAGTGTATGGTGTTTCCTGAAACATCTAAAAAACAAAGCAACAGATCCTAGGGCACTGCCACTTATGGTCCTATAGCTTAGGGAAATTAAAATCAAAAAGACACAGCCACCCCAAAGTTTAAAACGGCTCTGTTTACAAGAACCTCGTTTACAGTACAAGTTCAACATCGCAGAAAGTGAAAAATGGATAAAAAACTTGTGGTATTTACTTACAAAGCAATATCACTCAGCAATGAAATCTATGTCATCAGGCCCGTAGCAGCACAATGAGTGGATTCAGGTATGATGATTCTAACTGAAATAAGTCACACAGAAAAGAAACATCATAAGATATCAGTAATACACGGAATGTAAACTTGGCTACACAGGAACTGAATTACAGAACAGAACAGGGTCTCAAATTTAGAAAAGCAACTTATGCTTACTTAAGGGTAAAGGTGAGTTGGGGTGCTGCATAAAACCAGAGATTGAAATGAGCACAGATAAACTTCCTTAAGTCAAATATGGAATAGACAAGAGCTACTCCTTGCTCAACGAAATGGACTCAACACCGCATATTAAACGCCTAAGAATGTACCTGACTAGTAAGTATCGTAAAACCTATGGATTGCTATGTCTCCAAAAGAGAATCAAGCATGTGTACAGGGGCATAATCGCAGCAGTGATTGGAGAGGTTCGGTGAGCAAATGAAGATCCTTTGAAGTCATATTGCATGGTACGCATTACACGGGTCTCAACTCTCCAGGTTTAAGGTATTCTTCCTTCAGCTAAAACATGCATGTAGAACCTAGAGTATGATCAACCATGTGATCGGGAGACGTGTTCAAATATGTCTCAGTTTTCCTCCCCTGGTACTCGGGTGCAACATTCCAGACGCTTTACTAACACTCTCCCCACTTGGAGAGTCAGCGCCTTTAACCTCCTGTTTGGCCCAGTTTGCAATTTCTGCGGAAGATGAACAGGAATAGCGAGAACCAATGAGAGGCTAGCTGGAGGTGTCTGGACGGGCAAATTTAACTCTCATTTCCCACCAGGAAGAGGAAATAACCAAAGGCTCAGCGTGCCGAGCCGGAACCAGATTAGGGCCTGAAGCCATCCTGCGGTGTTGCGGCCAGGTCACAAGAAAGCGAGTTGAAGAAAGGAGCTCAGGGGCACTGTAATTCACAAACCTGCAGAGTTATAAATGACAGCTATCGTCCAAAAATAGACTGAAGTAAGGCTGCCAAGAGGACTTGAAAGCGGGGCAGAATTGCAGGAAACCGATTTCAGGAGGTAGACTGGAATTGCATTGAAAGCGTAGGAAAAGAGGCAGAACGTCCACAATGATGCACTTGGCCAAAAAGGGCGTATGCGTTTTTTCCTGAATATATTCAGGAAAAAACGTATACGCCCTTTTTGGCCAACCAAGCAAGCTTGCAAAGGTAATCTGCACTACAATGAAGTCTCACTTCCCCCCGGTCAAAAGGGCCATCTGAAAAAAGTGTAAAATCCAGAAAGACAAGACAGGCCATGGAGAACTGGGAGCCTTGTTATGCTGATGGGAGGGATGTAAATTGCCAACAACCACTCGGGAGAAGTGTATGGTGTTTCGTGAAACATGTAAAAAACAAAGCAACAGAACCTACGGCACTTCCACTTATGGTCCTATAGCTTAGGGAAATTAAAATCAAAAAGACACAGCCACCCCAAAGTTTGGAACGGATCTGTTTACAAGAACCTCGTTTACAGTACAAGTTCAACATCGCAGAAAGTGAAAAATGGATAAAGAAGTTGTGGTATTTACTTACAAAGCAATATCACTCAGCAATGAAATCTGTGTCATCAGGCCCTTAGCAGCACAATGAGTGGATTCAGGTACGATGATTCTATCTGAAATAAGTCACACAGAAAAAGAAACATCATAAGATATCACTAATACACGGAATGTAAACTTGGCTACACAGGAACTGAATTACAGAACAGAACAGGGTCTCAAATTTAGAAAACCAACTTATGCTTGCTTAAGGGGAAAGGTGAGTTGGGGTGCTGCATAAAACCAGAGATTGAAATGAGCACAGATAAAGTTCCTTAAGCCAAATATGGAATAGACAAGAGCTACTCCTTGCTCAACGAAATGGACTCAACACCCCATATTAAACGCCTAAGAATGTACCTGACTAGTAAGTATCTTAAAACCTATGAATTGCTATGTCTCCAAAAGAGAATCAAGCGTGTGTACAGGGGCATAAACGCAGCAGTGATAGGATTGGAGAGGTTCGGTGAGCAAATGAAGACCCTTTGAAGTCATATTGCATGGTACCCATTACACGGGTCTTAACTCTCCAGGTTTAAGGTATTCTTCCTTCAGCTAAAACATGCATGTGGAACCCAAGTATGATCAACAATGTGAACGGGAGACGTGTTCAAATATGTCTCAGTTTTCCTCCCCTGGTACTCGGGTGCAACATCCCAGACGCTTTACTAACACTCTCCTCACTTGGAGAGTCAGCCCCTTTAACCTCCTGTTTGGCCCAGTTTGCAATTTCTGCGGAAGATGAACAGGAATAGCGAGAACCAATGAGAGGCTAGCTGGAGGTGTCTGGACGGGCAAATTTAACTCTCATTTCCCACCAGGAAGAGGAAATAACCAAAGGCTCAGCGTGCCGTACCGGAACCAGATTAGGGCCTGAAGCCATCCTGCGGTGTTGCGGCCAGCTCAAAAGAAAGCGAGTTGAAGAAAGGAGCTCAGGGGCACTGTAATTCACAAACCTGCAGAGTTATAAATGACAGCTATCGTCCAAAAATAGACTGAAGTAAGGCTGCCAAGAGGACTTGAAAGCGGGGCAGAATTGCAGGAAACCGATTTCAGGAGGTAGACTGGAATTGCATTGAAAGCATAGGAAAAGAGGCAGAACGTCCACAATGATGCACTTGGCCAAAAAGGGCGTATGCGTTTTTTCCTGAATATATTCAGGAAAAAACGCATACGCCCTTTTTGGCCAACCAAGCAAGCTTGCAAAGGAAATCTGCACTACAATGAAGTCTCACTTCCCCCCGGTCAAAAGGGCCATCTGAAAAAAGTGTAAAATCCAGAAAGACAAGACAGGCCATGGAGAACTGGGAGCCTTGTTATGGTGATGGGCGGGATGTAAATTGCCAACAACCACTCGGGAGAAGTGTATGGTGTTTCCTGAAACATCTAAAAAACAAAGCAACAGAACCTAGGGCACTTCCACTTATGGTCCTATAGCTTAGGGAAATTAAAATCAAAAAGACACAGCCACCCCAAAGTTTGGAACAGCTCTGTTTACAAGAACCTCGTTTACAGTACAAGTTCAACATCGCAGAAAGTGAAAAATGGATAAAGAAGTTGTGGTATTTACTTACAAAGCAATATCACTCAGCAATGATATCTGTGTCATCAGGCCCTTAGCAGCACAATGAGTGGATTCAGGTATGATGATTGTAACTGAAATAAGTCACACAGAAAAAGAAACATCATAAGATATCACTAATACATGGAATGTAAACTTGGCTACACAGGAACTGAATTCCAAAACAGAACAGTGTCTCAAATTTAGAAAACCAACTTATGCTTGCTTAAGGGTAAAGGTGAGTTGGGGTGCTGCATAAAACCAGAGATTGAAATGAGCACAGATAAAGTTCGTTAAGCTAAATATGGAATAGACAAGAGCTACTCCTTGCTCAATGAAATGGAATCAACACCCCATATTAAACGCCTAAGAATGTACCTGACTAGTAAGTAGCTTAAAACCTATGGATTGCTATGTCTCCAAAAGAGAATCAAGCGTGTGTACAGGGGCATAAACGCAGCAGTGATAGGATTGGAGAGGTTCGGTGAGCAAATGAAGACCCTTTGAAGTCATATTGCATGGTACCCATTACACGGGTCTCAACTCTCCAGGTTTAAGGTATTCTTCCTTCAGCTAAAACATTCATGTGGAACCCAAGTATGATCAACCATGTGAACGGGAGATGTGTTCAAATATGTCTCAGTTTTCCTCCCCTGGTACTCGGGTGCAACATTCCAGACGCTTTACTAACACTCTCCCCACATGGAGAGTCAGCGCCTTTAACCTCCTGTTTGGCCCAGTTTGCAATTTCTGCGGAAGATGAACAGGAATAGCGAGAACCAATGAGAGGCTAGCTGGAGGTGTCTGGACGGGCAAATTTAACTCTCATTTGCCACCAGGAAAAGGAAATAACCAAAGGCTCAGCGTGCCGTACCGGAACCAGATAAGGGCCTGAAGCCATCCTGCGGTGTTGCGGCCAGCTCAAAAGAAAGCGAGTTGAAGAAAGGAGCTCAGGGGCACTGTAATTCACAAACCTGCAGAGTTATAAATGACAGCTATCGTCCAAAAATAGACTGAAGTAAGGCTGCCAAGAGGACTTGAAAGCGGGGCAGAATTGCAGGAAACTGATTTCAGGAGGTAGACTGGAATTGCATTGAAAGCATAGGAAAAGAGGCAGAACGTCCACAATGATGCACTTGGCCAAAAAGGGCGTATGCGTTTTTTCCTGAATATATTCAGGAAAAAACGCATACGCCCTTTTTGGCCAACCAAGCAAGCTTGCAAAGGAAATCTGCACTACAATGAAGTCTCACTTCCCCCCGGTCAAAAGGGCCATCTGAAAAAAGTGTAAAATCCAGAAAGGCAGGACAGGCCATGGAGAACTGGGAGCCTTGTTATGCTGATGGGCGGGATGTAAATTGCCAACAGACACTCGGGAGAAGTGTATGGTGTTTCCTGAAACATCTAAAAAACAAAGCAACAGAGCCTAGGGCACTGCCACTTATGGTCCTATAGCTTAGGGAAATTAAAATCAAAAAGACACAGCCACCCCAAAGTTTGGGACGCCTCTGTTTACAAGAACCTCGTTTACAGTACAAGTTCAACATCGCAGAACGTGAAAAATGGATAAAGAACTTGTGGTACTTACGTACAATGCAGTATCACTCAGCAATGAAATCTATGTCATCAGGCCTGTAGCAGCATAATGAGTGGATTCAGGTACGATGATTCTAACTGAAATAAGTCACACAGAAAAAGAAACATCATAAGATATCACTAATACACGGAATGTAAACATGGCTACACAGGAACTGCATTCCAGAACAGAACAGGGACTCAAATTTAGAAAACCAACTTATGCTTGCTTAAGGGGAAAGGTGAGTTGGGGTGCTGCATAAAACCAGAGATTGAAATGAGCACAGATAATGTTCCTTAAGCCAAATATGGAATAGACAAGAGCTACTCCTTGCTTAACGAAATGGACTCAAAACCCCATATTAAACCCATAGGAATGTACCTGACTAGTAAGTATCTTAAAACCTATGGATTGCTATGTCTCCAAAAGAGAATCAAGCGTGTGTACAGGGGAATAAACGCAGCAGTGATAGGATTGGAGAGGTTCGGTGAGCAAATGAAGACCCTTTGAAGTCATATTGCATGGTACCCATTACACGGGTCTCAACTCTCCAGGTTTAAGGTATTCTTCCTTCAGCTAAAACATGCATGTGGAACCCAGAGTATGATCAACCATGTGAATGGGAGACGTGTTCAAATATGTCTCAGTTTTCCTCCCCTGGTACTCGGGTGCAACATTCCAGACGCTTTACTAACACTCTCCCCACTTGGAGAGTCAGTCCCTTTAACCTCCTGTTTGGCCCAGTTTGCAATTTCTGCGGAAGATGAACAGGAATAGCGAGAACCAATGAGAGGCTAGCTGGAGGTGTCTGGACGGGCAAATTTAACTCTCATTTCCCACCAGGAAGAGGAAATAACCAAAGGCTCAGCGTGCCGTACCGGAACCAGATTAGGGCCTGAAGCCATCCTGCGGTGTTGCGGCCAGCTCAAAAGAAAGCGAGTTGAAGAAAGGAGCCCAGGGGCACTGTAATTCACAAACCTGCAGAGTTATAAATGACAGCTATCGTCCAAAAATACACTGAAGTAAGGCTGCCAAGAGGACTTGAAAGCGGGGCAGAATTGCAGGAAACCGATTTCAGGAGGTAGACTGGAATTGCATTGAAAGCATAGGAAAAGAGGCAGAACGTCCACAATGATGCACTTGGCCAAAAAGGGCGTATGCGTTTTTTCCTGAATATATTCAGGAAAAAACGCATACGCCCTTTTTGGCCAACCAAGCAAGCTTGCAAAGGAAATCTGCACTACAATGAAGTCTCACTTCCCCCCGGTCAAAAGGGCCATCTGAAAAAAGTGTAAAATCCAGAAAGGCAGGACAGGCCATGGAGAACTGGGAGCCTTGTTATGCTGATGGGCGGGATGTAAATTGCCAACAACCACTCGGGAGAAGTATATGGTGTTTCCTGAAACATCTAAAAAACAAAGCAACAGAACCTAGGGCACTTCCACTTATGGTCCTATAGCTTAGGGAAATTAAAATCAAAAAGACACAGCCACCCCAAAGTTTGGAACGGCTCTGTTTACAAGAACCTCGTTTACAGTACAAGTTCAACATCGCAGAAAGTGAAAAATGGATAAAGAAGTTGTGGTATTTACTTACAAAGCAATATCACTCAGCAATGAATTCTATGTCATCAGGCCCTTAGCAGCACAATGAGTGGATTCAGGTATGATGATTCTAACTGAAATAAGTCACACAGAAAAAGAAACATCATAAGATATCAGTAATACACGGAATGTAAACTTGGCTACACAGGAACTGAATTACAGAACAGAACAGGGTCTCAAATTTAGAAAAGCAACTTATGCTTGCTTAAGGGTAAAGGTGAGTTGGGGTGCTGCATAAAACCAGAGATTGAAATGAGCACAGACAAAGTTCCTTAAGTCAAATAAGGAATAGACAAGAGCTACTCCTTGCTCAACGAAATGGACTCAACACCGCATATTAAACGCCTAAGAATGTACCTGACTAATAAGTGTCTTAAAAACCAATGATTGCTATGTCTCCGAAAGAGAATCAAGCATGTGTACAGGGGCATAAACGCAGCAGTGATAGGATTGGAGAGGTTCGGCTAGCAAATGAAGACCCTTTGAAGTCATATTGCATGGTACCCATTCCACGGGTTTCAACTACCCAGGTTTAAGGTATTCTTCCTTCAGCTAAAACATGCATGTGGAACCTAGAGTATGATCAACCATGTGATCGGGAGACGTGTTCAAATATGTCTCAGTTTTCCACCCCTGGTACTCGGGTACAACATTCCAGACGCTTTACTAACACTCTCCCCACTTGGAGAGTCAGTCCCTTTAACCTCGTGTTTGGCCCAGTTTGCAATTTCTGCGGAAGATGAACAGGAATAGCGAGAACCAATGAGAGGCTAGCTGGAGGTGTCTGGACGGGCAAATTTAACTCTCATTTCCCACCAGGAAGAGGAATTAACCAAAGGCTCAGCGTGCCGTGCCGGAACCAGATTAGGGCCTGAAGCCATCCTGCGGTGTTGCGGCCAGGTCACAAGAAAGCGAGTTGAAGAAAGGAGCTCAGGGGCACTGTAATTCACAAACCTGCAGAGTTATAAATGACAGCTATCGTCCAAAAATAGACTGAAGTAAGGCTGCCAAGAGGACTTGAAAGCGGGCCAGAATTGCAGGAAACCGATTTCAGGAGGTAGACTGGAATTGCATTGAAAGCATAGGAAAAGAGGCAGAACGTCCACAATGATGCACTTGGCCAAAAAGGGCGTATGCGTTTTTTCCTGAATATATTCAGGAAAAAACGCATACGCCCTTTTTGGCCAACCAAGCAAGCTTGCAAAAGAAATATGCACTACAATGAAGTCTCACTTCCCCCCAGTCAAAAGGGCCATCTGAAAAAAGTGTAAAATCCAGAAAGGCAGGACAGGCCATGGAGAACTGGGAGCCTTGTTATGCTGATGGGCGGGATGTAAATTGCCAACAGACACTGGGGAGAATTGTATGGTGTTTCCTGAAACATCTAAAAAACAAAGCAACAGAGCCTAGAGCACTGCCACTTATGGTCCTATAGCTTAGGGAAATTAAAATCAAAAAGACACAGCCACCCCAAAGTTTGGGACGCCTCTGTTTACAAGAACCTCGTTTACAGTACAAGTTCAACATCGCAGAAAGTGAAAAATGGATAAAGAAGTTGTGGTATTTACTTACAAAGCAATATCACTCAGCAATGAAATCTGTGTCATCAGGCCCTTAGCAGCACAATGAGTGGATTCAGGTATGATGATTCTAACTGAAATAAGTCACACAGAAAAAGAAACATCATAAGATATCAGTAATACACGGAATGTAAACTTGGCTACACAGGAACTGAATTACAGAACAGAACAGGGTCTCAAATTTAGAAAACCAACTTATGCTTGCTTAAGGGTAAAGGTGAGTTGGGGTGCTGCATAAAAGCAGAGATTGAAATGAGCACAGATAAAGTTCCTTAAGTCAAATATGGAATAGACAAGAGCTACTCCTTGCTCAACGAAATGGACTCAACACCGCATATTAAACGCCTAAGAATGTACCTGACTAGTAAGTATCTTAAAACCTATGGATTGCTATGTCTCCGAAAGAGAATCAAGCATGTGTACAGGGGCATAAACGCAGCAGTGATAGGATTGGAGAGGTTCGGTGAGCAAATGAAGACCCTTTGAAGTCATATTGCATGGTACCCATTCCACGGGTTTCAACTACCCAGGTTTAAGGTATTCTTCCTTCAGCTAAAACATGCATGTGGAACCTAGAGTACGATCAACCATGTGATCGGGAGACGTGTTCAAATATGTCAGTTTTCCTCCCCTGGTACTCGGGTGCAACATTCCAGACGCTTTACTAACACTCTCCCGACTCGGAGAGTCAGTCCCTTTAACCTCCTGTTTGGCCCAGTTTGCAATTTCTGCGGAAGATGAACAGGAATAGCAAGAACCAATGAGAGGCTAGCTGGAGGTGTCTGGACGGGCAAATTTAACTCTCATTTGCCACCAGGAAAAGGAAATAACCAAAGGCTCAGCGTGCCGTACCGGAACCAGATTAGGGCCTGAAGCCATCCTGCGGTGTTGCGGCCAGCTCAAAAAAAGCGAGTTGAAGAAAGGAGCTCAGGGGCACTGTAATTCACAAACCTGCAGAGTTATAAATGACAGCTATCGTCCAAAAATAGACTGAAGTAAGGCTGCCAAGAGGACTTGAAAGCGGGGCAGAATTGCAGGAAACTGATTTCAGGAGGTAGACTGGAATTGCATTGAAAGCATAGGAAAAGAGGCAGAACGTCCACAATGATGCACTTGGCCAAAAAGGGCGTATGCGTTTTTTCCTGAATATATTCAGGAAAAAACGCATACGCCCTTTTTGGCCAACCAAGCAAGCTTGCAAAGGAAATCTGCACTACAATGAAGTCTCACTTCCCCCCGGTCAAAAGGGCCATCTGAAAAAAGTGTAAAATCCAGAAAGGCAGGACAGGCCATGGAGAACTGGGAGCCTTGTTATGCTGATGGGCGGGATGTAAATTGCCAACAGACACTCGGGAGAAGTGTATGGTGTTTCCTGAAACATCTAAAAAACAAAGCAACAGAGCCTAGGGCACTGCCACTTATGGTCCTATAGCTTAGGGAAATTAAAATCAAAAAGACACAGCCACCCCAAAGTTTGGGACGCCTCTGTTTACAAGAACCTCGTTTACAGTACAAGTTCAACATCGCAGAACGTGAAAAATGGATAAAGAACTTGTGGTACTTACGTACAATGCAGTATCACTCAGCAATGAAATCTATGTCATCAGGCCTGTAGCAGCATAATGAGTGGATTCAGGTACGATGATTCTAACTGAAATAAGTCACACAGAAAAAGAAACATCATAAGATATCACTAATACACGGAATGTAAACATGGCTACACAGGAACTGCATTCCAGAACAGAACAGGGACTCAAATTTAGAAAACCAACTTATGCTTGCTTAAGGGGAAAGGTGAGTTGGGGTGCTGCATAAAACCAGAGATTGAAATGAGCACAGATAAAGTTCCTTAAGCCAAATATGGAATAGACAAGAGCTACTCCTTGCTCAACGAAATGGACTCAAAACCCCATATTAAACCCATAGGAATGTACCTGACTAGTAAGTATCTTAAAACCTATGGATTGCTATGTCTCCAAAAGAGAATCAAGCGTGTGTACAGGGGAATAAACGCAGCAGTGATAGGATTGGAGAGGTTCGGTGAGCAAATGAAGACCCTTTGAAGTCATATTGCATGGTACCCATTACACGGGTCTCAACTCTCCAGGTTTAAGGTATTCTTCCTTCAGCTAAAACATGCATGTGGAACCCAAGTATGATCAACCATGTGAACGGGAGACGTGTTCAAATATGTCTCAGTTTTCCTCCCCTGGTACTCGGGTGCAACATTCCAGACGCTTTACTAACACTCTCCCCACTTGGAGAGTCAGTCCCTTTAACCTCCTGTTTGGCCCAGTTTGCAATTTCTGCGGAAGATGAACAGGAATAGCGAGAACCAATGAGAGGCTAGCTGGAGGTGTCTGGACGGGCAAATTTAACTCTCATTTCCCACGAGGAAGAGGAAATAACCAAAGGCTCAGCGTGCCGTACCGGAACCAGATTAGGGCCTGAAGCCATCCTGCGGTGTTGCGGCCAGCTGAAAAGAAAGCGAGTTGAAGAAAGGAGCCCAGGGGCACTGTAATTCACAAACCTGCAGAGTTATAAATGACAGCTATCGTCCAAAAATACACTGAAGTAAGGCTGCCAAGAGGACTTGAAAGCGGGGCAGAATTGCAGGAAACCGATTTCAGGAGGTAGACTGGAATTGCATTGAAAGCATAGGAAAAGAGGCAGAACGTCCACAATGATGCACTTGGCCAAAAAGGGCGTATGCGTTTTTTCCTGAATATATTCAGGAAAAAACGCATACGCCCTTTTTGGCCAACCAAGCAAGCTTGCAAAGGAAATCTGCACTACAATGAAGTCTCACTTCCCCCCGGTCAAAAGGGCCATCTGAAAAAAGTGTAAAATCCAGAAAGGCAGGACAGGCCATGGAGAACTGGGAGCCTTGTTATGCTGATGGGCGGGATGTAAATTGCCAACAACCACTCGGGAGAAGTATATGGTGTTTCCTGAAACATCTAAAAAACAAAGCAACAGAGCCTAGGGCACTGCCACTTATGGTCCTATAGCTTAGGGAAATTAAAATAAAAAAGACACAGCCACCCCAAAGTTTGCATCGGCTCTGTTTACAAGAACCTCGTTTACAGTACAAGTTCAACATCACAGAAAGTGAAAAATGGATAAAGAAGTTGTGGTATTTACTTACAAAGCAATATCACTCAGCAATGAATTCTATGTCATCAGGCCCTTAGCAGCACAATGAGTGGATTCAGGTATGATGATTCTAACTGAAATAAGTCACACAGAAAAAGAAACATCATAAGATATCAGTAATACACGGAATGTAAACTTGGCTACACAGGAACTGAATTCCAAAACAGAACAGGGTCTCAAATTTAGAAAAGCAACTTATGCTTGCTTAAGGGTAAAGGTGAGTTGGGGTGCTGCATAAAACCAGAGATTGAAATGAGCACAGATAAAGTTCCTTAAGTCAAATAAGGAATAGACAAGAGCTACTCCTTGCTCAACGAAATGGACTCAACACCGCCTATTAAACGCCTAAGAATGTACCTGACTAGTAAGTGTCTTAAAAACCAATGATTGCTATGTCTCCGAAAGAGAATCAAGCATGTGTACAGGGGCATAAACGCAGCAGTGATAGGATTGGAGAGGTTCGGTGAGCAAATGAAGACCCTTTGAAGTCATATTGCATGGTACCCATTCAACGGGTTTCAACTACCCAGGTTTAAGGTATTCTTCCTTCAGCTAAAACATGCATGTGGAACCTAGAGTATGATCAACCATGTGATCGGGAGACGTGTTCAAATATGTCTCAGTTTTCCTCCCCTGGTACTCGGGTGCAACATTCCAGATGCTTTACTAACACTCTCCCCACTTGGAGAGTCAGTCCCTTTAACCTCCTGTTTGGCCCAGTTTGCAATTTCTGCGGAAGATGAACAGGAATAGCGAGAACCAATGAGAGGCTAGCTGGAGGTGTCTGGACGGGCAAATTTAACTCTCATTTCCCACCAGGAAGAGGAATTAACCAAAGGCTCAGCGTGCCGTGCCGGAACCAGATTAGGGCCTGAAGCCATCCTGCGGTGTTGCGGCCAGGTCACAAGAAAGCGAGTTGAAGAAAGGAGCTCAGGGGCACTGTAATTCACAAACCTGCAGAGTTATAAATGACAGCTATCGTCCAAAAATAGACTGAAGTAAGGCTGCCAAGAGGACTTGAAAGCGGGGCAGAATTGCAGGAAACCGATTTCAGGAGGTAGACTGGAATTGCATTGAAAGCATAGGAAAAGAGGCAGAACGTCCACAATGATGCACTTGGCCAAAAAGGGCGTATGCGTTTTTTCCTGAATATATTCAGGAAAAAACGCATACGCCCTTTTTGGCCAACCAAGCAAGCTTGCAAAAGAAATCTGCACTACAATGAAGTCTCACTTCCCCCCAGTCAAAAGGGCCATCTGAAAAAAGTGTAAAATCCAGAAAGGCAGGACAGGCCATGGAGAACTGGGAGCCTTGTTATGCTGATGGGCGGGATGTAAATTGCCAACAGACACTTGGGAGAAGTGTATGGTGTTTCCTGAAACATCTAAAAAACAAAGCAACAGAGCCTAGGGCACTGCCACTTATGGTCCTATAGCTTAGGGAAATTAAAATCAAAAAGACACAGCCACCCCAAAGTTTGGGACGCCTCTGTTTACAAGAACCTCGTATACAGTACAAGTTCAACATCGCAGAAAGTGAAAAATGGATAAAGAAGTTGTGGTATTTACTTACAAAGCAATATCACTCAGCAATGAAATCTGTGTCATCAGGCCCTTAGCAGCACAATGAGTGGATTCAGGTATGATGATTCTAACTGAAATAAGTCACACAGAAAAAGAAACATCATAAGATATCAGTAATACACGGAATGTAAACTTGGCTACACAGGAACTGAATTACAGAACAGAACAGGGTCTCAAATTTAGAAAACCAACTTATGCTTGCTTAAGGGTAAAGGTGAGTTGGGGTGCTGCATAAAAGCAGAGATTGAAATGAGCACAGATAAAGTTCCTTAAGTCAAATATGGAATAGACAAGAGCTACTCCTTGCTCAACGAAATGGACTCAACACCGCATATTAAACGCCTAAGAATGTACCTGACTAGTAAGTATCGTAAAACCTATGGATTGCTATGTCTCCGAAAGAGAATCAAGCATGTGTACAGGGGCATAAACGCAGCAGTGATAGGATTGGAGAGGTTCGGTGAGCAAATGAAGACCCTTTGAAGTCATATTGCATGGTACCCATTCCACCGGTCTCAACTCTCCAGGTTTAAGGTATTCTTCCTTCAGCTAAAACATGCATGTGGAACCCAAGTATGATCAACCATGTGAACGGGAGACGTGTTCAAATATGTCTCAGTTTTCCTCCCCTGGTACTCGGGTGCAACATTCCAGACGCTTTACTAACACTCTCCCCACTTGGAGAGTCAGCGCCTTTAACCTCCTGTTTGGCCCAGTTTGCAATTTCTGCGGAAGATGAACAGGAATAGCGAGAACCAATGAGAGGCTAGCTGGAGGTGTCTGGACGGGCAAATTTAACTCTCATTTCCCACCAGGAAGAGGAATTAACCAAAGGCTCAGCGTGCCGTGCCGGAACCAGATTAGGGCCTGAAGCCATCCTGCGGTGTTGCGGCCAGGTCACAAGAAAGCGAGTTGAAGAAAGGAGCTCAGGGGCACTGTAATTCACAAACCTGCAGAGTTATAAATGACAGCTATCGTCCAAAAATAGACTGAAGTAAGGCTGCCAAGAGGACTTGAAAGCGGGGCAGAATTGCAGGAAACCGATTTCAGGAGGTAGACTGGAATTGCATTGAAAGCATAGGAAAAGAGGCAGAACGTCCACAATGATGCACTTGGCCAAAAAGGGCGTATGCGTTTTTTCCTGAATATATTCAGGAAAAAACGCATACGCCCTTTTTGGCCAACCAAGCAAGCTTGCAAAGGAAATCTGCACTACAATGAAGTCTCACTCCCCCCCGGTCAAAAGGGCCATCTGAAAAAAGTGTAAAATCCAGAAAGGCAGGACAGGCCATGGAGAACTGGGAGCCTTGTTATGCTGATGGGCGGGATGTAAATTGCCAACAGACACTTGGGAGAAGTGTATGGTGTTTCCTGAAACATCTAAAAAACAAAGCAACAGAGCCTAGGGCACTGCCACTTATGGTCCTATAGCTTAGGGAAATTAAAATCAAAAAGACACAGCCACCCCAAAGTTTGGGACGCCTCTGTTTACAAGAACCTCGTTTACAGTACAAGTTCAACATCGCAGAAAGTGAAAAATGGATAAAGAAGTTGTGGTATTTACTTACAAAGCAATATCACTCAGCAATGAAATCTGTGTCATCAGGCCCTTAGCAGCACAATGAGTGGATTCAGGTATGATGATTCTAACTGAAATAAGTCACACAGAAAAAGAAACATCATAAGATATCAGTAATACACGGAATGTAAACTTGGCTACACAGGAACTGAATTACAGAACAGAACAGGGTCTCAAATTTAGAAAACCAACTTATGCTTGCTTAAGGGTAAAGGTGAGTTGGGGTGCTGCATAAAAGCAGAGATTGAAATGAGCACAGATAAAGTTCCTTAAGTCAAATATGGAATAGACAAGAGCTACTCCTTGCTCAACGAAATGGACTCAACACCGCATATTAAACGCCTAAGAATGTACCTGACTAGTAAGTATCGTAAAACCTATGGATTGCTATGTCTCCGAAAGAGAATCAAGCATGTGTACAGGGGCATAAACGCAGCAGTGATAGGATTGGAGAGGTTCGGTGAGCAAATGAAGACCCTTTGAAGTCATATTGCATGGTACCCATTCCACCGGTCTCAACTCTCCAGGTTTAAGGTATTCTTCCTTCAGCTAAAACATGCATATGGAACCCAAGTATGATCAACCATGTGAACGGGAGACGTGTTCAAATATGTCTCAGTTTTCCTCCCCTGGTACTCGGGTGCAACATTCCAGACGCTTTACTAACACTCTCCCCACTTGGAGAGTCAGCGCCTTTAACCTCCTGTTTGGCCCAGTTTGCAATTTCTGCGGAAGATGAACAGGAATAGCGAGAACCAATGAGAGGCTAGCTGGAGGTGTCTGGACGGGCAAATTTAACTCTCATTTCCCACCAGGAAGAGGAATTAACCAAAGGCTCAGCGTGCCGTGCCGGAACCAGATTAGGGCCTGAAGCCATCCTGCGGTGTTGCGGCCAGCTCAAAAGAAAGCGAGTTGAAGAAAGGAGCTCAGGGGCACTGTAATTCACAAACCTGCAGAGTTATAAATGACAGCTATCGTCCAAAAATAGACTGAAGTAAGGCTGCCAAGAGGACTTGAAAGCGGGGTAGAATTGCAGGAACCTGATTTCAGGAGGTAGACTGGAATTGCATTGAAAGCATAGGAAAAGAGGCAGAACGTCCACAATGATGCACTTGGCCAAAAAGGGCGTATGCGTTTTTTCCTGAATATATTCAGGAAAAAACGCATACGCCCTTTTTGGCCAACCAAGCAAGCTTGCAAAGGAAATCTGCACTACAATGAAGTCTCACTTCCCCCCGGTCAAAAGGGCCATCTGAAAAAAGTGTAAAATCCAGAAAGGCAGGACAGGCCATGGAGAACTGGGAGCCTTGTTATGCTGATGGGCGGGATGTAAATTGCCAACAGACACTCGGGAGAAGTGTATGGTGTTTCCTGAAACATCTAAAAAACAAAGCAACAGAGCCTAGGGCACTGCCACTTATGGTCCTATAGCTTAGGGAAATTAAAATCAAAAAGACACAGCCACCCCAAAGTTTGGGACGCCTCTGTTTACAAGAACCTCTTTTACAGTACAAGTTCAACATCGCAGAACGTGAAAAATGGATAAAGAACTTGTGGTACTTACGTACAATGCAGTATCACTCAGCAATAAAATCTATGTCATCAGGCCTGTAGCAGCATAATGAGTGGATTCAGGTACGATGATTCTAACTGAAATAAGTCACACAGAAAAAGAAACATCATAAGATATCAGTAATACACGGAATGTAAACTTGGCTACACAGGAACTGAATTCCAAAACAGAACAGGGTCTCAAATTTAGAAAAGCAACTTATGCTTGCTTAAGGGTAAAGGTGAGTTGGGGTGCTGCATAAAACCAGAGAGTGAAATGAGCACAGATAAAGTTCCTTAAGTCAAATAAGGAATAGACAAGAGCTACTCCTTGCTCAACGAAATGGACTCAACACCGCATATTAAACGCCTAAGAATGTACCTGACTAGTAAGTGTCTTAAAAACCAATGATTGCTATGTCTCCGAAAGAGAATCAAGCATGTGTACAGGGGCATAAACGCAGCAGTGATAGGATTGGAGAGGTTCGGTGAGCAAATGAAGACCCTTTGAAGTCATATTGCATGGTACCCATTCCACGGGTTTCAACTACCCAGGTTTAAGGTATTCTTCCTTCAGCTAAAACATGCATGTGGAACCTAGAGTATGATCAACCATGTGATCGGGAGACGTGTTCAAATATGTCTCAGTTTTCCTCCCCTGGTACTCGGGTGCAACATTCCAGATGCTTTACTAACACTCTCCCCACTTGGAGAGTCAGTCCCTTTAACCTCCTGTTTGGCCCAGTTTGCAATTTCTGCGGAAGATGAACAGGAATAGCGAGAACCAATGAGAGGCTAGCTGGAGGTGTCTGGACGGGCAAATTTAACTCTCATTTCCCACCAGGAAGAGGAATTAACCAAAGGCTCAGCGTGCCGTGCCGGAACCAGATTAGGGCCTGAAGCCATCCTGCGGTGTTGCGGCCAGGTCACAAGAAAGCGAGTTGAAGAAAGGAGCTCAGGGGCACTGTAATTCACAAACCTGCAGAGTTATAAATGACAGCTATCGTCCAAAAATAGACTGAAGTAAGGCTGCCAAGAGGACTTGAAAGCGGGCCAGAATTGCAGGAAACCGATTTCAGGAGGTAGACTGGAATTGCATTGAAAGCATAGGAAAAGAGGCAGAACGTCCACAATGATGCACTTGGCCAAAAAGGGCGTATGCGTTTTTTCCTGAATATATTCAGGAAAAAACGCATACGCCCTTTTTGGCCAACCAAGCAAGCTTGCAAAAGAAATCTGCACTACAATGAAGTCTCACTTCCCCCCAGTCAAAAGGGCCATCTGAAAAAAGTGTAAAATCCAGAAAGGCAGGACAGGCCATGGAGAACTGGGAGCCTTGTTATGCTGATGGGCGGGATGTAAATTGCCAACAGACACTCGGGAGAATTGTATGGTGTTTCCTGAAACATCTAAAAAACAAAGCAACAGAGCCTAGGGCACTGCCACTTATGGTCCTATAGCTTAGGGAAATTAAAATCAAAAAGACACAGCCACCCCAAAGTTTGGGACGCCTCTGTTTACAAGAACCTCGTTTACAGTACAAGTTCAACATCGCAGAAAGTGAAAAATGGATAAAGAAGTTGTGGTATTTACTTACAAAGCAATATCACTCAGCAATGAAATCTGTGTCATCAGGCCCTTAGCAGCACAATGAGTGGATTCAGGTATGATGATTCTAACTGAAATAAGTCACACAGAAAAAGAAACATCATAAGATATCAGTAATACACGGAATGTAAACTTGGCTACACAGGAACTTAATTACAGAACAGAACAGGGTCTCAAATTTAGAAAACCAACTTATGCTTGCTTAAGGGTAAAGGTGAGTTGGGGTGCTGCATAAAAGCAGAGATTGAAATGAGCACAGATAAAGTTCCTTAAGTCAAATATGGAATAGACAAGAGCTACTCCTTGCTCAACGAAATGGACTCAACACCGCATATTAAACGCCTAAGAATGTACCTGACTAGTAAGTATCGTAAAACCTATGGATTGCTATGTCTCCGAAAGAGAATCAAGCATGTGTACAGGGGCATAAACGCAGCAGTGATAGGATTGGAGAGGTTCGGTGAGCAAATGAAGACCCTTTGAAGTCATATTGCATGGTACCCATTCCACCGGTCTCAACTCTCCAGGTTTAAGGTATTCTTCCTTCAGCTAAAACATGCATGTGGAACCCAAGTATGATCAACCATGTGAACGGGAGACGTGTTCAAATATGTCTCAGTTTTCCTCCCGTGGTACTCGGGTGCAACATTCCAGACGCTTTACTAACACTCTCCCCACTTGGCGAGTCAGCGCCTTTAACCTCCTGTTTGGCCCAGTTTGCAATTTCTGCGGAAGATGAACAGGAATAGCGAGAACCAATGAGAGGCTAGCTGGAGGTGTCTGGACGGGCAAATTTAACTCTCATTTCCCACCAGGAAGAGGAATTAACCAAAGGCTCAGCGTGCCGTGCCGGAACCAGATTAGGGCCTGAAGCCATCCTCCGGTGTTGCGGCCAGGTCACAAGAAAGCGAGTTGAAGAAAGGAGCTCAGGGGCACTGTAATTCACAAACCTGCAGAGTTATAAATGACAGCTATCGTCCAAAAATAGACTGAAGTAAGGCTGCCAAGAGGACTTGAAAGCGGGGCAGAATTGCAGGAAACCGATTTCAGGAGGTAGACTGGAATTGCATTGAAAGCATAGGAAAAGAGGCAGAACGTCCACAATGATGCACTTGGCCAAAAAGGGCGTATGCGTTTTTTCCTGAATATATTCAGGAAAAAACGCATACGCCCTTTTTGGCCAACCAAGCAAGCTTGCAAAGGAAATCTGCACTACAATGAAGTCTCACTTCCCCCCGGTCAAAAGGGCCATCTGAAAAAAGTGTAAAATCCAGAAAGGCAGGACAGGCCATGGAGAACTGGGAGCCTTGTTATGCTGATGGGCGGGATGTAAATTGCCAACAGACACTTGGGAGAAGTGTATGGTGTTTCCTGAAACATCTAAAAAACAAAGCAACAGAGCCTAGGGCACTGCCACTTATGGTCCTATAGCTTAGGGAAATTAAAATAAAAAAGACACAGCCACCCCAAAGTTTGCATCGGCTCTGTTTATAAGAACCTCGTTTACAGTACAAGTTCAACATCGCAGAAAGTGAAAAATGGATAAAGAAGTTGTGGTATTTACTTACAAAGCAATATCACTCAGCAATGAAATCTATGTCATCAGGCCCTTAGCATCACAATGAGTGGATTCAGGTATGATGATTCTAACTGAAATAAGTCACACAGAAAAAGAAACATCATAAGATATCAGTAATACACGGAATGTAAACTTGGCTACACAGGAACTGAATTACAGAACAGAACAGGGTCTCAAATTTAGAAAACCAACTTATGCTTGCTTAAGGGTAAAGGTGAGTTGGGGTGCTGCATAAAACCAGAGATTGAAATGAGCACAGATAAAGTTCCTTAAGTCAAATATGGAATAGACAAGAGCTACTCCTTGCTCAACGAAATGGACTCAACACCGCATATTAAACGCCTAAGAATGTACCTGACTAGTAAGTATCGGAAAACCTATGGATTGCTATGTCTCCAAAAGAGAATCAAGCATGTGTACAGGGGCATAAACGCAGCAGTGATAGGATTGGAGAGGTTCGGTGAGCAAATGAAGACCCTTTGAAGTCATATTGCATGGTACGCATTACACGGGTCTCAACTCTCCAGGTTTAAGGTATTCTTCCTTCAGCTAAAACATGCATGTGGAACCTAGAGTATGATCAACCATGTGATCGGGAGACGTGTTCAAATATGTCTCAGTTTTCCTCCCCTGGTACTCGGGTGCAACATTCCAGACGCTTTACTAACACTCTCCCGACTTGGAGAGTCAGTCCCTTTAACCTCCTGTTTGGCCCAGTTTGCAATTTCTGCGGAAGATGAACAGGAATAGCGAGAACCAATGAGAGACTAGCTGTAGGTGTCTGGACGGGCAAATTTAACTCTCATTTCCCACCAGGAAGAGGAATTAACCAAAGGCTCAGCGTGTCGTGCCAGAACCAGATTAGGGCCTGAAGCCATCCTGCGGTGTTGCGGCCAGGTCACAAGAAAGCGAGTTGAAGAAAGGAGCTCAGGGGCACTGTAATTCACAAACCTGCAGACTTATAAATGACAGCTATCGTCCAAAAATAGACTGAAGTAAGGCTGCCAAGAGGACTTGAAAGCAGGGCAGAATTGCAGGAAACCGATTTCAGGAGGTAGACTGGAATTGCATTGAAAGCATAGGAAAAGAGGCAGAACGTCCACAATGATGCACTTGGCCAAAAAGGGCGTATGCGTTTTTTCCTGAATATATTCAGGAAAAAACGCATACGACCTTTTTGGCCAACCAAGCAAGCTTGCAAAGGAAATCTGCACTACAATGAAGTCTCACTTCCCCCCGGTCAAAAGGGCCATCTGAAAAAAGTGTAAAATCCAGAAAGGCAGGACAGGCCATGGAGAACTGGGAGCCTTGTTATGCTGATGGGCGGGATGTAAATTGCCAACAACCACTCGGGAGAAGTGTATGGTGTTTCCTGAAACATCTAAAAAACAAAGCAACAGAACCTAGGGCACTTCCACTTATGGTCCTATAGCTTAGGGAAATTAAAATCAAAAAGACACAGCCACCCCAAAGTTTGCATCGGCTCTGTTTATAAGAACCTCGTTTACAGTACAAGTTCAACATCGCAGAAAGTGAAAAATGGATAAAGAAGTTGTGGTATTTACTTACAAAGCAATATCACTCAGCAATGAAATCTATGTCATCAGGCCCTTAGCATCACAATGAGTGGATTCAGGTATGATGATTCTAACTGAAATAAGTCACACAGAAAAAGAAACATCATAAGATATCAGTAATACACGGAATGTAAACTTGGCTACACAGGAACTGAATTACAGAACAGAACAGGGTCTCAAATTTAGAAAACCAACTTATGCTTGCTTAAGGGTAAAGGTGAGTTGGGGTGCTGCATAAAACCAGAGATTGAAATGAGCACAGATAAAGTTCCTTAAGTCAAATATGGAATAGACAAGAGCTACTCCTTGCTCAACGAAATGGACTCAACACCGCATATTAAACGCCTAAGAATGTACCTGACTAGTAAGTATCGGAAAACCTATGGATTGCTATGTCTCCAAAAGAGAATCAAGCATGTGTACAGGGGCATAAACGCAGCAGTGATAGGATTGGAGAGGTTCGGTGAGCAAATGAAGACCCTTTGAAGTCATATTGCATGGTACGCATTACACGGGTCTCAACTCTCCAGGTTTAAGGTATTCTTCCTTCAGCTAAAACATGCATGTGGAACCTAGAGTATGATCAACCATGTGATCGGGAGACGTGTTCAAATATGTCTCAGTTTTCCTCCCCTGGTACTCGGGTGCAACATTCCAGACGCTTTACTAACACTCTCCCGACTTGGAGAGTCAGTCCCTTTAACCTCCTGTTTGGCCCAGTTTGCAATTTCTGCGGAAGATGAACAGGAATAGCGAGAACCAATGAGAGACTAGCTGTAGGTGTCTGGACGGGCAAATTTAACTCTCATTTCCCACCAGGAAGAGGAATTAACCAAAGGCTCAGCGTGTCGTGCCAGAACCAGATTAGGGCCTGAAGCCATCCTGCGGTGTTGCGGCCAGGTCACAAGAAAGCGAGTTGAAGAAAGGAGCTCAGGGGCACTGTAATTCACAAACCTGCAGACTTATAAATGACAGCTATCGTCCAAAAATAGACTGAAGTAAGGCTGCCAAGAGGACTTGAAAGCAGGGCAGAATTGCAGGAAACCGATTTCAGGAGGTAGACTGGAATTGCATTGAAAGCATAGGAAAAGAGGCAGAACGTCCACAATGATGCACTTGGCCAAAAAGGGCGTATGCGTTTTTTCCTGAATATATTCAGGAAAAAACGCATACGACCTTTTTGGCCAACCAAGCAAGCTTGCAAAGGAAATCTGCACTACAATGAAGTCTCACTTCCCCCCGGTCAAAAGGGCCATCTGAAAAAAGTGTAAAATCCAGAAAGGCAGGACAGGCCATGGAGAACTGGGAGCCTTGTTATGCTGATGGGCGGGATGTAAATTGCCAACAACCACTCGGGAGAAGTGTATGGTGTTTCCTGAAACATCTAAAAAACAAAGCAACAGAACCTAGGGCACTTCCACTTATGGTCCTATAGCTTAGGGAAATTAAAATCAAAAAGACACAGCCACCCCAAAGTTTGGAACAGCTCTGTTTACAAGAACCTCGTTTACAGTACAAGTTCAACATCGCAGAAAGTGAAAAATGGATAAAGAAGTTGTGGTATTTACTTACAAAGCAATATCACTCAGCAATGATATCTGTGTCATCAGGCCCTTAGCAGCACAATGAGTGGATTCAGGTATGATGATTGTAACTGAAATAAGTCACACAGAAAAAGAAACATCATAAGATATCACTAATACACGGAATGTAAACTTGGCTACACAGGAACTGAATTCCAAAACAGAACAGTGTCTCAAATTTAGAAAACCAACTTATGCTTGCTTAAGGGTAAAGGTGAGTTGGGGTGCTGCATAAAACCAGAGATTGAAATGAGCACAGATAAAGTTCCTTAAGCTAAATATGGAATAGACAAGAGCTACTCCTTGCTCAACGAAATGGACTCAACACCCCATATTAAACGCCTAAGAATGTACCTGACTACTAAGTAGCTTAAAACCTATGGATTGCTATGTCTCCAAAAGAGAATCAAGCGTGTGTACAGGGGCATAAAAGCAGCAGTGATAGGATTGGAGAGGTTCAGTGAGCAAATGAAGACCCTTTGAAGTCATATTGCATGGTACCCATTACACGGGTCTCAACTCTCCAGGTTTAAGGTATTCTTCCTTCAGCTAAAACATTCATGTGGAACCCAAGTATGATCAACCATGTGAACGGGAGACGTGTTCAAATATGTCTCAGTTTTCCTCCCCTGGTACTCGGGTGCAACATTCCAGACGCTTTACTAACACTCTCCCCACATGGAGAGTCAGCGCCTTTAACCTCCAGTTTGGCCCAGTTTGCAATTTCTGCGGAAGATGAACAGGAATAACGAGAACCAATGAGAGGCTTGCAGGAGGTGTCTGGACGGGCAAATTTAACTCTCATTTCCCACCAGGAAGAGGAATTAACCAAAGGCTCAGCGTGCCGTACCGGAACCAGATTAGGGCCTGAAGCCATCCTGCGGTGTTGCGGCCAGCTCAAAAGAAAGCGAGTTGAAGAAAGGAGCTCAGGGGCACTGTAATTCACAAACCTGCAGAGTTATAAATGACAGCTATCGTCCAAAAATAGACTGAAGTAAGGCTGCCAAGAGGACTTGAAAGCGGGGCAGAATTGCAGGAAACCGATTTCAGGAGGTAGACTGGAATTGCATTGAAAGCATAGGAAAAGAGGCAGAACGTCCACAATGATGCACTTGGCCAAAAAGGGCGTATGCGTTTTTTCCTGAATATATTCAGGAAAAAACGCATACGCCCTTTTTGGCCAACCAAGCAAGCTTGCAAAGGAAATCTGCACTACAATGAAGTCTCACTTCCCCCCGGTCAAAAGGGCCATCTGAAAAAAGTGTAAAATCCAGAAAGGCAGGACAGGCCATGGAGAACTGGGAGCCTTGTTATGCTGATGGGCGGGATGTAAATTGCCAACAACCACTCGGGAGAAGTGTATGGTGTTTCCTGAAACATCTAAAAAACAAAGCAACAGAACTTAGGGCACTTCCACTTATGGTCCTATAGCTTAGGGAAATTAAAATCAAAAAGACACAGCCACCCCAAAGTTTGGAACGGCTCTGTTTACAAGAACCTCGTTTACAGTACAAGTTCAACATCGCAGAAAGTGAAAAATGGATAAAGAAGTTGTGGTATTTACTTACAAAGCAATATCACTCAGCAATGAAATCTCTGTCATCAGGCCCTTAGCAGCACAATGAGTGGATTCAGGTATGATGATTCTAACTGAAGTAAGTCACACAGAAAAAGAAACATCATAAGATATCAGTAATACACTGAATGTAAACTTGGCTACACAGGAACTGAATTACAGAACAGAACAGGGTCTCAAATTTAGAAAACCAACTTATGCTTGCTTAAGGGTAAAGGTGAGTTGGGGTGCTGCATAAAACCAGAGATTGAAATGAGCACAGATAAAGTTCCTTAAGTCAAATATGGAATAGACAAGAGCTACTCCTTGCTCAACGAAATGGACTCAACACCGCATATTAAACGCCTAAGAATGTACCTGACTAGTAAGTATCGGAAAACCTATGGATTGCTATGTCTCCAAAAGAGAATCAAGCATGTGTACAGGGGCATAAACGCAGCAGTGATAGGATTGGAGAGGTTCGGTGAGCAAATGAAGACCCTTTGAAGTCATATTGCATGGTACGCATTACACGGGTCTCAACTCTCCAGGTTTAAGGTATTCTTCCTTCAGCTAAAACATGCATGTGGAACTTAGAGTATGATCAACCATGTGAACGGGAGACGTGTTCAAATATGTCTCAGTTTTCCTCCCCTGGTACTCGGGTGCAACATTCCAGACGCTTTACTAACACTCTCCCCACTTGGCGAGTCAGCGCCTTTAACCTCCTGTTTGGCCCAGTTTGCAATTTCTGTGGATGATGAACAGGAATAGCGAGAACCAATGAGAGGCTAGCTGGAGGTGTCTGGACGGGCAAATTTAACTCTCATTTCCCACCAGGAAGAGGAATTAACCAAAGGCTCAGCGTGCCGGGCCGGAACCAGATTAGGGCCTGAAGCCATCCTGCGGTGTTGCGGCCAGGTCACAAGAAAGCGAGTTGAAGAAAGGAGCTCAGGGGCACTGTAATTCACAAACCTGCAGAGTTATAAATGACAGCTATCGTCCAAAAATAGACTGAAGTAAGGCTGCCAAGAGGACTTGAAAGCGGGGCAGAATTGCAGGAAACCGATTTCAGGAGGTAGACTGGAATTGCATTGAAAGCATAGGAAAAGAGGCAGAACGTCCACAATGATGCACTTGGCCAAAAAGGGCGTATGCGTTTTTTCCTGAATATATTCAGGAAAAAACGCATACGCACTTTTTGGCCAACCAAGCAAGCTTGCAAAGGAAATCTGCACTACAATGAAGTCTCACTTCCCCCCGGTCAAAAGGGCCATCTGAAAAAAGTGTAAAATCCAGAAAGGCAGGACAGGCCATGGAGAACTGGGAGCCTTGTTATGCTGATGGGCGGGATGTAAATTGCCAACAGACACTTGGGAGAAGTGTATGGTGTTTCCTGAAACATCTAAAAAACAAAGCAACAGAGCCTAGGGCACTGCCACTTATGGTCCTATAGCTTAGGGAAATTAAAATAAAAAAGACACAGCCACCCCAAAGTTTGCATCGGCTCTGTTTATAAGAACCTCGTTTACAGTACAAGTTCAACATCGCAGAAAGTGAAAAATGGATAAAGAAGTTGTGGTATTTACTTACAAAGCAATATCACTCAGCAATGAAATCTGTGTCATCAGGCCCTTAGCAGCACAATGAGTGGATTCAGGTATGATGATTCTAACTGAAATAAGTCACACAGAAAAAGAAACATCATAAGATATCAGTAATACACGGAATGTAAACTTGGCTACACAGGAACTGAATTACAGAACAGAACAGGGTCTCAAATTTAGAAAACCAACTTATGCTTGCTTAAGGGTAAAGGTGAGTTGGGGTGCTGCATAAAAGCAGAGATTGAAATGAGCACAGATAAAGTTCCTTAAGTCAAATATGGAATAGACAAGAGCTACTCCTTGCTCAACGAAATGGACTCAACACCGCATATTAAACGCCTAAGAATGTACCTGACTAGTAAGTATCGTAAAACCTATGGATTGCTATGTCTCCGAAAGAGAATCAAGCATGTGTACAGGGGCATAAATGCAGCAGTGATAGGATTGGAGAGGTTCGGTGAGCAAATGAAGACCCTTTGAAGTCATATTGCATGGTACCCATTCCACCGGTCTCAAATCTCCAGGTTTAAGGTATTCTTCCTTCAGCTAAAACATGCATGTGGAACCCAAGTATGATCAACCATGTGAACGGGAGACGTGTTCAAATATGTCTCAGTTTTCCTCCCCTGGTACTCGGGTGCAACATTCCAGATGCTTTACTAACACTCTCCCCACTTGGCGAGTCAGCGCCTTTAACCTCCTGTTTGGCCCAGTTTGCAATTTCTGCGGAAGATGAACAGGAATAGCGAGAACCAATGAGAGGCTAGCTGGAGGTGTCTGGACGGGCAAATTTAACTCTCATTTCCCACCAGGAAGAGGAATTAACCAAAGGCTCAGCGTGCCGTGCCGGAACCAGATTAGGGCCTGAAGCCATCCTGCCGTGTTGCGGCCAGGTCACAAGAAAGCGAGTTGAAGAAAGGAGCTCAGGGGCACTGTAATTCACAAACCTGCAGAGTTATAAATGACAGCTATCGTCCAAAAATAGACTGAAGTAAGGCTGCCAAGAGGACTTGAAAGCGGGGCAGAATTGCAGGAAACCGATTTCAGGAGGTAGACTGGAATTGCATTGAAAGCATAGGAAAAGAGGCAGAACGTCCACAATGATGCACTTGGCCAAAAAGGGCGTATGCGTTTTTTCCTGAATATATTCAGGAAAAAACGCATACGCCCTTTTTGGCCAACCAAGCAAGCTTGCAAAGGAAATCTGCACTACAATGAAGTCTCACTTCCCCCCGGTCAAAAGGGCCATCTGAAAAAAGTGTAAAATCCAGAAAGGCAGGACAGGCCATGGAGAACTGGGAGCCTTGTTATGCTGATGGGCGGGATGTAAATTGCCAACAACCACTCGGGAGAAGTGTATGGTGTTTCCTGAAACATCTAAAAAACAAAGCAACAGAGCCTAGGGCACTGCCACTTATGGTCCTATAGCTCAGAGAAATTAAAATCAAAAGACACAGCCACCCCAAACTTTGGGACACCTCTGATTACAAGAACCTCGTTTACCGTACAAGTTCAACATCGCAGAAAGTGAAAAATGGATAAAGAAGTTGTGGTATTTACTTACAAAGCAATATGACTCAGCAATGAATTCTATGTCATCAGGCCCTTAGCAGCACAATGAGTGGATTCAGGTATGATGATTCTAACTGAAATAAGTCACACAGAAAAAGAAACATCATAAGATATCAGTAATACACGGAATGTAAACTTGGCTACACAGGAACTGAATTACAGAACAGAACAGGGTCTCAAATTTAGAAAACCAACTTATGCTTGCTTAAGGGGAAAGGTGAGTTGGGGTGCTGCATAAAACCAGAGATTGAAATGAGCACAGATAAAGTTCCTTAAGCCAAATATGGAATAGACAAGAACTACTCCTTGCTCAACGAAATGGACTCAACACCCCATATTAAACGCCTAAGAATGTACCTGACTAGTAAGTATCTTAAAACCTATGGATTGCTATGTCTCCGAAAGAGAATCAAGCATGTGTACAGGGGCATAAACGCAGCAGTGATAAGATTGGAGAGGTTCGGTGAGCAAATGAAGACCCTTTGAAGTCATATTGCATGGTACGCATTACACGGGTCTCAACTCTCCAGGTTTAAGGTATTCTTCCTTCAGCTAAAACATGCATGTGGAACTTAGAGTATGATCAACCATGTGAACGGGAGACGTGTTCAAATATGTCTCAGTTTTCCTCCACTGGTACTCGGGTGCAACATTCCAGATGCTTTACTAACACTCTCCCCACTTGGCGAGTCAGCGCCTTTAACCTCCTGTTTGGCGCAGTTTGCAATTTCTGTGGATGATGAACAGGAATAGCGAGAACCAATGAGAGGCTAGCTGGAGGTGTCTGGACGGGCAAATTTAACTCTCATTTCCCACCAGGAAGAGGAATTAACCAAAGGCTCAGCGTGCCGTGCCGGAACCAGATTAGGGCCTGAAGCCATCCTGCGGTGTTGCGGCCAGGTCACAAGAAAGCGAGTTGAAGAAAGGAGCTCAGGGGCACTGTAATTCACAAACCTGCAGAGTTATAAATGACAGCTATCGTCCAAAAATAGACTGAAGTAAGGCTGCCAAGAGGACTTGAAAGCGGGGCAGAATTGCAGGAAACCGATTTCAGGAGGTAGACTGGAATTGCATTGAAAGCATAGGAAAAGAGGCAGAACGTCCACAATGATGCACTTGGCCAAAAAGGGCGTATGCGTTTTTTCCTGAATATATTCAGGAAAAAACGCATACGCACTTTTTGGCCAACCAAGCAAGCTTGCAAAGGAAATCTGCACTACAATGAAGTCTCACTTCCCCCCGGTCAAAAGGGCCATCTGAAAAAAGTGTAAAATCCAGAAAGGCAGGACAGGCCATGGAGAACTGGGAGCCTTGTTATGCTGATGGGCGGGATGTAAATTGCCAACAGACACTTGGGAGAAGTGTATGGTGTTTCCTGAAACATCTAAAAAACAAAGCAACAGAGCCTAGGGCACTGCCACTTATGGTCCTATAGCTTAGGGAAATTAAAATAAAAAAGACACAGCCACCCCAAAGTTTGCATCGGCTCTGTTTATAAGAACCTCGTTTACAGTACAAGTTCAACATCGCAGAAAGTGAAAAATGGATAAAGAAGTTGTGGTATTTACTTACAAAGCAATATCACTCAGCAATGAAATCTGTGTCATCAGGCCCTTAGCAGCACAATGAGTGGATTCAGGTATGATGATTCTAACTGAAATAAGTCACACAGAAAAAGAAACATCATAAGATATCAGTAATACACGGAATGTAAACTTGGCTACACAGGAACTGAATTACAGAACAGAACAGGGTCTCAAATTTAGAAAACCAACTTATGCTTGCTTAAGGGTAAAGGTGAGTTGGGGTGCTGCATAAAAGCAGAGATTGAAATGAGCACAGATAAAGTTCCTTAAGTCAAATATGGAATAGACAAGAGCTACTCCTTGCTCAACGAAATGGACTCAACACCGCATATTAAACGCCTAAGAATGTACCTGACTAGTAAGTATCGTAAAACCTATGGATTGCTATGTCTCCGAAAGAGAATCAAGCATGTGTACAGGGGCATAAATGCAGCAGTGATAGGATTGGAGAGGTTCGGTGAGCAAATGAAGACCCTTTGAAGTCATATTGCATGGTACCCATTCCACCGGTCTCAAATCTCCAGGTTTAAGGTATTCTTCCTTCAGCTAAAACATGCATGTGGAACCCAAGTATGATCAACCATGTGAACGGGAGACGTGTTCAAATATGTCTCAGTTTTCCTCCCCTGGTACTCGGGTGCAACATTCCAGATGCTTTACTAACACTCTCCCCACTTGGCGAGTCAGCGCCTTTAACCTCCTGTTTGGCCCAGTTTGCAATTTCTGCGGAAGATGAACAGGAATAGCGAGAACCAATGAGAGGCTAGCTGGAGGTGTCTGGACGGGCAAATTTAACTCTCATTTCCCACCAGGAAGAGGAATTAACCAAAGGCTCAGCGTGCCGTGCCGGAACCAGATTAGGGCCTGAAGCCATCCTGCGGTGTTGCGGCCAGGTCACAAGAAAGCGAGTTGAAGAAAGGAGCTCAGGGGCACTGTAATTCACAAACCTGCAGAGTTATAAATGACAGCTATCGTCCAAAAATAGACTGAAGTAAGGCTGCCAAGAGGACTTGAAAGCGGGGCAGAATTGC
The DNA here is from genome assembly GCF_951394435.1 of Stenella coeruleoalba. Lineage (NCBI taxonomy): Eukaryota > Metazoa > Chordata > Mammalia > Artiodactyla > Delphinidae > Stenella > Stenella coeruleoalba. Next base: position 368,469 of record NW_027646078.1, read on the forward strand.
AGGAACCCGATTTCAGGAGGTAGACTGGAATTGCATTGAAAGCATAGGAAAAGAGGCAGAACGTCCACAATGATGCACTTGGCCAAAAAGGGCGTATGCGTTTTTTCCTGAATATATTCAGGAAAAAACGCATACGCACTTTTTGGCCAACCAAGCAAGCTTGCAAAGGAAATCTGCACTACAATGAAGTCTCACTTCCCCCCGGTCAAAAGGGCCATCTGAAAAAAGTGTAAAATCCAGAAAGGCAGGACAGGCCATGGAGAACTGGGAGCCTTGTTATGCTGATGGGCGGGATGTAAATTGCCAACAACCACTCGGGAGAAGTGTATGGTGTTTCCTGAAACATCTAAAAAACAAAGCAACAGAGCCTAGGGCACTGCCACTTATGGTCCTATAGCTCAGAGAAATTAAAATCAAAAAGACACAGCCACCCCAAACTTTGGGACACCTCTGATTACAAGAACCTCGTTTACCGTACAAGTTCAACATCGCAGAAAGTGAAAAATGGATAAAGAAGTTGTGGTATTTACTTACAAAGCAATATCACTCAGCAATGAATTCTATGTCATCAGGCCCTTAGCAGCACAATGAGTGGATTCAGGTATGATGATTCTAACTGAAATAAGTCACACAGAAAAAGAAACATCATAAGATATCAGTAATACACGGAATGTAAACTTGGCTACACAGGAACTGAATTACAGAACAGAACAGGGTCTCAAATTTAGAAAACCAACTTATGCTTGCTTAAGGGGAAAGGTGAGTTGGGGTGCTGCATAAAACCAGAGATTGAAATGAGCACAGATAAAGTTCCTTAAGCCAAATATGGAATAGACAAGAGCTACTCCTTGCTCAACGAAATGGACTCAACACCGCATATTAAACGCCTAAGAATGTACCTGACTAGTAAGTATCTTAAAACCTATGGATTGCTATGTCTCCGAAAGAGAATCAAGCATGTGTACAGGGGCATAAACGCAGCAGTGATAAGATTGGAGAGGTTCGGTGAGCAAATGAAGACCCTTTGAAGTCATATTGCATGGTACCCATTCCACGGGTTTCAACTACCCAGGTTTTAGGTATTCTTCCTTCAGCTAAAACATGCATGTGGAACCCAAGTATGATCAACCATGTGAACGGGAGACGTGTTCAAATATGTCTCAGTTTTCCTCCCCTGGTACTCGGGTGCAACATTCCAGACGCTTTACTAACACTCTCCCGACTTGGAGAGTCAGTCCCTTTAACCTCCTGTTTGGCCCAGTTTGCAATTTCTGCGGAAGATGAACAGGAATAGCGAGAACCAATGAGAGGCTAGCTGGAGGTGTCTGGACGGGCAAATTTAACTCTCATTTCCCACCAGGAAGAGGAATTAACCAAAGGCTCAGCATGCCGGGCCGGAACCAGATTAGGGCCTGAAGCCATCCTGCGGTGTTGCGGCCAGGTCACAAGAAAGCGAGTTGAAGAAAGGAGCTCAGGGGCACTGTAATTCACAAACCTGCAGAGTTATAAATGACAGATATCGTCCAAAAATAGACTGAAGTAAGGCTGCCAAGAGGACTTGAAAGCGGGGCAGAATTGCAGGAAACCGATTTCAGGAGGTAGACTGGAATTGCATTGAAAGCATAGGAAAAGAGGCAGAACGTCCACAATGATGCACTTGGCCAAAAAGGGCGTATGCGTTTTTTCCTGAATATATTCAGGAAAAAACGCATACGCCCTTTTTGGCCAACCAAGCAAGCTTGCAAAGGAAATCTGCACTACAATGAAGTCTCACTTCCCCACGGTCAAAAGGGCCATCTGTAAAAAGTGTAAAATCCAGAAAGGCAACAGGCCATGGAGAACTGGGAGCCTTGTTATGCTGATGGGTGGGATGTAAATTACCAACAGACACTTGGGAGAAGTGCATGGTGTTTCCTGAAACATCTAAAAAACAAAGCAACAGAGCCTAGGGCACTTCCACTTATGGTCCTATAGCTTAGGGAAATTAAAATCAAAAAGACACAGCCACCCCAAAGTTTGGAACGACTCTGTTTACAAGAACCTCGTTTACAGTACAAGTTCAACATCGCAGAAAGTGAAAAATGGATAAAGAAGTTGTGGTATTCACTTACAAAGCAATATCACTCAGCAATGAAATCTATGCCATCAGGCCATTAGCAGCACAATGAGTGGATTCAGGTATGATGATTCTAACTGAAATAAATCACACAGAAAAAGAAACATCATAAGATATCAGTAATACACGGAATGGAAACTTGGCTACACAGGAACTGAATTACAGAACAGAACAGGGTCTCAAATTTAGAAAAACAACTTATGCTTGCTTAAGGGTAAAGGTGAGTTGGGGTGCTGCATAAAACCAGAGATTGAAATGAGCACAGATAAAGTTCCTTAAGCCAAATATGGAATAGACAAGAGCTACTCCTTGCTCAACGAAATGGACTCAACACCGCATATTAAACGCCTAAGAATGTACCTGACTTGTAAGTATCTTAAAACCTATGGATTGCTATGTCTCCAAAAGAGAATCAAGCATGTGTACCGGGGCATAAACGCAGCAGTGATAGGATTGGAGAGGTTCGGTGAGCAAATGAAGACCCTTTGAAGTCATATTGCATGGTACCCATTCCACGGGTTTCAACTACCCAGGTTTAAGGTATTCTTCCTTCAGCTAAAACATGCATGTGGAACCTAGAGTATGATCAACCATGTGATCGGGAGACGTGTTCAAATATGTCTCAGTTTTCCTCCCCTGGTACTTGGGTGCAACATTCCAGACGCTTTACTAACACTCTCCCCACTTGGAGAGTCAGTCCCTTTAACCTCCTGTTTGGCCCAGTTTGCAATTTCTGCGGAAGATGAACAGGAATAGCGAGAACCAATGAGAGGCTAGCTGGAGGTGTCTGGACGGGCAAATTTAACTCTCATTTCCCACCAGGAAGAGGAATTAACCAAAGGCTCAGCATGCCGGGCCGGAACCAGATTAGGGCCTGAAGCCATCCTGCGGTGTTGCTGCCAGGTCACAGGAAAGCAAGTTGAAGAAAGGAGCTCAGGGGCACTGTAATTCACAAACCTGCAGAGTTATAAATGACAGCTATCGTCCAAAAATAGACTGAAGTAAGGCTGCCAAGAGGACTTGAAAGCGGGGCAGAATTGCAGGAAACCGATTTCAGGAGGTAGACTGGAATTGCATTGAAAGCATAGGAAAAGAGGCAGAACGTCCACAATGATGCACTTGGCCAAAAAGGGCGTATGCGTTTTTTCCTGAATATATTCAGGAAAAAACGCATACGCCCTTTTTGGCCAACCAAGCAAGCTTGCAAAGGAAATCTGCACTACAATGAAGTCTCACTTCCCCCCGGTCAAAAGGGCCATCTGAAAAAAGTGTAAAATCCAGAAAGGCAGGACAGGCCATGGAGAACTGGGAGCCTTGTTATGCTGATGGGCGGGATGTAAATTGCCAACAACCACTCGGGAGAAGTGTATGGTGTTTCCTGAAACATCTAAAAAACAAAGCAACAGAACCTAGGGCACTGCCACTTATGGTCCTATAGCTTAGGGAAATTAAAATCAAAAAGACACAGCCACGCCAAAGTTTGGAACGGCTCTGTTTACAAGAACCTCGTTTACAGTACAAGTTCAACATCGCAGAAAGTGAAAAATGGATAAAGAAGTTGTGGTATTTACTTACAAAGCAATATCACTCAGCAATGAAATCTGTGTCATCAGGCCCTTAGCAGCACAATGAGTGGATTCAGGTATGATGATTCTAACTGAAATAAGTCACACAGAAAAAGAAACATCATAAGATATCAGTAATACACGGAATGTAAACTTGGCTACACAGGAACTGAATTACAGAACAGAACAGGGTCTCAAATTTAGAAAACCAACTTATTCTTGCTTAAGGGTAAAGGTGAGTTGGGGTGCTGCATAAAACCAGAGATTGAAATGAGCACAGATAAAGTTCCTTAAGCCAAATATGGAATAGACAAGAGCTACTCCTTGCTCAACGAAATGGACTCAACACCCCATATTAAACGCGTAAGAATGTACCTGACTAGTAAGTATCTTAAAACCTATGGATTGCTATGTCTCCGAAAGAGAATCAAGCATGTGTACAGGGGCATAAACGCAGCAGTGATAGGATTGGAGAGGTTCGGTGAGCAAATGAAGACCCTTTGAAGTCATATTGCATGGTACCCATTCCACGGGTTTCAACTACCCAGGTTTAAGGTATTCTTCCTTCAGCTAAAACATGCATGTGGAACCCAAGTATGATCAACCATGTGATCGGGAGACGTGTTCAAATATGTCTCAGTTTTCCTCCCCTGGTACTCGGGTGCAACATTCCAGATGCTTTACTAACACTCTCCCCACTTGGAGAGTCAGCGCCTTTAACCTCCTGTTTGGCCCAGTTTGCAATTTCTGCGGAAGATGAACAGGAATAGCGAGAACCAATGAGAGGCTAGCTGGAGGTGTCTGGACGGGCAAATTTAACTCTCATTTCCCACCAGGAAGAGGAAATAACCAAAGGCACAGCGTGCCGTGCCGGAACCAGATTAGGGCCTGAAGCCATCCTGCGGTGTTGCGGCCAGGTCACAAGAAAGCGAGTTGAAGAAAGGAGCTCAGGGGCACTGTAATTCACAAACCTGCAGAGTTATAAATGACAGCTATCGTCCAAACATAGACTGAAGTAAGGCTGCCAAGAGGACTTGAAAGCGGGGCAGAATTGCAGGAAACCGATTTCAGGAGGTAGACTGGAATTGCATTGAAAGCATAGGAAAAGAGGCAGAACGTCCACAATGATGCACTTGGCCAAAAAGGGCGTATGCGTTTTTTCCTGAATATATTCAGGAAAAAACGCATACGCCCTTTTTGGCCAACCAAGCAAGCTTGCAAAGGAAATCTGCACTACAATGAAGTCTCACTTCCCCCAGGTCAAAAGGGCCATCTGAAAAAAGTGTAAAATCCAGAAAGGCAGGACAGGCCATGGAGAACTGGGAGCCTTGTTATGCTGATGGGCGGGATGTAAATTGCCAACAACCACTCGGGAGAAGTGTATGGTGTTTCCTGAAACATCTAAAAAACAAAGCAACAGAGCCTAGGGCACTTCCACTTATGGTCCTATAGCTTAGGGAAATTAAAATCAAAAAGACACAGCCACCCCAAAGTTTGGAACGGCTCTGTTTACAAGAACCTCGTTTACAGTACAAGTTCAACATCGCAGAAAGTGAAAAATGGATAAAGAAGTTGTGGTATTTACTTACAAAGCAATATCACTCAGCAATGAAATCTGTGTCATCAGGCCCGTAGCAGCACAATGAGTGGATTCAGGTATGATGATTCTAACTGAAGTAAGTCACACAGAAAAAGAAACATCATAAGATATCAGTAATACACGGAATGTAAACTTGGCTACACAGGAACTGAATTACAGAACAGAACAGGGTCTCAAATTTAGAGAACCAACTTATGCTTGCTTAAGGGTAAAGGTGAGTTGGGGTGCTGCATAAAACCAGAGATTGAAATGAGCACAGATAAAGTTCCTTAAGTCAAATATGGAATAGACAAGAGCTACTCCTTGCTCAACGAAATGGACTCAACACCGCATATTAAACACCTAAGAATGTACCTGACTAGTAAGTATCTTAAAACCTATGGATTGCTATGTCTCCGAAAGAGAATCAAGCATGTGTACAGGGGCATAAACGCAGCAGTGATAGGATTGGAGAGGTTCGGTGAGCAAATGAAGACCCTTTGAAGTCATATTGCATGGTACCCATTACACGGGTCTCAACTCTACAGGTTTAAGGTATTCTTCCTTCAGCTAAAACATGCATGTGGAACCCAAGTATGATCAACCATGTGAACGGGAGACGTGTTCAAATATGTCTCAGTTTTCCTCCCCTGGTACTCGGGTGCAACATTCCAGACGCTTTACTAACACTCTCCCCACTTGGAGAGTCAGCGCCTTTAACCTCCTGTTTGGCCCAGTTTGAAATTTCTGCGGAAGATGAACAGGAATAGCGAGAACCAATGAGAGACTAGCTGGAGGTGTCTGGACGGGCAAATTTAACTCTCATTTCCCACCAGGAAGAGGAATTAACCAAAGGCTCAGCGTGCCATGCCGGAACCAGATTAGGGCCTGAAGCCATCCTGCGGTGTTGCGGCCAGGTCACAAGAAAGCGAGTTGAAGAAAGGAGCTCAGGGGCACTGTAATTCACAAACCTGCAGAGTTATAAATGACAGCTATCGTCCAAAAATAGACTGAAGTAAGGCTGCCAAGAGGACTTGAAAGCGGGCCAGAATTGCAGGAAACCGATTTCAGGAGGTAGACTGGAATTGCATTGAAAGCATAGGAAAAGAGGCAGAACGTCCACAATGATGCACTTGGCCAAAAAGGGCGTATGCGTTTTTTCCTGAATATATTCAGGAAAAAACGCATACGCCCTTTTTGGCCAACCAAGCAAGCTTGCAAAAGAAATCTGCACTACAATGAAGTCTCACTTCCCCCCAGTCAAAAGGGCCATCTGAAAAAAGTGTAAAATCCAGAAAGGCAGGACAGGCCATGGAGAACTGGGAGCCTTGTTATGCTGATGGGCGGGATGTAAATTGCCAACAGACACTCGGGAGAATTGTATGGTGTTTCCTGAAACATCTAAAAAACAAAGCAACAGAGCCTAGGGCACTGCCACTTATGGTCCTATAGCTTAGGGAAATTAAAATCAAAAAGACACAGCCACCCCAAAGTTTGGGACGCCTCTGTTTACAAGAACCTCGTTTACAGTACAAGTTCAACATCGCAGAAAGTGAAAAATGGATAAAGAAGTTGTGGTATTTACTTACAAAGCAATATCACTCAGCAATGAAATCTGTGTCATCAGGCCCGTAGCAGCACAATGAGTGGATTCAGGTATGATGATTCTAACTGAAGTAAGTCACACAGAAAAAGAAACATCATAAGATATCAGTAATACACGGAATGTAAACTTGGCTACACAGGAACTGAATTACAGAACAGAACAGGGTCTCAAATTTAGAGAACCAACTTATGCTTGCTTAAGGGTAAAGGTGAGTTGGGGTGCTGCATAAAACCAGAGATTGAAATGAGCACAGGTAAAGTTCCTTAAGTCAAATATGGAATAGACAAGAGCTACTCCTTGCTCAACGAAATGGACTCAACACCGCATATTAAACGCCTAAGAATGTACCTGACTAGTAAGTATCTTAAAACCTATGGATTGCTATGTCTCCGAAAGAGAATCAAGCATGTGTACAGGGGCATAAACGCAGCAGTGATAGGATTGGAGAGGTTCGGTGAGCAAATGAAGACCCTTTGAAGTCATATTGCATGGTACCCATTACACGGGTCTCAACTCTCCAGGTTTAAGGTATTCTTCCTTCAGCTAAAACATGCATGTGGAACCCAAGTATGATCAACCATGTGAACGGGAGACGTGTTCAAATATGTCTCAGTTTTCCTCCCCTGGTACTCGGGTGCAACATTCCAGACGCTTTACTAACACTCTCCCCACTTGGAGAGTCAGCGCCTTTAACCTCCTGTTTGGCCCAGTTTGAAATTTCTGCGGAAGATGAACAGGAATAGCGAGAACCAATGAGAGACTAGCTGGAGGTGTCTGGACGGGCAAATTTAACTCTCATTTCCCACCAGGAAGAGGAATTAACCAAAGGCTCAGCGTGCCGTGCCGGAACCAGATTAGGGCCTGAAGCCATCCTGCGGTGTTGCGGCCAGGTCACAAGAAAGCGAGTTGAAGAAAGGAGCTCAGGGGCACTGTAATTCACAAACCTGCAGAGTTATAAATGACAGCTATCGTCCAAAAATAGACTGAAGTAAGGCTGCCAAGAGGATTTGAAAGCGGGCCAGAATTGCAGGAAACCGATTTCAGGAGGTAGACTGGAATTGCATTGAAAGCATAGGAAAAGAGGCAGAACGTCCACAATGATGCACTTGGCCAAAAAGGGCGTATGCGTTTTTTCCTGAATATATTCAGGAAAAAACGCATACGCCCTTTTTGGCCAACCAAGCAAGCTTGCAAAAGAAATCTGCACTACAATGAAGTCTCACTTCCCCCCAGTCAAAAGGGCCATCTGAAAAAAGTGTAAAATCCAGAAAGGCAGGACAGGCCATGGAGAACTGGGAGCCTTGTTATGCTGATGGGCGGGATGTAAATTGCCAACAGACACTCGGGAGAATTGTATGGTGTTTCCTGAAACATCTAAAAAACAAAGCAACAGAGCCTAGGGCACTGCCACTTATGGTCCTATAGCTTAGGGAAATTAAAATCAAAAAGACACAGCCACCCCAAAGTTTGGGACGCTTCTGTTTACAAGAACCTCGTTTACAGTACAAGTTCAACATCGCAGAAAGTGAAAAATGGATAAAGAAGTTGTGGTATTTACTTACAAAGCAATATCACTCAGCAATGAAATCTGTGTCATCAGGCCCTTAGCAGCACAATGAGTGGATTCAGGTATGATGATTCTAACTGAAATAAGTCACACAGAAAAAGAAACATCATAAGATATCAGTAATACACGGAATGTAAACTTGGCTACACAGGAACTGAATTACAGAACAGAACAGGGTCTCAAATTTAGAAAACCAACTTATGCTTGCTTAAGGGTAAAGGTGAGTTGGGGTGCTGCATAAAAGCAGAGATTGAAATGAGCACAGATAAAGTTCCTTAAGTCAAATATGGAATAGACAAGAGCTACTCCTTGCTCAACGAAATGGACTCAACACCGCATATTAAACGCCTAAGAATGTACCTGACTAGTAAGTATCGTAAAACCTATGGATTGCTATGTCTCCGAAAGAGAATCAAGCATGTGTACAGGGGCATAAACGCAGCAGTGATAGGATTGGAGAGGTTCGGTGAGCAAATGAAGACCCTTTGAAGTCATATTGCATGGTACCCATTCCACCGGTCTCAACTCTCCAGGTTTAAGGTATTCTTCCTTCAGCTAAAACATGCATGTGGAACCCAAGTATGATCAACCATGTGAACGGGAGACGTGTTCAAATATGTCTCAGTTTTCCTCCCCTGGTACTCGGGTGCAACATTCCAGACGCTTTACTAACACTCTCCCCACTTGGCGAGTCAGCGCCTTTAACCTCCTGTTTGGCCCAGTTTGCAATTTCTGCGGAAGATGAACAGGAATAGCGAGAACCAATGAGAGGCTAGCTGGAGGTGTCTGGACGGGCAAATTTAACTCTCATTTCCCACCAGGAAGAGGAATTAACCAAAGGCTCAGCGTGCCGTGCCGGAACCAGATTAGGGCCTGAAGCCATCCTGCGGTGTTGCGGCCAGGTCACAAGAAAGCGAGTTGAAGAAAGGAGCTCAGGGGCACTGTAATTCACAAACCTGCAGAGTTATAAATGACAGCTATCGTCCAAAAATAGACTGAAGTAAGGCTGCCAAGAGGACTTGAAAGCGGGGCAGAATTGCAGGAAACCGATTTCAGGAGGTAGACTGGAATTGCATTGAAAGCATAGGAAAAGAGGCAGAACGTCCACAATGATGCACTTGGCCAAAAAGGGCGTATGCGTTTTTTCCTGAATATATTCAGGAAAAAACGCATACGCCCTTTTTGGCCAACCAAGCAAGCTTGCAAAGGAAATCTGCACTACAATGAAGTCTCACTTCCCCCCGGTCAAAAGGGCCATCTGAAAAAAGTGTAAAATCCAGAAAGGCAGGACAGGCCATGGAGAACTGGGAGCCTTGTTATGCTGATGGGCGGGATGTAAATTGCCAACAGACACTTGGGAGAAGTGTATGGTGTTTCCTGAAACATCTAAAAAACAAAGCAACAGAGCCTAGGGCACTGCCACTTATGGTCCTATAGCTTAGGGAAATTAAAATAAAAAAGACACAGCCACCCCAAAGTTTGCATCGGCTCTGTTTATAAGAACCTCGTTTACAGTACAAGTTCAACATCGCAGAAAGTGAAAAATGGATAAAGAAGTTGTGGTATTTACTTACAAAGCAATATCACTCAGCAATGAAATCTATGTCATCAGGCCCTTAGCATCACAATGAGTGGATTCAGGTATGATGATTCTAACTGAAATAAGTCACACAGAAAAAGAAACATCATAAGATATCAGTAATACACGGAATGTAAACTTGGCTACACAGGAACTGAATTACAGAACAGAACAGGGTCTCAAATTTAGAAAACCAACTTATGCTTGCTTAAGGGTAAAGGTGAGTTGGGGTGCTGCATAAAACCAGAGATTGAAATGAGCACAGATAAAGTTCCTTAAGTCAAATATGGAATAGACAAGAGCTACTCCTTGCTCAACGAAATGGACTCAACACCGCATATTAAACGCCTAAGAATGTACCTGACTAGTAAGTATCGGAAAACCTATGGATTGCTATGTCTCCAAAAGAGAATCAAGCATGTGTACAGGGGCATAAACGCAGCAGTGATAGGATTGGAGAGGTTCGGTGAGCAAATGAAGACCCTTTGAAGTCATATTGCATGGTACGCATTACACGGGTCTCAACTCTCCAGGTTTAAGGTATTCTTCCTTCAGCTAAAACATGCATGTGGAACCTAGAGTATGATCAACCATGTGATCGGGAGACGTGTTCAAATATGTCTCAGTTTTCCTCCCCTGGTACTCGGGTGCAACATTCCAGACGATTTACTAACACTCTCCCGACTTGGAGAGTCAGTCCCTTTAACCTCCTGTTTGGCCCAGTTTGCAATTTCTGCGGAAGATGAACAGGAATAGCGAGAACCAATGAGAGACTAGCTGTAGGTGTCTGGACGGGCAAATTTAACTCTCATTTCCCACCAGGAAGAGGAATTAACCAAAGGCTCAGCGTGTCGTGCCAGAACCAGATTAGGGCCTGAAGCCATCCTGCGGTGTTGCGGCCAGGTCACAAGAAAGCGAGTTGAAGAAAGGAGCTCAGGGGCACTGTAATTCACAAACCTGCAGACTTATAAATGACAGCTATCGTCCAAAAATAGACTGAAGTAAGGCTGCCAAGAGGACTTGAAAGCAGGGCAGAATTGCAGGAAACCGATTTCAGGAGGTAGACTGGAATTGCATTGAAAGCATAGGAAAAGAGGCAGAACGTCCACAATGATGCACTTGGCCAAAAAGGGCGTATGCGTTTTTTCCTGAATATATTCAGGAAAAAACGCATACGACCTTTTTGGCCAACCAAGCAAGCTTGCAAAGGAAATCTGCACTACAATGAAGTCTCACTTCCCCCCGGTCAAAAGGGCCATCTGAAAAAAGTGTAAAATCCAGAAAGGCAGGACAGGCCATGGAGAACTGGGAGCCTTGTTATGCTGATGGGCGGGATGTAAATTGCCAACAACCACTCGGGAGAAGTGTATGGTGTTTCCTGAAAAATCTAAAAAACAAAGCAACAGAACCTAGGGCACTTCCACTTATGGTCCTATAGCTTAGGGAAATTAAAATCAAAAAGACACAGCCACCCCAAAGTTTGGAACAGCTCTGTTTACAAGAACCTCGTTTACAGTACAAGTTGAACATCGCAGAAAGTGAAAAATGGATAAAGAAGTTGTGGTATTTACTTACAAAGCAATATCACTCAGCAATGATATCTGTGTCATCAGGCCCTTAGCAGCACAATGAGTGGATTCAGGTATGATGATTGTAACTGAAATAAGTCACACAGAAAAAGAAACATCATAAGATATCACTAATACACGGAATGTAAACTTGGCTACACAGGAACTGAATTCCAAAACAGAACAGTGTCTCAAATTTAGAAAACCAACTTATGCTTGCTTAAGGGTAAAGGTGAGTTGGGGTGCTGCATAAAACCAGAGATTGAAATGAGCACAGATAAAGTTCCTTAAGCTAAATATGGAATAGACAAGAGCTACTCCTTGCTCAACGAAATGGACTCAACACCCCATATTAAACGCCTAAGAATGTACCTGACTAGTAAGTAGCTTAAAACCTATGGATTGCTATGTCTCCAAAAGAGAATCAAGCGTGTGTACAGGGGCATAAAAGCAGCAGTGATAGGATTGGAGAGGTTCGGTGAGCAAATGAAGACCCTTTGAAGTCATATTGCATGGTACCCATTACACGGGTCTCAACTCTCCAGGTTTAAGGTATTCTTCCTTCAGCTAAAACATTCATGTGGAACCCAAGTATGATCAACCATGTGAACGGGAGACGTGTTCAAATATGTCTCAGTTTTCCTCCCCTGGTACTCGGGTGCAACATTCCAGACGCTTTACTAACACTCTCCCGACTTGGAGAGTCAGTCCCTTTAACCTCCTGTTTGGCCCAGTTTGCAATTTCTGCGGAAGATGAACAGGAATAGCGAGAACCAATGAGAGACTAGCTGTAGGTGTCTGGACGGGCAAATTTAACTCTCATTTCCCACCAGGAAGAGGAATTAACCAAAGGCTCAGCGTGTCGTGCCAGAACCAGATTAGGGCCTGAAGCCATCCTGCGGTGTTGCGGCCAGGTCACAAGAAAGCGAGTTGAAGAAAGGAGCTCAGGGGCACTGTAATTCACAAACCTGCAGACTTATAAATGACAGCTATCGTCCAAAAATAGACTGAAGTAAGGCTGCCAAGAGGACTTGAAAGCGGGGCAGAATTGCAGGAAACCGATTTCAGGAGGTAGACTGGAATTGCATTGAAAGCATAGGAAAAGAGGCAGAACGTCCACAATGATGCACTTGGCCAAAAAGGGCGTATGCGTTTTTTCCTGAATATATTCAGGAAAAAACGCATACGCCCTTTTTGGCCAACCAAGCAAGCTTGCAAAGGAAATCTGCACTACAATGAAGTCTCACTTCCCCCCGGTCAAAAGGGCCATCTGAAAAAAGTGTAAAATCCAGAAAGACAAGACAGGCCATGGAGAACTGGGAGCCTTGTTATGGTGATGGGCGGGATGTAAATTGCCAACAACCACTCGGGAGAAGTGTATGGTGTTTCCTGAAACATCTAAAAAACAAAGCAACAGAACCTAGGGCACTTCCACTTATGGTCCTATAGCTTAGGGAAATTAAAATCAAAAAGACACAGCCACCCCAAAGTTTGGAACAGCTCTGTTTACAAGAACCTCGTTTACAGTACAAGTTCAACATCGCAGAAAGTGAAAAATGGATAAAGAAGTTGTGGTATTTACTTACAAAGCAATATCACTCAGCAATGATATCTGTGTCATCAGGCCCTTAGCAGCACAATGAGTGGATTCAGGTATGATGATTGTAACTGAAATAAGTCACACATAAAAAGAAACATCATAAGATATCACTAATACACGGAATGTAAACTTGGCTACACAGGAACTGAATTCCAAAACAGAACAGTGTCTCAAATTTAGAAAACCAACTTATGCTTGCTTAAGGGTAAAGGTGAGTTGGGGTGCTGCATAAAACCAGAGATTGAAATGAGCACAGATAAAGTTCGTTAAGCTAAATATGGAATAGACAAGAGCTACTCCTTGCTCAACGAAATGGACTCAACACCCCATATTAAACGCCTAAGAATGTACCTGACTACTAAGTAGCTTAAAACCTATGGATTGCTATGTCTCCAAAAGAGAATCAAGCGTGTGTACAGGGGAATAAACGCAGCAGTGATAGGATTGGAGAGGTTCGGTGAGCAAATGAAGACCCTTTGAAGTCATATTGCATGATACCCATTACACGGGTCTCAACTCTCCAGGTTTAAGGTATTCTTCCTTCAGCTAAAACATGCATGTGGAACCCAGAGTATGATCAACCATGTGAACGGGAGACGTGTTCAAATATGTCTCAGTTTTCCTCCCCTGGTACTCGGGTGCAACATTCCAGACGCTTTACTAACACTCTCCCCACTTGGCGAGTCAGCGCCTTTAACCTCCTGTTTGGCCCAGTTTGCAATTTCTGTGGATGATGAACAGGAATAGCGAGAACCAATGAGAGGCTAGCTGGAGGTGTCTGGACGGGCAAATTTAACTCTCATTTCCCACCAGGAAGAGGAATTAACCAAAGGCTCAGCGTGCCGTGCCGGAACCAGATTAGGGCCTGAAGCCATCCTGCGGTGTTGCGGCCAGGTCACAAGAAAGCGAGTTGAAGAAAGGAGCTCAGGGGCACTGTAATTCACAAACCTGCAGAGTTATAAATGACAGCTATCGTCCAAAAATAGACTGAAGTAAGGCTGCCAAGAGGACTTGAAAGCGGGGCAGAATTGCAGGAACCCGATTTCAGGAGGTAGACTGGAATTGCATTGAAAGCATAGGAAAAGAGGCAGAACGTCCACAATGATGCACTTGGCCAAAAAGGGCGTATGCGTTTTTTCCTGAATATATTCAGGAAAAAACGCATACGCCCTTTTTGGCCAACCAAGCAAGCTTGCAAAGGAAATCTGCACTACAATGAAGTCTCACTTCCCCCCGGTCAAAAGGGCCATCTGAAAAAAGTGTAAAATCCAGAAAGGCAGGACAGGCCATGGAGAACTGGGAGCCTTGTTATGCTGATGGGCGGGATGTAAATTGCCAACAGACACTTGGGAGAAGTGTATGGTGTTTCCTGAAACATCTAAAAAACAAAGCAACAGAGCCTAGGGCACTGCCACTTATGGTCCTATAGCTTAGGGAAATTAAAATAAAAAAGACACAGCCACCCCAAAGTTTGCATCGGCTCTGTTTATAAGAACCTCGTTTACAGTACAAGTTCAACATCGCAGAAAGTGAAAAATGGATAAAGAAGTTGTGGTATTTACTTACAAAGCAATATCACTCAGCAATGAAATCTGTGTCATCAGGCCCTTAGCAGCACAATGAGTGGATTCAGGTATGATGATTCTAACTGAAATAAGTCACACAGAAAAAGAAACATCATAAGATATCAGTAATACACGGAATGTAAACTTGGCTACACAGGAACTGAATTACAGAACAGAACAGGGTCTCAAATTTAGAAAACCAACTTATGCTTGCTTAAGGGTAAAGGTGAGTTGGGGTGCTGCATAAAAGCAGAGATTGAAATGAGCACAGATAAAGTTCCTTAAGTCAAATATGGAATAGACAAGAGCTACTCCTTGCTCAACGAAATGGACTCAACACCGCATATTAAACGCCTAAGAATGTACCTGACTAGTAAGTATCGTAAAACCTATGGATTGCTATGTCTCCGAAAGAGAATCAAGCATGTGTACAGGGGCATAAATGCAGCAGTGATAGGATTGGAGAGGTTCGGTGAGCAAATGAAGACCCTTTGAAGTCATATTGCATGGTACCCATTCCACCGGTCTCAAATCTCCAGGTTTAAGGTATTCTTCCTTCAGCTAAAACATGCATGTGGAACCCAAGTATGATCAACCATGTGAACGGGAGACGTGTTCAAATATGTCTCAGTTTTCCTCCCCTGGTACTCGGGTGCAACATTCCAGATGCTTTACTAACACTCTCCCCACTTGGCGAGTCAGCGCCTTTAACCTCCTGTTTGGCCCAGTTTGCAATTTCTGCGGAAGATGAACAGGAATAGCGAGAACCAATGAGAGGCTAGCTGGAGGTGTCTGGACGGGCAAATTTAACTCTCATTTCCCACCAGGAAGAGGAATTAACCAAAGGCTCAGCGTGCCGTGCCGGAACCAGATTAGGGCCTGAAGCCATCCTGCGGTGTTGCGGCCAGGTCACAAGAAAGCGAGTTGAAGAAAGGAGCTCAGGGGCACTGTAATTCACAAACCTGCAGAGTTATAAATGACAGCTATCGTCCAAAAATAGACTGAAGTAAGGCTGCCAAGAGGACTTGAAAGCGGGGCAGAATTGCAGGAACCCGATTTCAGGAGGTAGACTGGAATTGCATTGAAAGCATAGGAAAAGAGGCAGAACGTCCACAATGATGCACTTGGCCAAAAAGGGCGTATGCGTTTTTTCCTGAATATATTCAGGAAAAAACGCATACGCCCTTTTTGGCCAACCAAGCAAGCTTGCAAAGGAAATCTGCACTACAATGAAGTCTCACTTCCCCCCGGTCAAAAGGGCCATCTGAAAAAAGTGTAAAATCCAGAAAGGCAGGACAGGCCATGGAGAACTGGGAGCCTTGTTATGCTGATGGGCGGGATGTAAATTGCCAACAACCACTCGGGAGAAGTGTATGGTGTTTCCTGAAACATCTAAAAAACAAAGCAACAGAGCCTAGGGCACTGCCACTTATGGTCCTATAGCTCAGAGAAATTAAAATCAAAAAGACACAGCCACCCCAAACTTTGGGACACCTCTGATTACAAGAACCTCGTTTACCGTACAAGTTCAACATCGCAGAAAGTGAAAAATGGATAAAGAAGTTGTGGTATTTACTTACAAAGCAATATCACTCAGCAATGAAATCTGTGTCATCAGGCCCGTAGCAGCACAATGAGTGGATTCAGGTATGATGATTCTAACTGAAGTAAGTCACACAGAAAAAGAAACATCATAAGATATCAGTAATACACGGAATGTAAACTTGGCTACACAGGAACTGAATTACAGAACAGAACAGGGTCTCAAATTTAGAGAACCAACTTATGCTTGCTTAAGGGTAAAGGTGAGTTGGGGTGCTGCATAAAACCAGAGATTGAAATGAGCACAGGTAAAGTTCCTTAAGTCAAATATGGAATAGACAAGAGCTACTCCTTGCTCAACGAAATGGACTCAACACCGCATATTAAACGCCTAAGAATGTACCTGACTAGTAAGTATCTTAAAACCTATGGATTGCTATGTCTCCGAAAGAGAATCAAGCATGTGTACAGGGGCATAAACGCAGCAGTGATAGGATTGGAGAGGTTCGGTGAGCAAATGAAGACCCTTTGAAGTCATATTGCATGGTACCCATTACACGGGTCTCAACTCTCCAGGTTTAAGGTATTCTTCCTTCAGCTAAAACATGCATGTGGAACCCAAGTATGATCAACCATGTGAACGGGAGACGTGTTCAAATATGTCTCAGTTTTCCTCCCCTGGTACTCGGGTGCAACATTCCAGACGCTTTACTAACACTCTCCCCACTTGGAGAGTCAGCGCCTTTAACCTCCTGTTTGGCCCAGTTTGAAATTTCTGCGGAAGATGAACAGGAATAGCGAGAACCAATGAGAGACTAGCTGGAGGTGTCTGGACGGGCAAATTTAACTCTCATTTCCCACCAGGAAGAGGAATTAACCAAAGGCTCAGCGTGCCGTGCCGGAACCAGATTAGGGCCTGAAGCCATCCTGCGGTGTTGCGGCCAGGTCACAAGAAAGCGAGTTGAAGAAAGGAGCTCAGGGGCACTGTAATTCACAAACCTGCAGAGTTATAAATGACAGCTATCGTCCAAAAATAGACTGAAGTAAGGCTGCCAAGAGGATTTGAAAGCGGGCCAGAATTGCAGGAAACCGATTTCAGGAGGTAGACTGGAATTGCATTGAAAGCATAGGAAAAGAGGCAGAACGTCCACAATGATGCACTTGGCCAAAAAGGGCGTATGCGTTTTTTCCTGAATATATTCAGGAAAAAACGCATACGCCCTTTTTGGCCAACCAAGCAAGCTTGCAAAAGAAATCTGCACTACAATGAAGTCTCACTTCCCCCCAGTCAAAAGGGCCATCTGAAAAAAGTGTAAAATCCAGAAAGGCAGGACAGGCCATGGAGAACTGGGAGCCTTGTTATGCTGATGGGCGGGATGTAAATTGCCAACAGACACTCGGGAGAATTGTATGGTGTTTCCTGAAACATCTAAAAAACAAAGCAACAGAGCCTAGGGCACTGCCACTTATGGTCCTATAGCTTAGGGAAATTAAAATCAAAAAGACACAGCCACCCCAAAGTTTGGGACGCTTCTGTTTACAAGAACCTCGTTTACAGTACAAGTTCAACATCGCAGAAAGTGAAAAATGGATAAAGAAGTTGTGGTATTTACTTACAAAGCAATATCACTCAGCAATGAAATCTGTGTCATCAGGCCCTTAGCAGCACAATGAGTGGATTCAGGTATGATGATTCTAACTGAAATAAGTCACACAGAAAAAGAAACATCATAAGATATCAGTAATACACGGAATGTAAACTTGGCTACACAGGAACTGAATTACAGAACAGAACAGGGTCTCAAATTTAGAAAACCAACTTATGCTTGCTTAAGGGTAAAGGTGAGTTGGGGTGCTGCATAAAAGCAGAGATTGAAATGAGCACAGATAAAGTTCCTTAAGTCAAATATGGAATAGACAAGAGCTACTCCTTGCTCAACGAAATGGACTCAACACCGCATATTAAACGCCTAAGAATGTACCTGACTAGTAAGTATCGTAAAACCTATGGATTGCTATGTCTCCGAAAGAGAATCAAGCATGTGTACAGGGGCATAAACGCAGCAGTGATAGGATTGGAGAGGTTCGGTGAGCAAATGAAGACCCTTTGAAGTCATATTGCATGGTACCCATTCCACCGGTCTCAACTCTCCAGGTTTAAGGTATTCTTCCTTCAGCTAAAACATGCATGTGGAACCCAAGTATGATCAACCATGTGAACGGGAGACGTGTTCAAATATGTCTCAGTTTTCCTCCCCTGGTACTCGGGTGCAACATTCCAGACGCTTTACTAACACTCTCCCCACTTGGCGAGTCAGCGCCTTTAACCTCCTGTTTGGCCCAGTTTGCAATTTCTGCGGAAGATGAACAGGAATAGCGAGAACCAATGAGAGGCTAGCTGGAGGTGTCTGGACGGGCAAATTTAACTCTCATTTCCCACCAGGAAGAGGAATTAACCAAAGGCTCAGCGTGCCGTGCCGGAACCAGATTAGGGCCTGAAGCCATCCTGCGGTGTTGCGGCCAGGTCACAAGAAAGCGAGTTGAAGAAAGGAGCTCAGGGGCACTGTAATTCACAAACCTGCAGAGTTATAAATGACAGCTATCGTCCAAAAATAGACTGAAGTAAGGCTGCCAAGAGGACTTGAAAGCGGGGCAGAATTGCAGGAAACCGATTTCAGGAGGTAGACTGGAATTGCATTGAAAGCATAGGAAAAGAGGCAGAACGTCCACAATGATGCACTTGGCCAAAAAGGGCGTATGCGTTTTTTCCTGAATATATTCAGGAAAAAACGCATACGCCCTTTTTGGCCAACCAAGCAAGCTTGCAAAGGAAATCTGCACTACAATGAAGTCTCACTTCCCCCCGGTCAAAAGGGCCATCTGAAAAAAGTGTAAAATCCAGAAAGGCAGGACAGGCCATGGAGAACTGGGAGCCTTGTTATGCTGATGGGCGGGATGTAAATTGCCAACAGACACTTGGGAGAAGTGTATGGTGTTTCCTGAAACATCTAAAAAACAAAGCAACAGAGCCTAGGGCACTGCCACTTATGGTCCTATAGCTTAGGGAAATTAAAATAAAAAAGACACAGCCACCCCAAAGTTTGCATCGGCTCTGTTTATAAGAACCTCGTTTACAGTACAAGTTCAACATCGCAGAAAGTGAAAAATGGATAAAGAAGTTGTGGTATTTACTTACAAAGCAATATCACTCAGCAATGAAATCTATGTCATCAGGCCCTTAGCATCACAATGAGTGGATTCAGGTATGATGATTCTAACTGAAATAAGTCACACAGAAAAAGAAACATCATAAGATATCAGTAATACACGGAATGTAAACTTGGCTACACAGGAACTGAATTACAGAACAGAACAGGGTCTCAAATTTAGAAAACCAACTTATGCTTGCTTAAGGGTAAAGGTGAGTTGGGGTGCTGCATAAAACCAGAGATTGAAATGAGCACAGATAAAGTTCCTTAAGTCAAATATGGAATAGACAAGAGCTACTCCTTGCTCAACGAAATGGACTCAACACCGCATATTAAACGCCTAAGAATGTACCTGACTAGTAAGTATCGGAAAACCTATGGATTGCTATGTCTCCAAAAGAGAATCAAGCATGTGTACAGGGGCATAAACGCAGCAGTGATAGGATTGGAGAGGTTCGGTGAGCAAATGAAGACCCTTTGAAGTCATATTGCATGGTACGCATTACACGGGTCTCAACTCTCCAGGTTTAAGGTATTCTTCCTTCAGCTAAAACATGCATGTGGAACCTAGAGTATGATCAACCATGTGATTGGGAGACGTGTTCAAATATGTCTCAGTTTTCCTCCCCTGGTACTCGGGTGCAACATTCCAGACGATTTACTAACACTCTCCCGACTTGGAGAGTCAGTCCCTTTAACCTCCTGTTTGGCCCAGTTTGCAATTTCTGCGGAAGATGAACAGGAATAGCGAGAACCAATGAGAGACTAGCTGTAGGTGTCTGGACGGGCAAATTTAACTCTCATTTCCCACCAGGAAGAGGAATTAACCAAAGGCTCAGCGTGTCGTGCCAGAACCAGATTAGGGCCTGAAGCCATCCTGCGGTGTTGCGGCCAGGTCACAAGAAAGCGAGTTGAAGAAAGGAGCTCAGGGGCACTGTAATTCACAAACCTGCAGACTTATAAATGACAGCTATCGTCCAAAAATAGACTGAAGTAAGGCTGCCAAGAGGACTTGAAAGCAGGGCAGAATTGCAGGAAACCGATTTCAGGAGGTAGACTGGAATTGCATTGAAAGCATAGGAAAAGAGGCAGAACGTCCACAATGATGCACTTGGCCAAAAAGGGCGTATGCGTTTTTTCCTGAATATATTCAGGAAAAAACGCATACGACCTTTTTGGCCAACCAAGCAAGCTTGCAAAGGAAATCTGCACTACAATGAAGTCTCACTTCCCCCCGGTCAAAAGGGCCATCTGAAAAAAGTGTAAAATCCAGAAAGGCAGGACAGGCCATGGAGAACTGGGAGCCTTGTTATGCTGATGGGCGGGATGTAAATTGCCAACAACCACTCGGGAGAAGTGTATGGTGTTTCCTGAAAAATCTAAAAAACAAAGCAACAGAACCTAGGGCACTTCCACTTATGGTCCTATAGCTTAGGGAAATTAAAATCAAAAAGACACAGCCACCCCAAAGTTTGGAACAGCTCTGTTTACAAGAACCTCGTTTACAGTACAAGTTGAACATCGCAGAAAGTGAAAAATGGATAAAGAAGTTGTGGTATTTACTTACAAAGCAATATCACTCAGCAATGATATCTGTGTCATCAGGCCCTTAGCAGCACAATGAGTGGATTCAGGTATGATGATTGTAACTGAAATAAGTCACACAGAAAAAGAAACATCATAAGATATCACTAATACACGGAATGTAAACTTGGCTACACAGGAACTGAATTCCAAAACAGAACAGTGTCTCAAATTTAGAAAACCAACTTATGCTTGCTTAAGGGTAAAGGTGAGTTGGGGTGCTGCATAAAACCAGAGATTGAAATGAGCACAGATAAAGTTCCTTAAGCTAAATATGGAATAGACAAGAGCTACTCCTTGCTCAACGAAATGGACTCAACACCCCATATTAAACGCCTAAGAATGTACCTGACTAGTAAGTAGCTTAAAACCTATGGATTGCTATGTCTCCAAAAGAGAATCAAGCGTGTGTACAGGGGCATAAAAGCAGCAGTGATAGGATTGGAGAGGTTCGGTGAGCAAATGAAGACCCTTTGAAGTCATATTGCATGGTACCCATTACACGGGTCTCAACTCTCCAGGTTTAAGGTATTCTTCCTTCAGCTAAAACATTCATGTGGAACCCAAGTATGATCAACCATGTGAACGGGAGACGTGTTCAAATATGTCTCAGTTTTCCTCCCCTGGTACTCGGGTGCAACATTCCAGACGCTTTACTAACACTCTCCCGACTTGGAGAGTCAGTCCCTTTAACCTCCTGTTTGGCCCAGTTTGCAATTTCTGCGGAAGATGAACAGGAATAGCGAGAACCAATGAGAGACTAGCTGTAGGTGTCTGGACGGGCAAATTTAACTCTCATTTCCCACCAGGAAGAGGAATTAACCAAAGGCTCAGCGTGTCGTGCCAGAACCAGATTAGGGCCTGAAGCCATCCTGCGGTGTTGCGGCCAGGTCACAAGAAAGCGAGTTGAAGAAAGGAGCTCAGGGGCACTGTAATTCACAAACCTGCAGACTTATAAATGACAGCTATCGTCCAAAAATAGACTGAAGTAAGGCTGCCAAGAGGACTTGAAAGCGGGGCAGAATTGCAGGAAACCGATTTCAGGAGGTAGACTGGAATTGCATTGAAAGCATAGGAAAAGAGGCAGAACGTCCACAATGATGCACTTGGCCAAAAAGGGCGTATGCGTTTTTTCCTGAATATATTCAGGAAAAAACGCATACGCCCTTTTTGGCCAACCAAGCAAGCTTGCAAAGGAAATCTGCACTACAATGAAGTCTCACTTCCCCCCGGTCAAAAGGGCCATCTGAAAAAAGTGTAAAATCCAGAAAGACAAGACAGGCCATGGAGAACTGGGAGCCTTGTTATGGTGATGGGCGGGATGTAAATTGCCAACAACCACTCGGGAGAAGTGTATGGTGTTTCCTGAAACATCTAAAAAACAAAGCAACAGAACCTAGGGCACTTCCACTTATGGTCCTATAGCTTAGGGAAATTAAAATCAAAAAGACACAGCCACCCCAAAGTTTGGAACAGCTCTGTTTACAAGAACCTCGTTTACAGTACAAGTTCAACATCGCAGAAAGTGAAAAATGGATAAAGAAGTTGTGGTATTTACTTACAAAGCAATATCACTCAGCAATGATATCTGTGTCATCAGGCCCTTAGCAGCACAATGAGTGGATTCAGGTATGATGATTGTAACTGAAATAAGTCACACATAAAAAGAAACATCATAAGATATCACTAATACACGGAATGTAAACTTGGCTACACAGGAACTGAATTCCAAAACAGAACAGTGTCTCAAATTTAGAAAACCAACTTATGCTTGCTTAAGGGTAAAGGTGAGTTGGGGTGCTGCATAAAACCAGAGATTGAAATGAGCACAGATAAAGTTCGTTAAGCTAAATATGGAATAGACAAGAGCTACTCCTTGCTCAACGAAATGGACTCAACACCCCATATTAAACGCCTAAGAATGTACCTGACTACTAAGTAGCTTAAAACCTATGGATTGCTATGTCTCCAAAAGAGAATCAAGCGTGTGTACAGGGGAATAAACGCAGCAGTGATAGGATTGGAGAGGTTCGGTGAGCAAATGAAGACCCTTTGAAGTCATATTGCATGATACCCATTACACGGGTCTCAACTCTCCAGGTTTAAGGTATTCTTCCTTCAGCTAAAACATGCATGTGGAACCCAGAGTATGATCAACCATGTGAACGGGAGACGTGTTCAAATATGTCTCAGTTTTCCTCCCCTGGTACTCGGGTGCAACATTCCAGACGCTTTACTAACACTCTCCCCACTTGGCGAGTCAGCGCCTTTAACCTCCTGTTTGGCCCAGTTTGCAATTTCTGTGGATGATGAACAGGAATAGCGAGAACCAATGAGAGGCTAGCTGGAGGTGTCTGGACGGGCAAATTTAACTCTCATTTCCCACCAGGAAGAGGAATTAACCAAAGGCTCAGCGTGCCGTGCCGGAACCAGATTAGGGCCTGAAGCCATCCTGCGGTGTTGCGGCCAGGTCACAAGAAAGCGAGTTGAAGAAAGGAGCTCAGGGGCACTGTAATTCACAAACCTGCAGAGTTATAAATGACAGCTATCGTCCAAAAATAGACTGAAGTAAGGCTGCCAAGAGGACTTGAAAGCGGGGCAGAATTGCAGGAACCCGATTTCAGGAGGTAGACTGGAATTGCATTGAAAGCATAGGAAAAGAGGCAGAACGTCCACAATGATGCACTTGGCCAAAAAGGGCGTATGCGTTTTTTCCTGAATATATTCAGGAAAAAACGCATACGCCCTTTTTGGCCAACCAAGCAAGCTTGCAAAGGAAATCTGCACTACAATGAAGTCTCACTTCCCCCCGGTCAAAAGGGCCATCTGAAAAAAGTGTAAAATCCAGAAAGGCAGGACAGGCCATGGAGAACTGGGAGCCTTGTTATGCTGATGGGCGGGATGTAAATTGCCAACAGACACTTGGGAGAAGTGTATGGTGTTTCCTGAAACATCTAAAAAACAAAGCAACAGAGCCTAGGGCACTGCCACTTATGGTCCTATAGCTTAGGGAAATTAAAATAAAAAAGACACAGCCACCCCAAAGTTTGCATCGGCTCTGTTTATAAGAACCTCGTTTACAGTACAAGTTCAACATCGCAGAAAGTGAAAAATGGATAAAGAAGTTGTGGTATTTACTTACAAAGCAATATCACTCAGCAATGAAATCTGTGTCATCAGGCCCTTAGCAGCACAATGAGTGGATTCAGGTATGATGATTCTAACTGAAATAAGTCACACAGAAAAAGAAACATCATAAGATATCAGTAATACACGGAATGTAAACTTGGCTACACAGGAACTGAATTACAGAACAGAACAGGGTCTCAAATTTAGAAAACCAACTTATGCTTGCTTAAGGGTAAAGGTGAGTTGGGGTGCTGCATAAAAGCAGAGATTGAAATGAGCACAGATAAAGTTCCTTAAGTCAAATATGGAATAGACAAGAGCTACTCCTTGCTCAACGAAATGGACTCAACACCGCATATTAAACGCCTAAGAATGTACCTGACTAGTAAGTATCGTAAAACCTATGGATTGCTATGTCTCCGAAAGAGAATCAAGCATGTGTACAGGGGCATAAATGCAGCAGTGATAGGATTGGAGAGGTTCGGTGAGCAAATGAAGACCCTTTGAAGTCATATTGCATGGTACCCATTCCACCGGTCTCAAATCTCCAGGTTTAAGGTATTCTTCCTTCAGCTAAAACATGCATGTGGAACCCAAGTATGATCAACCATGTGAACGGGAGACGTGTTCAAATATGTCTCAGTTTTCCTCCCCTGGTACTCGGGTGCAACATTCCAGATGCTTTACTAACACTCTCCCCACTTGGCGAGTCAGCGCCTTTAACCTCCTGTTTGGCCCAGTTTGCAATTTCTGCGGAAGATGAACAGGAATAGCGAGAACCAATGAGAGGCTAGCTGGAGGTGTCTGGACGGGCAAATTTAACTCTCATTTCCCACCAGGAAGAGGAATTAACCAAAGGCTCAGCGTGCCGTGCCGGAACCAGATTAGGGCCTGAAGCCATCCTGCGGTGTTGCGGCCAGGTCACAAGAAAGCGAGTTGAAGAAAGGAGCTCAGGGGCACTGTAATTCACAAACCTGCAGAGTTATAAATGACAGCTATCGTCCAAAAATAGACTGAAGTAAGGCTGCCAAGAGGACTTGAAAGCGGGGCAGAATTGCAGGAACCCGATTTCAGGAGGTAGACTGGAATTGCATTGAAAGCATAGGAAAAGAGGCAGAACGTCCACAATGATGCACTTGGCCAAAAAGGGCGTATGCGTTTTTTCCTGAATATATTCAGGAAAAAACGCATACGCCCTTTTTGGCCAACCAAGCAAGCTTGCAAAGGAAATCTGCACTACAATGAAGTCTCACTTCCCCCCGGTCAAAAGGGCCATCTGAAAAAAGTGTAAAATCCAGAAAGGCAGGACAGGCCATGGAGAACTGGGAGCCTTGTTATGCTGATGGGCGGGATGTAAATTGCCAACAACCACTCGGGAGAAGTGTATGGTGTTTCCTGAAACATCTAAAAAACAAAGCAACAGAGCCTAGGGCACTGCCACTTATGGTCCTATAGCTCAGAGAAATTAAAATCAAAAAGACACAGCCACCCCAAACTTTGGGACACCTCTGATTACAAGAACCTCGTTTACCGTACAAGTTCAACATCGCAGAAAGTGAAAAATGGATAAAGAAGTTGTGGTATTTACTTACAAAGCAATATCACTCAGCAATGAATTCTATGTCATCAGGCCCTTAGCAGCACAATGAGTGGATTCAGGTATGATGATTCTAACTGAAATAAGTCACACAGAAAAAGAAACATCATAAGATATCAGTAATACACGGAATGTAAACTTGGCTACACAGGAACTGAATTACAGAACAGAACAGGGTCTCAAATTTAGAAAACCAACTTATGCTTGCTTAAGGGGAAAGGTGAGTTGGGGTGCTGCATAAAACCAGAGATTGAAATGAGCACAGATAAAGTTCCTTAAGCCAAATATGGAATAGACAAGAGCTACTCCTTGCTCAACGAAATGGACTCAACACCCCATATTAAACGCCTAAGAATGTACCTGACTAGTAAGTATCTTAAAACCTATGGATTGCTATGTCTCCGAAAGAGAATCAAGCATGTGTACAGGGGCATAAACGCAGCAGTGATAAGATTGGAGAGGTTCGGTGAGCAAATGAAGACCCTTTGAAGTCATATTGCATGGTACCCATTCCACGGGTTTCAACTACCCAGGTTTTAGGTATTCTTCCTTCAGCTAAAACATGCATGTGGAACCCAAGTATGATCAACCATGTGAACGGGAGACGTGTTCAAATATGTCTCAGTTTTCCTCCCCTGGTACTCGGGTGCAACATTCCAGACGCTTTACTAACACTCTCCCCACTTGGAGAGTCAGCGCCTTTAACCTCCTGTTTGGCCCAGTTTGCAATTTCTGCGGAAGATGAACAGGAATAGCGAGAACCAATGAGAGGCTAGCTGGAGGTGTCTGGACGGGCAAATTTAACTCTCATTTCCCACCAGGAAGAGGAAATAACCAAAGGCTCAGCGTGCCGTGCCGGAACTAGATTAGGGCCTGAAGCCATCCTGCGGTGTTGCGGCCAGGTCACAAGAAAGCGAGTTGAAGAAAGGAGCTCAGGGGCACTGTAATTCACAAACCTGCAGAGTTATAAATGACAGCTATCGTCCAAAAATAAACTGAAGTAAGGCTGCCAAGAGGACTTGAAAGCGGGGCAGAATTGCAGGAAACCGATTTCAGGAGGTAGACTGGAATTGCATTGAAAGCATAGGAAAAGAGGCAGAACGTCCACAATGATGCAATTGGCCAAAAAGGGCGTATGCGTTTTTTCCTGAATATATTCAGGAAAAAACGCATACGCCCTTTTTGGCCAACCAAGCAAGCTTGCAAAGGAAATCTGCACTACAATGAAGTCTCACTTCCCCCCGGTCAAAAGGGCCATCTG
This sequence comes from Stenella coeruleoalba, assembly GCF_951394435.1. Taxonomy (NCBI): domain Eukaryota; kingdom Metazoa; phylum Chordata; class Mammalia; order Artiodactyla; family Delphinidae; genus Stenella; species Stenella coeruleoalba. The sequence continues at coordinate 395,536 of NW_027646078.1, forward strand.
AAAAAAGTGTAAAATCCAGAAAGGCAGGACAGGCCATGGAGAACTGGGAGCCTTGTTATGCTGATGGGCGGGATGTAAATTGCCAACAACCACTCGGGAGAAGTGTATGGTGTTTCCTGAAACATCTAAAAAACAAAGCAACAGAGCCTAGGGCACTGCCACTTATGGTCCTATAGCTTAGGGAAATTAAAATCAAAAAGACACAGCCACCCCAAACTTTGGGACGCCTCTGTTTACAAGAACCTCGTTTACCGTACAAGTTCAACATCGCAGAAAGTGAAAAATGGATAAAGAAGTTGTGGTATTTACTTACAAAGCAATATCACTCAGCAATGAATTCTATGTCATCAGGCCCTTAGCAGCACAATGAGTGGATTCAGGTATGATGATTCTAACTGAAATAAGTCACACAGAAAAAGAAACATCATAAGATATCAGTAATACACGGAATGTAAACTTGGCTACACAGGAACTGAATTACAGAACAGAACAGGGTCTCAAATTTAGAAAACCAACTTATGCTTGCTTAAGGGGAAAGGTGAGTTGGGGTGCTGCATAAAACCAGAGATTGAAATGAGCACAGATAAAGTTCCTTAAGCCAAATATGGAATAGACAAGAGCTACTCCTTGCTCAACGAAATGGACTCAACACCGCATATTAAACGCCTAAGAATGTACCTGACTAGTAAGTATCTTAAAACCTATGGATTGCTATGTCTCTGAAAGAGAATCAAGCATGTGTACAGGGGCATAAACGCAGCAGTGATAGGATTGGAGAGTTTCGGTGAGCAAATGAAGACCCTTTGAAGTCATATTGCATGGTACCCATTACACGGGTCTTAACTCTCCAGGTTTAAGGTATTCTTCCTTCAGCTAAAACATGCATGTGGAACCCAAGTATGATCAACCATGTGAACGGGAGACGTGTTCAAATATGTCTCAGTTTTCCTCCCCTGGTACTCGGGTGCAACATTCCAGACGCTTTACTAACACTCTCCCGACTTGGAGAGTCAGTCCCTTTAACCTCCTGTTTGGCCCAGTTTGCAATTTCTGTGGAAGATGAACAGGAATAGCGAGAACCAATGAGAGGCTAGCTGGAGGTGTCTGGACGGGCAAATTTAACTCTCATTTCCCACCAGGAAGAGGAATTAACCAAAGGCTCAGCATGCCGGGCCGGAACCAGATTAGGGCCTGAAGCCATCCTGCGGTGTTGCGGCCAGGTCACAAGAAAGCGAGTTGAAGAAAGGAGCTCAGGGGCACTGTAATTCACAAACCTGCAGAGTTATAAATGACAGATATCGTCCAAAAATAGACTGAAGTAAGGCTGCCAAGAGGACTTGAAAGCGGGGCAGAATTGCAGGAAACCGATTTCAGGAGGTAGACTGGAATTGCATTGAAAGCATAGGAAAAGAGGCAGAACGTCCACAATGATGCACTTGGCCAAAAAGGGCGTATGCGTTTTTTCCTGAATATATTCAGGAAAAAACGCATACGCCCTTTTTGGCCAACCAAGCAAGCTTGCAAAGGAAATCTGCACTACAATGAAGTCTCACTTCCCCCCGGTCAAAAGGGCCATCTGTAAAAAGTGTAAAATCCAGAAAGGCAACAGGCCATGGAGAACTGGGAGCCTTGTTATGCTGATGGGTGGGATGTAAATTACCAACAGACACTTGGGAGAAGTGCATGGTGTTTCCTGAAACATCTAAAAAACAAAGCAACAGAGCCTAGGGCACTTCCACTTATGGTCCTATAGCTTAGGGAAATTAAAATCAAAAAGACACAGCCACCCCAAAGTTTGGAACGACTCTGTTTACAAGAACCTCGTTTACAGTACAAGTTCAACATCGCAGAAAGTGAAAAATGGATAAAGAAGTTGTGGTATTCACTTACAAAGCAATATCACTCAGCAATGAAATCTATGCCATCAGGCCATTAGCAGCACAATGAGTGGATTCAGGTATGATGATTCTAACTGAAATAAATCACACAGAAAAAGAAACATCATAAGATATCAGTAATACACGGAATGGAAACTTGGCTACACAGGAACTGAATTACAGAACAGAACAGGGTCTCAAATTTAGAAAAACAACTTATGCTTGCTTAAGGGTAAAGGTGAGTTGGGGTGCTGCATAAAACCAGAGATTGAAATGAGCACAGATAAAGTTCCTTAAGCCAAATATGGAATAGACAAGAGCTACTCCTTGCTCAACGAAATGGACTCAACACCGCATATTAAACGCCTAAGAATGTACCTGACTTGTAAGTATCTTAAAACCTATGGATTGCTATGTCTCCAAAAGAGAATCAAGCATGTGTACCGGGGCATAAACGCAGCAGTGATAGGATTGGAGAGGTTCGGTGAGCAAATGAAGACCCTTTGAAGTCATATTGCATGGTACCCATTCCACGGGTTTCAACTACCCAGGTTTAAGGTATTCTTCCTTCAGCTAAAACATGCATGTGGAACCTAGAGTATGATCAACCATGTGATCGGGAGACGTGTTCAAATATGTCTCAGTTTTCCTCCCCTGGTACTTGGGTGCAACATTCCAGACGCTTTACTAACACTCTCCCCACTTGGAGAGTCAGTCCCTTTAACCTCCTGTTTGGCCCAGTTTGCAATTTCTGCGGAAGATGAACAGGAATAGCGAGAACCAATGAGAGACTAGCTGTAGGTGTCTGGACGGGCAAATTTAACTCTCATTTCCCACCAGGAAGAGGAATTAACCAAAGGCTCAGCGTGTCGTGCCAGAACCAGATTAGGGCCTGAAGCCATCCTGCGGTGTTGCGGCCAGGTCACAAGAAAGCGAGTTGAAGAAAGGAGCTCAGGGGCACTGTAATTCACAAACCTGCAGACTTATAAATGACAGCTATCGTCCAAAAATAGACTGAAGTAAGGCTGCCAAGAGGACTTGAAAGCAGGGCAGAATTGCAGGAAACCGATTTCAGGAGGTAGACTGGAATTGCATTGAAAGCATAGGAAAAGAGGCAGAACGTCCACAATGATGCACTTGGCCAAAAAGGGCGTATGCGTTTTTTCCTGAATATATTCAGGAAAAAACGCATACGCCCTTTTTGGCCAACCAAGCAAGCTTGCAAAGGAAATCTGCACTACAATGAAGTCTCACTTCCCCCCGGTCAAAAGGGCCATCTGAAAAAAGTGTAAAATCCAGAAAGGCAGGACAGGCCATGGAGAACTGGGAGCCTTGTTATGCTGATGGGCGGGATGTAAATTGCCAACAACCACTCGGGAGAAGTGTATGGTGTTTCCTGAAAAATCTAAAAAACAAAGCAACAGAACCTAGGGCACTTCCACTTATGGTCCTATAGCTTAGGGAAATTAAAATCAAAAAGACACAGCCACCCCAAAGTTTGGAACAGCTCTGTTTACAAGAACCTCGTTTACAGTACAAGTTCAACATCGCAGAAAGTGAAAAATGGATAAAGAAGTTGTGGTATTTACTTACAAAGCAATATCACTCAGCAATGATATCTGTGTCATCAGGCCCTTAGCAGCACAATGAGTGGATTCAGGTATGATGATTGTAACTGAAATAAGTCACACAGAAAAAGAAACATCATAAGATATCACTAATACACGGAATGTAAACTTGGCTACACAGGAACTGAATTCCAAAACAGAACAGTGTCTCAAATTTAGAAAACCAACTTATGCTTGCTTAAGGGTAAAGGTGAGTTGGGGTGCTGCATAAAACCAGAGATTGAAATGAGCACAGATAAAGTTCCTTAAGCTAAATATGGAATAGACAAGAGCTACTCCTTGCTCAACGAAATGGACTCAACACCCCATATTAAACGCCTAAGAATGTACCTGACTACTAAGTAGCTTAAAACCTATGGATTGCTATGTCTCCAAAAGAGAATCAAGTGTGTGTACAGGGGCATAAAAGCAGCAGTGATAGGATTGGAGAGGTTCGGTGAGCAAATGAAGACCCTTTGAAGTCATATTGCATGGTACCCATTACACGGGTCTCAACTCTCCAGGTTTAAGGTATTCTTCCTTCAGCTAAAACATTCATGTGGAACCCAAGTATGATCAACCATGTGAACGGGAGACGTGTTCAAATATGTCTCAGTTTTCCTCCCCTGGTACTCGGGTGCAACATTCCAGACGCTTTACTAACACTCTCCCGACTTGGAGAGTCAGTCCCTTTAACCTCCTGTTTGGCCCAGTTTGTAATTTCTGCGGAAGATGAACAGGAATAGCGAGAACCAATGAGAGACTAGCTGTAGGTGTCTGGACGGGCAAATTTAACTCTCATTTCCCACCAGGAAGAGGAATTAACCAAAGGCTCAGCGTGTCGTGCCAGAACCAGATTAGGGCCTGAAGCCATCCTGCGGTGTTGCGGCCAGGTCACAAGAAAGCGAGTTGAAGAAAGGAGCTCAGGGGCACTGTAATTCACAAACCTGCAGACTTATAAATGACAGCTATCGTCCAAAAATAGACTGAAGTAAGGCTGCCAAGAGGACTTGAAAGCGGGGCAGAATTGCAGGAAACCGATTTCAGGAGGTAGACTGGAATTGCATTGAAAGCATAGGAAAAGAGGCAGAACGTCCACAATGATGCACTTGGCCAAAAAGGGCGTATGCGTTTTTTCCTGAATATATTCAGGAAAAAACGCATACGCCCTTTTTGGCCAACCAAGCAAGCTTGCAAAGGAAATCTGCACTACAATGAAGTCTCACTTCCCCCCGGTCAAAAGGGCCATCTGAAAAAAGTGTAAAATCCAGAAAGACAAGACAGGCCATGGAGAACTGGGAGCCTTGTTATGGTGATGGGCGGGATGTAAATTGCCAACAACCACTCGGGAGAAGTGTATGGTGTTTCCTGAAACATCTAAAAAACAAAGCAACAGAACCTAGGGCACTTCCACTTATGGTCCTATAGCTTAGGGAAATTAAAATCAAAAAGACACAGCCACCCCAAAGTTTGGAACAGCTCTGTTTACAAGAACCTCGTTTACAGTACAAGTTCAACATCGCAGAAAGTGAAAAATGGATAAAGAAGTTGTGGTATTTACTTACAAAGCAATATCACTCAGCAATGATATCTGTGTCATCAGGCCCTTAGCAGCACAATGAGTGGATTCAGGTATGATGATTGTAACTGAAATAAGTCACACAGAAAAAGAAACATCATAAGATATCACTAATACACGGAATGTAAACTTGGCTACACAGGAACTGAATTCCAAAACAGAACAGTGTCTCAAATTTAGAAAACCAACTTATGCTTGCTTAAGGGTAAAGGTGAGTTGGGGTGCTGCATAAAACCAGAGATTGAAATGAGCACAGATAAAGTTCGTTAAGCTAAATATGGAATAGACAAGAGCTACTCCTTGCTCAACGAAATGGACTCAACACCCCATATTAAACGCCTAAGAATGTACCTGACTACTAAGTAGCTTAAAACCTATGGATTGCTATGTCTCCAAAAGAGAATCAAGCGTGTGTACAGGGGAATAAACGCAGCAGTGATAGGATTGGAGAGGTTCGGTGAGCAAATGAAGACCCTTTGAAGTCATATTGCATGATACCCATTACACGGGTCTCAACTCTCCAGGTTTAAGGTATTCTTCCTTCAGCTAAAACATGTATGTGGAACCCAAGTATGATCAACCATGTGAACGAGAGACGTGTTCAAATATGTCTCAGTTTTCCTCCCCTGGTACTCGGGTGCAACATTCCAGACGCTTTACTAACACTCTCCCCACTTGGAGAGTCAGCGCCTTTAACCTCCTGTTTGGCCCAGTTTGCAATTTCTGCGGAAGATGAACAGGAATAGCGAGAACCAATGAGAGGCTAGCTGGAGGTGTCTGGACGGGCAAATTTAACTCTCATTTCCCACCAGGAAGAGGAAATAACCAAAGGCTCAGCGTGCCGTACCGGAACCAGATTAGGGCCTGAAGCCATCCTGCGGTGTTGCGGCCAGCTCAAAAGAAAGCGAGTTGAAGAAAGGAGCCCAGGGGCACTGTAATTCACAAACCTGCAGAGTTATAAATGACAGCTATCGTCCAAAAATACACTGAAGTAAGGCTGCCAAGAGGACTTGAAAGCGGGGCAGAATTGTAGGAAACCGATTTCAGGAGGTAGACTGGAATTGCATTGAAAGCATAGGAAAAGAGGCAGAACGTCCACAATGATGCACTTGGCCAAAAAGGGCGTATGCGTTTTTTCCTGAATATATTCAGGAAAAAACGCATACGCACTTTTTGGCCAACCAAGCAAGCTTGCAAAGGAAATCTGCACTACAATGAAGTCTCACTTCCCCCCGGTCAAAAGGGCCATCTGAAAAAAGTGTAAAATCCAGAAAGGCAGGACAGGCCATGGAGAACTGGGAGCCTTGTTATGCTGATGGGCGGGATGTAAATTGCCAACAGACACTTGGGAGAAGTGTATGGTGTTTCCTGAAACATCTAAAAAACAAAGCAACAGAGCCTAGGGCACTGCCACTTATGGTCCTATAGCTTAGGGAAATTAAAATAAAAAAGACACAGCCACCCCAAAGTTTGCATCGGCTCTGTTTATAAGAACCTCGTTTACAGTACAAGTTCAACATCGCAGAAAGTGAAAAATGGATAAAGAAGTTGTGGTATTTACTTACAAAGCAATATCACTCAGCAATGAAATCTGTGTCATCAGGCCCTTAGCAGCACAATGAGTGGATTCAGGTATGATGATTCTAACTGAAATAAGTCACACAGAAAAAGAAACATCATAAGATATCAGTAATACACGGAATGTAAACTTGGCTACACAGGAACTGAATTACAGAACAGAACAGGGTCTCAAATTTAGAAAACCAACTTATGCTTGCTTAAGGGTAAAGGTGAGTTGGGGTGCTGCATAAAAGCAGAGATTGAAATGAGCACAGATAAAGTTCCTTAAGTCAAATATGGAATAGACAAGAGCTACTCCTTGCTCAACGAAATGGACTCAACACCGCATATTAAACGCCTAAGAATGTACCTGACTAGTAAGTATCGTAAAACCTATGGATTGCTATGTCTCCGAAAGAGAATCAAGCATGTGTACAGGGGCATAAATGCAGCAGTGATAGGATTGGAGAGGTTCGGTGAGCAAATGAAGACCCTTTGAAGTCATATTGCATGGTACCCATTCCACCGGTCTCAAATCTCCAGGTTTAAGGTATTCTTCCTTCAGCTAAAACATGCATGTGGAACCCAAGTATGATCAACCATGTGAACGGGAGACGTGTTCAAATATGTCTCAGTTTTCCTCCCCTGGTACTCGGGTGCAACATTCCAGATGCTTTACTAACACTCTCCCCACTTGGCGAGTCAGCGCCTTTAACCTCCTGTTTGGCCCAGTTTGCAATTTCTGCGGAAGATGAACAGGAATAGCGAGAACCAATGAGAGGCTAGCTGGAGGTGTCTGGACGGGCAAATTTAACTCTCATTTCCCACCAGGAAGAGGAATTAACCAAAGGCTCAGCGTGCCGTGCCGGAACCAGATTAGGGCCTGAAGCCATCCTGCGGTGTTGCGGCCAGGTCACAAGAAAGCGAGTTGAAGAAAGGAGCTCAGGGGCACTGTAATTCACAAACCTGCAGAGTTATAAATGACAGCTATCGTCCAAAAATAGACTGAAGTAAGGCTGCCAAGAGGACTTGAAAGCGGGGCAGAATTGCAGGAACCCGATTTCAGGAGGTAGACTGGAATTGCATTGAAAGCATAGGAAAAGAGGCAGAACGTCCACAATGATGCACTTGGCCAAAAAGGGCGTATGCGTTTTTTCCTGAATATATTCAGGAAAAAACGCATACGCCCTTTTTGGCCAACCAAGCAAGCTTGCAAAGGAAATCTGCACTACAATGAAGTCTCACTTCCCCCCGGTCAAAAGGGCCATCTGAAAAAAGTGTAAAATCCAGAAAGGCAGGACAGGCCATGGAGAACTGGGAGCCTTGTTATGCTGATGGGCGGGATGTAAATTGCCAACAACCACTCGGGAGAAGTGTATGGTGTTTCCTGAAACATCTAAAAAACAAAGCAACAGAGCCTAGGGCACTGCCACTTATGGTCCTATAGCTCAGAGAAATTAAAATCAAAAAGACACAGCCACCCCAAACTTTGGGACACCTCTGATTACAAGAACCTCGTTTACCGTACAAGTTCAACATCGCAGAAAGTGAAAAATGGATAAAGAAGTTGTGGTATTTACTTACAAAGCAATATCACTCAGCAATGAATTCTATGTCATCAGGCCCTTAGCAGCACAATGAGTGGATTCAGGTATGATGATTCTAACTGAAATAAGTCACACAGAAAAAGAAACATCATAAGATATCAGTAATACACGGAATGTAAACTTGGCTACACAGGAACTGAATTACAGAACAGAACAGGGTCTCAAATTTAGAAAACCAACTTATGCTTGCTTAAGGGGAAAGGTGAGTTGGGGTGCTGCATAAAACCAGAGATTGAAATGAGCACAGATAAAGTTCCTTAAGCCAAATATGGAATAGACAAGAGCTACTCCTTGCTCAACGAAATGGACTCAACACCCCATATTAAACGCCTAAGAATGTACCTGACTAGTAAGTATCTTAAAACCTATGGATTGCTATGTCTCCGAAAGAGAATCAAGCATGTGTACAGGGGCATAAACGCAGCAGTGATAAGATTGGAGAGGTTCGGTGAGCAAATGAAGACCCTTTGAAGTCATATTGCATGGTACCCATTCCACGGGTTTCAACTACCCAGGTTTTAGGTATTCTTCCTTCAGCTAAAACATGCATGTGGAACCCAAGTATGATCAACCATGTGAACGGGAGACGTGTTCAAATATGTCTCAGTTTTCCTCCCCTGGTACTCGGGTGCAACATTCCAGACGCTTTACTAACACTCTCCCCACTTGGAGAGTCAGCGCCTTTAACCTCCTGTTTGGCCCAGTTTGCAATTTCTGCGGAAGATGAACAGGAATAGCGAGAACCAATGAGAGGCTAGCTGGAGGTGTCTGGACGGGCAAATTTAACTCTCATTTCCCACCAGGAAGAGGAAATAACCAAAGGCACAGCGTGCCGTGCCGGAACTAGATTAGGGCCTGAAGCCATCCTGCGGTGTTGCGGCCAGGTCACAAGAAAGCGAGTTGAAGAAAGGAGCTCAGGGGCACTGTAATTCACAAACCTGCAGAGTTATAAATGACAGCTATCGTCCAAAAATAAACTGAAGTAAGGCTGCCAAGAGGACTTGAAAGCGGGGCAGAATTGCAGGAAACCGATTTCAGGAGGTAGACTGGAATTGCATTGAAAGCATAGGAAAAGAGGCAGAACGTCCACAATGATGCACTTGGCCAAAAAGGGCGTATGCGTTTTTTCCTGAATATATTCAGGAAAAAACGCATACGCCCTTTTTGGCCAACCAAGCAAGCTTGCAAAGGAAATCTGCACTACAATGAAGTCTCACTTCCCCCCGGTCAAAAGGGCCATCTGAAAAAAGTGTAAAATCCAGAAAGGCAGGACAGGCCATGGAGAACTGGGAGCCTTGTTATGCTGATGGGCGGGATGTAAATTGCCAACAACCACTCGGGAGAAGTGTATGGTGTTTCCTGAAACATCTAAAAAACAAAGCAACAGAGCGTAGGGCACTGCCACTTATGGTCCTATAGCTTAGGGAAATTAAAATCAAAAAGACACAGCCACCCCAAACTTTGGGACGCCTCTGTTTACAAGAACCTCGTTTACCGTACAAGTTCAACATCGCAGAAAGTGAAAAATGGATAAAGAAGTTGTGGTATTTACTTACAAAGCAATATCACTCAGCAATGAATTCTATGTCATCAGGCCCTTAGCAGCACAATGAGTGGATTCAGGTATGATGATTCTAACTGAAATAAGTCACACAGAAAAAGAAACATCATAAGATATCAGTAATACACGGAATGTAAACTTGGCTACACAGGAACTGAATTACAGAACAGAACAGGGTCTCAAATTTAGAAAACCAACTTATGCTTGCTTAAGGGGAAAGGTGAGTTGGGGTGCTGCATAAAACCAGAGATTGAAATGAGCACAGATAAAGTTCCTTAAGCCAAATATGGAATAGACAAGAGCTACTCCTTGCTCAACGAAATGGACTCAACACCGCATATTAAACGCCTAAGAATGTACCTGACTAGTAAGTATCTTAAAACCTATGGATTGCTATGTCTCCGAAAGAGAATCAAGCATGTGTACAGGGGCATAAACGCAGCAGTGATAGGATTGGAGAGTTTCGGTGAGCAAATGAAGACCCTTTGAAGTCATATTGCATGGTACCCATTACACGGGTCTTAACTCTCCAGGTTTAAGGTATTCTTCCTTCAGCTAAAACATGCATGTGGAACCCAAGTATGATCAACCATGTGAACGGGAGACGTGTTCAAATATGTCTCAGTTTTCCTCCCCTGGTACTCGGGTGCAACATTCCAGACGCTTTACTAACACTCTCCCGACTTGGAGAGTCAGTCCCTTTAACCTCCTGTTTGGCCAAGTTTGCAATTTCTGTGGAAGATGAACAGGAATAGCGAGAACCAATGAGAGGCTAGCTGGAGGTGTCTGGACGGGCAAATTTAACTCTCATTTCCCACCAGGAAGAGGAATTAACCAAAGGCTCAGCATGCCGGGCCGGAACCAGATTAGGGCCTGAAGCCATCCTGCGGTGTTGCGGCCAGGTCACAAGAAAGCGAGTTGAAGAAAGGAGCTCAGGGGCACTGTAATTCACAAACCTGCAGAGTTATAAATGACAGATATCGTCCAAAAATAGACTGAAGTAAGGCTGCCAAGAGGACTTGAAAGCGGGGCAGAATTGCAGGAAACCGATTTCAGGAGGTAGACTGGAATTGCATTGAAAGCATAGGAAAAGAGGCAGAACGTCCACAATGATGCACTTGGCCAAAAAGGGCGTATGCGTTTTTTCCTGAATATATTCAGGAAAAAACGCATACGCCCTTTTTGGCCAACCAAGCAAGCTTGCAAAGGAAATCTGCACTACAATGAAGTCTCACTTCCCCCCGGTCAAAAGGGCCATCTGTAAAAAGTGTAAAATCCAGAAAGGCAACAGGCCATGGAGAACTGGGAGCCTTGTTATGCTGATGGGTGGGATGTAAATTACCAACAGACACTTGGGAGAAGTGCATGGTGTTTCCTGAAACATCTAAAAAACAAAGCAACAGAGCCTAGGGCACTTCCACTTATGGTCCTATAGCTTAGGGAAATTAAAATCAAAAAGACACAGCCACCCCAAAGTTTGGAACGACTCTGTTTACAAGAACCTCGTTTACAGTACAAGTTCAACATCGCAGAAAGTGAAAAATGGATAAAGAAGTTGTGGTATTTACTTACAAAGCAATATCACTCAGCAATGAAATCTGTGTCATCAGGCCCTTAGCAGCACAATGAGTGGATTCAGGTATGATGATTCTAACTGAAGTAAGTCACACAGAAAAAGAAACATCATAAGATATCAGTAATACACGGAATGTAAACTTGGCTACACAGGAACTGAATTACAGAACAGAACAGGGTCTCAAATTTAGAAAACCAACTTATTCTTGCTTAAGGGTAAAGGTGAGTTGGGGTGCTGCATAAAACCAGAGATTGAAATGAGCACAGATAAAGTTCCTTAAGCCAAATATGGAATAGACAAGAGCTACTCCTTGCTCAACGAAATGGACTCAACACCCCATATTAAACGCGTAAGAATGTACCTGACTAGTAAGTATCTTAAAACCTATGGATTGCTATGTCTCCGAAAGAGAATCAAGCATGTGTACAGGGGCATAAACGCAGCAGTGATAGGATTGGAGAGGTTCGGTGAGCAAATGAAGACCCTTTGAAGTCATATTGCATGGTACCCATTCCACGGGTTTCAACTACCCAGGTTTAAGGTATTCTTCCTTCAGCTAAAACATGCATGTGGAACCCAAGTATGATCAACCATGTGATCGGGAGACGTGTTCAAATATGTCTCAGTTTTCCTCCCCTGGTACTCGGGTGCAACATTCCAGATGCTTTACTAACACTCTCCACACTTGGAGAGTCAGCGCCTTTAACCTCCTGTTTGGCCCAGTTTGCAATTTCTGCGGAAGATGAACAGGAATAGCGAGAACCAATGAGAGGCTAGCTGGAGGTGTCTGGACGGGCAAATTTAACTCTCATTTCCCACCAGGAAGAGGAAATAACCAAAGGCACAGCGTGCCGTGCCGGAACCAGATTAGGGCCTGAAGCCATCCTGCGGTGTTGCGGCCAGGTCACAAGAAAGCGAGTTGAAGAAAGGAGCTCAGGGGCACTGTAATTCACAAACCTGCAGAGTTATAAATGACAGCTATCGTCCAAAAATAGACTGAAGTAAGGCTGCCAAGAGGACTTGAAAGCGGGGCAGAATTGCAGGAAACCGATTTCAGGAGGTAGACTGGAATTGCATTGAAAGCATAGGAAAAGAGGCAGAACGTCCACAATGATGCACTTGGCCAAAAAGGGCGTATGCGTTTTTTCCTGAATATATTCAGGAAAAAACGCATACGCCCTTTTTGGCCAACCAAGCAAGCTTGCAAAGGAAATCTGCACTACAATGAAGTCTCACTTCCCCCAGGTCAAAAGGGCCATCTGAAAAAAGTGTAAAATCCAGAAAGGCAGGACAGGCCATGGAGAACTGGGAGCCTTGTTATGCTGATGGGCGGGATGTAAATTGCCAACAACCACTCGGGAGAAGTGTATGGTGTTTCCTGAAACATCTAAAAAACAAAGCAACAGAGCCTAGGGCACTGCCACTTATGGTCCTATAGCTTAGGGAAATTAAAATCAAAAAGACACAGCCACCCCAAAGTTTGGAACGGCTCTGTTTACAAGAACCTCGTTTACAGTACAAGTTCAACATCGCAGAAAGTGAAAAATGGATAAAGAAGTTGTGGTATTTACTTACAAAGCAATATCACTCAGCAATGAAATCTGTGTCATCAGGCCCGTAGCAGCACAATGAGTGGATTCAGGTATGATGATTCTAACTGAAGTAAGTCACACAGAAAAAGAAACATCATAAGATATCAGTAATACACGGAATGTAAACTTGGCTACACAGGAACTGAATTACAGAACAGAACAGGGTCTCAAATTTAGAAAAACAACTTATGCTTGCTTAAGGGGAAAGGTGAGTTGGGGTGCTGCATAAAACCAGAGATTGAAATGAGCACAGATAAAGTTCCTTAAGTCAAATATGGAATAGACAAGAGCTACTCCTTGCTCAACGAAATGGACTCAACACCGCATATTAAACGCCTAAGAATGTACCTGACTAGTAAGTATCTTAAAACCTATGGATTGCTATGTCTCCGAAAGAGAATCAAGCATATGTACAGGGGCATAAACGCAGCAGTGATAGGATTGGAAAGGTTCGGTGAGCAAATGAAGACCCTTTGAAGTCATATTGCATGGTACCCATTCCACGGGTCTCAACTCTCCAGGTTTAAGGTATTCTTCCTTCAGCTAAAACATGCATGTGGAACCCAAGTATGATCAACCATGTGAACGGGAGACGTGTTCAAATATGTCTCAGTTTTCCTCCCCTGGTACTCGGGTGCAACATTCCAGACGCTTTACTAACACTCTCCCCACTTGGAGAGTCAGCGCCTTTAACCTCCTGTTTGGCCCAGTTTGCAATTTCTGCGGAAGATGAACAGGAATAGCAAGAACCAATGAGAGACTAGCTGGAGGTGTCTGGACGGGCAAATTTAACTCTCATTTCCCACCAGGAAGAGGAAATAACCAAAGGCTCAGCGTGCCGTACCGGAACCAGATTAGGGCCTGAAGCCATCCTGCGGTGTTGCGGCCAGCTCAAAAGAATGCGAGTTGAAGAAAGGAGCTCAGGGGCACTGTAATTCACAAACCTGCAGAGTTATAAATGACAGCTATCGTCCAAAAATAGACTGAAGTAAGGCTGCCAAGAGGACTTGAAAGCGGGGCAGAATTGCAGGAAACCGATTTCAGGAGGTAGACTGGAATTGCATTGAAAGCATAGGAAAAGAGGCAGAACGTCCACAATGATGCACTTGGCCAAAAAGGGCGTATGCGTTTTTTCCTGAATATATTCAGGAAAAAACGCATATGCCCTTTTTGGCCAACCAAGCAAGCTTGCAAAGGAAATCTGCACTACAATGAAGTCTCACTTCCCCCCGGTCAAAAGGGCCATCTGAAAAAAGTGTAAAATCCAGAAAGGCAACAGGCCATTGAGAACTGGGAGCCTTGTTATGCTGATGGGCGGGATGTAAATTGCCAACAGACACTTGGGAGAAGTGTATGGTGTTTCCTGAAACATCTAAAAAACAAAGCAACAGAGCCTAGGGCACTGCCACTTGTGGTCCTATAGCTTAGGGAAATTAAATTCAAAAAGACACAGCCACCCCAAAGTTTGGAACGGCTCTGTTTACAAGAACCTCGTTTACAGTACAAGTTCAATATCGCAGAAAGTGAAAAATGGATAAAGAAGTTGTGGTATTCACTTACAAAGCAATATCACTCAGCAATGAAATCTATGTCATCAGGCCCTTAGCAGCACAATGAGTGGATTCAGGTATGATGATTCTAACTGAAATAAGTCACACAGAAAAAGAAACATCATAAGATATCAGTAATACACGGAATGGAAACTTGGCTACACAGGAACTGAATTACAGAACAGAACAGGGTCTCAAATTTAGAAAACCAACTTATGCTTGCTTAAGGGTAAAGGTGAGTTGGGGTGCTGCATAAAACCAGAGATTGAAATGAGCACAGATAAAGTTCCTTAAGCCAAATATGGAATAGACAAGAGCTACTCCTTGCTCAACGAAATGGACTCAACACCGCATATTAAACGCCTAAGAATGTACCTGACTAGTAAGTATCTTAAAACCTATGGATTGCTATGTCTCCGAAAGAGAATCAAGCATGTGTACAGGGGCATAAACGCAGCAGTGATAGGATTGGAGAGGTTCGGTGAGCAAATGAAGACCCTTTGAAGTCATATTGCATGGTACCCATTCCACGGGTTTCAACTACCCAGGTTTAAGGTATTCTTCCTTCAGCTAAAACATGCATGTGGACCCCAGAGTATGATCAACCATGTGATCGGGAGACGTGTTCAAATATGTCTCAGTTTTCCTCCCCTGGTACTCGGGTGCAACATTCCAGACGCTTTACTAACACTCTCCCCACTTGGAGAGTCAGCGCCTTTAACCTCCTGTTTGGCCCAGTTTGCAATTTCTGCGGAAGATGAACAGGAATAGCGAGAACCAATGAGAGGCTAGCTGGAGGTGTCTGGACGGGCAAATTTAACTCTCATTTCCCACCAGGAGGAGGAAATAACCAAAGGCTCAGCTTGCCGTGCCAGAACCAGATTAGGGCCAGAAGCCATCCTGCGGTGTTGCGGCCAGGTCACAAGAAAGCGAGTTGAAGAAAGGAGCTCAGGGGCACTGTAATTCACAAACCTGCAGAGTTATAAATGACAGCTATCGTCCAAAAATAGACTGAAGTAAGGCTGCCAAGAGGACTTGAAAGCGGGGCAGAATTGCAGGAAACCGATTTCAGGAGGTAGACTGAAATTGCATTGAAAGCATAAGAAAAGAGGCAGAACGTCCACAATGATGCACTTGGCCAAAAAGGGCGTATGCGTTTTTTCCTGAATATATTCAGGAAAAAACGCATACGCCCTTTTTGGCCAACCAAGCAAGCTTGCAAAGGAAATCTGCACTACAATGAAGTCTCACTTCCCCCCGGTCAAAAGGGCCATCTGAAAAAAGTGTAAAATCCAGAAAGGCAGGACAGGCCATGGAGAACTGGGAGCCTTGTTATGCTGATGGGCGGGATGTAAATTGCCAACAGACACTCGGGAGAAGTGTATGGTGTTTCCTGAAACATCTAAAAAACAAAGCAACAGAGCCTAGGGCACTGCCACTTATGGTCCTATAGCTTAGGGAAATTAAAATCAAAAAGACACAGCCACCCCAAAGTTTGGGACACCTCTGTTTACAAGAACCTCGTTTACAGTACAAGTTCAACATCGCAGAAAGTGAAAAATGGATAAAGAAGTTGTGGTATTTACTTACAAAGCAATATCACTCAGCAATGAAATCTATGTCATCAGGCCCTTAGCATCACAATGAGTGGATTCAGGTATGATGATTGTAACTGAAATAAGTCACACAGAAAAAGAAACATCATAAGATATCAGTAATACACGGAATGTAAACTTGGCTACACAGGAACTGAATTACAGAACAGAACAGTGTCTCAAATTTAGAAAACCAACTTATGCTTGCTTAAGGGTAAAGGTGAGGTGGGGTGCTGCATAAAACCAGAGATTGAAATGAGCACAGATAAAGTTCCTTAAGTCAAATATGGAATAGACAAGAGCTACTCCTTGCTCAACGAAATGGACTCAACACCGCATATTAAACGCCTAAGAATGTACCTGACTAGTATCGTAAAACCTATGGATTGCTATGTCTCCGAAAGAGAATCAAGCATGTGTACAGGGGCATAAACGCAGCAGTGATAGGATTGGAGAGGTTCGGTGAGCAAATGAAGACCCTTTGAAGTCATATTGCATGGTACCCATTACACGGGTCTCAGCTCTACAGGTTTAAGGTATTCTTCCTTCAGCTAAAACATGCATGTGGAACCCAAGTATGATCAACCATGTGAACGGGAGACGTGTTCAAATATGTCTCAGTTGTCCTCCCCTGGTACTCGGGTGCAACATTCCAGACGCTTTACTAACACTCTCCCCACTTGGAGAGTCAGCGCCTTTAACCTCCTGTTTGGCCCAGTTTGAAATTTCTGCGGAAGATGAACAGGAATAGCGAGAACCAATGAGAGACTAGCTGGAGGTGTCTGGACGGGCAAATTTAACTCTCATTTCCCACCAGGAAAAGGAAATAACCAAAGGCTCAGCGTGCCGTGCCGGAACCAGATTAGGGCCTGAAGCCATCCTGCGGTGTTGCGGCCAGGTCACAAGAAAGCAAGTTGAAGAAAGGAGCTCAGGGGCACTGTAATTCACAAACCTGCAGAGTTATAAATGACAGCTATCATCCAAAATAGACTGAAGTAAGGCTGCCAAGAGGACTTGAAAGCGGGGCAGAATTGCAGGAAACCGATTTCAGGAGGTAGACTGGAATTGCATTGAAAGCATAGGAAAAGAGGCAGAACGTCCACAATGATGCACTTGGCCAAAAAGGGCGTATGCGTTTTTTCCTGAATATATTCAGGAAAAAACGCATACGCCCTTTTTGGCCAGCCAAGCAAGCTTGCAAAGGAAATCTGCACTACAATGAAGTCTCACTTCCCCCCGGTCAAAAGGGCCATCTGAAAAAAGTGTAAAATCCAGAAAGGCAGGACAGGCCATGGAGAACTGGGAGCCTTGTTATGCTGATGGGCGGGATGTAAATTGCCAACAACCACTCGGGAGAAGTGTATGGTGTTTCCTGAAACATCTAAAAAACAAAGCAACAGAGCCTAGGGCACTGCCACTTATGGTCCTATAGCTTAGGGAAATTAAAATCAAAAAGACACAGCCACCCCAAAGTTTGGGACGCCTCTGTTTACAAGAACCTCGTTTACAGTACAAGTTCAACATTGCAGAAAGTGAAAAATGGATAAAGAAGTTGTGGTATTCACTTACAAAGCAATATCACGCAGCAATGAAATCTGTGTCATCAGGCCCTTAGCAGCACAATAAGTGGATTCAGGTATGATGATTCTAACTGAAATAAGTCACATAGAAAAAGAAACATCATAAGATATCAGTAATACACGGAATGTAAACTTGGCTACACAGGAACTGAATTACAGAACAGAACAGGGTCTCAAATTTAGAAAAACAACTTATGCTTGCTTAAGAGTAACGGTGAGTTGGGGTGCTGCATAAAACCAGAGATTGAAATCAGCACAGATAAAGTTCCTTAAGCCAAATATGGAATAGACAAGAGCTACTCCTTGCTCAACGAAATGGACTGAACACCGCATATTAAACACCTAAGAATGTACCTGACTAGTAAGTATCTTAAAACCTATGGATTGCTATGTCTCCGAAAGAGAATCAAGCATGTGTACAGGGGCATAAACGCAGCAGTGATAGGATTGGAGAGGTGCGGTGAGCAAATGAAGACCCTTTGAAGTCATATTGCATGGAACCCATTACACGGGTTTCAACTACCCAGGTTTAAGGTATTCTTCCTTCAGCTAAAACATGCATGTGGAACCTAGAGTATGATCAACCATGTGATCGGGAGACGTGTTCAAATATGTCTCAGTTTTCCTCCCCTGGTACTCGGGTGCAACATTCCAGACGCTTTACTAACACTCTCCCCACTTGGAGAGTCAGTCCCTTTAAACTCCTGTTTGGCCCAGTTTGCAATTTCTGCGGAAGATGAACAGGAATAGCGAGAACCAATGAGAGGCTAGCTGGAGGTGTCTGGACGGGCAAATTTAACTCTCATTTCCCACCAGGAAGAGGAATTAACCAAAGGCTCAGCATGCCGGGCCGGAACCAGATTAGGGCCTGAAGCCATCCTGCGGTGTTGCGGCCAGCTCACAAGAAAGCGAGTTGAAGAAAGGAGCTCAGGGGCACTGTAATTCACAAACCTGCAGAGTTATAAATGACAGCTATCGTCCAAAAATAGACTGAAGTAAGGCTGCCAAGAGGACTTGAAAGCGGGGCAGAATTGCAGGAAACCGATTTCAGGAGGTAGACTGGAATTGCATTGAAAGCATAGGAAAAGAGGCAGAACGTCCACAATGATGCACTTGGCCAAAAAGGGCGTATGCGTTTTTTCCTGAATATATTCAGGAAAAAACGCATACGCCCTTTTTGGCCAACCAAGCAAGCTTGCAAAGGAAATCTGCACTACAATGAAGTCTCACTACCCCCCGGCGAAAAGGGCCATCTGAAAAAAGTGTAAAATCCAGAAAGGCAGGACAGGCCATGGAGAACTGGGAGCCTTGTTATGCTGATGGGCGGGATGTAAATTGCCAACAGACACTTGGGAGAAGTGTATGGTGTTTCCTGAAACATCTAAAATACAAAGCAACAGAGCCTAGGGCACTGCCACTTATGGTCCTATAGCTTAGGGAAATTAAAATCAAAAAGACACAGCCACCCCAAAGTTTGGAACGGCTCTGTTTACAAGAACCTCGTTTACAGTACAAGTTCAACATCGCAGAAAGTGAAAAATGGATAAAGAAGTTGTGGTATTTACTTACAAAGCAATATCACTCAGCAATGAAATCTGTGTCATCAGGCCCTTAGCAGCACAATGAGTGGATTCAGGTATGATGATTCTATCTGAAGTAAGTCACACAGAAAAAGAAACATCATAAGATATCAGTAATACACGGAATGTAAACTTGGCTACACAGGAACTGAATTACAGAACAGAACAGGGTCTCAAATTTAGAAAACCAAGTATGCTTGCTTAAGGGTAAAGGTGAGTTGGGGTGCTGCATAAAACCAGAGATTGAAATGAGCACAGATAAAGTTCCTTAAGTCAAATATGGAATAGACAAGAGCTACTCCTTGCTCAACGAATTGGAGTCAACACCGCATATTAAACGCCTAAGAATATACCTGACTAGTAAGTATCTTAAAACCTATGGATTGCTATGTCTCCGAAAGAGAATCAAGCATGTGTACAGGGGCATAAACGCAGCAGTGATAGGATTGGAGAGGTTCGGTGAGCAAATGAAGACCCTTTGAAGTCATATTGCATGGTACCCATTCCACGGGTTTCAACTACCCAGGTTTAAGGTATTCTTCCTTCAGCTAAAACATGCATGTGGAACCCAAGTATGATCAACCATGTGAACGGGAGACGTGTTCAAATATGTCTCAGTTTTCCTCCCCTGGTACTCGGGTGCAACATTCCAGACGCTTTACTAACACTCTCCCCACTTGGAGAGTCAGCGCGTTTAACCTCCTGTTTGGCCCAGTTTGCAATTTCTGCGGAAGATGAACAGGAATAGCGAGAACCAATGAGAGGCTAGCTGGAGGTGTCTGGACGGGCAAATTTAACTCTCATTTCCCACCAGGAAGAGGAAATAACCAAAGGCTCAGCGTGCCGTACCGGAACCAGATTAGGGCCTGAAGCCATCCTGCGGTGTTGCGGCCAGCTCAAAAGAAAGCGAGTTGAAGAAAGGAGCTCAGGGGCACTGTAATTCACAAACCTGCAGAGTTATAAATGACAGCTATCGTCCAAAAATAGACTGAAGTAAGGCTGCCAAGAGGACTTGAAAGCGGGGCAGAATTGCAGGAAACCGATTTCAGGAGGTAGACTGGAATTGCATTGAAAGCATAGGAAAAGAGGCAGAACGTCCACAATGATGCACTTGGCCAAAAAGGGCGTATGCGTTTTTTCCTGAATATATTCAGGAAAAAACGCATACGCCCTTTTTGGCCAACCAAGCAAGCTTGCAAAGGAAATCTGCACTACAATGAAGTCTCACTTCCCCCCGGTCAAAAGGGCCATCTGAAAAAAGTGTAAAATCCAGAAAGGCAGGACAGGCCATGGAGAACTGGGAGCCTTGTTATGCTGATGGGCGGGATGTAAATTGCCAACAACCACTCGGGAGAAGTGTATGGAGTTTCCTGAAACATCTAAAAAATAAAGCAACAGAACCTAGGGCACTTCCACTTATGGTCCTATAGCTTAGGGAAATTAAAATCAAAAAGACACAGCCACCCCGAAGTTTGGAATGGCTCTGTTTACAAGAACCTCGTTTACAGTACAAGTTCAACATCGCAGAAAGTGAAAAATGGATAAAGAAGTTGTGGTATTTACTTACAAAGCAATATCACTCAGCAATGAAATCTGTGTCATCATGCCCTTAGCAGCACAATGAGTGGATTCAGGTATGATGATTCTAACTGAAATAAGTCACACAGAAAAAGAAACATCATAAGATATCAGTAATACACGGAATGGAAACTTGACTACACAGGAAATGAATTACAGAACAGAACATGGTCTCAAATTTAGAAAACCAACTTATGCTTGCTTAAGGGTAAAGGTGAGTTGGGGTGCTGCATAAAACCAGAGATTGAAATGAGCACAGATAAAGTTCCTTAAGTCAAATATGGAATAGACAAGAGCTACTCCTTGCTCAACGAAATGGACTCAACACCGCATATTAAACGCCTAAGAATGTACCTGACTAGTAAGTATCTTAAAACCTATGGATTGCTATGTCTCCGAAAGAGAATCAAGCATGTGTACAGGGGCATAAACGCAGCAGTGATAGGATTGGAGAGGTTCGGTGAGCAAATGAAGACCCTTTGAAGTCATATTGCATGGTACCCATTACAAGGGTCTCAACTCTCCAGGTTTAAGGTATTCTTCCTTCAGCTAAAACATGCATGTGGAACCCAAGTATGATCAACCATGTGAACGGGAGACGTGTTCAAATATGTCTCAGTTTTCCTCCCCTGGTACTCGGGTGCAACATTCCAGACGCTTTACTAACACTCTCCCCAATTGGAGAGTCAGCACCTTTAACCTCCTGTTTGGCCCAGTTTGCAATTTCTGCGGAAGATGAACAGGAATAGCGAGAACCAATGAGAGGCTAGCTGGAGGTGCCTGGACGGGCAAATTTAACTCTCATTTCCCACCAGGAAGAGGAAATAACCAAAGGCTCAGCGTGCCGTACCGGAACCAGATTAGGGCCTGAAGCCATCCTGCGGTGTTGCGGCCAGCTCACAAGAAAGCGAGTTGAAGAAAGGAGCTCAGGGGCACTGTAATTCACAAACCTGCAGAGTTATAAATGACAGCTATCGTCCAAAAATAGACTGAAGTAAGGCTGCCAAGAGGACTTGAAAGCGGGGCAGAATTGCAGGAAACCGATTTCAGGAGGTAGACTGGAATTGCATTGAAAGCATAGGAAAAGAGGCAGAACGTCCACAATGATGCACTTGGCCAAAAAGGGCGTATGCGTTTTTTCCTGAATATATTCAGGAAAAAACGCATACGCCCTTTTTGGCCAACCAAGCAAGCTTGCAAAGGAAATCTGCACTACAATGAAGTCTCACTTCCCCCCGGTCAAAAGGGCCATCTGAAAAAAGTGTAAAATCCAGAAAGGCAGGACAGGCCATGGAGAACTGGGAGCCTTGTTATGCTGATGGGCGGGATGTAAATTGCCAACAACCACTCGGGAGAAGTGTATGGTGTTTCCTGAAACAACTAAAAAACAAAGCAACAGAACCTAGGGCACTTCCACTTATGGTCCTATAGCTTAGGGAAATTAAAATGAAAAAGACACAGCCACCCCAAAGTTTGGAACGGCTCTGTTCACAAGAACCTCGTTTACAGTACAAGTTCAACATCGCAGAAAGTGAAAAATGGATAAAGAAGTTGTGGTATTTACTTACAAAGCAATATCACTCAGCAATGAAATCTGTGTCACAAGGCCCTTAGCAGCACAATGAGTGGATTCAGGTATGATGATTCTAACTGAAATAAGTCACACAGAAAAAGAAACATCATAAGATATCAGTAATACACGGAATGTAAACTTCGCTACACAGGAACTGAATTACAGAACAGAACAGGGTCTCAAATTTAGAAAACCAACTTATGCTTGCTTAAGGGGAAAGGTGAGTTGGGGTGCTGCATAAAACCAGAGATTGAAATGAGCACAGATAAAGATCCTTAAGCCAAATATGGAATAGACAAGAGCTACTCCTTGCTCAACGAAATGGACTCAACACCGCATATTAAACGCCTAAGAATGTACCTGACTAGTAAGTATCTTAAAACCTATGGATTGCTATGTCTCCGAAAGAGAATCAAGCATGTGTACAGGGGCATAAACGCAGCAGTGATAGGATTGGAGAGGTTCGGTGAGCAAATGAAGACCCTTTGAGGTCATATTGCATGGTACCCATTACACGGGTCTTAACTCTCCAGGTTTAAGGTATTCTTCCTTCAGCTAAAACATGCATGTGGAACCCAAGTATGATCAACCATGCGAACGGGAGACGTGTTCAAATATGTCTCAGTTTTCCTCCCCTGGTACTCGGGTGCAACATTCCAGACGCTTTACTAACACTCTCCCCACTTGGAGAGTCAGTCCCTTTAACCTCCTGTTTGGCCCAGTTTGCAATTTCTGCGGAAGATGAACAGGAATAGCGAGAACCAATGAGAGACTAGCTGGAGGTGTCTGGATGGGCAAATTTAACTCTCATTTCCCACCAGGAAGAGGAATTAACCAAAGGCTCAGCATGCCGGGCCGGAACCAGATTAGGGCCTGAAGCCATCCTGCGGTGTTGCGGCCAGGTCACAAGAAAGCGAGTTGAAGAAAGGAGCTCAGGGGCACTGTAATTCACAAACCTGCAGAGTTATAAATGACAGCTATCGTCCAAAAATAGACTGAAGTAAGGCTGCCAAGAGGACTTGAAAGCGGGGCAGAATTGCAGGAAACCGATTTCAGGAGGTAGACTGGAATTGCATTGAAAGCATAGGAAAAGAGGCAGAACGTCCACAATGATGCACTTGGCCAAAAAGGGCGTATGCGTTTTTTCCTGAATATATTCAGGAAAAAACGCATACGCCCTTTTTGGCCAGCCAAGCAAGCTTGCAAAGGAAATCTGCACTACAATGAAGTCTCACTTCTCCCCGGTCAAAAGGGCCATCTGAAAAAAGTGTAAAATCCAGAAAGGCAGGACAGGCCATGGAGAACTGGGAGCCTTGTTATGCTGATGGGCGGGATGTAAATTGCCAACAACCACTCGGGAGAAGTGTATGGTGTTTCCTGAAACATCTAAAAAACAAAGCAACAGAGCCTAGGGCACTGCCACTTATGGTCCTATAGCTTAGGGAAATTAAAATCAAAAAGACACAGCCACCCCAAAGTTTGGAACGGCTCTGTTTACAAGAACCTCGTTTACAGTACAAGTTCAACATCGCAGAAAGTGAAAAATGGATAAAGAAGTTGTAGTATTTACTTACAAAGCAATATCACTCAGCAATGAAATCTGTGTCATCAGGCCCTTAGCAGCACAATGAGTGGATTCAGGTATGATGATTCTAACTGAAATAAGTCACACAGAAAAAGAAACATCATAAGATATCAGTAATACACGGAATGTAAACTTGGCTACACAGGAACTGAATTACAGAACAGAACAGGGTCTCAAATTTAGAAAACCAACTTATGCTTGCTTAAGGGTAAAGGTGAGTTGGGGTGCTGCATAAAACCAGAGATTGAAATGAGCACAGATAAAGTTCCTTAAGTCAAATATGGAATAGACAAGAGCTACTCCTTGCTCAACGAAATGGACTCAACACCGCATATTAAACGCCTAAGAATGTACCTGACTAGTAAGTATCTTAAAACCTATGGATTGCTATGTCTCCGAAAGAGAATCAAGCATGTGTACAGGGGCATAAACGCAGCAGTGATAGGATTGGAGAGGTTCGGTGAGCAAATGAAGACCCTTTGAAGTCATATTGCATGGTACCCATTCCACGGGTTTCAAATACCCAGGTTTAAGGTATTCTTCCTTCAGCTAAAACATGCATGTGGAACCTAGAGTATGATCAACCATGTGATCGGGAGACGTGTTCAAATATGTCTCAGTTTTCATACCCTGGTACTCGGGTGCAACATTCCAGACGCTTTACTAACACTCTCCCCACTTGGAGAGTCAGTCCCTTTAACCTCCTGTTTGGCCCAGTTTGCAATTTCTGTGGAAGATGAACAGGAATAGTGAGAACCAATGAGAGACTAGCTGGAGGTGTCTGGATGGGCAAATTTAACTCTCATTTCCCACCAGGAAGAGGAAATAACCAAAGGCTCAGCGTGCCGTGCCGGAACCAGATTAGGGCCTGAAGACATCCTGCGGTGTTGCGGCCAGGTCACAAGAAAGCGAGTTAAAGAAAGGAGCTCAGGGGCACTGTAATTCACAAACCTGCAGAGTTTTAAACGACAGCTATCGTCCAAAAATATACTGAAGTAAGGCTGCCAAGAGGACTTGAAAGCGGGGCAGAATTGCAGGAAACCGATTTCAGGAGGTAGACTGGAATTGCATTGAAAGCATAGGAAAAGAGGCAGAACGTCCACAATGATGCACTTGGCCAAAAAGTGCGTATGCGTTTTTTCCTGAATATATTCAGGAAAAAACGCATACGCCCTTTTTGGCCAACCAAGCAAGCTTGCAAAGGAAATCTGCACTACAATGAAGTCTCACTTCCCACCGGTCAAAAGGGCCATCTGAAAAAAGTGTAAAATCCAGAAAGGCAGGACAGGCCATGGAGAACTGGGAGCCTTGTTATGCTGATGGGCGGGATGTAAATTACCAACAGACACTCAGGAGAGTGTATGGTGTTTCCTGAAACATCTAAAAAACAAAGCAACAGAGCCTAGGGCACTTCCACTTATGGTCCTATAGCATAGGGAAATTAAAATCAAAAAGACACAGCCACCCCAAAGTTTGGGACGCCTCTGTTTACAAGAACCTCGTTTACAGTACAAGTTCAATATCGCAGAAATTGAAAAATGGATAAAGAAGTTGTGGTATTTACTTACAAAGCAATATCACTCAGCAATGAAATCTGTGTCATCAGGCCCTTAGCAGCACAATGAGTGGATTCAGGTATGATGATTCTAACTGAAATAAGTCACACAGAAAAAGAAACATCATAAGATATCAGTAATACACGGAATGTAAACTTGGCTACACAGGAACTGAATTACAGAACAGAACAGGGTCTCAAATTTAGAAAACCAACCTATGCTTGCTTAAGGGTAAAGGTGAGTTGGGGTGCTGCATAAAACCAGAGATTGAAATGAGCACAGATAAAGTTCCTTAAGCCAAATATGGAATAGACAAGAGCTACTCCTTGCTCAACGAAATGGACTCAACACCCCATATTAAACGCCTAAGAATGTACCTGACTAGTAAGTATCTTAAAACCTATGGATTGCTATGTCTCCGAAAGAGAATCAAGCATGTGTACAGGGGCATAAACGCAGCAGTGATAGGATTGGAGAGGTTCGGTGAGCAAATGAAGACCCTTTGAAGTCATATTGCATGGTACCCATTCCACGGGTTTCAACTACCCAGGTTTTAGGTATTCTTCCTTCAGCTAAAACATGCATGTGGAACCCAAGTATGATCAACCATGTGAATGGGAGACGTGTTCAAATATGTCTCAGTTTTCCTCCCCTGGTACTCGGGTGCAACATTCCAGACGCTTTACTAACACTCTCCCCAGTTGGAAAGTCAGCGCCTTTAACCTCCTGTTTGGCCCAGTTTGCAATTTCTGCGGAAGATGAACAGGAATAGCGAGAAATAATGAGAGGCTAGCTGGAGGTGTCGGGACGGGCAAATTTAACTCTCATTTCCCACCAGGAAGAGGAAATAACCAAAGGCTCAGTGTGCCGAGCCGGACCAGATTAGGGCCTGAAGCCATCCTGCAGTGTTGTGGCCAGCTCAAACAAAAGCGAGTTGAAGAAAGGAGCTCAGGGGCACTGTAATTCACAAACCTGCAGAGTTATAAATGACAGCTATCGTCCAAAAATAGACTGAAGTAAGGCTGCCAAGAGGACTAGAAAGCGGGGCAGAATTGCAGGAAACCGATTTCAGGAGGTAGACTGGAATTGCATTGAAAGCATAGGAAAAGAGGCAGAACGTCCACAATGATGCACTTGGCCAAAAAGGGCGTATGCGTTTTTTCCTGAATATATTCAGGAAAAAACGCATACGCCCTTTTTGGCCAACCAAGCAAGCTTGCAAAGGAAATCTGCACTACAATGAAGTCTCACTTCCCCACGGTCAAAAGGGCCATCTGAAAAAAGTGTAAAATCCAGAAAGGCAGGACAGGCCATGGAGAACTGGGAGCCTTGTTATGCTGAAGAGCGGGATGTAAATTGCCAACAAGCACTCCGGAGAAGTGTATGGTGTTTCCTGAAACATCTAAAAAACAAAGCAACAGAACCTAGGGCACTTCCACTTATGGTCCTATAGCTTAGGGAATTTAAAATCAAAAAGACACAGCCACCCCAATGTTTGGGACGCCTCTGTTTACAAGAACCTCGTTTACAGTACAAGTTCAACATCGCAGAAAGTGAAAAATGGATAAAAAAGTTGTGGTATTTACTTACAAAGCAATATCACTCAGCAATGAAATCTGTGTCATCAGGCCCTTAGCAGCACAATGAGTGGATTCAGGTATGATGGTTCTAACTGAAATAAGTCACACAGAAAAAGAAACATCATAAGATATCAGTAATACACGGAATGTAAACTTGGCTACACAGGAACTGAATTACAGAACAGAACAGGGTCTCAAATTTAGAAAACCAACTTATGCTTGCTTAAGGGGAAAGGTGAGTTGGGGTGCTGCATAAAACCAGAGATTGAAATGAGCACAGATAAAGTTCCTTAAGCCAAATATGGAATAGACAAGAGCTACTCCTTGCTCAACGAAATGGACTCAACACCGCATATTAAACGCCTAAGAATGTACCTGACTAGTAAGTATCTTAAAACCTATGGAATGCTATGTCTCCGAAAGAGAATCAAGCATGTGTACAGGGGCATAAACACAGCAGTGATAGGATTGGAGAGGTTCGGTGAGCGAATGAAGACCCTTTGAAGTCATATTGCATGGTACCCATTCCACGGGTTTCAACTACCCAGGTTTAAGGTATTCTTCCTTCAGCTAAAACATGCATGTGGAACCCAAGTATGATCAACCATGTGAATGGGAGACGTGTTCAAATATGTCTCAGTTTTCCTCCCCTGGTACTCGGGTGCAACATTCCAGACGCTTTACTAACACTCTCACCACTTGGAAAGTCAGCGCCTTTAACCTCCTGTTTGGCCCAGTTTGCAATTTCTTGGAAGATGAACAGGAATAGCGAGAACCAATAAGAGACTAGCTGGAGGTGTCTGGACGGGCAAATTTAACTCTCATTTCCCACCAGGAAGAGGAAATAACCAAAGGCTCAGCGTGCCGTGCCGGAACCAGATTAGGGCCTGAAGCCATCCTGCGGTGTTGCGGCCAGGTCACAAGAAAGCGAGTTGAAGAAAGGAGCTCAGGGGCACTGTAATTCACAAACCTGCAGAGTTATAAATGACAGCTATCGTCCAAAAATAGACTGAAGTAAGGCTGCCAAGAGGACTAGAAAGCGGGGCAGAATTGCAGGAAACCGATTTCAGGAGGTAGACTGGAATTGCATTGAAAGCATAGGAAAAGAGGCAGAACGTCCACAATGATGCACTTGGCCAAAAAGGGCGTATGCGTTTTTTCCTGAATATATTCAGGAAAAAACGCATACGCCCTTTTTGGCCAACCAAGCAAGCTTGCAAAGGAAATCTGCACTACAATGAAGTCTCACTTCCCCCCGGTCAAAAGGGCCATCTGAAAAAAGTGTAAAATCCAGAAAGGCAGGAGAGGCCATGGAGAAATGGGAGCCTTGTTATGCTGAAGGGCGGGATGTAAATTGCCAACAAACACTCAGGAGAAGTGTATGGTGTTTCCTGAAACATCTAAAAAACAAAGCAACAGGGCCTAGGGCACTTCCACTTATGGTCCTATAGCTTAGGGAATTTAAAATCAAAAAGACACAGCCACCCCAAAGTTTGGAACGGCTCTGTTTACAAGAACCTCGTTTACAGTACAAGTTCAACATCGCAGAAAGTGAAAAATGGATAAAGAAGTTGTGGTATTTACTTACAAAGCAATATCACTCAGCAATGAAATCTGTGTCATCAGGCCCTTAGCAGCACAATGAGTGGATTCAGGTATGATGATTCTAACTGAAATAAGTCACACAGAAAAAGAAACATCATAAGATATCAGTAATACACGGAATGTAAACTTGGCTACACAGGAACTGAATTACAGAACAGAACAGGGTCTCAAATTTAGAAAACCAACTTATGCTTGCTTAAGGGGAAAGGTGAGTTGGGGTGCTGCATAAAACCAGAGATTGAAATGAGCACAGATAAAGTTCCTTAAGCCAAATATGGAATAGACAAGAGCTACTCCTTGCTCAACGAAATGGACTCAACACCCCATATTAAACGCCTAAGAATGTACTAGACTAGTAAGTATCTTAAAACCTATGGATTGCTATGTCTCCGAAAGAGAATCAAGCATGTGTACAGGGGCATAAACGCAGCAGTGATAGGATTGGAGAGCTTCGGTGAGCAAATGAAGACCCTTTGAAGTCATATTGCATGGTACCCATTACACGGGTCTCAGCTCTCCAGGTTTAAGGTATTCTTCCTTCAGCTAAAACATGCATGTGGAACCCAGAGATGATCAACCATGTGAACGGGAGACGTGTTCAAATATGTCTCAGTTTTCGTACCCTGTTACTCGGGTGCAACATTCCAGACGCTTTACTAACACTCTCCCGACTAGGAGAGTCAGTCCCTTTAAACTCCTGTTTGGCCCAGTTTGCAATTTCTGCGGAAGATGAACAGGAATAGCGAGAACCAATGAGAGGCTAGCTGGAGGTGTCTGGACGGGCAAATTTAACTCTCATTTCCCACCAGGAAGAGGAATTAACCAAAGGCTCAGCATGCCAGGCCGGAACCATATTAGGGCCTGAAGCCATCCTGCGGTGTTGCGGCCAGGTCACAAGAAAGCGAGTTGAAGAAAGGAGCTCAGGGGCACTGTAATTCACAAACCTGCAGAGTTATAAATGAGAGCTATCGTCCAAAAATAGACTGAAGTAAGGCTGCCAAGAGGAGTTGAAAGCGGGGCAGAATTGCAGGAAACCGATTTCAGGAGGTAGACTGGAATTGCATTGAAAGCATAGGAAAAGAGGCAGAACGTCCACAATGATGCACTTGGCCAAAAAGGGCGTATGCGTTTTTTCCTGAATATATTCAGGAAAAAACGCATACGCCCTTTTTGGCCAACCAAGCAAGCTTGCAAAGGAAATCTGCACTACAATGAAGTCTCACTTCCCCCCGGTCAAAAGGGACATCTGAAAAAAGTGTAAAATCCAGAAAGGCAACAGGCATTGAGAACTGGGAGCCTTCTTATGCTGATGGGCGGGATGTAAATTGCCAACAGACACTCAGGAGAAGTGTATGGTGTTTCCTGAAACATCTAAAAAACAAAGCAACAGAGCCTAGGGCACTGCCACTTATGGTCCTATAGCTTAGGGAAATTAAAATAAAAAAGACACAGGCACCCCAAAGTTTGGGACGCCTCTGTTTACAAGAACCTCGTTTACAGTACAAGTTCAACATCGCAGAAAGTGAAAAATGGATAAAGAAGTTGTGGTATTTACTTACAAAGCAATATCACTCAGCAATGAAATCTGTGTCATCAGGCCCTTAGCAGCACAATGAGTGGATTCAGGTATGATGATTCTAAGTGAAATAAGTCACACAGAAAAAGAAACATCATAAGATATCAGTAATACACGGAATATAAACTTGGCTACACAGGAACTGAATTACAGAACAGAACAGGGTCTCAAATTTAGAAAACCAACTTATGCTTGCTTAAGGGGAAAGGTGAGTTGGGGTGCTGCATAAAACCAGAGATTGAAATGAGCACAGATAAAGTTCCTTAAGCCAAATATGGAAGAGACAAGAGCTACTCCTTGCTCAACGAAATGGACTCAACACCCCATATTAAACGCCTAAGAATGTATCTGACTAGTAAGTATCTTAAAACCTATGGATTGCTATGTCTCCGAAAGAGAATCAAGCATGTGTACAGGGGCATAAACGCAGCAGTGATAGGATTGGAGAGGTTCGGTGAGCAAATGAAGACCCTTTGAAGTCATATTGCATGGTACCCATTCCACGGGTTTCAACTACCCAGGTTTAAGGTATTCTTCCTTCAGCTAAAACATGCATGTGGAACCTAGAGTATGATCAACCATGTGATCGGGAGACGTGTTCAAATATGTCTCGGTTTTCGTACCCTTGTACTCGGCTGCAACATTCCAGACACATTACTAACACTCTCCCCACTTGGAGAGTCCGTCCCTTTAACCTCCTTTTTGGCCCAGTTTGCAATTTCTGTGGAAGATGAACAGGAATAGCGAGAACCAATGAGAGACTAGCTGGAGGTGTTGGATGGGCAAATTTAACTCTCATTTCCCACCAGGAAGAGGAATTAACCAAAGGCTCAGCGTGCCGTGCCAGAACCAGATTAGGGCCTGAAGCCATCCTGCGGTGTTGCGGCCAGGTCACAAGAAAGCGAGTTAAAGAAAGGAGCTCAGGAGCACAGTAATTCACAAACCTGCAGAGTTATAAATGACAGCTATCGTCCAAAAATAGACTGAAGTAAGGCTGCCAAGAGGACTTGAAAGCGGGGCAGAATTGCAGGAAACCGATTTCAGGAGGTAGACTGGAATTGCATTGAAAGCATAGGAAAAGAGGCAGAACGTCCACAATGATGCACTTGGCCAAAAAGGGCGTATGCGTTTTTTCCTGAATATATTCAGGAAAAAACGCATACGCCCTTTTTGGCCAACCAAGCAAGCTTGCAAAGGAAATCTGCACTACAATGAAGTCTCACTTCCCCCCGGTCAAAAGGGCCATCTGAAAAAAGTGTAAAATCCAGAAAGGCAGGATAGGCCATGGAGAACTGGGAACCTTCTTATGCTGATGGGCGGGATGTAAATTACCAACAGACACTCGGGAGAAGTGTATGGTGTTTCCTGAAACATCTAAAAAACAAAGCAACAGAGCCTAGGGCACTGCCACTTATGGTCCTATAGCTTAGGGAAATTAAAATCAAAAAGACACAGCCACCCCAAAGTTTGGGACGCCTCTGTTTACAAGAACCTCGTTTACAGTACAAGTTCAACATCGCAGAAATTGAAAAATGGATAAAGAAGTTGTGGTATTTACTTACAAAGCAATATCACTCAGCAATGAAATCTGTGTCATCAGGCCCTTAGCAGCACAATGAGTGGATTCAGGTATGATGATTCTAACTGAAATAAGTCACACAGAAAAAGAAACATCATAAGATATCAGTAATACACGGAATGGAAACTTGGCTACACAGGAACTGAATTACAGAACAGAACAGGGTCTCAAATTTAGAAAACTAACTTATGCTTGCTTAAGGGGAAAGGTGAGTTGGGGTGCTGCATAAAACCAGAGATTGAAATGAGCACAGATAAAGTTCCTTAAGCCAAATATGGAATAGACAAGAGCTACTCCTTGCTCAACGAAATGGACTCAACACCCCATATTAAACGCCTAAGAATGTACCTGACTAGTAAGTATCTTAAAACCTATGGATTGCTATGTCTCCGAAAGAGAATCAAGCATGTGTACAGGGGCATAAACGCAGCAGTGATAGGATTGGAGAGGTTCTGTGAGCAAATGAAGACCCTTTGAAGTCATATTGCATGGTACGCATTCCACGGGTTTCAACTACCCAGGTTTAAGGTATTCTTCCTTCAGCTAAAACATGCATGTGGAACCTAGAGTATGATCAACCATGTGATCGGGAGACGTGTTCAAATGTCTCAGTTTTCCTCCCCTGGTACTCGGGTGCAACATTCCAGACGCTTTACGAACACTCTCCCCACTTGGAAAGTCAGCGCCTTTAACCTCCTGTTTGGCCCAGTTTGCAATTTCTGTGGAAGATGAACAGGAATAGCGAGAACCAATGAGAGGCTAGCTGGAGGTGTCTGGACGGGCAAATTTAACTCTCATTTCCCACCAGGAAGAGGAAATAACCAAAGGCTCAGTGTGCCGTGCCGGACCAGATTAGGGCCTGAAGCCATCCGGCAGTGTTGCGGCCAGGTCACAAGAAAGCGAGTTGAAGAAAGGAGCTCAGGGGCACTGTAATTCACAAACCTGCAGAGTTATAAATGACAGCTATCGTCCAAAAATAGACTGAAGTAAGGCTGCCAAGAGGACTTGAAAGCGGGGCAGAATTGCAGGAAACCGATTTCAGGAGGTAGACTGGAATTGCATTGAAAGCATAGGAAAAGAGGCAGAACGTCCACAATGATGCACTTGGCCAAAAAGGGCGTATGCGTTTTTTCCTGAAAATATTCAGGAAAAAACGCATACGCACTTTTTGGCCAAACAAGCAAGCTTGCAAAGGAAATCTGCACTACAATGAAGTCTCACTTCCCCCCGGTCAAAAGGGCCATCTGAAAAAAGTGTAAAATCCAGAAAGGCAGGACAGGCCATGGAGAACTGGGAGCCTTGTTATGCTGAAGGGCGGGATGTAAATTGCCAACAAACACTTGGGAGAAGTGTATGGTGTTTCCTGAAACATCTAAAAAACAAAGCAACAGAGCCTAGGGCACTGCCACTTATGGTCCTATAGCTTAGGGAATTTAAAATCAAAAGACACAGCCACCCCAAAATTTCGAACGGCTCTGTTTACAAGAACCTCGTTTACAGTACAAGTTCAACATCGCAGAAATTGAAAAATGGATAAAGAAGTTGTGGTATTTACTTACAAAGCAATATCACTCAGCAATGAAATCTGTGTCATCAGGCCCTTAGCAGCACAATGAGTGGATTCAGGTATGATGATTCTAACTGAAATAAGTCACACAGAAAAAGAAACATCATAAGATATCAGTAATACACGGAATGTAAACTTGGCTACACAGGAACTGAATTACAGAACAGAACAGGGTCTCAAATTTAGAAAACCAACTTATGCTTGCTTAAGGGGAAAGGTGAGTTGGGGTGCTGCATAAAACCAGAGATTGAAATGAGCACAGATAAAGTTCCTTAAGCCAAATATGGAATAGACAAGAGCTACTCCTTGCTCAACGAAATGGACTCAACACCCCATATTAAACGCCTAAGAATGTACCTGACTAGTAAGTATCTTAAAACCTATGGATTGCTATGTCTCCGAAAGAGAATCAAGCATGTGTACAGGGGCATAAACGCAGCAGTGATAGGATTGGAGAGGTTCGGTGAGCAAATGAAGACCCTTTGAAGTCATATTGCATGGTACCCATTCCACGGGTTTCAAATACACAGGTTTAAGGTATTCTTCCTTCAACTAAAAGATGCATGTGGAACCCAAGAATGATCAACTATGTGAACGGGAGACGTGTTCAAATATGTCTCAGTTTTCCTCCCCTGGTACTCGGGTGCAACATTCCAGACGCTTTACTAACACTCTCCCCACTTGGAGAGTCAGCGCCTTTAACCTCCTGTTTGGCCCAGTTTGCAATTTCTGCGGAAGATGAACAGGAATAGCGAGAACCAATGAGAGACTAGCTGGAGGTGTCTGGACGGGCAAATTTAACTCTCATTTCCCACCAGGAAGAGGAAATAACCAAAGGCTCAGCGTGTCGTGCCAGAACCAGATTAGGGCCTGAAGCCATCCTGCGGTTTTGCGGCCAGGTCACAAGAAAGCGAGTTGAAGAAAGGAGCTCAGGGGCACTGTAATTCACAAACCTGCAGAGTTATAAATGACAGCTATCGTCCAAAAATAGACTGAAGTAAGGCTGCCAAGAGGACTTGAAAGCGGGGCAGAATTGCAGGATACCGATTTCAGGAGGTAGACTGGAATTGCATTGAAAGCGTAGGAAAAGAGTCAGAACGTCCACAATGATGCACTTGGCCAAAAAGGGCGTATGCGTTTTTTCCTGAATATATTCAGGAAAAAACGCATACGCCCTTTTTGGCCAACCAAGCAAGCTTGCAAAGGAAATCTGCACTACAATGAAGTCTCACTTCCCCCCGGTCAAAAGGGACATCTGAAAAAAGTGTAAAATCCAGAAAGGCAACAGGCATTGAGAACTGGGAGCCTTCTTATGCTGATGGGCGGGATGTAAATTGCAAACAGACACTCAGGAGAAGTGTATGGTGTTTCCTGAAACATCTAAAAAACAAAGCAACAGAGCCTAGGGCACTTCCACTTATGGTCCTATAGCTTCGGGAAATTAAAATCAAAAAGACACAGCCACCCCAAAGTTTGGGACGCCTCTGTTTACAAGAACCTCGTTTACCGTACAAGTTCAATATCACAGAAAGTGAAAAATGGATAAAGAACTTGTGGTACTTACGTACAATGCAGTATCACTCAGCAATGAAATCTATGTCATCAGGCCCGTAGCAGCATAATGAGTGGATTCAGGTACGATGATTCTAACTGAAATAAGTCACACAGAAAAAGAAACATCATAAGATATCACTAATACACGGAATGTAAACTTGGCTACACAGGAACTGCATTCCAAAACAGAACAGGGTCTCAAATTTAGAAAACCAACTTATGCTTGCTTAAGGGGAAAGGTGAGTTGGGGTGCTGCATAAAACCAGAGATTGAAATGAGCACAGATAAAGTTCCTTAAGCCAAATATGGAATAGACAAGAGCTACCACTTGCTCAACGAAATGGACTCAACACCGCATATTAAACGCCTAAGAATGTACCTGACTAGTAAGTATCATAAAACCTATAGATTGCTATGTCCCCGAAAGAGAATCAAGCATGTGAACAGGGGCATGAACGCAGCAGTGATAGGATTGGAGAGGTTCGGTGAGCAAATGAAGACCCTTTGAAGTCATATTGCATGGTACCCATTACACGGGTTTCAAATACCCAGGTTTAAGGTATTCTTCCTTCAGCTAAAACATGCATGTGGAACCTAGAGTATGATCAACCATGTGATTGGGAGACATGTTCAAATATGTCTCAGTTTTCGTACCCTGGTCCTCGGGTGCAACATTCCAGATGCTTTACTAACACTCTCCCGACTTGGAGAGTCAGTCCCTTTAACCTCCGGTTTGGCCCAGTTTGCAATTTCTGCGGAAGATGAACAGGAATAGAGAGAACCAATGAGAGACTAGCTGGAGGTGTCTGGACGGGCAAATTTAACTCTCATTTCCCACCAGGAAGAGGAAATAACCAAAGGCTCAGCGTGCCGTACCGGAACCAGATTAGGGCCTGAAGCCATCCTGCGGTGTTGCGGCCAGCTCAAAAGAAAGCGAGTTGAAGAAAGGAGCTCAGGGGCACTGTAATTCACAAACCTGCAGAGTTATAAATGACAGCTATCGTCCAAAAATATCCTGAAGTAAGGCTGCCAAGAGGACTTGAAAGCGGAGCAGAATTGCAGGAAACCGATTTCAGGAGGTAGACTGGAATTGCATTGAAAGCATAGGAAAAGAGGCAGAACGTCCACAATGATGCACTTGGCCAAAAAGGGCGTATGCGTTTTTTCCTGAATATATTCAGGAAAAAACGCATACGCCCTTTTTGGCCAACCAAGCAGGCTTGCAAAGGAAATCTGCACTACAATGAAGTCTCACTTCCCCCTGGTCAAAAGGGCCATCTGAAAAAAGTGTAAAATCCAGAAAGGCAACAGGGCATTGAGAACTGGGAGCCTTGTTATGCTGATGGGCGGGATGTAAATTGCCAACAGACACTCAGGAGAAGTGTATGGTGTTTCCTGAAACATCTAAAAAACAAAGCAACAGAGCCTAGGGCACTTCCACTTATGGTCCTATAGCTTAGGGAAATTAAATTCAAAAAGACACAGCCACCCCAAAGTTTGGGACGCCTCCGTTTACAAGAACCTCGTTTACCATACAAGTTCAATATCACAGAAAGTGAA
Source organism: Stenella coeruleoalba (assembly GCF_951394435.1). Classification (NCBI taxonomy): domain Eukaryota; kingdom Metazoa; phylum Chordata; class Mammalia; order Artiodactyla; family Delphinidae; genus Stenella; species Stenella coeruleoalba. The sequence continues at coordinate 432,113 of NW_027646078.1, forward strand.
AAATGGATAAAGAACTTGTGGTACTTACGTACAATGCAGTATCACTCAGCAATGAAATCTATGTCATCAGGTCCGTAGCAGCATAATGAGTGGATTCAGGTACGATGATTCTAACTGAAATAAGTCACACAGAAAAAGAAACATCATAAGATATCACTAATACATGGAATGTAAACTTGGCTACACATGAACTGCATTCCAAAACAGAACAGAGTCTCAAATTTAGAAAACCAACTTATGCTTGCTTAAGGGGAAAGGTGAGTTGGGGTGCTGCATAAAACAAGAGATTGAAATGAGAACAGATAAAGTTCCTTAAGCCAAATATGGAATAGACAAGAGCTACTCCTTGCTCAACAAAATGGACTCAAAACCCCATATTAAACGCTTAAGAATGTACCTGACTAGTAAGTATCTTAAAACCTATGGATTGCTATGTCTCCAAAAGAGAATCAAGCGTGTGTACAGGGGCATGAATGCAGCAGTGATAGGATTGGAGAGGTTCGGTGAGCAAATGAAGACCCTTTGAAGTCATATTGCATGGTACCCATTCCACTGGTTTCAACTACCCAGGTTTAAGGTATTCTTCCTTCAGCTAAAACATGCATGTGGAACCTAGAGTATGATCAACCATGTGATCGGGAGACGTGTTCAAATATGTCTCAGTTTTCGTACCCTGGTACTCGGGTGCAACATTCCAGACGCTTTACTAACACTCTCCCCACTTGGAGAGTCAGTCCCTTTAACCTCCTGTTTGGCCCAGTTTGCAATTTCTGTGGAAGATGAACAGGAATAGCGAGGACCAATGAGAGACTAGCTGGAGGTTTCTGGATGGGCAAATTTAACTCTCATTTCCCACCAGGAAGAGGAATTAACCAAAGGCTCAGCGTGCCATGCCGGAACCACATTAGGGCCTGAAGCCATCCTGCGGTGTTGCGGCCAGCTCACAAGAAAGCGAGTTGAAGAAAGGAGCTCAGGGGCACTGTAATTCACAAACCTGCAGAGTTATAAATGACAGCTATTGTCCAAAAATAGACTGAAGTAAGGCTGCCAAGAGGACTTGAAAGCGGGGCAGAATTGCAGGAAACCGATTTCAGGAGGTAGACTGGAATTGCATTGAAAGCATAGGAAAAGAGGCAGAACGTCCACAATGATGCACTTGGCCAAAAAGGGCGTATGCGTTTTTTCCTGAATATATTCAGGAAAAAACGCATACGCCCTTTTTGGCCAACCAAGCAAACTTGCAAAGGAAATCTGCACTACAATGAAGTCTCACTTCCCCCGGGTCAAAAGGGCCATCTGAAAAAAGTGTAAAATCCAGAAAGGCAGGACAGGCCATGGAGAACTGGGAACCTTCTTATGCTGATGGGCGGGATGTAAATTACCAACAGACACTCAGGAGAAGTGTATGCTGTTTCCTGAAACATCTAAAAAACAAAGCAACAGAGCCTAGGGCACTGCCACTTATGGTCCTATAGCTTAGGGAAATTAAAATCAAAAAGACACAGGCACCCCAAAGTTTGGGACGCCTCTGTTTACAAGAACCTCGTTTACAGTACAAGTTCAACATCGCAGAAAGTGAAAAATGGATAAAGAAGTTGTGGTATTTACTTACAAAGCAATATCACTCAGCAATGAAATCTGTGTCATCAGGCCCTTAGCAGCACAATGAGTGGATTCAGGTATGATGATTCTAACTGAAATAAGTCACACAGAAAAAGAAACATCATAAGATATCAGTAATACACGGAATATAAACTTGGCTACACAGGAACTGAATTACAGAACAGAACAGGGTCTCAAATTTAGAAAACCAACTTATGCTTGCTTAAGGGGAAAGGTGAGTTGGGGTGTTGCATAAAACCAGAGATTGAAATGAGCACAGATAAAGTTCCTTAAGCCAAATATGGAAGAGACAAGAGCTACTCCTTGCTCAACGAAATGGACTCAACACCCCATATTAAACGCCTAAGAATGTATCTGACTAGTAAGTATCTTAAAACCTATGGATTGCTATGTCTCCGAAAGAGAATCAAGCATGTGTACAGGGGCATAAACGCAGCAGTGATAGGATTGGAGAGGTTCGGTGAGCAAATGAAGACCCTTTGAAGTCATATTGCATGGTACCCATTCCACGGGTTTCAACTACCCAGGTTTAAGGTATTCTTCCTTCAGCTAAAACATGCATGTGGAACCTAGAGTATGATCAACCATGTGATCGGGAGACGTGTTCAAATATGTCTCGGTTTTCGTACCCTTGTACTCGGCTGCAACATTCCAGACACATTACTAACACTCTCCCCACTTGGAGAGTCAGTCCCTTTAACCTCCTTTTTGGCCCAGTTTGCAATTTCTGTGGAAGATGAACAGGAATAGCGAGAACCAATGAGAGACTAGCTGGAGGTGTCTGGATGGGCAAATTTAACTCTCATTTCCCACCAGGAAGAGGAATTAACCAAAGGCTCAGCGTGCCGTGCCAGAACCAGATTAGGGCCTGAAGCCATCCTGCGGTGTTGCGGCCAGGTCACAAGAAAGCGAGTTAAAGAAAGGAGCTCAGGAGCACAGTAATTCACAAACCTGCAGAGTTATAAATGACAGCTATCGTCCAAAAATAGACTGAAGTAAGGCTGCCAAGAGGACTTGAAAGCGGGGCAGAATTGCAGGAAACCGATTTCAGGAGGTAGACTGGAATTGCATTGAAAGCATAGGAAAAGAGGCAGAACGTCCACAATGATGCACTTGGCCAAAAAGGGCGTATGCGTTTTTTCCTGAATATATTCAGGAAAAAACGCATACGCCCTTTTTGGCCAACCAAGCAAGCTTGCAAAGGAAATCTGCACTACAATGAAGTCTCACTTCCCCCCGGTCAAAAGGGCCATCTGAAAAAAGTGTAAAATCCAGAAAGGCAGGATAGGCCATGGAGAACTGGGAACCTTCTTATGCTGATGGGCGGGATGTAAATTACCAACAGACACTCGGGAGAAGTGTATGGTGTTTCCTGAAACATCTAAAAAACAAAGCAACAGAGCCTAGGGCACTGCCACTTATGGTCCTATAGCTTAGGGAAATTAAAATCAAAAAGACACAGCCACCCCAAAGTTTGGGACGCCTCTGTTTACAAGAACCTCGTTTACAGTACAAGTTCAACATCGCAGAAATTGAAAAATGGATAAAGAAGTTGTGGTATTTACTTACAAAGCAATATCACTCAGCAATGAAATCTGTGTCATCAGGCCCTTAGCAGCACAATGAGTGGATTCAGGTATGATGATTCTAACTGAAATAAGTCACACAGAAAAAGAAACATCATAAGATATCAGTAATACACGGAATGGAAACTTGGCTACACAGGAACTGAATTACAGAACAGAACAGGGTCTCAAATTTAGAAAACTAACTTATGCTTGCTTAAGGGGAAAGGTGAGTTGGGGTGCTGCATAAAACCAGAGATTGAAATGAGCACAGATAAAGTTCCTTAAGCCAAATATGGAATAGACAAGAGCTACTCCTTGCTCAACGAAATGGACTCAACACCCCATATTAAACGCCTAAGAATGTACCTGACTAGTAAGTATCTTAAAACCTATGGATTGCTATGTCTCCGAAAGAGAATCAAGCATGTGTACAGGGGCATAAACGCAGCAGTGATAGGATTGGAGAGGTTCTGTGAGCAAATGAAGACCCTTTGAAGTCATATTGCATGGTACGCATTCCACGGGTTTCAACTACCCAGGTTTAAGGTATTCTTCCTTCAGCTAAAACATGCATGTGGAACCTAGAGTATGATCAACCATGTGATCGGGAGACGTGTTCAAATGTCTCAGTTTTCCTCCCCTGGTACTCGGGTGCAACATTCCAGACGCTTTACGAACACTCTCCCCACTTGGAAAGTCAGCGCCTTTAACCTCCTGTTTGGCCCAGTTTGCAATTTCTGTGGAAGATGAACAGGAATAGCGAGAACCAATGAGAGGCTAGCTGGAGGTGTCTGGACGGGCAAATTTAACTCTCATTTCCCACCAGGAAGAGGAAATAACCAAAGGCTCAGTGTGCCGTGCCGGACCAGATTAGGGCCTGAAGCCATCCGGCAGTGTTGCGGCCAGCTCAAAAGAAAGCGAGTTGAAGAAAGGAGCTCAGGGGCACTGTAATTCACAAACCTGCAGAGTTATAAATGACAGCTATCGTCCAAAAATAGACTGAAGTAAGGCTGCCAAGAGGACTTGAAAGCGGGGCAGAATTGCAGGAAACCGATTTCAGGAGGTAGACTGGAATTGCATTGAAAGCATAGGAAAAGAGGCAGAACGTCCACAATGATGCACTTGGCCAAAAAGGGCGTATGCGTTTTTTCCTGAAAATATTCAGGAAAAAACGCATACGCACTTTTTGGCCAAACAAGCAAGCTTGCAAAGGAAATCTGCACTACAATGAAGTCTCACTTCCCCCCGGTCAAAAGGGCCATCAGAATAAAGTGTAAAATCCAGAAAGGAAGGACAGGCCATGGAGAACTGGGAGCCTTGTTATGCTGAAGGGCGGGATGTAAATTGCCAACAAACACTTGGGAGAAGTGTATGGTGTTTCCTGAAACATCTAAAAAACAAAGCAACAGAGCCTAGGGCACTGCCACTTATGGTCCTATAGCTTAGGGAATTTAAAATCAAAAGACACAGCCACCCCAAAATTTCGAACGGCTCTGTTTACAAGAACCTCGTTTACAGTACAAGTTCAACATCGCAGAAATTGAAAAATGGATAAAGAAGTTGTGGTATTTACTTACAAAGCAATATCACTCAGCAATGAAATCTGTGTCATCAGGCACTTAGCAGCACAATGAGTGGATTCAGGTATGATGATTCTAACTGAAATAAGTCACACAGAAAAAGAAACATCATAAGATATCAGTAATACACGGAATGTAAACTTGGCTACACAGGAACTGAATTACAGAACAGAACAGGGTCTCAAATTTAGAAAACCAACTTATGCTTGCTTAAGGGGAAAGGTGAGTTGGGGTGCTGCATAAAACCAGAGATTGAAATGAGCACAGATAAAGTTCCTTAAGCCAAATATGGAATAGACAAGAGCTACTCCTTGCTCAACGAAATGGACTCAACACCCCATATTAAACGCCTAAGAATGTACCTGACTAGTAAGTATCTTAAAACCTATGGATTGCTATGTCTCCGAAAGAGAATCAAGCATGTGTACAGGGGCATAAACGCAGCAGTGATAGGATTGGAGAGGTTCGGTGAGCAAATGAAGACCCTTTGAAGTCATATTGCATGGTACCCATTCCACGGGTTTCAAATACACAGGTTTAAGGTATTCTTCCTTCAACTAAAAGATGCATGTGGAACCCAAGAATGATCAACTATGTGAACGGGAGACGTGTTCAAATATGTCTCAGTTTTCCTCCCCTGGTACTCGGGTGCAACATTCCAGACGCTTTACTAACACTCTCCCCACTTGGAGAGTCAGCGCCTTTAACCTCCTGTTTGGCCCAGTTTGCAATTTCTGCGGAAGATGAACAGGAATAGCGAGAACCAATGAGAGACTAGCTGGAGGTGTCTGGACGGGCAAATTTAACTCTCATTTCCCACCAGGAAGAGGAAATAACCAAAGGCTCAGCGTGTCGTGCCAGAACCAGATTAGGGCCTGAAGCCATCCTGCGGTTTTGCGGCCAGGTCACAAGAAAGCGAGTTGAAGAAAGGAGCTCAGGGGCACTGTAATTCACAAACCTGCAGAGTTATAAATGACAGCTATCGTCCAAAAATAGACTGAAGTAAGGCTGCCAAGAGGACTTGAAAGCGGGGCAGAATTGCAGGATACCGATTTCAGGAGGTAGACTGGAATTGCATTGAAAGCGTAGGAAAAGAGTCAGAACGTCCACAATTATGCACTTTGCCAAAAGGGCATATGCGTTTTTTCCTGAATATATTCAGGAAAAAACGCATACGCCCTTTTTGGCCAACCAAGCAAGCTTGCAAAGGAAATCTGCACTACAATGAAGTCTCACTTCCCCCCGGTCAAAAGGGCCATCAGAATAAAGTGTAAAATCCAGAAAGGCAGGACAGGCCATGGAGAACTGGGAGACTTGTTATGCTGATGGGCGGGATGTAAATTGCCAACAGACACTCGGGAGAAGTGTATGGTGTTTCCTGAAACATCTAAAAAACAAAGCAACAGAGCCTAGGGCACTTCCACTTATGGTCCTATAGCTTAGGGAAATTAATATCAAAAAGACACAGCAACCCCAAAATTTGGGACGGCTCTTTTTACAGGAATCTCTTCTACGGCACAAGTTAAATATCCCAGAGAGCAAATAATGGATAAAGAAGTTGCGGTACTTCTGTACAACAGAATACCACTCAGCAATGAAATCTATGTCACCAGGCCCGTACCAGCATAATGAGTGGATTGAGGCACGATGATTCTAAGTGAAATAAGTCACACAGAAAAAGAAACATCATAAGGTATAACTAATACATGGAATGTGAACTTGGCTACACATGAACTGAATTACAAAACAGAACAGGGTCTCAAGTTTAGAAAACCAACTTATGCCTGCTTAAGGGGGAAGGTGAGTTGGGGTGCTGCATAAAAGCAGAGTTTGAAATTAGCACAGATACCGTTCCATAAGCCAAATATGTAATAGACAAGAGCTACCCCTTGCTCAACGAAATGGATTCAACAATGAGGTATCACCTCACACCTGGTAGAATAGGCATCATTGAAAATCTACAAACAAAAAATGCTGGAAAGGGTGTGGAGAAAAGGAACCCTCTTCCACTATTGTTGGGAATATAAATTGATACAGTCATTATGGAGAACAATATGGAATTTCTTAAGAAACTAACAATAGAATTACCATATGATACAGCAATCCCAGTACTGGACATATACCCGGACAAAACCATAAATCAAAAAGAGTCATTCACCGCAATGTTCATTGCATCACTATTTACAATATCGAGGTAATGGAAGCAACCTAAATGCCCACAGACAGACGAATGCATAAAGCTGTGGTACATATATAAAATGGAATATTACTAAGCCATGAAAAGGAATGAAATTGGGTCATTTGTAGAGACGTCGATGGATCTAGAGACTGTCATACAGAGTGAAGTAAGTCAGAAAGAGAAAAACAAATCTTGTATATTCATGCATATATGTGGAACCTAGAAAAACTGTACAGATTAACCATTTTGCAAGGCATAAACAGAGCAACAGATGTAGACAACAAACGTATGGACAACAAGGGGGGAAAGCTGTTGGGGGGGTGGTGGTGGGAGGAGTTGAGAGACTGGGATTGGCATGTATACATTTATATGTATAAAATAGATAACCAATAAGAACCTGCTGTATAAAAATATAAAATAAAATTCAAAATTAAAAAGAAGTAAAATTTAAAAAATAAAACAGAAAAAACAATTATTCCCTGCACATACATGTATTTATATGAATAAATTATTTCCATGCTTATATCTGTAAATACAAAAAAGAGGAATAAAATCTACCTTGAACCAAAAACGAAAAAGAGAAAAAAAACACAGAACCCACCAGTTCCACAGAGGAAAACCGTATCAGGGCACTTGCTCCAGTTGTAAACAATTCTGAAGTTGGTCAGTGGTGGGGAATCGTCTCCCATTCAGCCAGCAGCCCCCACGCAACAAGCGTCCTCATTGCAAAGCTGGGGCACCGTGCCGAGGCATCTGTGAGTAAACGTGAGCTGAGCCCCAGGCCAGTTGCTGCTGAACTATTCCCACCCGTCCCAGGTAAAACACCTGAATATATACAAGGACTTGAAAGCCTAGAGGAAGGGCCATAGAGCCACACGAGTGACAGCATGCCGGCCGACTTGGTGCCTGCAGGCCAGCCAGGATGGTCCTGGCCCTGGGTGCTCTTCTGGAAGATTTCCATTTCCCTGCCTGAGATACCCGTCCTGTCCCTGCCCCCACTGCTTTTTTCCTTCCTCACCTCTGCCCAGGGAGAAATTCCAGCAGCAGGTATGGGTGACACATCCTCTTCTTTAGCAGGTGGCAGCCTGGCAACTGCTGCAGAAAGTCCAGCAGAGCCCCACTCACACTGGGCCACCCACAAAGCCGTGGCCTCTCACTCCCTCCCACCAGCCCAGCCCCGAGACTGCTGACAGGGCAGAGAAAATGGCGTCAGGCACGGCTGCAGGGGCTCTTGCTGCCTGGAGTGGTATTTATATTGATCTCAACCCAGGCACACCTGGGGAGGGCTGGCCGGCACGGTAAGGCTGCCCAGGTCAGCCAATCATCACCCCTCAGGGGCTCACAGTTGCAGAAAATGGAACTTGCTGAACCGGCCAGGTCCAAGGAACAGGTGTGGGCTCCTGAGAGTCAGGATAGACAAGGGGCTGCAGCTTTGGCTTGTTTTCTAATCATTTTATCTGGCCCATGAGTGGGAGACAACTTCAAGAAAACCCTCTCCTAATGAGAGGAACCCAGGAGTCAGGCAGAGGAGGGGTGGGTGGTGGTTGGAGACAGAGGCCTGGTGCCCCGGGTGCAGTGGAAGTCTCTGGAAGACCAGGTGGAGGGAGGCCTCACGGAGTGATGCCCAGGGTCACAGACCTGTCGCAGCTGCTGTTTGTTAGTTCAAGTCCTGCTCTGAGGTGCTCTGTGTCAGCTCTGAGCGACAGGTGAGCTGGGGGTGCTCTGCAATGAGGGCTATGTGCACGGTTCCTGTGTGCCCAGCCCTGCCACGGTACCTGCAAGGGTAGCTCTGTATCCTGGGAGGGGCCTGACCACGAGAGCCCCGTGGGCTGGGGTGGGGGTGGGGTACCTGCCCAGGTGAGCTCCATATTCTGGGATTGGTCTGACCACGAGAGCCCCATGGGCTGCTGGGGACCTGGTAAAGGATGTCAGGACAGTCAGTGAAGCCACCGAGGATATACCTCCAGTTGCTCCTAATTCCTACACCCTGCTGGTCATTCTACCAACCACCAGGACATGGTATTCTGTATTAGTCTTCAATGATGCCTTCTTTTGTATTCCATTAGTCCCAGAGTCACAAGAAATTTTGGCTTGTGAGTGGCAGGACTCAACATACAACTAAAACAATACTTCCGGGCCGTCTGGCCCCAAGGGTGCAAAAATTCCCACACCATCTTTGGGGAAAGCTTAGCTAAAGACCTAAAAGTTCTACCTCTGGAAAAGGAAACCCTCCTTCAATATGCAGACGACATTCTGATCACCAGCCCTACTAAGGAGGCCTCTGAACTACCAAGCCAATAAAGGATAGAAGTTGTCCAAGAAAAAGCTCAAATATCACAGACTGCGGTGACCTGCCTGGGCTTCATTCTCACAGAAGGTCAGAGAAGCCCATCCCAGGAAAGGGAAGAAACCATTTTCAGCCTTACCCCTTTCTAAAACTAGAAGACAGCTTAGGGGTTCCTGGGGAGGCCAGGGTTTGCTGCTTCTGGATCCCTAACTACAGTCTACTAGCTGGGCCTCTATATGAAACACTGAAAGGAAAAGATGATGATCCTTTTGAATAGAATCCAGAAGTGGCCTTTCAAGAATGGAAAGAGCAGTCAATTCAGACCCTTGCCCTGGAACTCCCTAATTTAGCTAAACCCTTTGACCTTTACATTCCCGGTGAAAGGTGAATCGCCATTGGAGAATTAGTGCAAAAACTGGGACCACTTGAAATGGAACAATGCAAGAATGCCATCCAGGTAGGATAAACTACGGTCACTAAGGGGCTTGGCCCACTGCCACATCTGGCCAAGATACTGGCGGTATCTAAAAACCTGGAAATCAGCAGCCCAAAAGGCCACCTCCCTCCTAAGGGAAAAGGACACCACGTGGTGATCCTAACCACCAACCATGCCCTGAAGTTGCAGGGTTCGCTCCGTGGGCACACCGACCTCAAGTGAGGAGGCCCTCCAACTCCAACATCCAGAGAGATAACCGGGGGCAACAGGGCACCATGACGACTCGTGTGAACATCACTTGACCTGGAGTTTCTCTCATAAAACAACAAGAGTGTGTCCCAAAAGAGTAGACTACTGCTTGCAGGACTTACTGCACCCAGAGGGGAGCTAATAATCTTGGCGGGGGAACAGTATACCACACTGTCACCATAGAAAAGCCTACAGACACCGTGATGATGGTGGCCAATAAGACCGGCTGGACTCCTGTTTACTTCAAAAGGCTGTTGACTCAGTAGCCATCATGGTCCTTGGTCACCACTGACCCTGGACTGTCTGGGAGTTGAGCGGGCAGGGCTCTGACACCTGGTGCTGTTTGTACGTTAATTCAGGGGCCTAATTGAAGAAAGCGCAGACTACTGGTCAGAGCATCTAGGCTGGCAGAGACGGTCAGCCTAAGGTGGCCGAACAAATGTGGGGCGGGGTGAAACCGGCCCCCACAGCGTCTCTGCACATCTCTTTCCTGGACCCTTAAAGGTCATTAGAATCTATAACACTTCCAATGCTGGTGCTCAGGTGGACGAGCAGGGAGGCAGGGGTCCTGGGGACAATCAACGTCACCGGGAGGCTGCTGGGGAGAAGCTCTGACCCTCGCCCCAGGTTATGAGGGCTCCCAACTCAGCACTCAGCAGTTACAGAAGAAGGGTCTGCACCCTCAGCACTCCAAGAATGAGGAACGGGACAAAAGGCAGAGGAGGGGTTTGTCCCCAGCAAAGCCCATTAAAAATCCCTGGGAGATAAAAATAGAATCTGGGCAATAAAGTCAAGTCTAACCTTTTTTATCCTTTGTGCTTTGTCTAATTTCACGTGCTCCTAGGGTCCCGCATGCAGAGGTTCCACACCCGGCACTTCAGACCAGATTTCCTAGTGCAGAATGGCTGGGTCGACACCTCAGCTCCTGGGGCCCAGTGCAGACTCCACGATATAGAGCCTGAGCTACAGCCAACCCAGCCCTCGAGAGCTCCGCCGCCTCCCTCCCTCCCACTGACTCTGACAGGATCTCTACACAGCAGCCCAGCCCACAGCCCACGGGGTAGTGCATGCTCTCACCTCGCCATTCTCTGATCAAAATATAAAGTTTCCTTTGCTTGTGAACCAAACTCAGTCTCGATCTGTTGGCCCCAATGACACTGGGCAGGGGGACACTTGTTGGGGTCCACTCTGGAGGATCAGTAACAGAAATTGAGACTATTGTAACCTCAATGAACAGATGTGTGAGCCAAACTGTAGTTAACATAGAACAGTGTATAAGGCTCGGGTAAAATAAGATGTTTTTAACACTTCCATTTGATATTTCCATCACTTTTTATAAGCAAGTTCAGTGAAAAGGTTTGTCTTATTTGTCAGGTCAATATTAGAGAAACGAAGTGATTTCTTTCCAAGGATGTACAGCTAATAATCTTGGTTAAACCTTCAATCTTGTTTTAAATGCTTTTCCATTGAAAATGATACCTCTCTTTCAGCTCCCCCATTTCTGAGAAGTATAAAATCTTATAATTTATTATTACCAAAGGGGAAAGGTGGGAGGAGGGATAAATTAACAGTTTGGAATTAACACATACACACTGCTATGTATAAAATAGATCATCAACAAGGAACTACTGTATAGCACAGGGAACTACACTCAACATTTTGCAATAACCTATAAGGGGAAATAATCTGAAAAAGAATAGATATTTTTATTGACATCATCTATCAATGACAGTTAAAGTGTAGCCTAAGGGAAGCTGGTGGTGAGTGCTTCTGACCCTGAAGACTTCAATCATCTAAAGTTTGGACTCTGCCTACTTCCCAAGGCCCTTAATGAACATATGTGTAGCCGTAGCTTAAAAACTTCCCCAGTTTGGGTTTCGGGGAGACACTGATTTTGAAAAAGCCCTGGTGTTCTCCTTACATGAATGGGACTCTTCCTACTGCTAAAACATGTCTGTCACACCCAGAGGATGGTATACCGTCTGATCGGGAAGAGTTTGGAAAAGGCATCTCATCTCCTCATCTCCTGGTGCTCGGGTTCACCCCTCCAGCGTCTTTACTAACAGTCTCCCCACTTGGAGATGTCAGCACTGTCAACATCCTGTTGCGTACAGTTTGGAATTTGTCCAGAGGATGAAGCGGAAGGATGAGGAACAATGAGAGACAAGTCCTAGGTGTTCAGACAGGCACATGTCACTCTAATTTCCAATCAGGAAGACGAATTGACCAAAGGCTAGGGTTGCCCATGGAAACAGTATAGGGCTTGAGGAAATCCCGCTGCTTTGTGGCCAGTTCCCATAAACACGAGTTGAACAATGGAACTCAGGGGCAGTAAAATTCACAAAACTGCAGAGTTGAAAATATCCATCACTGAAAAATGTCTTGAGGAAAGTCAGAGAAAAGGACTTGTAAGCAAGGGAGAATGGCAGGAAAGGGATTTGAGGAGGTAGAAAGGACTCGCCATTAAGCACAAGAAAAGGAGCTGAACATTGCCAACATTGCAGTTGGCCAAAAAGGGTGTATGCGTTCTTTTCTGTATATATTCAAGAAAAGGGCATACACTTTTTTAGCCAACCAAACAGGTGGGCACTGGAAGTCAATACTACAAAAGATATCACTTCGCATCAGTCAGAAGAGCCATCCTCATAAAGCGTAAACAACAGAAATGCAGGACAGGGCAACGAGAAGAGGGAGCCCTGTGAGACTTATAGTGGAAATGTATATTGCCAACGGCCATTCTGGAGAAGTGTATTGTGTTTACTAAAGCATCTAAAAAATGAGCTACAGAGCATAGGGCACTTGCACTCATGGGCGTATATCTTGGGAAAAACAAAAATCGAGAGGACACAGGCACCCCAATGTTTACCCCCTCTCTGTTTAAAAGATCCTCGACTAGGATATAACTTAAATGTCTCTGGAGGGAAAAAATGGATAGAGATGTGGTACTTAGGTAGAGTGGAATATTATTCAGCCTGGAAATCAATGAAATATGGCCAGTTGTAACAACTCCGGAGGAGTTACGTATGATCATTCTAAGTGACAGAATTCAAAAAGAAAAAGACACATATCATAAGATATCACTTAAAGGTGGAATCCAAAATGGCGACACATGAAATAAATTACAAAACAAAAACATAGTCAAATATGTAGAAAACACGCATAAGGCTGCTAAACGGGAAAGGTGGGGAGGGGTGAGGCATCATCCAGGAGGTTGAAATTAGCAAAGATACCATTCCAAATACCAAACTGATAATCAACAAGGCCTACACGGTAGCTAAAAGAACTGCACTCAGCACACTCAAGTCACCGGAAAAGAATATATACGACTGGTAAGAATCTGAAAAAGAATTTATTGATGTCTCTCTGTACGCGAATCAAGTGGATGTACAGCAGCAAGAAACAGAGCTTTGAAAATCAGCTGTAACCAATATAGTAATAAATTGAAAAAAATAAACGACAGAGAGACAGAGAAAACCTCTTACAACTTTTCCTCAGGGACGGTGATGCAACATGGATTGAACACATCTAGACCCACAGCAGGATGAGACATAAGGCTGGAAACTGTTTGCGCTAAGAGAAATGTGAGGTTGGGTGAGGAAATGCACACCCTTTAAAGTAATACTACCTGGTACCCATTCAATGGGTCCCAAATCTGCAGGTTCAAGGGATCTTCCTACAGCTAAAACATGCATGGAAAACCCAGAGGACTGTACACCATGTGATCGGGAGATGTGTCTAAAATGCACCTCATTTATCCTCTCCTGGTGCTCCTGTTCACCATTCCAGCCACGCTACTTAGAATCTCCCCACTTGGAGAATCAGCACATTTAAACTTCTGTTTCACACATTTTGCAAATTGTGAGGAGGATGAACGGGAAGAGGGGGAACCAATGAGAGAAGAGTTGTAGGGGTTTGGACGGGCACATATCACTCTAATTTCCCATTAAGAATAAGAATTAAAGAAAGGCTCAGCCTGCCTCGCCGGAGCCAAAATAGGGCCTGAAGCAATCCTGCGGGTTTGAGGCCAGCTCACAAAAGAGCAACTTAAAAAATGGAGCTCAGGGTCACTGCAATTCACAAACCTGCAGAGTTATAAATGAAAACTAACGTCCAAAAATATGTTGAGGTAAGGCAAAGAAGAGGATCTGAATGCAAGACAGAATTGCAAGAAACAGATTTCAAGAGATAGATTGGACTCGTCTTTAACGCACATGAAAAGCGGCAGAATTTCGACAATGATGCAGTTGGCCCAAAAGGGCGTATGCGTTTTTTCCTGATTATATCCAGGAAAAAACGCATACGCACTCTATGGGCAACGAAGCAAGCAAGCAATGCAAATGTGCACAACAAAGAAGTCTCACTTCCCACCGGTCAAAAGGGCCATCCTAAAAAATTGTAAAAACCAGAAATGCAGGACAGGCCATGGAGAACAGGGAGCCTTTATACGCTGATGGGCAGTGTGTGAACTGCCGAGAGCCACTCTGGAGAAGTGTATGGTGGTTCCTAAATCATCTAAAAAACAGAGCTACAGAGCATAGGACACTTCCAATCATGGGAGTATATCTAGGGAAGTCTAAAAATCAACAAGACACAAGCACACCACAGTTTAGGGCTACTCTGTTTACAAGAACCTCAACTTCAGTACACCTTAAATATCCCAGGAAAGAGAACAATGGATAAAGAAGATGTGGTACTTATGTACAATGGAATATCTCTTCACCATGAAATCAATGTAATAAGGCTAGTAGAAGGATAAAGAGTGGATTTAGGTCCGATAATACTACTTGAAATAAGTCAAACAGAAAAAGAAACATATCATAAGATATCACTTATAGAGGGAGGGTAAATATGGCTGCACAAGAAATGAATTACAGAACAGAACAGTGTCTCACATTTAGAAAACACACTTATGTCAGCTTAAGGGGAAAGGAGAGGTGGGGTGATGCATAAAACCAGAGTTTGAAATTAGCACAGATACCGTTCAATAAACCAAATAGGTATTAGACAAGATCTACACCTTGCTCAATGAACAGGCCTCAACACACCCTATACACCGCAGAGAAATATATCTGAGGAATAAGAATCTTAAAACCCATGTATTGATATATCTCCATAAGGGAATCGAGTGTGTGCAGAGCGGCACAAACACAGCAGTGAAAAGGAGCTAAACCCCATTATAGAAATAAATTTTAAAAACAAAACGCTGAAACAATGAAAGAGAGAAAAATTCTTACAAAATTTGCTCAGGGGCTGTGATGCAACCTGGATTGACCACATATAAACCCACAGCTGGATAAGACATAAGGCTGGACACTTGGGGCTGACAGGATTGGTGAGCTTTGGTGAGCAACTGCCGAAAGTTTAATGCAATACTTCATGCTACTCAGTCCAAGGGTCCCAACACTCCAGGTTGAAGGGAATCTTCCTACAGCTAAACCATGCTTGGGAAACCCAGCGACTGGTATACCATATGATCGGGAAAGGTTTCTAAAACGCACCTCATTTATCCTCTCCTGGGGCTCCGGATCGACATTCCAGCCGCTTTACTAACAACATCCCCACATGGAGTCAATGCCTTTAAGTTCTGGTATCGCACAGTCTGCAGTTAGTGCAGAGGATGAATGGGAATAGGGGGAACCAGTGAGAAACTAGCTGTAGCGGTTTCAATGGGCACATGTCACTCTAATATCACATCAGTAAGAAGAATTAACCAAAGGCACAGCAAGGTGCCCCAGAAGAAAAATAGGGCTTCAAGGAATCCTGTGGTTATGGGGCAATACCACAAAAATAAGAGCTAAAAAATGGAGCTAAGGGCCACTGCAATTCAAAAACCTGCAGAGTTATAAAGGCCAACTATTTTTAAAAAATATATTGAGGTAAGGCTATGAAGAGGCATTGAAAGCAAGGCAGAATTGCAGGAAACCGATTTCAGGAGGTAGACTGGAATTGCATTGAAAGCATAGGAAAAGAGGCAGAACGTCCACAATGATGCACTTGGCCAAAAAGGGCGTAAGCGTTTTTTCCTGAATATATTCAGGAAAAAACGCATACGTCCTTTTTGGCCAACCAAGCAAGCTTGCAAAGGAAATCTGCACTACAATGAAGTCTCACTTCCCCCCAGTCAAAAGGGCCATCTGAAAAAAGTGTAAAATCCAGAAAGGCAACAGGCCATTGAGAACTGGGAGCCTTGTTATGCTGATGGGCGGGATGTAAATTGCCAACAACCACTCGGGAGAAGTGTATGGTGTTTCCTGAAACATCTAAAAAACAAAGCAACAGAACCTCGGGCACTTCCACTTATGGTCCTATAGCTTAGGGAAATTAAAATCAAAAAGACACAGCCACCCCAAAGTTTGGAACGGCTCTGTTTACAAGAACCTCGTTTACAGTACAAGTTCAACATCGCAGAAAGTGAAAAATGGATAAGGAAGTTGTGGTATTTACTTACAAAGCAATATCACTCAGCAATGAAATCTGTGTCATCAGGCCCTTAGCAGCACAATGAGTGGATTCAGGTATGATGATTCGAACTGAAATAAGTCACACAGAAAAAGAAACATCATAAGATATCAGTAATACACGGAATGTAAACTTGGCTACACAGGAACTGAATTACAGAACAGAACAGGGTCTCAAATTTAGAAAACCAACTTATGCTTGCTTAAGGGTAAAGGTGAGTTGGGGTGCTGCATAAAACCAGAGATTGAAATGAGCACAGATAAAGTTCCTTAAGCCAAATATGGAATAGACAAGAGCTACTCCTTGCTCAACGAAATGGACTCAACACCGCATATTAAACGCCTAAGAATGTACCTGACTTGTAAGTATCTTAAAACCTATGGATTGCTATGTCTCCGAAAGAGAATCAAGCATGTGTACAGGGGCATAAACACAGCAGTGATAGGATTGGAGAGGTTCGGTGAGCAAATGAAGACCCTTTGAAGTCATATTGCATGGTACCCATTCCACGGGTTTCAACTACCCAGGTTTAAGGTATTCTTCCTTCAGCTAAAACATGCATGTGGAACCTAGAGTATGATCAACCATGTGATCGGGAGACGTGTTCAAATATGTCTCAGTTTTCGTACCCTGGTACTCGGGTGCAACATTCCAGATGCTTGACTAACACTCTCCCGACTTGGAGAGTCAGTCCATTTAACCTCCTGTTTGGCCCAGTTTGCAATTTCTGCGGAAGATGAACAGGAATAGCGAGAACCAATGAGAGGCTAGCTGGAGGTGTCTGGACGGGCAAATTTAACTCTCATTTCCCACCAGGAAGAGGAATTAACCAAAGGCTCAGCGTGCCGTGCCGGAACCAGATTAGGGCCTGAAGCCATCCTGCGGTGTTGCGGCCAGCTCACAAGAAAGCGAGTTGAAGAAAGGAGCTCAGGGGCACTGTAATTCACAAACCTGCAGAGTTATAAATGACAGCTATCGTCCAAAAATAGACTGAAGTAAGGCTGCCAAGAGGACTTGAAAGCGGGGCAGAATTGCAGGAAACCGATTTCAGGAGGTAGACTGGAATTGCATTGAAAGCATAGGAAAAGAGGCAGAACGTCCACAATGATGCACTTGGCCAAAAAGGGCGTATGCGTTTTTTCCTGAATATATTCAGGAAAAAACGCATACGCCCTTTTTGGCCAACCAAGCAAGCTTGCAAAGGAAATCTGCACTACAATGAAGTCTCACTTCCCCCCGGTCAAAAGGGCCATCTGAAAAAAGTGTAAAATCCAGAAAGGCAACAGGCCATTGAGAACTGGGAGCCTTGTTATGCTGATGTGCGGGATGTAAATTGCCAACAGACACTAGGGAGAAGTGTATGGTGTTTCCTGAAACATCTAAAAAACAAAGCAACAGAACCTCGGGCACTTCCACTTATGGTCCTATAGCTTAGGGAAATTAAAATCAAAAAGACACAGCCACCCCAAAGTTTGGAACGGCTCTGTTTACAAGAACCTCGTTTACAGTACAAGTTCAACATCGCAGAAAGTGAAAAATGGATAAAGAAGTTGTGGTATTTACTTACAAAGCAATATCACTCAGCAATGAAATCTGTGTCATCAGGCCCTTAGCAGCACAATGAGTGGATTCAGGTATGATGATTCTAACTGAAATAAGTCACACAGAAAAAGAAACATCATAAGATATCAGTAATACACGGAATGTAAACTTGGCTACACAGGAACTGAATTACAGAACAGAACAGGGTCTCAAATTTAGAAAAACAACTTATGCTTGCTTAAGGGGAAAGGTGAGTTGGGGTGCTGCATAAAACCAGAGATTGAAATGAGCACAGATAAAGTTCCTTAAGCCAAATATGGAATAGACAAGAGCTACTCCTTGCTCAACGAATTGGACTCAACACCGCATATTAAACGCCTAAGAATGTACCTGACTAGTAAGTATCGTAAAACCTATGGATTGCTATGTCTCCGAAAGAGAATCAAGCATGTGTACAGGGGCATAAACGCAGCAGTGATAGGATTGGAGAGGTTTGGTGAGCAAATGAAGACCCTTTGAAGTCATATTGCATGGTACCCATTCCACGGGTTTCAACTACCCAGGTTTTAGGTATTCTTCCTTCAGCTAAAACATGCATGTGGAACCCAGAGTATGATCAACCATGTGATCGGGAGACGTGTTCAAATATGTCTCAGTTTTCCTACCCTGGTACTCGGGTGCAACATTCCAGACGCTTTACTAACACTCTCCCCACTTGGAGAGTCAGCGCCTTTAACCTCCTGTTTGGCCCCGTTTGCACTTTCTGCGGAAGATGAACAGGAATAGCGAGAACCAATGAGAGACTAGCTGGAGGTGTCTGGACGGGCAAATTTAACTATCATTTCCCACCAGGAAGAGGAATTAACCAAAGGCTCAGCGTGCCGTGCCGGAACCAGATTAGGGCCTGAAGCCATCCTGCGGTGTTGCAGCCAGCTCACAAGAAAGCGAGTTGAAGAAAGGAGCTCAGGGGCACTGTAATTCACAAACCTGCAGAGTTATAAATGACAGCTATCGTCCAAAAATAGACTGAAGTAAGGCTGCCAAGAGGACTTGAAAGCGGGGCAGAATTGCAGGAAACCGATTTCAGGAGGTAGACTGGAATTGCATTGAAAGCATAGGAAAAGAGGCAGAACGTCCACAATGATGCACTTGGCCAAAAAGGGCGTATGCGTTTTTTCCTGAATATATTCAGGAAAACACGCATACGCCCTTTTTGGCCAACCAAGCAAGCTTGCAAAGGAAATCTGCACTACAATGAAGTTTCACTTCCCCCCGGTCAAAAGGGCCATCTGAAAAAAGTGTAAAATCCAGAAAGGCAGGACAGGCCATGGAGAACTGGGAGCCTTGTTATGCTGATGGGCGGGATGTAAATTGCCAACAGACGCTCGGGAGAAGTGTATGGTGTTTCCTGAAACATCTAAAAAACAAAGCAACAGAGCCTAGGGCACTTCCACTTATGGTCCTATAGCTTAGGGAAATTAAAATCAAAAAGACACAGCCACCCCAAAGTTTGGGACGCCTCTGTTTACAACAACCTCGTTTACCGTACAAGTTCAATATCACAGAAAGTGAAAAATGGATAAAGAACTTGTGGTACTTACGTACAATGCAGTATCACTCAGCAATGAAATCTGTGTCACAAGGCCCTTAGCAGCACAATGAGTGGATTCAGGTATGATGATTCTAACTGAAGTAAGTCACACAGAAAAAGAAACATCATAAGATATCAGTAATACACGGAATGTAAACTTGGCTACACAGGAACTGAATTACAGAACAGAACAGGGTCTCAAATTTAGAAAACCAACTTATGCTTGCTTAAGGGGAAAGGTGAGTTGGGGTGCTGCATAAAACCAGAGATTGAAATGAGCACAGATAAAGTTCCTTAAGTCAAATATGGAATAGACAAGAGCTACTCCTTGCTCAACGAAATGGACTCAACACCGCATATTAAATGCCTAAGAATGTACCTGACTAGTAAGTATCGTAAAACCTATGGATTGCTATGTCTCCAAAAGAGAATCAAGCATGTGTACAGGGGCATAAACGCAGCAGTGATAGGATTGGAGAGGTTCGGTGAACAAATGAAGACCCTTTGAAGTCATATTGCATGGTACCCATACACGGGTCTTAACTCTCCAGGTTTAAGGTATTCTTCCTTCAGCTAAAACATGCATGTGGAACCCAAGTATGATCAACCATGTGAACGGGAGACGTGTTCAAATATGTCTCAGTTTTCCTCCCCTGGTACTCGGGTGCAACATTCCAGACACTTTACTAACACTCTCCCCACTTGGAGAGTCAGCGCCTTTAACCTCCTGTTTGGCCCAGTTTGCAATTTCTGTGGAAGATGAACAGGAATAGCGAGAACCAATGAGAGACTAGCTGGAGGTGTCTGGACGGGCAAATTTAACTCTCATTTCCCACCAGGAAGAGGAAATAACCAAAGGCTCAGCGTGCCATGCCAGAACCAGATTAGGGCCTGAAGCCATCCTGCGGTGTTGCGGCCAGCTCAAAAGAAAGCGAGTTGAAGAAAGGAGCTCAGGGGCACTGTAATTCACAAACCTGCAGAGTTATAAATGACAGCTATCGTCCAAAAATAGACTGAAGTAAGGCTGCCAAGAGGACTTGAAAGCGGGGCAGCATTGCAGGAAACCGATTTCAGGAGGTAGACTGGAATTGCATTGAAAGCATAGGAAAAGAGGCAGAACGTCCACAATGATGCACTTGGCCAAAAAGGGCGTATGCGTTTTTTCCTGAATATATTCAGGAAAAAACGCATATGCCCTTTTTGGCCAACCAAGCAAGCTTGCAAAGGAAATCTGCACTACAATGAAGTCTCACTTCCCCCCGGTCAAAAGGGCCATCTGAAAAAAGTGTAAAATCCAGAAAGGCAGGACAGGCCATGGAGAACTGGGAGCCTTGTTATGCTGATGGGCGGGATGTAAATTGCCAACAACCACTCGGGAGAAGTGTATGGTGTTTCCTGAAACATCTAAAAAACAAAGCAACAGAGCCTAGGGCACTTCCACTTATGGTCCTATAGCTTAGGGAATTTAAAATCAAAAAGACACAGCCACCCCAAAGTTTGGAACGGCTCTGTTTACAAGAACCTCGTTTACAGTACAAGTTCAACATCGCAGAAAGTGAAAAATGGATAAAGAAGTTGTGGTATTTACTTACAAAGCAATATCACTCAGCAATGAAATCTGTGTCATCAGGCCCTTAGCAGCACAATGAGTGGATTCAGGTATGATGATTCGAACTGAAATAAGTCACACAGAAAAAGAAACATCATAAGATATCAGTAATACACGGAATGTAAACTTGGCTACACAGGAACTGAATTACAGAACAGAACAGGGTCTCAAATTTAGAAAACCAACTTATGCTTGCTTAAGGGGAAAGGTGAGTTGGGGTGCTGCATAAAACCAGAGATTGAAATGAGCACAGATAAAGTTCCTTAAGCCAAATATGGAATAGACAAGAGCTACTCCTTGCTCAACGAAATGGACTCAACACCGCATATTAAACGCCTAAGAATGTACCTGACTAGTAAGTATCGTAAAACCTATGGATTGCTATGTCTCCGAAAGAGAATCAAGCATGTGTACAGGGGCATAAACGCAGCAGTGATAGGATTGGAGAGGTTCGTGAGCAAATGAACACCCTTTGAAGTCATATTGCATGGTACCCATTTCACGGGTCTCAACTCTCCAGATTTAAGGTATTCTTCCTTCAGCTAAAACATGCATGTGGAACCAAGAGTATGATCATCCGTGTGAACGGGAGACGTGTTCAACTATGTCTCAGTTTTTGTACCCTGGTACTCGGGTGCAACATTCCAGACGCTTTACTAACACTCTCCCGACTTGGAGAGTCAGTGCCTTTAACCTCCTGTTTGGCCCAGTTTGCAATTTCTGCGGAAGATGAACAGGAATAGCGAGAACCAATGAGAGACTAGCTGGAGGTGTCTGGACGGGCAAATTTAACTCTCATTTCCCACCAGGAAGAGGAAATAACCAAAGGCTCAGCGTGCCGTGCCGGAACCAGATTAGGGCCTGAAGCCATCCTGTGGTGTTGCGGCCAGGTCACAAGAAAGCTAGTTGAAGAAAGGAGCTCAGGGGCACTGTAATTCACAAACCTGCAGAGTTATAAATGACAGCTATCGTCCAAAAATAGACTGAACTAAGCCTGCCAAGAGGACTTGAAAGCGGGGCAGAATTGCAGGAAACCGATTTCAGGAGGTAGACTGGAATTGCATTGAAAGCATAGGAAAAGAGGCAGAACGTCCACAATGATGCACTTGGCCAAAAAGGGCGTATGCGTTTTTTCCTGAATATATTCAGGAAAACACGCATACGCCCTTTTTGGCCAACCAAGCAAGCTTGCAAAGGAAATCTGCACTACAATGAAGTCTCACTTCCCCCCGGTCAAAAGGGCCATCTGAAAAAAGTGTAAAATCCAGAAAGGCAGGACAGGCCATGGAGAACTGGGAGCCTTGTTATGCTGATGGGCGGGATGTAAATTGCCAACAACCACTCGGGAGAAGTGTATGGTGTTTCCTGAAACATCTAAAAAACAAAGCAACAGAACCTAGGGCACTTCCACTTATGGTCCTATATCTTAGGGAAATTAAAATCAAAAAGACACAGCCACCCCAAAGTTTGGAACGGCTCTGTTTACAAGAACCTCGTTTACAGTACAAGTTCAACATCGCAGAAAGTGAAAAATGGATAAAGAAGTTGTGGTATTTACTTACAAAGCAATATCACTCAGCAATGAAATCTGTGTCATCAGGCCCTTAGCAGCACAATGAGTGGATTCAGGTATGATGATTCTAACTGAAATAAGTCACACAGAAAAGAAACATCATAAGATATCAGTAATACACGGAATGTAAACTTGGCTACACAGGAACTGAATTACAGAACAGAACAGGGTCTCAAATTTAGAAAACCAACTTATGCTTGCTTAAGGGGGAAGGTGAGTTGGGGTGCTGCATAAAACCAGAGATTGAAATGAGCAAAGATAAAGTTCCTTAAGCCAAATATGGAATAGACAAGAGCTACTCCTTGCTCAACGAAATGGACTCAACACCGCATATTAAACGCCTAAGAATGTACCTGTCTAGTAAGTATCTTAAAACCTATGGATTGCTATGTCTCCAAAAGAGAATCAAGCATGTGTACAGGGGCATAAACGCAGCAGTGATAGGATTGGAGAGGTTCGTGAGCAAATGAAGACCCTTTGAAGTCATATTGCATGGTACCCATTCCACGGGTCTCAACTCTCCAGGTTTAAGGTATTCTTCCTTCAGCTAAAACATGCATGTGGAACCAAGAGTATGATCATCCGTGTGAACGGGAGACGTGTTCAACTATGTCTCAGTTTTTGTACCCTGGTACTCGGGTGCAACATTCCAGACGCTTTACTAACACTCTCCCCACTTGGAGAGTCAGTCCCTTTAACCTCCTGTTTGGCCCAGTTTGCAATTTCTGCGGAAGATGAACAGGATTAGCGAGAACCAATGAGAGACTAGCTGGAGGTGTCTGGACGGGCAAATTTAACTCTCATTTCCCACCAGGAAGAGGAAATAACCAAAGGCTCAGCGTGCCGTGCCGGAACCAGATTAGGGCCTGAAGCCATCCTTCGGTGTTGCGGCCAGGTCACAAGAAAGCGAGTTGAAGAAAGGAGCTCAGGGGCACTGTAATTCACAAACCTGCAGAGTTATAAATGACAGCTATCATCCAAAAATATACTGAAGTAAGCCTGCCAAGAGGACTTGAAAGCGGGGCAGAATTGCAGGAAACCGATTTCAGGAGGTAGACTGGAATTGCATTGAAAGCATAGGAAAAGAGGCAGAACGTCCACAATGATGCACTTGGCCAAAAAGGGCGTATGCGTTTTTTTCTGAATATATTCAGGAAAAAACGCATACGCCCTTTTTGGCCAACCAAGCAAGCTTGCAAAGGAAATCTGCACTACAATGAAGTCTCACTTCCCCCCGGTCAAAAGGGCCATCTGAAAAAAGTGTAAAATCCAGAAAGGCAGGACAGGCCATGGAGAACTGGGAGCCTTGTTATGCTGATGGGCGGGATGTAAATTGGCAACAACCACTCCGGAGAAGTGTATGGTGTTTCCTGAAACATCTAAAAAACAAAGCAACAGAACCTAGGGCGCTTCCACTTATTGTCCTATATCTTAGGGAAATTAAAATCAAAAAGACACAGCCACCCCAAAGTTTGGAACGGCTCTGTTTACAAGAACCTCGTTTACCGTACAAGTTCAATATCACAGAAAGTGAAAAATGGATAAAGAACTTGAGGTACTTACGTACAATGCAGTATCACTCAGCAATGAAATCTATGTCATCAGGCCCGTCGCAGCATAATGAGTGGATTCAGGTACGATGATACTAACTGAAATAAGTCACACAGAAAAAGAAACATCATAAGATATCAGTAATACACGGAATGTAAACTTCGCTACACAGGAACTGAATTACAGAACAGAACAGGGTCTCAAATTTAGAAAAACAACTTATGCTTGCTTAAGGGTAAAGGTGAGTTGAGGTGCTGCATAAAACCAGAGATTGAAATGAGCACAGATAAAGTTCCTTAAGTCAAATATGGAATAGACAAGAGCTACTCCTTTCTCAACGAAATGGACTCAACACCGCATATTAAACGCCTAAGAATGTACCTGACTAGTAAGTATCGTAAAACCTATGGATTGCTATGTCTCCGAAAGAGAATCAAGCATGTGTACAGGGGCATAAACGCAGCAGTGATAGGATTGGAGAGGTTCGTGAGCAAATGAAGACCCTTTGAAGTCATATTGCATGGTACCCATTCCACGGGTCTCAACTCTCCAGGTTTAAGGTATTCTTCCTTCAGCTAAAACATGCATGTGGAACCCAGAGTATGATCAACCATGTGAACGGGAGACGTGTTCAAATATGTCCCAGTTTTCCTCCCCTGGTACTCGGGTGCAACATTCCAGACGCTTTACTAACACTCTCCCGACTTGGAGAGTCAGCGCCTTTAACCTCCTGTTTGGCCCAGTTTGCAATTTCTGCGGAAGATGAACAGGAATAGCGAGAACCAATGAAAGACAAGCTGGAGGTGTCTGGACGGGCAAATTTAACTCTCATTTCCCACCAGGAAGAGGAAATAACCAAAGGCTCAGCGTGCCGTGCCGGAACCAGATTAGGGCCTGAAGCCATCCTGCGGTGTTGCGGCCAGGTCACAAGAAAGCAAGTTGAAGAAAGTAGCTCAGGGGCACTATAATTCACAAACCTGCAGAGTTATAAATGACAGCTATCGTCCAAAAATAGACTGAAGTAAGGCTGCCAAGAGGACTTGAAAGCGGGGCAGAATTGCAGGAAACCGATTTCAGGAGGTAGACTGGAATTGCATTGAAAGCATAGGAAAATAGGCAGAACGTCCACAATGATGCACTTGGCCAAAAAGGGTGTATGCGTTTTTTCCTGAATATATTCAGGAAAAAACGCATACGCCCGTTTTGGCCAACCAAGCAAACTTGCAAAGGAAATCTGCACTACAATGAAGTCTCACTTCCCCCTGGTCAAAAGGGCCATCTGAAAAATGTGTAAAATCCAGAAAGGCAGGACAGGCCATGGAGAACTGGGAGCCTTGTTATGCTGATGGGCGGGATGTAAATTGCCAACAGACACTCGGGAGAAGTGTATGGTGTTTCCTGAAACATCTAAAAAACAAAGCAACAGAGCCTAGGGCACTGCCACTTATGGTCCTATAGCTTAGGGAAATTAAAATCAAAATGACACAGCCACCCCAAAGTTTGGGACACCTCCGTTTACAAGAACCTCGTTTACCGTACAAGTTCAATATCACAGAAAGTGAAAAATGGATAAAGAACTTGAGGTACTTACGTACAATGCAGTATCACTCAGCAATGAAATCTATGTCATCAGGCCCGAAGCAGCATAATGAGTGGATTCAGGTACGATGATTCTAACTGAAATAAGTCACACAGAAAAAGAAACATCATAAGATATCACTAATACACGGAATGTAAACTTGGCTACACAGGAACTGCATTCCAAAACAGAACAGGGTCTCAAATTTAGAAAACCAACTTATGCTTGCTTAAGGGGAAAGGTGAGTTGGGGTGCTGCATAAAACCAGAGATTGAAATGAGCACAGATAAAGTTCCTTAAGCCAAATATGGAATAGACAAGAGCTACTCCTTGCTCAACGAAATGGACTCAACACCCCATATTAAACGCCTAAGAATGTACCTGACTAGTAAGTATCTTAAAACCTATGGATTGCTATGTCTCCGAAAGAGAATCAAGCATGTGAACAGGGGCATAAACGCAGCAGTGATAGGATTGGAGAGGTTCGGTGAGCAAATGAAGACCCTTTGAAGTCATATTGCATGGTACCCATTCCACGGGTTTCAACTACCCAGGTTTTAGGTATTCTTCCTTCAGCTAAAACATGCATGTGGAACCCAGAGTATGATCAACCATGTGATCGGGAGACGTGTTCAAATATGTCTCAGTTTTCGTACCCTGGTACTCGGGTGCAACATTCCAGTCGCTTTACTAACACTCTCCCGACTTGGAGAGTCAGTCCCTTTAACCTCCTGTTTGGCCCAGTTTGCAATTTCTTCGGAAGATGAACAGGAATAGCGAGAACCAATGAGAGACTAGCTGGAGGTGTCTGGACGGGCAAATTTAACTCTCATTTCCCACCAGGAAGAGGAATTAACCAAAGGCTCAGCGTGCCGTGCCGGAACCAGATTAGGGCCTGAAGCCATCCTGCGGTGTTGCGGCCAGGTCACAAGAAAGCGAGTTGAAGAAAGGAGCTCAGGGGCACTGTAATTCACAAACCTGCAGAGTTATAAATGACAGCTATCGTCCAAAAATAGACTGAAGTAAGGCTGCCAAGAGGACTTGAAAGCGGGGCAGAATTGCAGGAAACCGATTTCAGGAGGTAGACTGGAATTGCATTGAAAGCATAGGAAAAGAGGCAGAACGTCCACAATGATGCACTTGGCCAAAAAGGGCGTATGCGTTTTTTCCTGAATATATTCAGGAAAAAACGCATACGCCCTTTTTGGCCAACCAAGCAAGCTTGCAAAGGAAATCTGCACTACAATGAAGTCTCACTTCCCCCCGGTCAAAAGGGCCATCTGAAAAAAGTGTAAAATCCAGAAAGGCACGACAGGCCATGGAGAACTGGGAGCCTTCTTATGCTGATGGGCGGGATGTAAATTGCCAACAGCCACTCTGGAGAAGTGTATGGTGTTTCCTGAAACATCTAAAAAACAAAGCAACAGAGCCTAGGGCACTTCCACTTATGGTCCTATAGCTTAGAGAAATTAAAATCAAAAAGACACAGCCACCCCAAAGTTTGGGACCCCTCCGTTTACAAGAACCTCGTTTACAGTACAAGTTCAACATCGCAGAAAGTGAAAAATGGATAAAGAAGTTGTGGTATTCACTTACAAAGCAATATCACTCAGCAATGAAATCTGTGTCATCAGGCCCTTAGCAGCACAATGAGTGGATTCAGGTATGATGATTCTAACTGAAATAAGTCACACAGAAGAAGAAACATCATAAGATATCAGTAATACACGGAATGTAAACTTGGCTACACAGGAACTGAATTACAGAACAGAACAGGGTCTCAAATTTAGAAAACCAACTTATGCTTGCTTAAGGGGAAAGGTGAGTTGGGGTGCTGCATAAAACCAGAGATTGAAATGAGCACAGATAAAGTTCCTTAAGCCAAATATGGAATAGACAAGAGCTACTCCTTGCTCAACGAAATGGACTCAACACCGCATATTAAACGCCTAAGAATGTACCTGACTAGTAAGTATCTTAAAACCTATGGATTGCTATGTCTCCGAAAGAGAATCAAGCATGTGTACAGGGGAATAAACGCAGCAGTGATAGGATTGGAGAGGTTCGGTGAGCAAATGAAGACCCTTTGAAGTCATATTGCATGGTACCCATTCCACGGGTTTCAACTACCCAGGTTTTAGGTATTCTTCCTTCAGCTAAAACATGCATGTGGAACACAGAGTATGATCAACCATGTGATCGGGAGAAGTGTTCAAATATGTCTCAGTTTTCGTACCCTGGTACTCGGGTGCAACATTCCAGATGCTTTACTAACACTCTCCCCACTTGGAGAGTCAGCGCCTTTAACCTCCTGTTTGGCCCAGTTTGCAATTTCTGCGGAAGATGAACAGGAATAGCGAGAACCAATGAGAGACTAGCTGGAGGTGTCTGGACGGGCAAATTTAACTCTCATTTCCCACCAGGAAGAGGAAATAACCAAAGGCTCAGCGTGCCATGCCGGAACCAGATTAGGGCCTGAAGCCATCCTGCGGTGTTGCGGCCAGCTCAAAAGAAAGCGAGTTGAAGAAAGGAGCTCAGGGGCACTGTAATTCACAAACCTGCAGAGTTATAAATGACAGCTATCGTCCAAAAATAGACTGAAGTAAGGCTGCCAAGAGGACTTGAAAGCGGGGCAGAATTGCAGGAAACCGATTTCAGGAGGTAGACTGGAATTGCATTGAAAGCATAGGAAAAGAGGCAGAACGTCCACAATGATGCACTTGGCCAAAAAGGGCGTATGCGTTTTTTCCTGAATATATTCAGGAAAAAACGCATACGCCCTTTTTGGCCAACCAAGCAAGCTTGCAAAGTAAATCTGCACTACAATGAAGTCTCACTTCCCCCCGGTCAAAAGGGCCATCTGAAAAAAGTGTAAAATCCAGAAAGGCAGGACAGGACATGGAGAACTGGGAGCCTTGTTATGCTGATGGGCGGGATGTAAATTGCCAACAACCACTCGGGAGAAGTGTATGGTGTTTCCTGAAACATCTAAAAAAGAAAGCAACAGAACCTAGGGCACTTCCACTTATGGTCCTATAGCTTAGGGAAATTAAAATCAAAAAGACACAGCCACCCCAAAGTTTGGAATGGCTCTGTTTACAAGAACCTCGTTTACAGTACAAGTTCAACATCGCAGAAAGTGAAAAATGGATAAAGAAGTTGTGGTATTTACTTACAAAGCAATATCACTCAGCAATGAAATCTGTGTCATCAGGCCCTTAGCAGCACAATGAGTGGATTCAGGTATGATGATTCTAACTGAAATAAGTCACACAGAAAAAGAAACATCATAAGATATCAGTAATACACGGAATGTAAACTTGGCTACACAGGAACTGAATTACAGAACAGAACAGGGTCTCAAATTTAGAAAACCAACTTATGCTTGCTTAAGGGTAAAGGTGAGTTTGGGTGCTGCATAAAACCAGAGATTGAAATGAGCACAGATAAAGTTCCTTAAGCCAAATATGGAATAGACAAGAGCTACTCCTTGCTCAACGAAATGGACTCAACACCGCATATTAAACGCCTAAGAATGTACCTGACTAGTAAGTATCTTAAAACCTATGGATTGCTATGTCTCCGAAAGAGAATCAAGCATGTGTACAGGGGAATAAACGCAGCAGTGATAGGATTGGAGAGGTTCGGTGAGCAAATGAAGACCCTTTGAAGTCATATTGCATGGTACCCATTCCACGGGTTTCAACTACCCAGGTTTTAGGTATTCTTCCTTCAGCTGAAACATGCATGTGGAACACAGAGTATGATCAACCATGTGATCGGGAGACGTGTTCAAATATGTCTCAGTTTTCGTACCCTGGTACTCGGGTGCAACATTCCAGATGCTTTACTAACACTCTCCCCACTTGGAGAGTCAGCGCCTTTAACCTCCTGTTTGGCCCAGTTTGCAATTTCTGCGGAAGATGAACAGGAATAGCGAGAACCAATGAGAGACTAGCTGGAGGTGTCTGGACGGGCAAATTTAACTCTCATTTCCCACCAGGAAGAGGAAATAACCAAAGGCTCAGCGTGCCATGCCGGAACCAGATTAGGGCGTGAAGCCATCCTGCGGTGTTGCGGCCAGGTCACAAGAAAGCGAGTTGAAGAAAGGAGCTCAGGGGCACTGTAATTCACAAACCTGCAGAGTTATAAATGACAGCTATCGTCCAAAAATAGACTGAAGTAAGGCTGCCAAGAGGACTTGAAAGCGGGGCAGAATTGCAGGAAACCGATTTCAGGAAGTAGACTGGAATTGCATTGAAAGCACAGGAAAAGAGGCAGAACGTCCACAATGATGCACTTGGCCAAAAAGGGCGTATGCGTTTTTTCCTGAATATATTCAGGAAAAAACGCATACGCCCTTTTTGGCCAACCAAGCAAGCTTGCAAAGGAAATCTGCACTACAATGAAGTCTCACTTCCCCCCGGTCAAAAGGGCCATCTGAAAAAAGTGTAAAATCCAGAAAGGCAACAGGCCATTGAGAACTGGGAGCCTTGTTATGCTGATGGGCGGGATGTAAATTGCCAACAGACACTTGGGAGAAGTTTATGGTGTTTCCTGAAACATCTAAAAAACAAAGCAACAGAGCCTAGGGCACTGCCACTTATGGTCCTATAGCTTAGGGAAATTAAAATCAAAAAGACACAGCCACCCCAAAGTTTGGGACGCCTCTGTTTACAAGAACCTCGTCTACAGTACAAGTTCAACATCGCAGAAAGTGAAAAATGGATAAAGAAGTTGTGGTATTTACTTACAAAGCAATATCACCAAGCAATGAAATCTGTGTCATCAGGCCCTTAGCAGCACAATGACTGGATTCAGGTATGATGATTGTAACTGAAATAAGTCACACAGAAAAAGAAACATCATAAGATATCAGTAATACACGGAATGTAAACTTGGCTACACAGGAACTGAATTACAGAACAGAACATGTTCTCAAATTTAGAAAACCAACTTATGCTTGCTTAAGGGGAAAGGTGAGTTGGGGTGCTGCATAAAACCAGAGATTGAAATGAGCACAGATAAAGTTCCTTAAGTCAAATATGGAATAGACAAGAGCTACTCCTTGCTCAACGAAATGGACTCAACACCGCATATTAAACGCCTAAGAATGTACCTGACTAGTAAGTATCGTAAAACCTATGGATTGCTATGTCTCCAAAAGAGAATCAAGCATGTGTACAGGGGCATAAACGCAGCAGTGATAGGATTGGAGAGGTTCGGTGAGCAAATGAAGACCCTTTGAAGTCATATTGCATGGTACCCATTACACGGGTCTCAACTCTCCAGGTTTAAGGTATTCTTCCTTCAGCTAAAACATGCATGTGGAACCCAAGTATGATCAACCATGTGAACGGGAGACGTTTTCAAATATGTCTCAGTTTTCCTCCCCTGGTACTCGGGTGCAACATTCCAGACTCTTTACTAACACTCTCCCCACTTGGAAGGTCAGCGCCTTTAACCTCCTGTTTGGCCCAGTTTGCAATTTCTGCGGAAGATGAACAGGAATAGCGAGAACCAATGAGAGACTAGCTGGAGGTGTCTGGACGGGCAAATTTAACTCTCATTTCCCACCAGGAAGAGGAAATAACCAAAGGCTCAGTGTGCCGTGCCGGAACCAGATTAGGGCCTGAAGCCATCCTGCGGTGTTGCGGCCAGCTCAAAAGAAAGCGAGTTGAAGAAAGGAGCTCAGGGGCACTGTAATTCACAAACCTGCAGAGTTATAAATGACAGCTATCGTCCAAAAATAGACTGAAGTAAGGCTGCCAAGAGGACTTGAAAGCGGGGCAGAATTGCAGGAAACCGATTTCAGGAGGTAGACTGGAATTGCATTGAAAGCATAGGAAAAGAGGCAGAACGTCCACAATGATGCACTTGGCCAAAAAGGGCGTATGCGTTTTTTCCTGAATATATTCAGGAAAAAACGCATACGCCCTTTTTGGCCAACCAAGCAAGCTTGCAAAGGAAATCTGCACTACAATGAAGTCTCACTTCGCCCCGGTCAAAAGGGCCATCTGAGAAAAGTGTAAAATCCAAAAAGGCAGGACAGGCCATGGAGAACTGGGAGCCTTGTTATGCTGAAGGGCGGGATGTAAATTGCCAACAGCCACTCGGGAGAAGTGTATGGTGTTTCCTGAAACATCTAAAAAACAAAGCAACAGAGCCTAGGGCACTTCCACTTATGGTCCTATAGCTTAGGGAATTTAAAATCAAAAAGACACAGCCACCCCAAAGTTTGGAACGGCTCTGTTTACAAGAACCTCGTTTACAGTACAAGTTCAACATCGCAGAAAGTGAAAAATGGATAAAGAAGTTGTGGTATTTACTTACAAAGCAATATCACTCAGCAATGAAATCTGTGTCATCAGGCCCTTAGCAGCACAATGAGTGGATTCAGGTATGATGATTCTAACTGAAATAAGTCACACAGAAAAAGAAACATCATAAGATATCAGTAATACACGGAATGTAAACTTGGCTACACAGGAACTGAATTACAGAACAGAACAGGTTCTCAAATTTAGAAAAACAACTTATGCTTGCTTAAGGGTAAAGGTGAGTTGGGGTGCTGCATAAAACCAGAGATTGAAATGAGCACAGATAAAGTTCCTTAAGCCAAATATGGAATAGACAAGAGCTACTCCTTGCTCAACGAAATGGACTCAACACCGCATATTAAACGCCTAAGAATGTACCTTACTTGTAAGTATCTTAAAACCTATGGATTGCTATGTCTCCGAAAGAGAATCAAGCATGTGTACAGGGGCATAAACGCAGCAGTGATAGGATTGGAGAGGTTCGGTGAGCAAATGAAGACCCTTTGAAGTCATATTGCATGGTACCCATTCCACGGGTTTCAACTACCCAAGTTTAAGGTATTCTTCCTTCAGCTAAAACATGCATGTGGAACCTAGAGTATGATCAACCATGTGATCGGGAGACGTGTTCAAATATGTCTCAGTTTTCGTACCCTGGTACTCGGGTGCAACATTCCAGACGCTTTACTAACACTCTCCCCACTTGGAGAGTCAGTCCCTTTAAACTCCTGTTTGGCCCAGTTTGCAATTTCTGCGGAAGATGAACAGGAATAGCGAGAACCAATGAGAGACTAGCTGGAGGTGTCTGGACGGGCAAATTTAACTCTCATTTCCCACCAGGAAGAGGAATTAACCAAAGGCTCAGCGTGCCGTTCCGGAACCAGATTAGGGCCTGAAGAAATCCTGCGGTGTTGCGGCCAGCTCAAAAGAAAGCGAGTTGAAGAAAGGAGCTCAGGGGCACTGTAATTCACAAACCTGCAGAGTTATAAATGACAGCTATCGTCCAAAAATAGACTGAAGTAAGGCTGCCAAGAGGACTTGAAAGCGGGGCAGAATTGCAGGAAACCGATTTCAGGAGGTAGACTGGAATTGCATTGAAAGCATAGGAAAAGAGGCAGAACGTCCACAATGATGCACTTGGCCAAAAAGGGCGTATGCGTTTTTTCCTGAATATATTCAGGAAAAAACGCATACGCCCTTTTTGGCCAACCAAGCAAGCTTGCAAAGGAAATCTGCACTACAATGAAGTCTCACTTCCCCCCGGTCAAAAGGGCCATCTGAAAAAAGTGTAAAATCCAGAAAGGCAGGACAGGCCATGGAGAACTGGGAGCCTTGTTATGCTGATGGGCGGGATGTAAATTGCCAACAACCACTCGGGAGAAGTGTATGGTGTTTCCTGAAACATCTAAAAAACAAAGCAACAGAACCTAGGGCACTTCCACTTATGGTCCTATAGCTTAGGGAAATTAAAATCAAAAAGACACAGCCACCCCAAAGTTTGGAACGGCTCTGTTTACAAGAACCTCGTTTACAGTACAAGTTCAACATCGCAGAAAGTGAAAAATGGATAAAGAAGTTGTGGTATTTACTTACAAAGCAATATCACTCAGCAATGAAATCTGTGTAATCAGGCCCTTAGCAGCACAATGAGTGGATTCAGGTATGATGATTCGAACTGAAATAAGTCACACAGAAAAAGAAACATCATAAGATATCAGTAA
The DNA here is from genome assembly GCF_951394435.1 of Stenella coeruleoalba. Classification (NCBI taxonomy): domain Eukaryota; kingdom Metazoa; phylum Chordata; class Mammalia; order Artiodactyla; family Delphinidae; genus Stenella; species Stenella coeruleoalba. The sequence goes on from NW_027646078.1 coordinate 465,980, forward strand.
TACACGGAATGTAAACTTGGCTACACAGGAACTGAATTACAGAACAGAACAGGGTCTCAAATTTAGAAAACCAACTTATGCTTGCTTAAGGGGAAAGGTGAGTTGGGGTGCTGCATAAAACCAGAGATTGAAATGAGCACAGATAAAGTTCCTTAAGCCAAATATGGAATAGACAAGAGCTACTCCTTGCTCAACGAAATGGACTCAACACCGCATATTAAAGGCCTAAGAATGTACCTGACTAGTAAGTATCTTAAAACCTATGGATTGCTATGTCTCCGAAAGAGAATCAAGCATGTGTACAGGGGCATAAACGCAGCAGTGATAGGATTGGAGAGGTTCGGTGAGCAAATGAAGACCCTTTGAAGTCATATTGCATGGTACCCATTACACGGGTCTTAACTCTCCAGGTTTAAGGTATTCTTCCTTCAGCTAAAACATGCATGTGGAACCTAGAGTATGATCAACCATGTGATCGGGAGACGTGTTCAAATATGTCTCAGTTTTCGTACCCTGGTACTCGGGTGCAACATTCCAGACGCTTTACTAACACTCTCCCGACTTGGAGAGTCAGCGCCTTTAACCTCCTGTTTGGCCCAGTTTGCAATTTCTGCGGAAGATGAACAGGAATAGCGAGAACCAATGAGAGACTAGCTGGAGGTGTCTGGACGGGCAAATTTAACTCTCATTTCCCACCAGGAAGAGGAAATAACCAAAGGCTCAGCGTGCCGTGCCGGAACCAGATTACGGCCTGAAGCCATCCTGCGGTGTTGCGGCCAGCTCAAAAGAAAGCGAGTTGAAGAAAGGAGCTCAGGGGCACTGTAATTCACAAACCTGCAGAGTTATAAATGACAGCTATCGTCCAAAAATAGACTGAAGTAAGGCTGCCAAGAGGACTTGAAAGCGGGGCAGAATTGCAGGAAACCGATTTCAGGAGGTAGACTGGAATTGCATTGAAAGCATAGGAAAAGAGGCAGAACGTCCACAATGATGCACTTGGCCAAAAAGGGCGTATGCGTTTTTTCCTGAATATATTCAGGAAAAAACGCATACGCCCTTTTTGGCCAACCAAGCAAGCTTGCAAAGGAAATCTGCACTACAATGAAGTCTCACTTCCCCCCGGTCAAAAGGGCCATCTGAAAAAAGTGTAAAATCCAGAAAGGCAGGACAGGCCATGGAGAACTGGGAGCCTTGTTATGCTGATGGGCGGGATGTAAATTGCCAACAACCACTCGGGAGAAGTGTATGGTGTTTCCTGAAACATCTAAAAAACAAAGCAACAGAACCTAGGGCACTTCCACTTATGGTCCTATAGCTTAGGGAAATTAAAATCAAAAAGACACAGCCACCCCAAAGTTCGGAATGGCTCTGTTTACAAGAACCTCGTTTACAGTACAAGTTCAACATCGCAGAAAGTGAAAAATGGATAAAGAAGTTGTGGTATTTACTTACAAAGCAATATCACTCAGCAATGAAATCTGTGTCATCAGGCCCTTAGCAGCACAATGAGTGGATTCAGGTATGATGATTCTAACTGAAATAAGTCACACAGAAAAAGAAACATCATAAGATATCAGTAATACACGGAATGTAAACTTGGCTACACAGGAACTGAATTACAGAACAGAACAGGGACTCAAATTTAGAAAACCAACTTATGCTTGCTTAAGGGGAAAGGTGAGTTGTGGTGCTGCATAAAACCAGAGATTGAAATGAGCACAGATAAAGTTCCTTAAGTCAAATATGGAATAGACAAGAGCTACTCCTTGCTCAACGAAATGGACTCAACACCACATATTAAACGCCTAAGAATGTACCTGACTAGTAAGTATCTTAAAACCTATGGATTGCTATGACTCCGAAAGAGAATCAAGCATGTGTACAGGGGCATAAACGCAGCAGTGATAGGATTGGAGAGGTTCGGTGAGCAAATGAAGACCCTTTGAAGTCATATTGCATGGTACCCATTACACGGGTCTTAACTCTCCAGGTTTAAGGTATTCTTCCTTCAGCTAAAACATGCATGTGGAACCTAGAGTATGATCAACCATGTGATCGGGAGACGTGTTCAAATATGTCTCAGTTTTCGTACCTGGTACTCGGGTGCAACATTCCAGACGCTTTACTAACACTCTCCCGACTTGGAGAGTCAGTCCCTTTAACCTCCTGTTTGGCCCAGTTTGCAATTTCTGCGGAAGACGAACAGGAATAGCGAGAACCAATGAGAGGCTAGCTGGAGGTGTCTGGACGGGCAAATTTAACTCTCATTTTCCACCAGGAATAGGAATTAACCAAAGGCTCAGCGTCTCCTGCCGGAACCAGATTAGGGCCTGAAGCCCTCCTGTGGTGTTGCGGCCAGGTCACAAGAAAGCATGTTGAAGAAAGGAGCTCAGGGGCACTGTAATTCACAAACCTGCAGAGTTATAAATGACAGCTATCGTCCAAAAATAGACTGAAGTAAGGCTGCCAAGAGGACTTGAAAGCGGGGCAGAATTGCAGGAAACCGATTTCAGGAGGTAGACTGGAATTGCATTGAAAGCATAGGAAAAGAGGCAGAACGTCCACAATGATGCACTTGGCCAAAAAGGGCGTATGCGTTTTTTCCTGAATATATTCAGGAAAAAACGCATACGCCCTTTTTGGCCAACCAAGCAAGCTTGCAAAGGAAATCTGCACTACAATGAAGTCTCACTTCCCCCAAGTCAAAAGGGCCATCTGAAAAAAGTGTAAAATCCAGAAAGGCAGGACAGGCCATGGAGAACTGGGAGCCTTGTTATGCTGATGGGCGGGATGTAAATTGCCAACAACCACTCGGGAGAAGTGTATGGTGTTTCCTGAAACATCTAAAAAACAAAGCAACAGAACCTAGGGCACTTCAACTTATGGTCCTATAGCTTAGGGAAATTAAAATCAAAAAGACACAGCCACCCCAAAGTTTGGAACGGCTCTGTTTACAAGAACCTCGTTTACAGTACAAGTTCAACATCGCAGAAAGTGAAAAATGGATAAAGAAGTTGTGGTATTTACTTACAAAGCAATATCACTCAGCAATGAAATCTGTGTCATCAGGCCCTTAGCAGCACAATGAGTGGATTCAGGTATGATGATGCTAACTGAAATAAGTCACACAGAAAAAGAAACATCATAAGATATCAGTAATACACGGAATGTAAACTTGGCTACACAGGAACTGAATTACAGAACAGAACAGGGTCTCAAATTTAGAAAACCAACTTATGCTTGCTTAAGGGGAAAGGTGAGTTGGGGTGCTGCATAAAACCAGAGATTGAAATGAGCACAGATAAAGTTCCTTAAGCCAAATATGGAATAGACAAGAGCTACTCCTTGCTCAACGAAATGGACTCAACACCGCATATTAAACGCCTAAGAATGTACCTGACTAGTAAGTATCTTAAAACCTATGGATTGCTATGTCTCCGAAAGAGAATCAAGCATGTGTACAGGGGAATAAACGCAGCAGTGATAGGATTGGAGAGGTTCGGTGAGCAAATGAAGACCCTTTGAAGTCATATTGCATGGTACCCATTACACGGGTCTTAACTCTCCAGGTTTAAGGTATTCTTCCTTCAGCTAAAACATGCATGTGGAACCTAGAGTATGATCAACCATGTGATCGGGAGACGTGTTCAAATATGTCTCAGTTTTCGTACCTGGTACTCGGGTGCAACATTCCAGACGCTTTACTAACACTCTCCCGACTTGGAGAGTCAGTCCCTTTAACCTCCTGTTTGGCCCAGTTTGCAATTTCTGCGGAAGACGAACAGGAATAGCGAGAACCAATGAGAGGCTAGCTGGAGGTGTCTGGACGGGCAAATTTAACTCTCATTTTCCACCAGGAATAGGAATTAACCAAAGGCTCAGCGTCTCCTGCCGGAACCAGATTAGGGCCTGAAGCCCTCCTGTGGTGTTGCGGCCAGGTCACAAGAAAGCATGTTGAAGAAAGGAGCTCAGGGGCACTGTAATTCACAAACCTGCAGAGTTATAAATGACAGCTATCGTCCAAAAATAGACTGAAGTAAGGCTGCCAAGAGGACTTGAAAGCGGGGCAGAATTGCAGGAAACCGATTTCAGGAGGTAGACTGGAATTGCATTGAAAGCATAGGAAAAGAGGCAGAACGTCCACAATGATGCACTTGGCCAAAAAGGGCGTATGCGTTTTTTCCTGAATATATTCAGGAAAAAACGCATACGCCCTTTTTGGCCAACCAAGCAAGCTTGCAAAGGAAATCTGCACTACAATGAACTCTCACTTCCCCCAAGTCAAAAGGGCCATCTGAAAAAAGTGTAAAATCCAGAAAGGCAGGACAGGCCATGGAGAACTGGGAGCCTTGTTATGCTGATGGGCGGGATGTAAATTGCCAACAACCACTCGGGAGAAGTGTATGGTGTTTCCTGAAACATCTAAAAAACAAAGCAACAGAACCTAGGGCACTTCAACTTATGGTCCTATAGCTTAGGGAAATTAAAATCAAAAAGACACAGCCACCCCAAAGTTTGGAACGGCTCTGTTTACAAGAACCTCGTTTACAGTACAAGTTCAACATCGCAGAAAGTGAAAAATGGATAAAGAAGTTGTGGTATTTACTTACAAAGCAATATCACTCAGCAATGAAATCTGTGTCATCAGGCCCTTAGCAGCACAATGAGTGGATTCAGGTATGATGATGCTAACTGAAATAAGTCACACAGAAAAAGAAACATCATAAGATATCAGTAATACACGGAATGTAAACTTGGCTACACAGGAACTGAATTACAGAACAGAACAGGGTCTCAAATTTAGAAAACCAACTTATGCTTGCTTAAGGGGAAAGGTGAGTTGGGGTGCTGCATAAAACCAGAGATTGAAATGAGCACAGATAAAGTTCCTTAAGCCAAATATGGAATAGACAAGAGCTACTCCTTGCTCAACGAAATGGACTCAACACCGCATATTAAACGCCTAAGAATGTACCTGACTAGTAAGTATCTTAAAACCTATGGATTGCTATGTCTCCGAAAGAGAATCAAGCATGTGTACAGGGGAATAAACGCAGCAGTGATAGGATTGGAGAGGTTCGGTGAGCAAATGAAGACCCTTTGAAGTCATATTGCATGGTACCCATTCCACGGGTCTCAACTCTCCAGGTTTAATGTATTCTTCCTTCAGCTAAAACATGCATGTGGAACCCAAGTATGATCAACCATGTGAACGGGAGACGTGTTCAAATATGTCTCAGTTTTCGTACCCTGGTACTCGGGTGCAACATTCCAGATGCTTTACTAACACTCTCCCGACTTGGAGAGTCAGCGCCTTTAACCTCCTGTTTGGCCCAGTTTGCAATTTCTGCGGAAGATGAACAGGAATAGCGAGAACCAATGAGAGACTAGCTGGAGGTGTCTGGACGGGCAAATTTAACTCTCATTTCCCACCAGGAAGAGGAAATAACCAAAGGCTCAGCGTGCCGTGCCGGAACCAGATTACGGCCTGAAGCCATCCTGCGGTGTTGCAGCCAGCTCAAAAGAAAGTGAGTTGAAGAAAGGAGCTCAGGGGCACTGTAATTCACAAACCTGCAGAGTTATAAATGACAGCTATCGTCCAAAAATAGACTGAAGTAAGGCTGCCAAGAGGACTTGAAAGCGGGGCAGAATTGCAGGAAACCGATTTCAGGAGGTAGACTGGAATTGCATTGAAAGCATAGGAAAAGAGGCAGAACGTCCACAATGATGCACTTGGCCAAAAAGGGCGTATGCGTTTTTTCCTGAATATATTCAGGAAAAAACGCATACGCCCTTTTTGGCCAACCAAGCAAGCTTGCAAAGGAAATCTGCACTACAATGAAATCTCACTTCCCCCCGGTCAAAAGGGCCATCTGAAAAAAGTGTAAAATCCAGAAAGGCAGGACAGGCCATGGAGAACTGGGAGCCTTGTTATGCTGATGGGCGGGATGTAAATTGCCAACAACCACTCGGGAGAAGTTTATGGTGTTTCCTGAAACATCTAAAAAACAAAGAAACAGAACCTAGGGCATTTCCACTTATGGTCCTATAGCTTAGGGAAATTAAAATCAAAAAGACACAGCCACCCCAAAGTTTGGAACGGCTCTGTTTACAAGAACCTCGTTTACAGTACAAGTTCAACATCGCAGAAAGTGTAAAATGGATAAAGAACTTGTGGTATTTACTTACAAAGCAATATCACTCAGCAATGAAATCTGTGTCATCAGGCCCTTAGCAGCACAATGAGTGGATTCAGGTATGATGATTCTAACTGAAATAAGTCACACAGAAAAAGAAACATCATAAGATATCACTAATACACGGAATGTAAACTTGGCTACACAGGAACTGCATTCCAAAACAGAACAGGGTCTCAAATTTAGAAAACCAACTTATGCTTGCTTAAGGGGAAAGGTGAGTTGGGGTGCTGCATAAAACCAGAGATTGAAATGAGCACAGATAAAGTTCCTTAAGTCAAATATGGAATAGACAAGAGCTACTCCTTGCTCAATGAAATGGACTTAACACCCCATATTAAACGCCTAAGAATGTACCTGACTAGTAAGTATCTTAAAACCTATGGATTGCTATGTCTCCGAAAGAGAATCAAGCATGTGTACAGGGGCATAAACGCAGCAGTGATAGGATTGGAGAGGTTCGGTGAGCAAATGAAGACCCTTTGAAGTCATATTGCATGGTACCCATTCCACGGGTTTCAACTACCCAGGTTTAAGGTATTCTTCCTTCAGCTAAAACATGCATGTGGAACCTAGAGTATGATCAACCATGTGATCGGGAGACGTGTTCAAATATGTCTCAGATTTCGTACCCTGGTACTCGGGTGCAACATTCCAGACACTTTACTAACACTCTCCCGACTTGGAGAGTCAGTCCCTTTAACCTCCTGTTTGGCCCAGTTTGCAATTTCTGCGGAAGACGAACAGGAATAGCGAGAACCAATGAGAGACTAGCTGGAGGTGTCTGGACGGGCAAATTTAACTCTCATTTCCCACCAGGAAGAGGAAATAACCAAAGGCTCAGCGTGCGATGCCGGAACCAGATTAGGGCCTGAAGCCATCCTGCGGTGTTGCGGCCAGGTCACAAGAAAGCGAGTTGAAGAAAGGAGCTCAGGGGCACTGTAATTCACAAACCTGCAGAGTTATAAATGACAGCTATCGTCCAAAAATAGACTGAAGTAAGGCTGCCAAGAGGACTTGAAAGCGGGGCAGAATTGCAGGAAACCGATTTCAGGAGGTAGACTGGAATTGCATTGATAGCATAGGAAAAGAGGCAGAACGTCCACAATGATGCACTTGGCCAAAAAGGGCGTATGCGTTTTTTCCTGAATATATTCAGGAAAAAACGCATACGCCCTTTTTGGCCAACCAAGCAAGCTTGCAAAGGAAATCTGCACTACAATGAAGTCTCACTTCCCCCCAGTCAAAAGGGCCATCTGAAAAAAGTGTAAAATCCAGAAAGGCAGGACAGGCCATGGAGAACTGGGAGCCTTGTTATGCTGATGGGCGGCATGTAAATTGCCAAGAGACACTCGGGAGAAGTGTATGGTGTTTCCTGAAACATCTAAAAAACAAAGCAACAGAGCCTAGGGCACTGCCACTTATGGTCCTATAGCTTAGGGAAATTAAAATCAAAAAGACACAGCCACCCCAAAGTTTGGGACGCCTCTGTTTACAAGAACCTCGTCTACAGTACAAGTTCAACATCGCAGAAAGTGAAAAATGGATAAAGAAGTTGTGGTATTTACTTACAAAGCAATATCACCAAGCAATGAAATCTGTGTCATCAGGCCCTTAGCAGCACAATGAGTGGATTCAGGTATGATGATTCTAACTGAAATAAGTCACACAGAAAAAGAAACATCATAAGATATCAGTAATACACGGAATGTAATCTTGGCTACACAGGAACTGAATTACAGAACAGAACAGGTTCTCAAATTTAGAAAACCAACTTATGCTTGCTTAAGGGTAAAGGTGAGTTGGGGTGCTGCATAAAACCAGAGATTGAAATGAGCACAGATAAAGTTCCTTAAGTCAAATATGGAATAGACAAGAGCTACTCCTTGCTCAACGAAATGGACTCAACACCGCATATTAAACGCCTAAGAATGTACCTGACTAGTAAGTATCGTAAAACCTATGGATTGCTATGTCTCCAAAAGAGAATCAAGCATGTGTACAGGGGCATAAACGCAGCAGTGATAGGATTGGAGAGGTTCGGTGAGCAAATGAAGACCCTTTGAAGTCATATTGCATGGTACCCATTCCACGGGTCTCAACTCTCCAGGTTTAAGGTATTCTTCCTTCAGCTAAAACATGCATGTGGAACCCAAGTATGATCAACCATGTGAACGGGAGACGTTTTCAAATATGTCTCAGTTTTCCTCCCCTGGTACTCGGGTGCAACATTCCAGACGCTTTACTAACACTCTCCCCACTTGGAAGGTCAGCGCCTTTAACCTCCTGTTTGGCCCAGTTTGCAATTTCTGCGGAAGATGAACAGGAATAGCGAGAACCAATGAGAGACTAGCTGGAGGTGTCTGGACGGGCAAATTTAACTCTCATTTCCCACCAGGAAGAGGAAATAACCAAAGGCTCAGTGTGCCGTGCCGGAACCAGATTAGGGCCTGAAGCCATCCTGCGGTGTTGCGGCCAGCTCAAAAGAAAGCGAGTTGAAGAAAGGAGCTCAGGGGCACTGTAATTCACAAACCTGCAGAGTTATAAATGACAGCTATCCTCCAAAAATAGACTGAAGTAAGGCTGCCAAGAGGACTTGAAAGCGGGGCAGAATTGCAGGAAACCGATTTCAGGAGGTAGACTGGAATTGCATTGAAAGCATAGAAAAAGAGGCAGAACGTCCACAATGATGCACTTGGCCAAAAAGGGCGTATGCGTTTTTTCCTGAATATATTCAGGAAAAAACGCATACGCCCTTTTTGGCCAACCAAGCAAGCTTGCAAAGGAAATCTGCACTACAATGAAATCTCACTTCCCCCCGGTCAAAAGTGCCATCTGAAAAAAGTGTAAAATCCAGAAAGGCAGGACAGGCCATGGAGAACTGGGAGCCTTGTTATGCTGATGGGCAGGATGTAAATTGCCAACAACCACTCGGGAGAAGTTTATGGTGTTTCCTGAAACATCTAAAAAACAAAGAAACAGAACCTAGGGCATTTCCACTTATGGTCCTATAGCTTAGGGAAATTAAAATCAAAAAGACACAGCCACCCCAAAGTTTGGAACGGCTCTGTTTACAAGAACCTCGTTTACAGTACAAGTTCAACATCGCAGAAAGTGAAAAATGGATAAAGAACTTGTGGTATTTACTTACAAAGCAATATCACTCAGCAATGAAATCTGTGTCATCAGGCCCTTAGCAGCACAATGAGTGGATTCAGGTATGATGATTCTAACTGAAATAAGTCACACAGAAAAAGAAACATCATAAGATATCACTAATACACGGAATGTAAACTTGGCTACACAGGAACTGCATTCCAAAACAGAACAGGGTCTCAAATTTAGAAAACCAACTTATGCTTGCTTAAGGGGAAAGGTGAGTTGGGGTGCTGCATAAAACCAGAGATTGAAATGAGCACAGATAAAGTTCCTTAAGTCAAATATGGAATAGACAAGAGCTACTCCTTGCTCAATGAAATGGACTTAACACCCCATATTAAACGCCTAAGAATGTACCTGACTAGTAAGTATCTTAAAACCTATGGATTGCTATGTCTCCGAAAGAGAATCAAGCATGTGTACAGGGGCATAAACGCAGCAGTGATAGGATTGGAGAGGTTCGGTGAGCAAATGAAGACCCTTTGAAGTCATATTGCATGGTACCCATTCCACGGGTTTCAACTACCCAGGTTTAAGGTATTCTTCCTTCAGCTAAAACATGCATGTGGAACCTAGAGTATGATCAACCATGTGATCGGGAGACGTGTTCAAATATGTCTCAGATTTCGTACCCTGGTACTCGGGTGCAACATTCCAGACACTTTACTAACACTCTCCCGACTTGGAGAGTCAGTCCCTTTAACCTCCTGTTTGGCCCAGTTTGCAATTTCTGCGGAAGACGAACAGGAATAGCGAGAACCAATGAGAGACTAGCTGGAGGTGTCTGGACGGGCAAATTTAACTCTCATTTCCCACCAGGAAGAGGAAATAACCAAAGGCTCAGCGTGCGATGCCGGAACCAGATTAGGGCCTGAAGCCATCCTGCGGTGTTGCGGCCAGGTCACAAGAAAGCGAGTTGAAGAAAGGAGCTCAGGGGCACTGTAATTCACAAACCTGCAGAGTTATAAATGACAGCTATCGTCCAAAAATAGACTGAAGTAAGGCTGCCAAGAGGACTTGAAAGCGGGGCAGAATTGCAGGAAACCGATTTCAGGAGGTAGACTGGAATTGCATTGAAAGCATAGGAAAAGAGGCAGAACGTCCACAATGATGTACTTGGCCAAAAAGTGCGTATGCGTTTTTTCCTGAATATATTCAGGAAAAAACGCATACGCCCTTTTTGGCCAACCAAGCAAGCTTGCAAAGGAAATCTGCACTACAATGAAGTCTCACTTCCCCCCGGTCAAAAGGGCCATCTGAGAAAAGTGTAAAATCCAAAAAGGCAGGACAGGCCATGGAGAACTGGGAGCCTTGTTATGCTGAAGGGCGGGATGTAAATTGCCAACAGACACTCAGGAGAAGTGTATGGTGTTTCCTGAAACATCTAAAAAACAAAGCAACAGAGCCTAGGGCACTTCCACTTATGGTCCTATAACTTAGGGAATTTAAAATCAAAAAGAAACAGCCACCCCAAAGTTTGGAACGGCTCTGTTTACAAGAACCTCGTTTACAGTACAAGTTCAACATCGCAGAAAGTGAAAAATGGATAAAGAAGTTGTGGTATTTACTTACAAAGCAATATCACTCAGCAATGAAATCTGTGTCATCAGGCCCTTAGCAGCACAATGAGTGGATTCAGGTATGATGATTCTAACTGAAATAAGTCACACAGAAAAAGAAACATCATAAGATATCAGTAATACACGGAATGTAAACTTGGCTACACAGGAACTGAATTACAGAACAGAACAGGTTCTCAAATTTAGAAAAACAACTTATGCTTGCTTAAGGGTAAAGGTGAGTTGGGGTGCTGCATAAAACCAGAGATTGAAATGAGCACAGATAAAGTTCCTTAAGCCAAATATGGAATAGACAAGAGCTACTCCTTGCTCAACGAAATGGACTCAACACCGCATATTAAACGCCTAAGAATGTACCTTACTTGTAAGTATCTTAAAACCTATGGATTGCTATGTCTCCGAAAGAGAATCAAGCATGTGTACAGGGGCATAAACGCAGCAGTGATAGGATTGGAGAGGTTCGGTGAGCAAATGAAGACCCTTTGAAGTCATATTGCATGGTACCCATTCCACGGGTTTCAACTACCCAAGTTTAAGGTATTCTTCCTTCAGCTAAAACATGCATGTGGAACCTAGAGTATGATCAACCATGTGATCGGGAGACGTGTTCAAATATGTCTCAGTTTTCGTACCCTGGTACTCGGGTGCAACATTCCAGACGCTTTACTAACACTCTCCCCACTTGGAGAGTCAGTCCCTTTAAACTCCTGTTTGGCCCAGTTTGCAATTTCTGCGGAAGATGAACAGGAATAGCGAGAACCAATGAGAGACTAGCTGGAGGTGTCTGGACGGGCAAATTTAACTCTCATTTCCCACCAGGAAGAGGAATTAACCAAAGGCTCAGTGTGCCGTGCCGGAACCAGATTAGGGCCTGAAGAAATCCTGCGGTGTTGCGGCCAGCTCACAAGAAAGCGAGTTGAAGAAAGGAGCTCAGGGGCACTGTAATTCACAAACCTGCAGAGTTATAAATGACAGCTATCGTCCAAAAATAGACTGAAGTAAGGCTGCCAAGAGGACTTGAAAGCGGGGCAGAATTGCAGGAAACCGATTTCAGGAGGTAGACTGGAATTGCATTGAAAGCATAGGAAAAGAGGCAGAACGTCCACAATGATGCACTTGGCCAAAAAGGGCGTATGCGTTTTTTCCTGAATATATTCAGGAAAAAACGCATACGCCCTTTTTGGCCATATATTCAGGAAAAAACGCATACGCCCTTTTTGGCCAACCAAGCAAGCTTGCAAAGGAAATCTGCACTACAATGAAGTCTCACTTCCCCCCGGTCAAAAGGGCCATCTGAAAAAAGTGTAAAATCCAGAAAGGCAGGACAGGCCATGGAGAACTGGGAGCCTTGTTATGCTGATGGGCGGGATGTAAATTGCCAACAACCACTCGGGAGAAGTGTATGGTGTTTCCTGAAACATCTAAAAAACAAAGCAACAGAACCTAGGGCACTTCCACTTATGGTCGTATAGCTTAGGGAAATTAAAATCAAAAAGACACAGCCACCCCAAAGTTTGGAACGGCTCTGTTTACAAGAACCTCGTTTACAGTACAAGTTCAACATCGCAGAAACTGAAAAATGGATAAAGAAGTTGTGGTATTTACTTACAAAGCAATATCACTCAGCAATGAAATCTGTGTCATCAGGCCCTTAGCAGCACAATGAGTGGATTCAGGTATGATGATTCTAACTGAAATAAGTCACACAGAAAAAGAAACATCATAAGATATCAGTAATACACGGAATGTAAACTTGGCTACACAGGAACTGAATTACAGAACAGAACAGGGTCTCAAATTTAGAAAACCAACTTATGCTTGCTTAAGGGGAAAGGTGAGTTGGGGTGCTGCATAAAACCAGAGATTGAAATGAGCACAGATAAAGTTCCTTAAGCCAAATATGGAATAGACAAGAGCTACTCCTTGCTCAACGAAATGGACTCAACACCGCATATTAAACGCCTAAGAATGTACCTGACTAGTAAGTATCTTAAAACCTATGGATTGCTATGTCTCCGAAAGAGAATCAAGCATGTGTACAGGGGCATAAACGCAGCAGTGATAGGATTGGAGAGGTTCGGTGAGCAAATGAAGACCCTTTGAAGTCATATTGCATGGTACCCATTACACGGGTCTTAACTCTCCAGGTTTAAGGTATTCTTCCTTCAGCTAAAACATGCATGAGGAACCTAGAGTATGATCAACCATGTGATCGGGAGACGTGTTCAAATATGTCTCAGTTTTCGTACCCTGGTACTCGGGTGCAACATTCCAGAGGCTTTACTAACACTCTCCCGACTTGGAGAGTCAGCGCCTTTAACCTCCTGTTTGGCCCAGTTTGCAATTTCTGCGGAAGATGAACAGGAATAGCGAGAACCAATGAGAGACTAGCTGGAGGTGTCTGGACGGGCAAATTTAACTCTCATTTCCCACCAGGAAGAGGAAATAACCAAAGGCTCAGCGTGCCGTGCCGGAACCAGATTACGGCCTGAAGCCATCCTGCGGTGTTGCGGCCAGCTCAAAAGAAAGCGAGTTGAAGAAAGGAGCTCAGGGGCACTGTAATTCACAAAACTGCAGAGTTATAAATGACAGCTATCGTCCAAAAATAGACTGAAGTAAGGCTGCCAAGAGGACTTGAAAGCGGGGCAGAATTGCAGGAACCCGATTTCAGGAGGTAGACTGGAATTGCATTGAAAGCATAGGAAAAGAGGCAGAACGTCCACAATGATGCACTTGGCCAAAAAGGGCGTATGCGTTTTTTCCTGAATATATTCAGGAAAAAACGCATACGCCCTTTTTGGCCAACCAAGCAAGCTTGCAAAGGAAATCTGCACTACAATGAAGTCTCACTTCCCCCCGGTCAAAAGGGCCATCTGAAAAACGTGTAAAATCCAGAAAGGCAGGACAGGCCATGGAGAACTGGGAGCCTTGTTATGCTGATGGGCGGGATGTAAATTGCCAACAACCACTCGGGAGAAGTGTATGGTGTTTCCTGAAACATCTAAAAAACAAAGCAACAGAACCTAGGGCACTTCAACTTATGGTCCTATAGCTTAGGGAAATTAAAATCAAAAAGACACAGCCACCCCAAAGTTTGGAACGGCTCTGTTTACAAGAACCTCGTTTACAGTACAAGTTCAATATCGCAGAAAGTGAAAAATGGATAAAGAACTTGTGGTATTTACTTACAAAGCAATATCACTCAGCAATGAAATCTGTGTCATCAGGCCCTTAGCAGCACAATGAGTGGATTCAGGTATGATGATTCTAACTGAAATAAGTCACACAGAAAAAGAAACATCATAAGATATCAGTAATACACGGAATGTAAACTTGGCTACACAGGAACTGAATTACAGAACAGAACAGGGTCTCAAATTTAGAAAACCAACTTATGCTTGCTTAAGGGTAAAGGTGAGTTGGGGTGCTGCATAAAACCAGAGATTGAAATGAGCACAGATAAAGTTCCTTAAGTCAAATATGGAATAGACAAGAGCTACTCCTTGCTCAACGAAATGGACTCAACACCGCATATTAAATGCCTAAGAATGTACCTGACTAGTAAGTATCTTAAAACCTATGGATTGCTATGTCTCCGAAAGAGAATCAAGCATGTGTACAGGGGCATAAACGCAGCAGTGATAGGATTGGAGAGGTTCGGTGAGCAAATGAAGACCCTTTGAAGTCATATTGCATGGTACCCATTCCACGGGTTTCAACTACCCAGGTTTAAGGTATTCTTCCTTCAGCTAAAACATGCATGTGGAACCTAGAGTATGATCAACCATGTGATCGGGAGACGTGTTCAAATATGTCTCAGATTTCGTACCCTGGTACTCGGGTGCAACATTCCAGACACTTTACTAACACTCTCCCGACTTGGAGAGTCAGTCCCTTTAACCTCCTGTTTGGCCCAGTTTGCAATTTCTGCGGAAGACGAACAGGAATAGCGAGAACCAATGAGAGGCTAGCTGGAGGTGTCTGGACGGGCAAATTTAACTCTCATTTCCCACCAGGAAGAGGAATTAACCAACGGATCAGCGTGCGGGGCCGGAACCAGATTAGGGCCTGAAGCCATCCTGCGGTGTTGTGGCCAGGTCACAAGAAAGCGAGTTGAGGAAAGGAGCTCAGGGGCACTGTAATTCACAAACCTGCAGAGTTATAAATGACAGCTATCGTCCAAAAATATACTGAAGTAAGGCTGCCAAGAGGACTTGAAAGCGGGGCAGAATTGCAGGAAACCGATTTCAGGAGGTAGACTGGAATTGCATTGAAAGCATAGGAAAAGAGGCAGAACGTCCACAATGATGCACTTGGCCAAAAAGGGCGTATGCGTTTTTTCCTGAATATATTCAGGAAAAAACGCATACGCCCTTTTTGGCCAACCAAGCAAGCTTGCAAAGGAAATCTGCACTACAATGAAGTCTCACTTCCCCCAAGTCAAAAGGGCCATCTGAAAAAAGTGTAAAATCCAGAAAGGCAGGACAGGCCATGGAGAACTGGGAGCCTTGTTATGCTGATGGGCGGGATGTAAATTGCCAACAACCACTCGGGAGAAGTGTATGGTGTTTCCTGAAACATCTAAAAAACAAAGCAACAGAACCTAGGGCACTTCAACTTATGGTCCTATAGCTTAGGGAAATTAAAATCAAAAAGACACAGCCACCCCAAAGTTTGGAATGGCTCTGTTTACAAGAACCTCGTTTACAGTACAAGTTCAACATCGCAGAAAGTGAAAAATGGATAAAGAACTTGTGGTATTTACTTACAAAGCAATATCACTCAGCAATGAAATCTGTGTCATCAGGCCCTTAGCAGCACAATGAGTGGATTCAGGTATGATGATTCTAACTGAAATAAGTCACACAGAAAAAGAAACATCATAAGATATCAGTAATACATGGAATGTAAACTTGGCTACACAGGAACTGAATTACAGAACAGAACAGGGTCTCAAATTTAGAAAACCAACTTATGCTTGCTTAAGGGGAAAGGTGAGTTGTGGTGTTGCATAAAACCAGAGATTGAAATGAGCACAGATAAAGTTCCTTAAGTCAAATATGGAATAGACAAGAGTTACTCCTTGCTCAACGAAATGGACTCAACACCGCATATTAAACGCCTAAGAATGTACCTGACTAGTAAGTATCTTAAAACCTATGGATTGCTATGTCTCCGAAAGAGAATCAAGCATGTGTACAGGGGCATAACGCAGCAGTGATAGGATTGGAGAGGTTCGGTGAGCAAATGAAGACCCTTTGAAGTCATATTGCATGGTAACCCATTACACGGGTCTTAACTATCCAGGTTTAACGTATTCTTCCTTCAGCTAAAACATGCATGTGGAACCTAGAGTATGATCAACCATGTGATCGGGAGACGTGTTCAAATATGTCTCAGTTTTCGTACCCTGGTACTCGGGTGCAACATTCCAGACGCTTTACTAACACTCTCCCGACTTGGAGAGTCAGCGCCTTTAACCTCCTGTTTGGCCCAGTTTGCAATTTCTGCGGAAGATGAACAGGAATAGCGAGAACCAATGAGAGACTAGCTGGAGGTGTCTGGACGGGCAAATTTAACTCTCATTTCCCACCAGGAAGAGGAAATAACCAAAGGCTCAGCGTGCCGTGCCAGAACCAGATTACGGCCTGAAGCCATCCTGCGGTGTTGCGGCCAGCTCAAAAGAAAGCGAGTTGAAGAAAGGAGCTCAGGGGCACTGTAATTCACAAACCTGCAGAGTTATAAATGACAGCTATCGTCCAAAAATAGACTGAAGTAAGGCTGCCAAGAGGACTTGAAAGCGGGGCAGAATTGCAGGAAACCGATTTCAGGAGGTAGACTGGAATTGCATTGAAAGCATAGGAAAAGAGGCAGAACGTCCACAATGATGCACTTGGACAAAAAGGGCGTATGCGTTTTTTCCTGAATATATTCAGGAAAAAACACATACGCCCTTTTTGGCCAACCAAGCAAGCTTGCAAAGGAAATCTGCACTACAATGAAGTCTCACTTCCCCCCGGTCAAAAGGGCCATCTGAAAAAAGTGTAAAATCCAGAAAGGCAGGACAGGCCATGGAGAACTGGGAGCCTTGTTATGCTGATGGGCGGGATGTAAATTGCCAACAACCACTCGGGAGAAGTGTATGGTGTTTCCTGAAACATCTAAAAAACAAAGCAACAGAACCTAGGGCACTTCCACTTATGGTCCTATAGCTTAGGGAAATTAAAATCAAAAAGACACAGCCACCCCAAAGTTTGGAACGGCTCTGTTTACAAGAACCTCGTTTACAGTACAAGTTCAACATCGCAGAAAGTGAAAAATGGATAAAGAACTTGTGGTATTTACTTACAAAGCAATATCACTCAGCAATGAAATCTGTGTCATCAGGCCCTTAGCAGCACAATGAGTGGATTCAGGTATGATGATTCTAACTGAAATAAGTCACACAGAAAAAGAAACATCATAAGATATCAGTAATACACGGAATGTAAACTTGGCTACACAGGAACTGAATTACAGAACAGAACAGGGTCTCAAATTTAGAAAACCAACTTATTCTTGCTTAAGGGTAAAGGTGAGTTGGGGTGCTGCATAAAACCAGAGATTGAAATGAGCACAGATAAAGTTCCTTAAGTCAAATATGGAATAGACAAGAGCTACTCCTTGCTCAACGAAATGGACTCAACACCGCATATTAAATGCCTAAGAATGTACCTGACTAGTAAGTATCTTAAAACCTATGGATTGCTATGTCTCCGAAAGAGAATCAAGCATGTGTACAGGGGCATAAACGCAGCAGTGATAGGATTGGAGAGGTTCGGTGAGCAAATGAAGACCCTTTGAAGTCATATTGCATGGTACCCATTCCACGGGTTTCAACTACCCAGGTTTAAGGTATTCTTCCTTCAGCTAAAACATGCATGTGGAACCTAGAGTATGATCAACCATGTGATCGGGAGACGTGTTCAAATATGTCTCAGATTTCGTACCCTGGTACTCGGGTGCAACATTCCAGACACTTTACTAACACTCTCCCGACTTGGAGAGTCAGTCCCTTTAACCTCCTGTTTGGCCCAGTTTGCAATTTCTGCGGAAGACGAACAGGAATAGCGAGAACCAATGAGAGGCTAGCTGGAGGTGTCTGGACGGGCAAATTTAACTCTCATTTCCCACCAGGAAGAGGAATTAACCAACGGATCAGCGTGCGGGGCCGGAACCAGATTAGGGCCTGAAGCCATCCTGCGGTGTTGTGGCCAGGTCACAAGAAAGCGAGTTGAGGAAAGGAGCTCAGGGGCACTGTAATTCACAAACCTGCAGAGTTATAAATGACAGCTATCGTCCAAAAATATACTGAAGTAAGGCTGCCAAGAGGACTTGAAAGCGGGGCAGAATTGCAGGAAACCGATTTCAGGAGGTAGACTGGAATTGCATTGAAAGCATAGGAAAAGAGGCAGAACGTCCACAATGATGCACTTGGCCAAAAAGGGCGTATGCGTTTTTTCCTGAATATATTCAGGAAAAAACGCATACGCCCTTTTTGGCCAACCAAGCAAGCTTGCAAAGGAAATCTGCACTACAATGAAGTCTCACTTCCCCCAAGTCAAAAGGGCCATCTGAAAAAAGTGTAAAATCCAGAAAGGCAGGACAGGCCATGGAGAACTGGGAGCCTTGTTATGCTGATGGGCGGGATGTAAATTGCCAACAACCACTCGGGAGAAGTGTATGGTGTTTCCTGAAACATCTAAAAAACAAAGCAACAGAACCTAGGGCACTTCAACTTATGGTCCTATAGCTTAGGGAAATTAAAATCAAAAAGACACAGCCACCCCAAAGTTTGGAATGGCTCTGTTTACAAGAACCTCGTTTACAGTACAAGTTCAACATCGCAGAAAGTGAAAAATGGATAAAGAACTTGTGGTATTTACTTACAAAGCAATATCACTCAGCAATGAAATCTGTGTCATCAGGCCCTTAGCAGCACAATGAGTGGATTCAGGTATGATGATTCTAACTGAAATAAGTCACACAGAAAAAGAAACATCATAAGATATCAGTAATACATGGAATGTAAACTTGGCTACACAGGAACTGAATTACAGAACAGAACAGGGTCTCAAATTTAGAAAACCAACTTATGCTTGCTTAAGGGGAAAGGTGAGTTGTGGTGTTGCATAAAACCAGAGATTGAAATGAGCACAGATAAAGTTCCTTAAGTCAAATATGGAATAGACAAGAGTTACTCCTTGCTCAACGAAATGGACTCAACACCGCATATTAAACGCCTAAGAATGTACCTGACTAGTAAGTATCTTAAAACCTATGGATTGCTATGTCTCCGAAAGAGAATCAAGCATGTGTACAGGGGCATAACGCAGCAGTGATAGGATTGGAGAGGTTCGGTGAGCAAATGAAGACCCTTTGAAGTCATATTGCATGGTAACCCATTACACGGGTCTTAACTATCCAGGTTTAACGTATTCTTCCTTCAGCTAAAACATGCATGTGGAACCTAGAGTATGATCAACCATGTGATCGGGAGACGTGTTCAAATATGTCTCAGTTTTCGTACCCTGGTACTCGGGTGCAACATTCCAGACGCTTTACTAACACTCTCCCGACTTGGAGAGTCAGCGCCTTTAACCTCCTGTTTGGCCCAGTTTGCAATTTCTGCGGAAGATGAACAGGAATAGCGAGAACCAATGAGAGACTAGCTGGAGGTGTCTGGACGGGCAAATTTAACTCTCATTTCCCACCAGGAAGAGGAAATAACCAAAGGCTCAGCGTGCCGTGCCAGAACCAGATTACGGCCTGAAGCCATCCTGCGGTGTTGCGGCCAGCTCAAAAGAAAGCGAGTTGAAGAAAGGAGCTCAGGGGCACTGTAATTCACAAACCTGCAGAGTTATAAATGACAGCTATCGTCCAAAAATAGACTGAAGTAAGGCTGCCAAGAGGACTTGAAAGCGGGGCAGAATTGCAGGAAACCGATTTCAGGAGGTAGACTGGAATTGCATTGAAAGCATAGGAAAAGAGGCAGAACGTCCACAATGATGCACTTGGACAAAAAGGGCGTATGCGTTTTTTCCTGAATATATTCAGGAAAAAACACATACGCCCTTTTTGGCCAACCAAGCAAGCTTGCAAAGGAAATCTGCACTACAATGAAGTCTCACTTCCCCCCGGTCAAAAGGGCCATCTGAAAAAAGTGTAAAATCCAGAAAGGCAGGACAGGCCATGGAGAACTGGGAGCCTTGTTATGCTGATGGGCGGGATGTAAATTGCCAACAACCACTCGGGAGAAGTGTATGGTGTTTCCTGAAACATCTAAAAAACAAAGCAACAGAACCTAGGGCACTTCCACTTATGGTCCTATAGCTTAGGGAAATTAAAATCAAAAAGACACAGCCACCCCAAAGTTTGGAACGGCTCTGTTTACAAGAACCTCGTTTACAGTACAAGTTCAACATCGCAGAAAGTGAAAAATGGATAAAGAACTTGTGGTATTTACTTACAAAGCAATATCACTCAGCAATGAAATCTGTGTCATCAGGCCCTTAGCAGCACAATGAGTGGATTCAGGTATGATGATTCTAACTGAAATAAGTCACACAGAAAAAGAAACATCATAAGATATCAGTAATACACGGAATGTAAACTTGGCTACACAGGAACTGAATTACAGAACAGAACAGGGTCTCAAATTTAGAAAACCAACTTATTCTTGCTTAAGGGTAAAGGTGAGTTGGGGTGCTGCATAAAACCAGACATTGAAATGAGCACAGATAAAGTTCCTTAAGCCAAATATGGAATAGACAAGAGCTACTCCTTGCTCAATGAAATGGACTCAACACCCCATATTAAACGCCTAAGAATGTACCTGACTAGTAAGTATCTTAAAACCTATGGATTGCTATGTCTCCGAAAGAGAATCAAGCATGTGTACAGGGGCATAAACGCAGCAGTGATAGGATTGGAGAGGTTCGGTGAGCAAATGAAGACCCTTTGAAGTCATATTGCATGGTACCCATTACACGGGTCTTAACTCTCCAGGTTTAAGGTATTCTTCCTTCAGCTAAAACATGCATGAGGAACCTAGAGTATGATCAACCATGTGATCGGGAGACGTGTTCAAATATGTCTCAGTTTTCGTACCCTGGTACTCGGGTGCAACATTCCAGAGGCTTTACTAACACTCTCCCGACTTGGAGAGTCAGCGCCTTTAACCTCCTGTTTGGCCCAGTTTGCAATTTCTGCGGAAGATGAACAGGAATAGCGAGAACCAATGAGAGACTAGCTGGAGGTGTCTGGACGGGCAAATTTAACTCTCATTTCCCACCAGGAAGAGGAAATAACCAAAGGCTCAGCGTGCCGTGCCGGAACCAGATTACGGCCTGAAGCCATCCTGCGGTGTTGCGGCCAGCTCAAAAGAAAGCGAGTTGAAGAAAGGAGCTCAGGGGCACTGTAATTCACAAAACTGCAGAGTTATAAATGACAGCTATCGTCCAAAAATAGACTGAAGTAAGGCTGCCAAGAGGACTTGAAAGCGGGGCAGAATTGCAGGAACCCGATTTCAGGAGGTAGACTGGAATTGCATTGAAAGCATAGGAAAAGAGGCAGAACGTCCAGAATGATGCACTTGGCCAAAAAGGGCGTATGCGTTTTTTCCTGAATATATTCAGGAAAAAACGCATACGCCCTTTTTGGCCAACCAAGCAAGCTTGCAAAGGAAATCTGCACTACAATGAAGTCTCACTTCCCCCCGGTCAAAAGGGCCATCTGAAAAACGTGTAAAATCCAGAAAGGCAGGACAGGCCATGGAGAACTGGGAGCCTTGTTATGCTGATGGGCGGGATGTAAATTGCCAACAACCACTCGGGAGAAGTGTATGGTGTTTCCTGAAACATCTAAAAAACAAAGCAACAGAACTTAGGGCACTTCAACTTATGGTCCTATAGCTTAGGGAAATTAAAATCAAAAAGACACAGCCACCCCAAAGTTTGGAACGGCTCTGTTTACAAGAACCTCGTTTACAGTACAAGTTCAATATCGCAGAAAGTGAAAAATGGATAAAGAACTTGTGGTATTTACTTACAAAGCAATATCACTCAGCAATGAAATCTGTGTCATCAGGCCCTTAGCAGCACAATGAGTGGATTCAGGTATGATGATTCTAACTGAAATAAGTCACACAGAAAAAGAAACATCATAAGATATCAGTAATACACGGAATGTAAACTTGGCTACACAGGAACTGAATTACAGAACAGAACAGGGTCTCAAATTTAGAAAACCAACTTATGCTTGCTTAAGGGGAAAGGTGAGTTGGGGTGCTGCATAAAACCAGAGATTGAAATGAGCACAGATAAAGTTCCTTAAGTCAAATATGGAATAGACAAGAGCTACTCCTTGCTCAACGAAATGGACTCAACACCGCATATTAAATGCCTAAGAATGTACCTGACTAGTAAGTATCTTAAAACCTATGGATTGCTATGTCTCCGAAAGAGAATCAAGCATGTGTACAGGGGCATAAACGCAGCAGTGATAGGATTGGAGAGGTTCGGTGAGCAAATGAAGACCCTTTGAAGTCATATTGCATGGTACCCATTCCACGGGTTTCAACTACCCAGGTTTAAGGTATTCTTCCTTCAGCTAAAACATGCATGTGGAACCTAGAGTATGATCAACCATGTGATCGGGAGACGTGTTCAAATATGTCTCAGATTTCGTACCCTGGTACTCGGGTGCAACATTCCAGACACTTTACTAACACTCTCCCGACTTGGAGAGTCAGTCCCTTTAACCTCCTGTTTGGCCCAGTTTGCAATTTCTGCGGAAGACGAACAGGAATAGCGAGAACCAATGAGAGGCTAGCTGGAGGTGTCTGGACGGGCAAATTTAACTCTCATTTCCCACCAGGAAGAGGAATTAACCAACGGCTCAGCGTGCGGGGCCGGAACCAGATTAGGGCCTGAAGCCATCCTGCGGTGTTGTGGCCAGGTCACAAGAAAGCGAGTTGAAGAAAGGAGCTCAGGGGCACTGTAATTCACAAACCTGCAGAGTTATAAATGACAGCTATCGTCCAAAAATATACTGAAGTAAGGCTGCCAAGAGGACTTGAAAGCGGGGCAGAATTGCAGGAAACCGATTTCAGGAGGTAGACTGGAATTGCATTGAAAGCATAGGAAAAGAGGCAGAACGTCCACAATGATGCACTTGGCCAAAAAGGGCGTATGCGTTTTTTCCTGAATATATTCAGGAAAAAACGCATACGCCCTTTTTGGCCAACCAAGCAAGCTTGCAAAGGAAATCTGCACTACAATGAAGTCTCACTTCCCCCAAGTCAAAAGGGCCATCTGAAAAAAGTGTAAAATCCAGAAAGGCAGGACAGGCCATGGAGAACTGGGAGCCTTGTTATGCTGATGGGCGGGATGTAAATTGCCAACAACCACTCGGGAGAAGTGTATGGTGTTTCCTGAAACATCTAAAAAACAAAGCAACAGAACCTAGGGCACTTCAACTTATGGTCCTATAGCTTAGGGAAATTAAAATCAAAAAGACACAGCCACCCCAAAGTTTGGAATGGCTCTGTTTACAAGAACCTCGTTTACAGTACAAGTTCAACATCGCAGAAAGTGAAAAATGGATAAAGAACTTGTGGTATTTACTTACAAAGCAATATCACTCAGCAATGAAATCTGTGTCATCAGGCCCTTAGCAGCACAATGAGTGGATTCAGGTATGATGATTCTAACTGAAATAAGTCACACAGAAAAAGAAACATCATAAGATATCAGTAATACATGGAATGTAAACTTGGCTACACAGGAACTGAATTACAGAACAGAACAGGGTCTCAAATTTAGAAAACCAACTTATGCTTGCTTAAGGGGAAAGGTGAGTTGTGGTGTTGCATAAAACCAGAGATTGAAATGAGCACAGATAAAGTTCCTTAAGTCAAATATGGAATAGACAAGAGTTACTCCTTGCTCAACGAAATGGACTCAACACCGCATATTAAACGCCTAAGAATGTACCTGACTAGTAAGTATCTTAAAACCTATGGATTGCTATGTCTCCGAAAGAGAATCAAGCATGTGTACAGGGGCATAACGCAGCAGTGATAGGATTGGAGAGGTTCGGTGAGCAAATGAAGACCCTTTGAAGTCATATTGCATGGTAACCCATTACACGGGTCTTAACTATCCAGGTTTAACGTATTCTTCCTTCAGCTAAAACATGCATGTGGAACCTAGAGTATGATCAACCATGTGATCGGGAGACGTGTTCAAATATGTCTCAGTTTTCGTACCCTGGTACTCGGGTGCAACATTCCAGACGCTTTACTAACACTCTCCCGACTTGGAGAGTCAGCGCCTTTAACCTCCTGTTTGGCCCAGTTTGCAATTTCTGCGGAAGATGAACAGGAATAGCGAGAACCAATGAGAGACTAGCTGGAGGTGTCTGGACGGGCAAATTTAACTCTCATTTCCCACCAGGAAGAGGAAATAACCAAAGGCTCAGCGTGCCGTGCCAGAACCAGATTACGGCCTGAAGCCATCCTGCGGTGTTGCGGCCAGCTCAAAAGAAAGCGAGTTGAAGAAAGGAGCTCAGGGGCACTGTAATTCACAAACCTGCAGAGTTATAAATGACAGCTATCGTCCAAAAATAGACTGAAGTAAGGCTGCCAAGAGGACTTGAAAGTGGGGCAGAATTGCAGGAAACCGATTTCAGGAGGTAGACTGGAATTGCATTGAAAGCATAGGAAAAGAGGCAGAACGTCCACAATGATGCACTTGGACAAAAAGGGCGTATGCGTTTTTTCCTGAATATATTCAGGAAAAAACACATACGCCCTTTTTGGCCAACCAAGCAAGCTTGCAAAGGAAATCTGCACTACAATGAAGTCTCACTTCCCCCCGGTCAAAAGGGCCATCTGAAAAAAGTGTAAAATCCAGAAAGGCAGGACAGGCCATGGAGAACTGGGAGCCTTGTTATGCTGACGGGCGGGATGTAAATTGCCAACAACCACTCGGGAGAAGTGTATGGTGTTTCCTGAAACATCTAAAAAACAAAGCAACAGAACCTAGGGCACTTCCACTTATGGTCCTATAGCTTAGGGAAATTAAAATCAAAAAGACACAGCCACCCCAAAGTTTGGAATGGCTCTGTTTACAAGAACCTCGTTTACAGTACAAGTTCAACATCGCAGAAAGTGAAAAATGGATAAAGAACTTGTGGTATTTACTTACAAAGCAATATCACTCAGCAATGAAATCTGTGTCATCAGGCCCTTAGCAGCACAATGAGTGGATTCAGGTATGATGATTCTAACTGAAATAAGTCACACAGAAAAAGAAACATCATAAGATATCAGTAATACATGGAATGTAAACTTGGCTACACAGGAACTGAATTACAGAACAGAACAGGGTCTCAAATTTAGAAAACCAACTTATGCTTGCTTAAGGGGAAAGGTGAGTTGTGGTGTTGCATAAAACCAGAGATTGAAATGAGCACAGATAAAGTTCCTTAAGTCAAATATGGAATAGACAAGAGTTACTCCTTGCTCAACGAAATGGACTCAACACCGCATATTAAACGCCTAAGAATGTACCTGACTAGTAAGTATCTTAAAACCTATGGATTGCTATGTCTCCGAAAGAGAATCAAGCATGTGTACAGGGGCATAACGCAGCAGTGATAGGATTGGAGAGGTTCGGTGAGCAAATGAAGACCCTTTGAAGTCATATTGCATGGTAACCCATTACACGGGTCTTAACTATCCAGGTTTAACGTATTCTTCCTTCAGCTAAAACATGCATGTGGAACCTAGAGTATGATCAACCATGTGATCGGGAGACGTGTTCAAATATGTCTCAGTTTTCGTACCCTGGTACTCGGGTGCAACATTCCAGACGCTTTACTAACACTCTCCCGACTTGGAGAGTCAGCGCCTTTAACCTCCTGTTTGGCCCAGTTTGCAATTTCTGCGGAAGATGAACAGGAATAGCGAGAACCAATGAGAGACTAGCTGGAGGTGTCTGGACGGGCAAATTTAACTCTCATTTCCCACCAGGAAGAGGAAATAACCAAAGGCTCAGCGTGCCGTGCCAGAACCAGATTACGGCCTGAAGCCATCCTGCGGTGTTGCGGCCAGCTCAAAAGAAAGCGAGTTGAAGAAAGGAGCTCAGGGGCACTGTAATTCACAAACCTGCAGAGTTATAAATGACAGCTATCGTCCAAAAATAGACTGAAGTAAGGCTGCCAAGAGGACTTGAAAGTGGGGCAGAATTGCAGGAAACCGATTTCAGGAGGTAGACTGGAATTGCATTGAAAGCATAGGAAAAGAGGCAGAACGTCCACAATGATGCACTTGGACAAAAAGGGCGTATGCGTTTTTTCCTGAATATATTCAGGAAAAAACACATACGCCCTTTTTGGCCAACCAAGCAAGCTTGCAAAGGAAATCTGCACTACAATGAAGTCTCACTTCCCCCCGGTCAAAAGGGCCATCTGAAAAAAGTGTAAAATCCAGAAAGGCAGGACAGGCCATGGAGAACTGGGAGCCTTGTTATGCTGACGGGCGGGATGTAAATTGCCAACAACCACTCGGGAGAAGTGTATGGTGTTTCCTGAAACATCTAAAAAACAAAGCAACAGAACCTAGGGCACTTCCACTTATGGTCCTATAGCTTAGGGAAATTAAAATCAAAAAGACACAGCCACCCCAAAGTTTGGAACGGCTCTGTTTACAAGAACCTCGTTTACAGTACAAGTTCAACATCGCAGAAAGTGAAAAATGGATAAAGAACTTGTGGTATTTACTTACAAAGCAATATCACTCAGCAATGAAATCTGTGTCATCAGGCCCTTAGCAGCACAATGAGTGGATTCAGGTATGATGATTCTAACTGAAATAAGTCACACAGAAAAAGAAACATCATAAGATATCAGTAATACACGGAATGTAAACTTGGCTACACAGGAACTGAATTACAGAACAGAACAGGGTCTCAAATTTAGAAAACCAACTTATTCTTGCTTAAGGGTAAAGGTGAGTTGGGGTGCTGCATAAAACCAGACATTGAAATGAGCACAGATAAAGTTCCTTAAGCCAAATATGGAATAGACAAGAGCTACTCCTTGCTCAATGAAATGGACTCAACACCCCATATTAAACGCCTAAGAATGTACCTGACTAGTAAGTATCTTAAAACCTATGGATTGCTATGTCTCCGAAAGAGAATCAAGCATGTGTACAGGGGCATAAACGCAGCAGTGATAGGATTGGAGAGGTTCGGTGAGCAAATGAAGACCCTTTGAAGTCATATTGCATGGTACCCATTCCACGGGTTTCAACTACCCAGGTTTAAGGTATTCTTCCTTCAGCTAAAACATGCATGTGGAACCTAGAGTATGATCAACCATGTGATCGGGAGACGTGTTCAAATATGTCTCAGTTTTCCTCCCCTGGTACTCGGGTGCAACATTCCAGACGCTTTACTAACACTCTCCCGACTTGGAGAGTCAGTCCCTTTAACCTCCTGTTTGGCCCAGTTTGCAATTTCTGCGGAAGATGAACAGGAATAGCGAGAACCAATGAGAGGCTAGCTGGAGGTGTCTGGACGGGCAAATTTAACTCTCATTTCCCACCAGGAAGAGGAATTAACCAAAGGCTCAGCGTGCCGTGCCGGAACCAGATTAGGGCCTGAAGCCATCCTGCGGTGTTGCGGCCAGCTCAAAAGAAAGCGAGTTGAAGAAAGGAGCTCAGGGGCACTGTAATTCACAAACCTGCAGAGTTATAAATGACAGCTATCGTCCAAAAATAGACTGAAGTAAGGCTGCCAAGAGGACTTGAAAGCGGGGCAGAATTGCAGGAAACCGATTTCAGGAGGTAGACTGGAATTGCATTGAAAGCATAGGAAAAGAGGCAGAACGTCCACAATGATGCACTTGGCCAAAAAGGGCGTATGCGTTTTTTCCTGAATATATTCAGGAAAAAACGCATACGCCCTTTTTGGCCAACCAAGCAAGCTTGCAAAGGAAATCTGCACTACAATGAAGTCTCACTTCCCCCCGGTCAAAAGGGCCATCTGAAAAAAGTGTAAAATCCAGAAAGGCAGGACAGGCCATGGAGAACTGGGAGCCTTGTTATGCTGATGGGCGGGATGTAAATTGCCAACAACCACTCGGGAGAAGTTTATGGTGTTTCCTGAAACATCTAAAAAACAAAGCAACAGAACCTAGGGCACTTCCACTTATGGTCCTATAGCTTAGGGAAATTAAAATCAAAAAGACACAGCCACCCCAAAGTTTGGAATGGCTCTGTTTACAAGAACGTCGTTTACAGTACAAGTTCAACATCGCAGAAAGTGAAAAATGGATAAAGAACTTGTGGTACTTACGTACAATGCAGTATCACTCAGCAATGAAATCTATGTCATCAGGCCTGTAGCATTATAATGAGTGGATTCAGGTACGATGATTCTAACTGAAATAAGTCACACAGAAAAAGAAACATCATAAGATATCACTAATACACGGAATGTAAACTTGGCTACACAGGAACTGCATTCCAAAACAGAACAGGGTCTCAAATTTAGAAAACCAACTTATGCTTGCTTAAGGGGAAAGGTGAGTTGGGGTGCTGCATAAAACCAGAGATTGAAATGAGCACAGATAAATTTCCTTAAGCCAAATATGGAATGGACAAGAGCTACTCCTTGCTCAACGAAATGGACTCAAAACCCCATATTAAACGCCTAAGAATGTACCTGACTAGTAAGTATCTTAAAACCTATGGATTGCTATGTCTCCAAAAGAGAATCAAGCGTGTGTACAGGGGCATAAACGCAGCAGTGATAGGATTGGAGAGGTTCGGTGAGCAAATGAAGACCCTTTGAAGTCATATTGCATGGTACCCATTACACGGGTCTCAACTCTCCAGGTTTAAGGTATTCTTCCTTCAGCTAAAACATGCATGTGGAACACAGAGTATGATCAACCATGTGATCGGGAGACGTGTTCAAATATGTCTCAGTTTTCCTCCCCTGGTACTCGGGTGCAACATTCCAGACGCTTTACTAACACTCTCCCCACTTGGAGAGTCAGCGCCTTTAACCTCCTGTTTGGCACAGTTTGCAATTTCTGCGGAAGATGAACAGGAATAGCGAGAACCAATGAGAGGCTAGCTGGAGGTGTCTGGACGGGCAAATTTAACTCTCATTTCCCACCAGGAAGAGGAATTAACCAAAGGCTCAGCGTGCCGTGCCGGAACCAGATTAGGGCCTGAAGCCATCCTGCGGTGTTGCGGCCAGCTCAAAAGAAAGCGAGTTGAAGAAAGGAGCTCAGGGGCACTGTAATTCACAAACCTGCAGAGTTATAAATGACAGCTATCGTCCAAAAATAGACTGAAGTAAGGCTGCCAAGAGGACTTGAAAGCGGGGCAGAATTGCAGGAAACCAATTTCAGGAGGTAGACTGGAATTGCATTGAAAGCATAGGAAAAGAGGCAGAACGTCCACAATGATGCACTTGGCCAAAAAGGGCGTATGCGTTTTTTCCTGAATATATTCAGGAAAAAACGCATACGCCCTTTTTGGCCAACCAAGCAAGCTTGCAAAGGAAATCTGCACTACAATGAAGTCTCACTTCCCCCCAGTCAAAAGGGCCATCTGAGAAAAGTGTAAAATCCAGAAAGGCAGGACAGGCCATGGAGAACTGGGAGCCTTGTTATGTTGACGGGCGGGATGTAAATTGCCAACAACCACTCGGGAGAAGTTTATGGTGTTTCCTGAAACATCTAAAAAACAAAGCACCAGAACCTAGGGCACTTCCACTTATGGTCCTATAGCTTAGGGAAATTAAAATCAAAAAGACACAGCCACCCCAAAGTTTGGAAGGCCTCTGTTTACAAGAACCTCGTTTACAGTACAAGTTCAACATCGCAGAAAGTGAAAAATGGATAAAGAACTTGTGGTATTTACTTACAAAGCAATATCACTCAGCAATCAAATCTGTGTCATCAGGCCCTTAGCAGCACAATGAGTGGATTCAGGTATGATGATTCTAACTGAAATAAGTCACACAGAAAAAGAAACATCATAAGATATCACTAATACACGGAATGTAAACTTGGCTACACAGGAAGTGAATTACAGAACAGAACAGGGTCTCAAATTTAGAAAACCAACTTATGCTTGCTTAAGGGGAAAGGTGAGTTGGGGTGCTGCATAAAACCAGAGATTGAAATGAGCACAGATAAAGTTCCTTAAGTCAAATATGGAATAGACAAGAGCTACTCCTTGCTCAACGAAATGGACTCAACACCGCATATTAAACGCCTAAGAATGTACCTGACTAGTAAGTATCTTAAAACCTATGGATTGCTATGACTCCGAAAGAGAATCAAGCATGTGTACAGGGGCATAAACGCAGCAGTGATAGGATTGGAGAGGTTCGGTGAGCAAATGAAGACCCTTTGAAGTCATATTGCATGGTACCCATTACACGGGTCTTAACTCTCCAGGTTTAAGGTATTCTTCCTTCAGCTAAAACATGCATGTGGAACCTAGAGTATGATCAGCCATGTGATCGGGAGACGTGTTCAAATATGTCTCAGTTTTCGTACCTGCTACTCGGGTGCAACATTCCAGACGCTTTACTAACACTCTCCCGACTTGGAGAGTCAGCGCCTTTAACCTCCTGTTTGGCCCAGTTTGCAATTTCTGCGGAAGATGAACAGGAATAGCGAGAACCAATGAGAGGCTAGCTGGAGGTGTCTGGACGGGCAAATTTAACTCTCATTTCCCACCAGGAAGAGGAAATAACCAAAGGCTCAGCGTGCCGTGCCGGAACCAGATTACGGCCTGAAGCCTTCCTGCGGTGTTGCGGCCAGCTCAAAAGAAAGCGAGTTGAAGAAAGGAGCTCAGGGGCACTGTAATTCACAAACCTGCAGAGTTATAAATGACAGCTATCGTCCAAAAATAGACTGAAGTAAAGCTGCCAAGAGGACTTGAAAGCGGGGCAGAATTGCAGGAAACCGATTTCAGGAGGTAGACTGGAATTGCATTGAAAGCATAGGAAAAGAGGCAGAACGTCCACAATGATGCACTTGGCCAAAAAGGGCGTATGCGTTTTTTCCTGAATATATTCAGGAAAAAACGCATACGCCCTTTTTGGCCAACCAAGCAAGCTTGCAGAGGAAATCTGCACTACAATGAAGTCTCACTTCCCCCCGGTCAAAAGGGCCATCTGAAAAAAGTGTAAAATCCAGAAAGGCAGGACAGGCCATGGAGAACAGGGAGCCTTGTTATGCTGATGGGCGGGATGTAAATTGCCAACAACCACTCGGGAGAAGTGTATGGTGTTTCCTGAAACATCTAAAAAACAAAGCAACAGAACCTAGGGCACTTCCACTTATGGTCCTATAGCTTAGGGAAATTAAAATCAAAAAGACACAGCCACCCCAAAGTTTGGAATGGCTCTGTTTACAAGAACCTCGTTTACAGTACAAGTTCAACATCGCAGAAAGTGAAAAATGGATAAAGAACTTGTGGTATTTACTTACAAAGCAATATCACTCAGCAATGAAATCTGTGTCATCAGGCCCTTAGCAGCACAATGAGTGGATTCAGGTATGATGATTCTAACTGAAATAAGTCACACAGAAAAAGAAACATCATAAGATATCAGTAATACACGGAATGTAAACTTGGCTACACAGGAACTGAATTACAGAACAGAACAGGGTCTCAAATTTAGAAAACCAACTTATTCTTGCTTAAGGGTAAAGGTGAGTTGGGGTGCTGCATAAAACCAGAGATTGAAATGAGCACAGATAAAGTTCCTTAAGCCAAATATGGAATAGACAAGAGCTACTCCTTGCTCAATGAAATGGACTCAACACCCCATATTAAACGCCTAAGAATGTACCTGACTAGTAAGTATCTTAAAACCTATGGATTGCTATGTCTCCGAAAGAGAATCAAGCATGTGTACAGGGGCATAAACGCAGCAGTGATAGGATTGGAGAGGTTCGGTGAGCAAATGAAGACCCTTTGAAGTCATATTGCATGGTACCCATTCCACGGGTTTCAACTACCCAGGTTTAAGGTATTCTTCCTTCAGCTAAAACATGCATGTGGAACCTAGAGTATGATCAACCATGTGATCGGGAGACGTGTTCAAATATGTCTCAGTTTTCCTCCCCTGGTACTCGGGTGCAACATTCCAGACGCTTTACTAACACTCTCCCGACTTGGAGAGTCAGTCCCTTTAACCTCCTGTTTGGCCCAGTTTGCAATTTCTGCGGAAGATGAACAGGAATAGCGAGAACCAATGAGAGGCTAGCTGGAGGTGTCTGGACGGGCAAATTTAACTCTCATTTCCCACCAGGAAGAGGAATTAACCAAAGGCTCAGCGTGCCGTGCCAGAACCAGATTACGGCCTGAAGCCATCCTGCGGTGTTGCGGCCAGCTCAAAAGAAAGCGAGTTGAAGAAAGGAGCTCAGGGGCACTGTAATTCACAAACCTGCAGAGTTATAAATGACAGCTATCGTCCAAAAATAGACTGAAGTAAGGCTGCCAAGAGGACTTGAAAGCGGGGCAGAATTGCAGGAAACCGATTTCAGGAGGTAGACTGGAATTGCATTGAAAGCATAGGAAAAGAGGCAGAACGTCCACAATGATGCACTTGGCCAAAAAGGGCGTATGCGTTTTTTCCTGAATATATTCAGGAAAAAACGCATACGCCCTTTTTGGCCAACCAAGCAAGCTTGCAAAGGAAATCTGCACTACAATGAAGTCTCACTTCCCCCCGGTCAAAAGGGCCATCTGAAAAAAGTGTAAAATCCAGAAAGGCAGGACAGGCCATGGAGAACTGGGAGCCTTGTTATTCTGACGGGCGGGATGTAAATTGCCAACAACCACTCGGGAGAAGTGTATGGTGTTTCCTGAAACATCTAAAAGACAAAGCAACAGAACCTAGGGCACTTCCACTTATGGTCCTATAGCTTAGGGAAATTAAAATCAAAAAGACACAGCCACCCCAAAGTTTGGAACGGCTCTGTTTACAAGAACCTCGTTTACAGTACAAGTTCAACATCGCAGAAAGTGAAAAATGGATAAAGAAGTTTTGGTATTTACTTACAAAGCAATATCACTCAGCAATGAAATCTGTGTCATCAGGCCCTTAGCAGCACAATGAGTGGATTCAGGTATGATGATTCTAACTGAAATAAGTCACACAGAAAAAGAAACATCATAAGATATCAGTAATACACGGAATGTAAACTTGGCTACACAGGAACTGAATTACAGAACAGAACAGGGTCTCAAATTTAGAAAACCAACTTATGCTTGCTTAAGGGGAAAGGTGAGTTGGGGTGCTGCATAAAACCAGAGATTGAAATGAGCACAGATAAAGTTCCTTAAGCCAAATATGGAATAGACAAGAGCTACTCCTTGCTCAACGAAATGGACTCAACACCGCATATTAAACGCCTAAGAATGTACCTGACTAGTAAGTATCTTAAAACCTATGGATTGCTATGTCTCCGAAAGAGAATCAAGCATGTGTACAGGGGCATAAACGCAGCAGTGATAGGATTGGAGAGGTTCGTGAGCAAATGAAGACCCTCTGAAGTCATATTGCATGGTACCCATTCCACGGGTTTCAGATACCCAGGTTTAAGGTATTCTTCCTTCAGCTAAAACATGCATGTGGAACCTAGAGTATGATCAACCATGTGATCGGGAGACGTGTTCAAATATGTCTCAGTTTTCCTCCCCTGGTACTCGGGTGCAACATTCCAGACGCTTTACTAACACTCTCCCGACTTGGAGAGTCAGTCCCTTTAACCTCCTGTTTGGCCCAGTTTGCAATTTCTGCGGAAGATGAACAGGAATAGCGAAAACCAATGAGAGGCTAGCTGGAGGTGTCTGCACGGGCAAATTTAACTCTCATTTCCCACCGGGAAGCGGAATTAACCAAAGGCTGAGCATGCCGGGCCGGAACCAGATTAGGGCCTGAAGCCATCCTGCGGTGTTGCGGCCAGGTCACAAGAAAGCGAGTTGAAGAAAGGAGCTCAGGGGCACTGTAATTCACAAACCTGCAGAGTTATAAATGACAGCTATCGTCCAAAAATAGACTGAAGTAAGGCTGCCAAGAGGACTTGAAAGCGGGGCAGAATTGCAGGAAACCGATTTCAGGAGGTAGACTGGAATTGCATTGAAAGCATAGGAAAAGAGGCAGAACGTCCACAATGATGCACTTGGCCAAAAAGGGCGTATACGTTTTTTCCTGAATATATTCAGGAAAAAACGCATACGCCCTTTTTGGCCAACCAAGCAAGCTTGCAAAGGAAATCTGCACTACAATGAAGTCTCACTTCCCCCCGGTCAAAAGGGCCATCTGAAGAAAGTGTAAAATGCAGAAAGGCAACAGGCCATTGAGAACTGGGAGCCTTGTTATGCTGATGGGCGGGATGTAAATTGCCAACAGACACTTGGGAGAAGTGTATGGTGTTTCCTGAAACATCTAAAAAACAAAGCAACAGAGCCTAGGGCACTTCCACTTATGGTCCTATAGCTTAGGGAAATTAAAATCAAAAAGACACAGTCACCCCAAAGTTTGGAACGGCTCTGTTTACAAGAACCTCGTTTACGGTACAAGTTCAACATCGCAGAAAGTGAAAAATGGATAAAGAAGTTGTGGTATTCACTTACAAAGCAATATCACTCAGCAATGAAATCTATGTCATCACGCCCTTAGCAGCACAATGAGTGGATTCAGGTATGATGATTCTAACTGAAATAAGTCACACAGAAAAAGAAACATCATAAGATATCAGTAATACACGGAATGTAAACTTGGCTACACAGGAAATGAATTACAGAACAGAACAGTGTCTCAAATTTAGAAAACCAACTTATGCTTGCTTAAGGGGAAAGGTGAGTTGGGGTGCTGCATAAAACCAGAGATTGAAATGAGCACAGATAAAGTTCCTTAAGCCAAATATGGAATAGACAAGAGCTACTCCTTGCTCAACGAAATGGACTCAACACCGCATATTAAACGCCTAAGAATGTACCTGACTAGTAAGTATCTTAAAACCTATGGATTGCTATGTCTCCGAAAGAGAATCAAGCATGTGTACAGGGGCATAAACGCAGCAGTGATAGGATTGGAGAGGTTCGGTGAGCAAATGAAGACCCTTTGAAGTCATATTGCATGGTACCCATTCCACGGGTTTCAACTACCCAGGTTTAAGGTATTCTTCCTTCAGCTAAAACATGCATGTGGAACCTAGAGTATGATCAACCATGTGATCGGGAGACGTGTTCAAATAAGTCTCAGTTTTTGTACCCTGGTACTTGGGTGCAACAATCCAGACGCTTTACTAACACTCTCCCCACTTGGAGAGTCAGTCCCTTTAACCTCCTGTTTGGCCCAGTTTGCAAATTCTGCGGAAGATGAACAGGAATAGCGAGAACCAATGAGAGGCTAGCTGGAGGTGTCTGGACGGGCAAATTTAACTCTCATTTCCCACCAGGAAGAGGAATTAACCAAAGGCTCAGCGTGCCGTGCCAGAACCAGATTAGGGCCTGAAGCCATCCTGCGGTGTTGCGGCCAGCTGAAAAGAAAGCGAGTTGAAGAAATGAGCTCAGGGGCACTGTAATTCACAAACCTGCAGAGTTATAAATGACAGCTATTGTCCAAAAATATACTGAAGTAAGGCTGCCAAGAGGACTTGAAAGCGGGGCAGAATTGCAGGAAACCGATTTCAGGAGGTAGACTGGAATTGCATTGAAAGCATAGGAAAAGAGGCAGAACGTCCACAATGATGCACTTGGCCAAAAAGGGCGTATGCGTTTTTTCCTGAATATATTCAGGAAAAAACGCATACGCCCTTTTTGGCCAACCCAGCAAGCTTGCAAAGGAAATCTGCACTACAATGAAGTCTCACTTCTCCCCGGTCAAAAGGGCCATCTGAAGAAAGTGTAAAATCCAGAAAGGCAGGACAGGCCATGGAGAACTGGGAGCCTTGTTATGCTGATGGGCGGGATGTAAATTGCCACCAGACACTCAGGAGAAGTGTATGGTGTTTCCTGAAACATCTAAAAAACAAAGCAAGAGAGCCTAGGGCACTTCCACTTATGGTCCTATAGCTTAGGGAAATTAAAATCAAAAACACACAGCCACCCCAAAGTTTGGGACGCCTCCGTTTACAAGAACCTCGTTTACCGTACAAGTTCAATATCACAGAAAGTGAAAAATGGATAAAGAACTTGTGGTACTTACGTACAATGCAGTATCACTCAGCAATGAAATCTATGTCATCAGGCCCGTAGCAGTATAATGAGTGGATTCAGGTACGATGATTCTAACTGAAATAAGTCACACAGAAAAAGAAACATCATAAGATATCATTAATACACGGAATGTAAACTTGGCTACACAGGAACTGCATTCCAAAACAGAACAGGGTCTCAAATTTAGAAAACCAAATTATGCTTGCTTAAGGGGAAAGGTGAGTTGGGGTGCTGCATAAAACCAGAGATTGAAATGAGCACAGATAAAGTTCCTTAAGCCAAATATGGAATAGACAAGAGCTACTCCTTGCTCAACGAAATGGACTCAACACCGCATATTAAACGCCTAAGAATGTACCTGACTAGTAAGTATCGTAAAACCTATGGATTGCTATGTCTCCGAAAGAGAATCAAGCATGTGTACAGGGGCATAAACGCAGCAGTGATAGGATTGGAGAGGTTCGGTGAGCAAATGAAGACCCTTTGAAGTCATATTGCATGGTACCCATTACACGGGTCTTAACTCTCCAGGTTTAAGGTATTCTTCCTTCAGCTAAAACATGCATGTGGAACCCAAGTATGATCAACCATGTGAACGGGAGACGTGTTCAAATATGTCTCAGTTTTCCTCCCCTGGTACTCGGGTGCAACATTCCAGATGCTTTACTAACACTCTCCCCACTTGGAGAGTCAGCGCCTTTAACCTCCTGTTTGGCCCAGTTTGCAATTTCTGCGGAAGATGAACAGGAATAGCGAGAACCAATGAGAGGCTAGCTGGTGGTGTCTGGACGGGCAAATTTAACTCTCATTTCCCACCAGGAAGAGGAAATAACCAAAGGCTCAGCGTGCCGTGCCGGAACCAGATTAGGGCCTGAAGCCATCCGGCTGTGTTGCGGCCAGGTCACAAGAAAGCAAGTTGAAGAAAGGAGCTCAGGGGCACTGTAATGCACAAACCTGCAGAGTTATAAATGACAGCTATCGTCCAAAAATAGACTGAAGTAAGGCTGCCAAGAGGACTTGAAAGCGGGGCAGAATTGCAGGAAACCAATTTCAGGAGGTAGACTGGAATTGCATTGAAAGCATAGGAAAAGAGGCAGAACGTCCACAATGATGCACTTGGCCAAAAAGGGCGTATGCGTTTTTTCCTGAATATATTCAGGAAAAAACGCATACGCCCTTTTTGGCCAACCAAGCAAGCTTGCAAAGGAAATCTGCACTACAATGAAGTCTCACTTCCCCCCGGTCAAAAGGGCCATCTGAAAAAAGTGTAAAATCCAGAACGGCAACAGGCCATTGAGAACTGGGAGCCTTGTTATGCTGATGGGCGGGATGTAAATTGCCAACAACCACTCGGGAGAAGTGTATGGTGTTTCCTGAAACATCTAAAAAACAAAGCAACAGAGCCTAGGGCACTTCCACTTATGGTCCTATAGCTTAGGGAAATTAAAATCAAAAAGACACAGCCACCCCAAAGTTTGGAACGGCTCTGTTTACAAGAACCTCGTTTACAGTACAAGTTCAACATCGCAGAAAGTGAAAAATGGATAAAGAAGTTGTGGTATTCACTTACAAAGCAATATCACTCAGCAATGAAATCTATGTCATCAGGCCCTTAGCATCACAATGAGTGGATTCAGGTATGATGATTCTAACTGAAATAAGTCACATAGAAAAAGAAACATCATAAGATATCACTAATACACGGAATGTAAACTTGGCTACACAGGAACTGAATTACAGAACAGAACAGGGTCTCAAATTTAGAAAACCAACTTATGCTTGCTTAAGGGTAAAGGTGAGTTGGGGTGCTGCATAAAACCAGAGATTGAAATGAGCACAGATAAAGTTCCTTAAGCCAAATATGGAATAGACAAGAGCTACTCCTTGCTCAACGAAATGGACTCAACACCGCATATTAAACGCCTAAGAATGTACCTGACTAGTAAGTAGCTTAAAACCTATGGATTGCTATGTCTCCGAAAGAGAATCAAGCGTGTATACAGGGGCATAAACGCAGCAGTGATAGGATTGGAGAGGTATGGTGAGCAAATGAAGACCCTTTGAAGTCATATTGCATGGTACCCATTCCACGGGTCTCAACTCTCCAGGTTTAAGGTATTCTTCCTTCAGCTAAAACATGCATGTGGAACCCAAGTATGATCAACCATGTGAACGGGAGACGTGTTCAAATATGTCTCAGTTTTCCTCCCCTGGTACTCGGGTGCAACATTCCAGACGCTTTACTAACACTCTCCCCACTTGGAGAGTCAGCGCCTTTAACCTCCTGTTTGGCCCAGTTTGCAATTTCTGCGGAAGATGAACAGGAATAGCGAGAACCAATGAGAGGCTAGCTGGAGGTGTCTGGACGGGCAAATTTAACTCTCATTTCCCACCAGGAAGAGGAAATAACCAAAGGCTCAGCATGCCGTACGGGAACCAGATTAGGGCCTGAAGCCATCCTGCGGTGTTGCGGCCAGGTCACAAGAAAGC
Organism: Stenella coeruleoalba; assembly: GCF_951394435.1. Lineage (NCBI taxonomy): Eukaryota > Metazoa > Chordata > Mammalia > Artiodactyla > Delphinidae > Stenella > Stenella coeruleoalba. Next base: position 504,718 of record NW_027646078.1, read on the forward strand.
GAGTTGAAGAAAGGAGCTCAGGGGCACTGTAATTCACAAACCTGCAGAGTTATAAATGACAGCTATCGTCCAAAAATAGACTGAAGTAAGGCTGCCAAGAGGACTTGAAAGCGGGGCAGAATTGCAGGAAACCGATTTCAGGAGGTAGACTGGAATTGCATTGAAAACGTAGGAAAAGAGGCAGAACGTCCACAATGATGCACTTGGCCAAAAAGGGCGTATGCGTTTTTTCCTGAATATATTCAGGAAAAAACGCATACACCCTTTTTGGCCAACCAAGCAAGCTTGCAAAGGAAATCTGCACTACAATGAAGTCTCACTTCCCCCCGGTCAAAAGGGCCATCTGAAAAAAGTGTAAAATCCAGAAAGACAAGACAGGCCATGGAGAACTGGGAGCCTTGTTATGATGATGGGCGGGATGTAAATTGCCAACAACCACTCGGGAGAAGTGTATGGTGTTTCCTGAAACATGTAAAAAACAAAGCAACAGAACCTAGGGCACTTCCACTTATGGTCCTATAGCTTAGGGAAATTAAAATCAAAAAGACACAGCCACCCCAAAGTTTGGAACGGATCTGTTTACAAGAACCACGTTTACAGTACAAGTTCAACATCGCAGAAAGTGAAAAATGGATAAAGAAGTTGTGGTATTTACTTACAAAGCAATATCACTCAGCAATGAAATCTGTGTCATCAGGCCCTTAGCAGCACAATGAGTGGATTCACGTACGATGATTCTAACTGAAATAAGTCACACAGAAAAAGAAACATCATAAGATATCACTAATACACGGAATGTAAACTTGGCTACACAGGAACTGAATTCCAAAACAGAACAGGGTCTCAAATTTAGAAAACCAACTTATGCTTGCTTAAGGGTAAAGGTGAGTTGGGGTGCTGCATAAAACCAGAGATTGAAATGAGCACAGATAAAGTTCCTTAAGCCAAATATGGAATAGACAAGAGCTACTCCTTGCTCAACGAAATGGACTCAACACCGCATATTAAACGCCTAAGAATGTACCTGACTAGTAAGTATCTTAAAACCTATGGATTGCTATGTCTCCAAAAGAGAATCAAGCGTGTGTACAGGGGCATAAACGCAGCAGTGATAGGATTGGAGAGGTTCGGTGAGCAAATGAAGACCCTTTGAAGTCATATTGCATGGTACCCATTCCACGGGTCTCAACTCTCCAGGTTTAAGGTATTCTTCCTTCAGCTAAAACATGCATGTGGAACCCAAGTATGATCAACCATGTGAACGGGAGACGTGTTCAAATATGTCTCAGTTTTCCTCCCCTGGTACTCGGGTGCAACATTCCAGACGCTTTACTAACACTCTCCCCACTTGGAGAGTCAGCGCCTTTAACCTCCTGTTTGGCCCAGTTTGCAATTTCTGCGGAAGATGAACAGGAATAGCGAGAACCAATGAGAGACTAGCTGGAGGTGTCTGGACGGGCAAATTTAACTCTCATTTCCCACCAGGAAGAGGAATTAACCAAAGGCTCAGCGTGCCGTGCCGGAACCAGATTAGGGCCTGAAGCCATCCTGCGGTGTTGCGGCCAGGTCACAAGAAAGCGAGTTGAAGAAAGGAGCTCAGGGGCACTGTAATTCACAAACCTGCAGAGTTATAAATGACAGCTATCGTCCAAAAATAGACTGAAGTAAGGCTGCCAAGAGGACTTGAAAGCGGGGCAGAATTGCAGGAAACCGATTTCAGGAGGTAGACTGGAATTGCATTGAAAGCATAGGAAAAGAGGCAGAACGTCCACAATGATGCACTTGGCCAAAAAGGGCGTATGCGTTTTTTCCTGAATATATTCAGGAAAAAACGCATACGCCCTTTTTGGCCAACCAAGCAAGCTTGCAAAGGAAATCTGCACTACAATGAAGTCTCACTTCCCCCCGGTCAAAAGGGCCATCTGAAAAAAGGGTAAAATCCAGAAAGGCAGGACAGGCCATGGAGAACTGGGAGCCTTGTTATGCTGATGGGCGGGATGTAAATTGCCAACAACCACTCGGGAGAAGTGTATGGTGTTTCCTGAAACATCTAAAAAACAAAGCAACAGAGCCTAGGGCACTGCCACTTATGGTCCTATAGCTTAGGGAAATTAAAATCAAAAAGACACAGCCACCCCAAAGTTTGGAACGGCTCTGTTTACAAGAACCTCGTTTACAGTACAAGTTCAACATCGCAGAAAGTGAAAAATGGATAAAGAAGTTGTGGTATTTACTTACAAAGCAATATCACTCAGCAATGAAATCTGTGTCATCAGGCCCGTAGCAGCACAATGAGTGGATTCAGGTATGATGATTCTAACTGAAATAAGTCACACAGAAAAGAAACCTCATAAGATATCAGTAATACACGGAATGTAAACTTGGCTACACAGGAACTGAATTACAGAACAGAACAGGGTCCCAAATTTAGAAAACCAACTTATGCTTGCTTAAGGGTAAAGGTGAGTTGGGGTGCTGCATAAAACCAGAGATTGAAATGAGCACAGATAAAGTTCCTTAAGCCAAATATGGAATAGACAAGAGCTACTCCTTGCTCAACGAAATGGACTCAACACCGCATATCAAACGCCTAAGAATGTACCTGACTAGTAAGTATCTTAAAACCTATGGATTGCTATGTCTCCGAAAGAGAATCAAGCATGTGTACAGGGGCATAAACGCAGCAGTGATAGGATTGGAGAGGTTCGGTGAGCAAATGAAGATCCTTTGAAGTCATATTGCATGGTACCCATTCCACGGGTTTCAACTACCCAGGTTTTAGGTATTCTTCCTTCAGCTAAAACATGCATGTGGAACCCAAGTATGATCAACCATGTGAACGGGAGACGTGTTCAAATATGTCTCAGTTTTCCTCCCCTGGTACTCGGGTGCAACATTCCAGACGCTTTACTAACACTCTCCCCACTTGGAGAGTCAGCGCCTTTAACCTCCTGTTTGGTCCAGTTTGCAATTTCTGCGGAAGATGAACAGGAATAGCGAGAACCAATGAGAGGCTAGCTGGAGGTGTCTGGACGGGCAAATTTAACTCTCATTTCCCACCAGGAAGAGGAAATAACCAAAGGCTCAGCGTGCCGTACCGGAACCAGATTAGGGCCTGAAGCCATCCTGCGGTGTTGCGGCCAGCTCAAAAGAAAGCGAGTTGAAGAAAGGAGCTCAGGGGCACTGTAATTCACAAACCTGCAGAGTTATAAATGACAGCTATCGTCCAAAAATAGACTGAAGTAAGGCTGCCAAGAGGACTTGAAATCGGGGCAGAATTGCAGGAAACCGATTTCAGGAGGTAGACTGGAATTGCATTGAAAGCATAGGAAAAGAGGCAGAACGTCCACAATGATGCACTTGGCCAAAAAGGGCGTATGCGTTTTTTCCTGAATATATTCAGGAAAAAACGCATACGCCCTTTTTGGCCAACCAAGCAAGCTTGCAAAGGAAATCTGCACTACAATGAAGTCTCACTTCCCCCCGGTCAAAAGGGCCATCTGAAAAAAGTGTAAAATCCAGAAAGGCAGGACAGGCCATGGAGAAAAGGGAGCCTTGTTATGCTGATGGGCGGGATGTAAATTGCCAACAACCACTCGGGAGAAGTGTATGGTGTTTCCTGAAACATCTAAAAAACAAAGCAACAGAACCTAGGGCACTTCCACTTATGGTCCTATAGCTTAGGGAAATTAAAATCAAAAAGACACAGCCACCCCAAAGTTTGGGACGCCTCTGTTTACAAGAACCTCGTTTACAGTACAAGTTCAACATCGCAGAAAGTGAAAAATGGATAAAGAAGTTGTGGTATTTACTTACAAAGCAATATCACTCAGCAATGAAATCTGTGTCATCAGGCCCTTAGCAGCACAATGAGTGGATTCAGGTATGATGATTCTAACTGAAGTAAGTCACACAGAAAAAGAAACATCATAAGATATCAGTAATACACGGAATGTAAACTTGGCTACACAGGAACTGAATTACAGAACAGAACAGGGTCTCAAATTTAGAAAACCAACTTATGCTTGCTTAAGGGTAAAGGTGAGTTGGGGTGCTGCATAAAAGCAGAGATTGAAATGAGCACAGATAAAGTTCCTTAAGTCAAATATGGAATAGACAAGAGCTACTCCTTGCTCAACGAAATGGACTCAACACCGCATATTAAACGCCTAAGAATGTACCTGACTAGTAAGTATCTTAAAAACCTATGGATTGCTATGTCTCCGAAAGAGAATCAAGCATGTGTACAGGGGCATAAACGCAGCAGTGATAGGATTGGAGAGGTTCGGTGAGCAAATGAAGACCCTTTGAAGTCATATTGCATGGTACCCATTCCACGGGTCTCAACTCTCCAGGTTTAAGGTATTCTTCCTTCAGCTAAAACATGCATGTGGAACCTAGAGTATGATCAACCATGTGATCGGGAGACGTGTTCAAATATGTCTCAGTTTTCCTCCCCTGGTACTCGGGTGCAACATTCCAGACGCTTTACTAACACTCTCCCTACTTGGAGAGTCAGTCCCTTTAACCTCCTGTTTGGCCCAGTTTGCAATTTCTGTGGAAGATGAACAGGAATAGCGAGAACCAATGAGAGACTAGCTGGAGGTGTCTGGACGGGCAAATTTAACTCTCATTTCCCACCAGGAAGAGGAATTAACCAAAGGCTCAGCATGCCGGGCCGGAACCAGATTAGGGCCTGAAGCCATCCTGCGGTGTTGCGGCCAGGTCACAAGAAAGTGAGTTGAAGAAAGGAGCTCAGGGGCACTGTAATTCACAAAACTGCAGAGTTATAAATGACAGCTATCGTCCAAAAATAGACTGAAGTAAGGCTGCCAAGAGGACTTGAAAGCGGGGCAGAATTGCAGGAAACCGATTTCAGGAGGTAGACTGGAATTGCATTGAAAACGTAGGAAAATAGGCAGAACGTCCACAATGATGCACTTGGCCAAAAAGGGCGTATGTGTTTTTTCCTGAATATATTCAGGAAAAAACGCATACGCCCTTTTTGGCCAACCAAGCAAGCTTGCAAAGGAAATCTGCACTACAATGAAGTCTCACTTCCCCCCGGTCAAAAGGGCCATCTGAAAAAAGTGTAAAATCCAGAAAGACAAGACAGGCCATGGAGAACTGGGAGCCTTGTTATGCTGATGGGCGGGATGTAAATTGCCAACAACCACTCGGGAGAAGTGTATGGTGTTTCCTGAAACATGTAAAAAACAAAGCAACAGAACCTAGGGCACTTCCACTTATGGTCCTATAGCTTAGGGAAATTAAAATCAAAAAGACACAGCCACCCCAAAGTTTGGAACGGATCTGTTTACAAGAACCTCGTTTACAGTACAAGTTCAACATCGCAGAAAGTGAAAAATGGATAAAGAAGTTGTGGTATTTACTTACAAAGCAATATCACTCAGCAATGAAATCTGTGTCATCAGGCCCTTAGCAGCACAATGAGTGGATTCAGGTACGATGATTCTAACTGAAATAAGTCACACAGAAAAAGAAACATCATAAGATATCACTAATACACGGAATGTAAACTTGGCTACACAGGAACTGAATTCCAAAACAGAACAGGGTCTCAAATTTAGAAAACCAACTTATGCTTGCTTAAGGGTAAAGGTGAGTTGGGGTGCTGCATAAAACCAGAGATTGAAATGAGCACAGATAAAGTTCCTTAAGCCAAATATGGAATAGACAAGAGCTACTCCTTGCTCAACGAAATGGACTCAACACCCCATATTAAACGCCTAAGAATGTACCTGACTAGTAAGTATCTTAAAACCTATGGATTGTTATGTCTCCAAAAGAGAATCAAGCGTGTGTACAGGGGCATAAACGCAGCAGTGATAGGATTGGAGAGGTTCGGTGAGCAAATGAAGACCCTTTGAAGTCATATTGCATGGTACCCATTACACGGGTCTCAACTCTCCAGGTTTAAGGTATTCTTCCTTCAGCTAAAACATGCATGTGGAACCCAAGTATGATCAACCATGTGAACGGGAGACGTGTTCAAATATGTCTCAGTTTTCCTCCCCTGGTACTCGGGTGCAACATTCCATACGCTTTACTAACACTCTCCGCACTTGGAGAGTCAGCGCCTTTAACCTCCTGTTTGGCCCAGTTTGCAATTTCTGCGGAAGATGAACAGGAATAGCGAGAACCAATGAGAGACTAGCTGGAGGTGTCTGGACGGGCAAATTTAACTCTCATTTCCCACCAGGAAGAGGAATTAACCAAAGGCTCAGCGTGCCGTGCCGGAACCAGATTAGGGCCTGAAGCCATCCTGCGGTGTTGCGGCCAGGTCACAAGAAAGCGAGTTGAAGAAAGGAGCTCAGGGGCACTGTAATTCACAAACCTGCAGAGTTATAAATGACAGCTATCGTCCAAAAATAGACTGAAGTAAGGCTGCCAAGAGGACTTGAAAGCGGGGCAGAATTGCAGGAAACCGATTTCAGGAGGTAGACTGGAATTGCACTGAAAGCATAGGAAAAGAGGCAGAACGTCCACAATGATGCACTTGGCCAAAAAGGGCATATGCGTTTTTTCCTGAATATATTCAGGAAAAAACGCATACGCACTTTTTGGCCAACCAAGCAAGCTTGCAAAGGAAATCTGCACTACAATGAAGTCTCACTTCCCCCCGGTCAAAAGGGCCATCTGAAAAAAGTGTAAAATCCAGAAAGGCAGGACAGGCCATGGAGAACTGGGAGCCTTGTTATGCTGATGGGCGGGATGTAAATTGCCAGCAGACACTCGGGAGAAGTGTATGGTGTTTCCTGAAACATCTAAAAAACAAAGCAACAGATCCTAGGGCACTGCCACTTATGGTCCTATAGCTTAGGGAAATTAAAATCAAAAAGACACAGCCACCCCAAAGTTTGGAACGGCTCTGTTTACAAGAACCTCGTTTACAGTACAAGTTCAACATCGCAGAAAGTGAAAAATGGATAAAGAACTTGTGGTATTTACTTACAAAGCAATATCACTCAGCAATGAAATCTATGTCATCAGGCCCGTAGCAGCACAATGAGTGGATTCAGGTATGATGATTCTAACTGAAATAAGTCACACAGAAAAGAAACATCATAAGATATCAGTAATACACGGAATGTAAACTTGGCTACACAGGAACTGAATTACAGAACAGAACAGGGTCTCAAATTTAGAAAAGCAACTTATGCTTACTTAAGGGGAAAGGTGAGTTGGGGTGCTGCATAAAACCAGAGATTGAAATGAGCACAGATAAACTTCCTTAAGTCAAATATGGAATAGACAAGAGCTACTCCTTGCTCAACGAAATGGACTCAACACCGCATATTAAACGCCTAAGAATGTACCTGACTAGTAAGTATCGTAAAACCTATGGATTGCTATGTCTCCAAAAGAGAATCAAGCATGTGTACAGGGGCATAATCGCAGCAGTGATTGGAGAGGTTCGGTGAGCAAATGAAGATCCTTTGAAGTCATATTGCATGGTACGCATTACACGGGTCTCAACTCTCCAGGTTTAAGGTATTCTTCCTTCAGCTAAAACATGCATGTAGAACCTAGAGTATGATCAACCATGTGATCGGGAGACGTGTTCAAATATGTCTCAGTTTTCCTCCCCTGGTACTCGGGTGCAACATTCCAGACGCTTTACTAAAACTCTCCCCACTTGGAGAGTCAGCGCCTTTAACCTCCTGTTTGGCCCAGTTTGCAATTTCTGCGGAAGATGAACAGGAATAGCGAGAACCAATGAGAGGCTAGCTGGAGGTGTCTGGACGGGCAAATTTAACTCTCATTTCCCACCAGGAAGAGGAAATAACCAAAGGCTCAGCGTGCCGAGCCGGAACCAGATTAGGGCCTGAAGCCATCCTGCGGTGTTGCGGCCAGGTCACAAGAAAGCGAGTTGAAGAAAGGAGCTCAGGGGCACTGTAATTCACAAACCTGCAGAGTTATAAATGACAGCTATCGTCCAAAAATAGACTGAAGTAAGGCTACCAAGAGGACTTGAAAGCGGGGCAGAATTGCAGGAAACCGATTTCAGGAGGTAGACTGGAATTGCATTGAAAGCATAGGAAAAGAGGCAGAACGTCCACAATGATGCACTTGGCCAAAAAGGGCGTATGCGTTTTTTCCTGAATATATTCAGGAAAAAACGCATACGCCCTTTTTGGCCAACCAAGCAAGCTTGCAAAGAAATCTGCACTACAATGAAGTCTCACTTCCCCCCGGTCAAAAGGGCCATCTGAAAAAAGTGTAAAATCCAGAAAGGCAGGACAGGCCATGGAGAACTGGGAGCCTTGTTATGCTGATGGGCGGGATGTAAATTGCCAACAACCACTCGGGAGAAGTGTATGGTGTTTCCTGAAACATCTAAAAAACAAAGCAACAGAGCCTAGGGCACTTCAACTTATGGTCCTATAGCTTAGGGAAATTAAAATCAAAAAGACACAGCCACCCCAAAGTTTGGAACGGCTCTGTTTACAAGAACCTCATTTACAGTACAAGTTCAACATCGCAGAAAGTGAAAAATGGATAAAGAAGTTGTGGTATTTACTTACAAAGCAATATCACTCAGCAATGAAATCTGTGTCATCAGGCCCTTAGCAGCACAATGAGTGGATTCAGGTATGATGATTCTAACTGAAGTAAGTCACACAGAAAAAGAAACATCATAAGATATCAGTAATACACGGAATGTAAACTTGGCTACACAGGAACTGAATTACAGAACAGAACAGGGTCTCAAATTTAGAAAACCAACTTATGCTTGCTTAAGGGGAAAGGTGAGTTGGGGTGCTGCATAAAACCAGAGATTGAAATGAGCACAGATAAAGTTCCTTAAGTCAAATATGGTATAGACAAGAGCTACTCCTTGCTCAACGAAATGGACTCAACACCGCATATTAAACGCCTAAGAATGTACCTGACTAGTAAGTATCTTAAAACCTATGGATTGCTATGTCTCCGAAAGAGAATCAAGCATGTGTACAGGGGCATAAACGCAGCAGTGATAGGATTGGAGAGGTTCGGTGAGCAAATGAAGACCCTTTGAAGTCATATTGCATGGTACCCATTACACGGGTCTTAACTCTCCAGGTTTAAGGTATTCTTCCTTCAGCTAAAACATGCATGTGGAACCCAAGTATGATCAACCATGTGAACGGGAGACGTGTTCAAATATGTCTCAGTTTTCCTCCCCTGGTACTCGGGTGCAACATTCCAGACGCTTTACTAACACTCTCCCCAATTGGAGAGTCAGCGCCTTTAACCTCCTGTTTGGCCCAGTTTGCAATTTCTGCGGAAGATGAACAGGAATAGCGAGAACCAATGAGAGACTAGCTGGAGGTGTCTGGACGTGCAAATTTAACTCTCATTTCCCACCAGGAAGAGGAAATAACCAAAGGCTCATCGTGCCGTGCCGGAACCAGATTAGGGCCTGAAGCCATCCTGCGGTGTTGCGGCCAGGTCACAAGAAAGCGAGTTGAAGAAAGGAGCTCAGGGGCACTGTAATTCACAAACCTGCAGAGTTATAAATGACAGCTATCGTCCAAAAATAGACTGAAGTAAGGCTGCCAAGAGGACTTGAAAGCGGGGCAGAATTGCAGGAAACCGATTTCAGGAGGTAGACTGGAATTGCATTGAAAGCATAGGAAAAGAGGCAGAACGTCCACAATGATGCACTTGGCCAAAAAGTGCGTATGCGTTTTTTCCTGAATATATTCAGGAAAAAACGCATACGCCCTTTTTGGCCAACCAAGCAAGCTTGCAAAGGAAATCTGCACTACAATGAAGTCTCACTTCCCCCCGGTCAAAAGGGCCATCTGAAAAAAGTGTAAAATCCAGAAAGGCAGGACAGGCCATGGAGAACTGGGAGCCTTGTTATGCTGATGGGCGGGATGTAAATTGCCAACAACCACTCGGGAGAAGTGTATGGTGTTTCCTGAAACATCTAAAAAACAAAGCAACAGAACCTAGGGCACTTCCACTTATGGTCCTATAGCTTAGGGAAATTAAAATCAAAAAGACACAGCCACCCCAAAGTTTGGAACGGCTCTGTTTACAAGAACCTCGTTTACAGTACAAGTTCAACATCGCAGAAAGTGAAAAATGGATAAAGAAGTTGTGGTATTTACTTACAAAGCAATATCACTCAGCAATGAAATCTGTGTCATCAGGCCCTTAGCAGCACAATGAGTGGATTCAGGTATGATGATTCTAACTGAAGTAAGTCACACAGAAAAAGAAACATCATAAGATATCAGTAATACACGGAATGTAAACTTGGCTACACAGGAACTGAATTACAGAACAGAACAGGGTCTCAAATTTAGAAAACCAACTTATGCTTGCTTAAGGGTAAAGGTGAGTTGGGGTGCTGCATAAAAGCAGAGATTGAAATGAGCACAGATAAAGTTCCTTAAGTCAAATATGGAATAGACAAGAGCTACTCCTTGCTCAACGAAATGGACTCAACACCGCATATTAAACGCCTAAGAATGTACCTGACTAGTAAGTATCTTAAAAACCTATGGATTGCTATGTCTCCGAAAGAGAATCAAGCATGTGTACAGGGGCATAAACGCAGCAGTGATAGGATTGGAGAGGTTCGGTGAGCAAATGAAGACCCTTTGAAGTCATATTGCATGGTACCCATTCCACGGGTCTCAATTCTCCAGGTTTAAGGTATTCTTCCTTCAGCTAAAACATGCATGTGGAACCTAGAGTATGATCAACCATGTGATCGGGAGACGTGTTCAAATATGTCTCAGTTTTCCTCCCCTGGTACTCGGGTGCAACATTCCAGACGCTTTACTAACACTCTCCCTACTTGGAGAGTCAGTCCCTTTAACCTCCTGTTTGGCCCAGTTTGCAATTTCTGTGGAAGATGAACAGGAATAGCGAGAACCAATGAGAGACTAGCTGGAGGTGTCTGGACGGGCAAATTTAACTCTCATTTCCCACCAGGAAGAGGAATTAACCAAAGGCTCAGCATGCCGGGCCGGAACCAGATTAGGGCCTGAAGCCATCCTGCGGTGTTGCGGCCAGGTCACAAGAAAGCGAGTTGAAGAAAGGAGCTCAGGGGCACTGTAATTCACAAACCTGCAGAGTTATAAATGACAGCTATCGTCCAAAAATAGACTGAAGTAAGGCTGCCAAGAGGACTTGAAAGCGGGGCAGAATTGCAGGAAACCGATTTCAGGAGGTAGACTGGAATTGCATTGAAAACGTAGGAAAAGAGGCAGAACGTCCACAATGATGCACTTGGCCAAAAAGGGCGTATGCGTTTTTTCCTGAATATATTCAGGAAAAAACGCATACGCCCTTTTTGGCCAACCAAGCAAGCTTGCAAAGGAAATCTGCACTACAATGAAGTCTCACTTCCCCCCGGTCAAAAGGGCCATCTGAAAAAAGTGTAAAATCCAGAAAGACAAGACAGGCCATGGAGAACTGGGAGCCTTGTTATGCTGATGGGCGGGATGTAAATTGCCAACAACCACTCGGGAGAAGTGTATGGTGTTTCCTGAAACATGTAAAAAACAAAGCAACAGAACCTAGGGCACTTCCACTTATGGTCCTATAGCTTAGGGAAATTAAAATCAAAAAGACACAGCCACCCCAAAGTTTGGAACGGATCTGTTTACAAGAACCTCGTTTACAGTACAAGTTCAACATCGCAGAAAGTGAAAAATGGATAAAGAAGTTGTGGTATTTACTTACAAAGCAATATCACTCAGCAATGAAATCTGTGTCATCAGGCCCTTAGCAGCACAATGAGTGGATTCAGGTACGATGATTCTAACTGAAATAAGTCACACAGAAAAAGAAACATCATAAGATATCACTAATACACGGAATGTAAACTTGGCTACACAGGAACTGAATTCCAAAACAGAACAGGGTCTCAAATTTAGAAAACCAACTTATGCTTGCTTAAGGGTAAAGGTGAGTTGGGGTGCTGCATAAAACCAGAGATTGAAATGAGCACAGATAAAGTTCCTTAAGCCAAATATGGAATAGACAAGAGCTACTCCTTGCTCAACGAAATGGACTCAACACCCCATATTAAACGCCTAAGAATGTACCTGACTAGTAAGTATCTTAAAACCTATGGATTGTTATGTCTCCAAAAGAGAATCAAGCGTGTGTACAGGGGCATAAACGCAGCAGTGATAGGATTGGAGAGGTTCGGTGAGCAAATGAAGACCCTTTGAAGTCATATTGCATGGTACCCATTACACGGGTCTCAACTCTCCAGGTTTAAGGTATTCTTCCTTCAGCTAAAACATGCATGTGGAACCCAAGTATGATCAACCATGTGAACGGGAGACGTGTTCAAATATGTCTCAGTTTTCCTCCCCTGGTACTCGGGTGCAACATTCCATACGCTTTACTAACACTCTCCGCACTTGGAGAGTCAGCGCCTTTAACCTCCTGTTTGGCCCAGTTTGCAATTTCTGCGGAAGATGAACAGGAATAGCGAGAACCAATGAGAGACTAGCTGGAGGTGTCTGGACGGGCAAATTTAACTCTCATTTCCCACCAGGAAGAGGAATTAACCAAAGGCTCAGCGTGCCGTGCCGGAACCAGATTAGGGCCTGAAGCCATCCTGCGGTGTTGCGGCCAGGTCACAAGAAAGCGAGTTGAAGAAAGGAGCTCAGGGGCACTGTAATTCACAAACCTGCAGAGTTATAAATGACAGCTATCGTCCAAAAATAGACTGAAGTAAGGCTGCCAAGAGGACTTGAAAGCGGGGCAGAATTGCAGGAAACCGATTTCAGGAGGTAGACTGGAATTGCACTGAAAGCATAGGAAAAGAGGCAGAACGTCCACAATGATGCACTTGGCCAAAAAGGGCATATGCGTTTTTTCCTGAATATATTCAGGAAAAAACGCATACGCCCTTTTTGGCCAACCAAGCAAGCTTGCAAAGGAAATCTGCACTACAATGAAGTCTCACTTCCCCCCGGTCAAAAGGGCCATCTGAAAAAAGTGTAAAATCCAGAAAGGCAGGACAGGCCATGGAGAACTGGGAGCCTTGTTATGCTGATGGGCGGGATGTAAATTGCCAGCAGACACTCGGGAGAAGTGTATGGTGTTTCCTGAAACATCTAAAAAACAAAGCAACAGATCCTAGGGCACTGCCACTTATGGTCCTATAGCTTAGGGAAATTAAAATCAAAAAGACACAGCCACCCCAAAGTTTGGAACGGCTCTGTTTACAAGAACCTCGTTTACAGTACAAGTTCAACATCGCAGAAAGTGAAAAATGGATAAAAAACTTGTGGTATTTACTTACAAAGCAATATCACTCAGCAATGAAATCTATGTCATCAGGCCCGTAGCAGCACAATGAGTGGATTCAGGTATGATGATTCTAACTGAAATAAGTCACACAGAAAAGAAACATCATAAGATATCAGTAATACACGGAATGTAAACTTGGCTACACAGGAACTGAATTACAGAACAGAACAGGGTCTCAAATTTAGAAAAGCAACTTATGCTTACTTAAGGGTAAAGGTGAGTTGGGGTGCTGCATAAAACCAGAGATTGAAATGAGCACAGATAAACTTCCTTAAGTCAAATATGGAATAGACAAGAGCTACTCCTTGCTCAACGAAATGGACTCAACACCGCATATTAAACGCCTAAGAATGTACCTGACTAGTAAGTATCGTAAAACCTATGTATTGCTATGTCTCCAAAAGAGAATCAAGCATGTGTACAGGGGCATAATCGCAGCAGTGATTGGAGAGGTTCGGTGAGCAAATGAAGATCCTTTGAAGTCATATTGCATGGTACGCATTACACGGGTCTCAACTCTCCAGGTTTAAGGTATTCTTCCTTCAGCTAAAACATGCATGTAGAACCTAGAGTATGATCAACCATGTGATCGGGAGACGTGTTCAAATATGTCTCAGTTTTCCTCCCCTGGTACTCGGGTGCAACATTCCAGACGCTTTACTAACACTCTCCCCACTTGGAGAGTCAGCGCCTTTAACCTCCTGTTTGGCCCAGTTTGCAATTTCTGCGGAAGATGAACAGGAATAGCGAGAACCAATGAGAGGCTAGCTGGAGGTGTCTGGACGGGCAAATTTAACTCTCATTTCCCACCAGGAAGAGGAAATAACCAAAGGCTCAGCGTGCCGAGCCGGAACCAGATTAGGGCCTGAAGCCATCCTGCGGTGTTGCGGCCAGGTCACAAGAAAGCGAGTTGAAGAAAGGAGCTCAGGGGCACTGTAATTCACAAACCTGCAGAGTTATAAATGACAGCTATCGTCCAAAAATAGACTGAAGTAAGGCTACCAAGAGGACTTGAAAGCGGGGCAGAATTGCAGGAAACCGATTTCAGGAGGTAGACTGGAATTGCATTGAAAGCATAGGAAAAGAGGCAGAACGTCCACAATGATGCACTTGGCCAAAAAGGGCGTATGCGTTTTTTCCTGAATATATTCAGGAAAAAACGCATACGCCCTTTTTGGCCAACCAAGCAAGCTTGCAAAGAAATCTGCACTACAATGAAGTCTCACTTCCCCCCGGTCAAAAGGGCCATCTGAAAAAAGTGTAAAATCCAGAAAGGCAGGACAGGCCATGGAGAACTGGGAGCCTTGTTATGCTGATGGGCGGGATGTAAATTGCCAACAACCACTCGGGAGAAGTGTATGGTGTTTCCTGAAACATCTAAAAAACAAAGCAACAGAGCCTAGGGCACTTCAACTTATGGTCCTATAGCTTAGGGAAATTAAAATCAAAAAGACACAGCCACCCCAAAGTTTGGAACGGCTCTGTTTACAAGAACCTCATTTACAGTACAAGTTCAACATCGCAGAAAGTGAAAAATGGATAAAGAAGTTGTGGTATTTACTTACAAAGCAATATCACTCAGCAATGAAATCTGTGTCATCAGGCCCTTAGCAGCACAATGAGTGGATTCAGGTATGATGATTCTAACTGAAGTAAGTCACACAGAAAAAGAAACATCATAAGATATCAGTAATACACGGAATGTAAACTTGGCTACACAGGAACTGAATTACAGAACAGAACAGGGTCTCAAATTTAGAAAACCAACTTATGCTTGCTTAAGGGGAAAGGTGAGTTGGGGTGCTGCATAAAACCAGAGATTGAAATGAGCACAGATAAAGTTCCTTAAGTCAAATATGGAATAGACAAGAGCTACTCCTTGCTCAACGAAATGGACTCAACACCGCATATTAAACGCCTAAGAATGTACCTGACTAGTAAGTATCTTAAAACCTATGGATTGCTATGTCTCCGAAAGAGAATCAAGCATGTGTACAGGGGCATAAACGCAGCAGTGATAGGATTGGAGAGGTTCGGTGAGCAAATGAAGACCCTTTGAAGTCATATTGCATGGTACCCATTACACGGGTCTTAACTCTCCAGGTTTAAGGTATTCTTCCTTCAGCTAAAACATGCATGTGGAACCCAAGTATGATCAACCATGTGAACGGGAGACGTGTTCAAATATGTCTCAGTTTTCCTCCCCTGGTACTCGGGTGCAACATTCCAGACGCTTTACTAACACTCTCCCCAATTGGAGAGTCAGCGCCTTTAACCTCCTGTTTGGCCCAGTTTGCAATTTCTGCGGAAGATGAACAGGAATAGCGAGAACCAATGAGAGACTAGCTGGAGGTGTCTGGACGTGCAAATTTAACTCTCATTTCCCACCAGGAAGAGGAAATAACCAAAGGCTCATCGTGCCGTGCCGGAACCAGATTAGGGCCTGAAGCCATCCTGCGGTGTTGCGGCCAGGTCACAAGAAAGCGAGTTGAAGAAAGGAGCTCAGGGGCACTGTAATTCACAAACCTGCAGAGTTATAAATGACAGCTATCGTCCAAAAATAGACTGAAGTAAGGCTGCCAAGAGGACTTGAAATCGGGGCAGAATTGCAGGAAACCGATTTCAGGAGGTAGACTGGAATTGCATTGAAAGCATAGGAAAAGAGGCAGAACGTCCACAATGATGCACTTGGCCAAAAAGTGCGTATGCGTTTTTTCCTGAATATATTCAGGAAAAAACGCATACGCCCTTTTTGGCCAACCAAGCAAGCTTGCAAAGGAAATCTGCACTACAATGAAGTCTCACTTCCCCCCGGTCAAAAGGGCCATCTGAAAAAAGTGTAAAATCCAGAAAGGCAGGACAGGCCATGGAGAACTGGGAGCCTTGTTATGCTGATGGGCGGGATGTAAATTGCCAACAACCACTCGGGAGAAGTGTATGGTGTTTCCTGAAACATCTAAAAAACAAAGCAACAGAACCTAGGGCACTTCCACTTATGGTCCTATAGCTTAGGGAAATTAAAATCAAAAAGACACAGCCACCCCAAAGTTTGGAACGGCTCTGTTTACAAGAACCTCGTTTACAGTACAAGTTCAACATCGCAGAAACTGAAAAATGGATAAAGAAGTTGTGGTATTTACTTACAAAGCAATATCACTCAGCAATGAAATCTGTGTCATCAGGCCCTTAGCAGCACAATGAGTGGATTCAGGTATGATGATTCTAACTGAAATAAGTCACACAGAAAAAGAAACATCATAAGATATCAGTAATACACGGAATGTAAACTTGGCTACACAGGAACTGAATTACAGAACAGAACAGGGTCTCAAATTTAGAAAACCAACTTATGCTTGCTTAAGGGGAAAGGTGAGTTGGGGTGCTGCATAAAACCAGAGATTGAAATGAGCACAGATAAAGTTCCTTAAGCCAAATATGGAATAGACAAGAGCTACTCCTTGCTCAACGAAATGGACTCAACACCGCATATTAAACGCCTAAGAATGTACCTGACTAGTAAGTATCTTAAAACCTATGGATTGCTATGTCTCCGAAAGAGAATCAAGCATGTGTACAGGGGCATAAACGCAGCAGTGATAGGATTGGAGAGGTTCGGTGAGCAAATGAAGACCCTTTGAAGTCATATTGCATGGTACCCATTCCACGGGTTTCAGATACCCAGGTTTAAGGTATTCTTCCTTCAGCTAAAACATGCATGTGGAACCTAGAGTATGATCAACCATGTGATCGGGAGACGTGTTCAAATATGTCTCAGTTTTCCTCCCCTGGTACTCGGGTGCAACATTCCAGACGCTTTACTAACACTCTCCCGACTTGGAGAGTCAGTCCCTTTAACCTCCTGTTTGGCCCAGTTTGCAATTTCTGCGGAAGATGAACAGGAATAGCGAGAACCAATGAGAGACTAGCTGGAGGTGTCTGGACGGGCAAATTTAACTCTCATTTCCCACCAGGAAGAGGAATTAACCAAAGACTCAGCG
Organism: Stenella coeruleoalba; assembly: GCF_951394435.1. NCBI lineage: Eukaryota > Metazoa > Chordata > Mammalia > Artiodactyla > Delphinidae > Stenella > Stenella coeruleoalba. The sequence continues at coordinate 522,012 of NW_027646078.1, forward strand.
TGCCGTGCCAGAACCAGATTAGGGCCTGAAGCCATCCTGCGGTGTTGCGGCCAGGTCACAAGAAAGCGAGTTGAAGAAAGGAGCTCAGGGGCACTGTAATTCACAAACCTGCAGAGTTATAAATGACAGCTATCGTCCAAAAATAGACTGAAGTAAGGCTGCCAAGAGGACTTGAAAGCGGGGCAGAATTGCAGGAAACAGATTTCAGGAGGTAGACTGGAATTGCATTGAAAGCATAGGAAAAGAGGCAGAACGTCCACAATGATGCACTTGGCCAAAAAGGGCGTATGCGTTTTTTCCTGAATATATTCAGGAAAAAACGCATACGCCCTTTTTGGCCAACCAAGCAAGCTTGCAAAGGAAATCTGCACTACAATGAAGTCTCACTTCCCCCCAGTCAAAAGGGCCATCTGAAAAAAGTGTAAAATCCAGAAAGACAAGACAGGCCATGGAGAACTGGGAGCCTTGTTATGCTGATGGGCGGGATGTAAATTGCCAACAACCACTCGGGAGAAGTGTACGGTGTTTCCTGAAACATCTAAAAAACAAAGCAACAGAACCTAGGGCACTTCCACTTATGGTCCTATAGCTTAGGGAAATTAAAATCAAAAAGACACAGCCACCCCAAAGTTTGGAACGGCTCTGTTTACAAGAACCTCGTTTACAGTACAAGTTCAACATCACAGAAAGTGAAAAATGGATAAAGAAGTTGTGGTATTTACTTACAAAACAATATCACTCAGCAATGAAATCTGTGTCATCAGGCCCTTAGCAGCACAATGAGTGGATTCAGGTACGATGATTCTAACTGAAATAAGTCACACAGAAAAAGAAACATCATAAGATATCACTAATACACGGAATGTAAACTTGGCTACACAGGAACTGAATTCCAAAACAGAACAGGGTCTCAAATTTAGAAAACCAACTTATGCTTGCTTAAGGGTAAAGGTGAGTTGGGGTGCTGCATAAAACCAGAGATTGAAATGAGCACAGATAAAGTTCCTTAAGTCAAATATGGAATAGACAAGAGCTACTCCTTGCTCAACGAAATGGACTCAACACCGCATATTAAACGCCTAAGAATGTACCTGACTAGTAAGTATCGGAAAACCTATGGATTGCTATGTCTCCAAAAGAGAATCAAGCATGTGTACAGGGGCATAAACGCAGCAGTGATAGGATTGGAGAGGTTCGGTGAGCAAATGAAGACCCTTTGAAGTCATATTGCATGGTACGCATTACACGGGTCTCAACTCTCCAGGTTTAAGGTATTCTTCCTTCAGCTAAAACATGCATGTGGAACTTAGAGTATGATCAACCATGTGATCGGGAGACGTGTTCAAATATGTCTCAGTTTTCCTCCCCTGGTACTCGGGTGCAACATTCCAGACGCTTTACTAACACTCTCCCGACTTGGAGAGTCAGTCCCTTTAACCTCCTGTTTGGCCCAGTTTGCAATTTCTGTGGAAGATGAACAGGAATAGCGAGAACCAATGAGAGACTAGCTGGAGGTGTCTGGACGGGCAAATTTAACTCTCATTTCCCACCAGGAAGAGGAATTAACCAAAGGCTCAGCATGCCGGGCCGGAACCAGATTAGGGCCTGAAGCCATCCTGCGGTGTTGCGGCCAGGTCACAAGAAAGCGAGTTGAAGAAAGGAGCTCAGGGGCACTGTAATTCACAAACCTGCAGAGTTATAAATGACAGCTATCGTCCAAAAATAGACTGAAGTAAGGCTGCCAAGAGGACTTGAAAGCGGGGCAGAATTGCAGGAAACCGATTTCAGGAGGTAGACTGGAATTGCATTGAAAGCGTAGGAAAAGAGGCAGAACGTCCACAATGATGCACTTGGCCAAAAAGGGCGTATGCGTTTTTTCCTGAATATATTCAGGAAAAAACGTATACGCCCTTTTTGGCCAACCAAGCAAGCTTGCAAAGGTAATCTGCACTACAATGAAGTCTCACTTCCCCCCGGTCAAAAGGGCCATCTGAAAAAAGTGTAAAATCCAGAAAGACAAGACAGGCCATGGAGAACTGGGAGCCTTGTTATGCTGATGGGAGGGATGTAAATTGCCAACAACCACTCGGGAGAAGTGTATGGTGTTTCGTGAAACATGTAAAAAACAAAGCAACAGAACCTACGGCACTTCCACTTATGGTCCTATAGCTTAGGGAAATTAAAATCAAAAAGACACAGCCACCCCAAAGTTTGGAACGGATCTGTTTACAAGAACCTCGTTTACAGTACAAGTTCAACATCGCAGAAAGTGAAAAATGGATAAAGAAGTTGTGGTATTTACTTACAAAGCAATATCACTCAGCAATGAAATCTGTGTCATCAGGCCCTTAGCAGCACAATGAGTGGATTCAGGTACGATGATTCTATCTGAAATAAGTCACACAGAAAAAGAAACATCATAAGATATCACTAATACACGGAATGTAAACTTGGCTACACAGGAACTGAATTACAGAACAGAACAGGGTCTCAAATTTAGAAAACCAACTTATGCTTGCTTAAGGGGAAAGGTGAGTTGGGGTGCTGCATAAAACCAGAGATTGAAATGAGCACAGATAAAGTTCCTTAAGCCAAATATGGAATAGACAAGAGCTACTCCTTGCTCAACGAAATGGACTCAACACCCCATATTAAACGCCTAAGAATGTACCTGACTAGTAAGTATCTTAAAACCTATGAATTGCTATGTCTCCAAAAGAGAATCAAGCGTGTGTACAGGGGCATAAACGCAGCAGTGATAGGATTGGAGAGGTTCGGTGAGCAAATGAAGACCCTTTGAAGTCATATTGCATGGTACCCATTACACGGGTCTTAACTCTCCAGGTTTAAGGTATTCTTCCTTCAGCTAAAACATGCATGTGGAACCCAAGTATGATCAACAATGTGAACGGGAGACGTGTTCAAATATGTCTCAGTTTTCCTCCCCTGGTACTCGGGTGCAACATCCCAGACGCTTTACTAACACTCTCCTCACTTGGAGAGTCAGCCCCTTTAACCTCCTGTTTGGCCCAGTTTGCAATTTCTGCGGAAGATGAACAGGAATAGCGAGAACCAATGAGAGGCTAGCTGGAGGTGTCTGGACGGGCAAATTTAACTCTCATTTCCCACCAGGAAGAGGAAATAACCAAAGGCTCAGCGTGCCGTACCGGAACCAGATTAGGGCCTGAAGCCATCCTGCGGTGTTGCGGCCAGCTCAAAAGAAAGCGAGTTGAAGAAAGGAGCTCAGGGGCACTGTAATTCACAAACCTGCAGAGTTATAAATGACAGCTATCGTCCAAAAATAGACTGAAGTAAGGCTGCCAAGAGGACTTGAAAGCGGGGCAGAATTGCAGGAAACCGATTTCAGGAGGTAGACTGGAATTGCATTGAAAGCATAGGAAAAGAGGCAGAACGTCCACAATGATGCACTTGGCCAAAAAGGGCGTATGCGTTTTTTCCTGAATATATTCAGGAAAAAACGCATACGCCCTTTTTGGCCAACCAAGCAAGCTTGCAAAGGAAATCTGCACTACAATGAAGTCTCACTTCCCCCCGGTCAAAAGGGCCATCTGAAAAAAGTGTAAAATCCAGAAAGACAAGACAGGCCATGGAGAACTGGGAGCCTTGTTATGGTGATGGGCGGGATGTAAATTGCCAACAACCACTCGGGAGAAGTGTATGGTGTTTCCTGAAACATCTAAAAAACAAAGCAACAGAACCTAGGGCACTTCCACTTATGGTCCTATAGCTTAGGGAAATTAAAATCAAAAAGACACAGCCACCCCAAAGTTTGGAACAGCTCTGTTTACAAGAACCTCGTTTACAGTACAAGTTCAACATCGCAGAAAGTGAAAAATGGATAAAGAAGTTGTGGTATTTACTTACAAAGCAATATCACTCAGCAATGATATCTGTGTCATCAGGCCCTTAGCAGCACAATGAGTGGATTCAGGTATGATGATTGTAACTGAAATAAGTCACACAGAAAAAGAAACATCATAAGATATCACTAATACATGGAATGTAAACTTGGCTACACAGGAACTGAATTCCAAAACAGAACAGTGTCTCAAATTTAGAAAACCAACTTATGCTTGCTTAAGGGTAAAGGTGAGTTGGGGTGCTGCATAAAACCAGAGATTGAAATGAGCACAGATAAAGTTCGTTAAGCTAAATATGGAATAGACAAGAGCTACTCCTTGCTCAATGAAATGGACTCAACACCCCATATTAAACGCCTAAGAATGTACCTGACTAGTAAGTAGCTTAAAACCTATGGATTGCTATGTCTCCAAAAGAGAATCAAGCGTGTGTACAGGGGCATAAACGCAGCAGTGATAGGATTGGAGAGGTTCGGTGAGCAAATGAAGACCCTTTGAAGTCATATTGCATGGTACCCATTACACGGGTCTCAACTCTCCAGGTTTAAGGTATTCTTCCTTCAGCTAAAACATTCATGTGGAACCCAAGTATGATCAACCATGTGAACGGGAGATGTGTTCAAATATGTCTCAGTTTTCCTCCCCTGGTACTCGGGTGCAACATTCCAGACGCTTTACTAACACTCTCCCCACATGGAGAGTCAGCGCCTTTAACCTCCTGTTTGGCCCAGTTTGCAATTTCTGCGGAAGATGAACAGGAATAGCGAGAACCAATGAGAGGCTAGCTGGAGGTGTCTGGACGGGCAAATTTAACTCTCATTTGCCACCAGGAAAAGGAAATAACCAAAGGCTCAGCGTGCCGTACCGGAACCAGATAAGGGCCTGAAGCCATCCTGCGGTGTTGCGGCCAGCTCAAAAGAAAGCGAGTTGAAGAAAGGAGCTCAGGGGCACTGTAATTCACAAACCTGCAGAGTTATAAATGACAGCTATCGTCCAAAAATAGACTGAAGTAAGGCTGCCAAGAGGACTTGAAAGCGGGGCAGAATTGCAGGAAACTGATTTCAGGAGGTAGACTGGAATTGCATTGAAAGCATAGGAAAAGAGGCAGAACGTCCACAATGATGCACTTGGCCAAAAAGGGCGTATGCGTTTTTTCCTGAATATATTCAGGAGAAAACGCATACGCCCTTTTTGGCCAACCAAGCAAGCTTGCAAAGGAAATCTGCACTACAATGAAGTCTCACTTCCCCCCGGTCAAAAGGGCCATCTGAAAAAAGTGTAAAATCCAGAAAGGCAGGACAGGCCATGGAGAACTGGGAGCCTTGTTATGCTGATGGGCGGGATGTAAATTGCCAACAGACACTCGGGAGAAGTGTATGGTGTTTCCTGAAACATCTAAAAAACAAAGCAACAGAGCCTAGGGCACTGCCACTTATGGTCCTATAGCTTAGGGAAATTAAAATCAAAAAGACACAGCCACCCCAAAGTTTGGGACGCCTCTGTTTACAAGAACCTCGTTTACAGTACAAGTTCAACATCGCAGAACGTGAAAAATGGATAAAGAACTTGTGGTACTTACGTACAATGCAGTATCACTCAGCAATGAAATCTATGTCATCAGGCCTGTAGCAGCATAATGAGTGGATTCAGGTACGATGATTCTAACTGAAATAAGTCACACAGAAAAAGAAACATCATAAGATATCACTAATACACGGAATGTAAACATGGCTACACAGGAACTGCATTCCAGAACAGAACAGGGACTCAAATTTAGAAAACCAACTTATGCTTGCTTAAGGGGAAAGGTGAGTTGGGGTGCTGCATAAAACCAGAGATTGAAATGAGCACAGATAATGTTCCTTAAGCCAAATATGGAATAGACAAGAGCTACTCCTTGCTTAACGAAATGGACTCAAAACCCCATATTAAACCCATAGGAATGTACCTGACTAGTAAGTATCTTAAAACCTATGGATTGCTATGTCTCCAAAAGAGAATCAAGCGTGTGTACAGGGGAATAAACGCAGCAGTGATAGGATTGGAGAGGTTCGGTGAGCAAATGAAGACCCTTTGAAGTCATATTGCATGGTACCCATTACACGGGTCTCAACTCTCCAGGTTTAAGGTATTCTTCCTTCAGCTAAAACATGCATGTGGAACCCAGAGTATGATCAACCATGTGAATGGGAGACGTGTTCAAATATGTCTCAGTTTTCCTCCCCTGGTACTCGGGTGCAACATTCCAGACGCTTTACTAACACTCTCCCCACTTGGAGAGTCAGTCCCTTTAACCTCCTGTTTGGCCCAGTTTGCAATTTCTGCGGAAGATGAACAGGAATAGCGAGAACCAATGAGAGGCTAGCTGGAGGTGTCTGGACGGGCAAATTTAACTCTCATTTCCCACCAGGAAGAGGAAATAACCAAAGGCTCAGCGTGCCGTACCGGAACCAGATTAGGGCCTGAAGCCATCCTGCGGTGTTGCGGCCAGCTCAAAAGAAAGCGAGTTGAAGAAAGGAGCCCAGGGGCACTGTAATTCACAAACCTGCAGAGTTATAAATGACAGCTATCGTCCAAAAATACACTGAAGTAAGGCTGCCAAGAGGACTTGAAAGCGGGGCAGAATTGCAGGAAACCGATTTCAGGAGGTAGACTGGAATTGCATTGAAAGCATAGGAAAAGAGGCAGAACGTCCACAATGATGCACTTGGCCAAAAAGGGCGTATGCGTTTTTTCCTGAATATATTCAGGAAAAAACGCATACGCCCTTTTTGGCCAACCAAGCAAGCTTGCAAAGGAAATCTGCACTACAATGAAGTCTCACTTCCCCCCGGTCAAAAGGGCCATCTGAAAAAAGTGTAAAATCCAGAAAGGCAGGACAGGCCATGGAGAACTGGGAGCCTTGTTATGCTGATGGGCGGGATGTAAATTGCCAACAACCACTCGGGAGAAGTATATGGTGTTTCCTGAAACATCTAAAAAACAAAGCAACAGAACCTAGGGCACTTCCACTTATGGTCCTATAGCTTAGGGAAATTAAAATCAAAAAGACACAGCCACCCCAAAGTTTGGAACGGCTCTGTTTACAAGAACCTCGTTTACAGTACAAGTTCAACATCGCAGAAAGTGAAAAATGGATAAAGAAGTTGTGGTATTTACTTACAAAGCAATATCACTCAGCAATGAATTCTATGTCATCAGGCCCTTAGCAGCACAATGAGTGGATTCAGGTATGATGATTCTAACTGAAATAAGTCACACAGAAAAAGAAACATCATAAGATATCAGTAATACACGGAATGTAAACTTGGCTACACAGGAACTGAATTACAGAACAGAACAGGGTCTCAAATTTAGAAAAGCAACTTATGCTTGCTTAAGGGTAAAGGTGAGTTGGGGTGCTGCATAAAACCAGAGATTGAAATGAGCACAGACAAAGTTCCTTAAGTCAAATAAGGAATAGACAAGAGCTACTCCTTGCTCAACGAAATGGACTCAACACCGCATATTAAACGCCTAAGAATGTACCTGACTAATAAGTGTCTTAAAAACCAATGATTGCTATGTCTCCGAAAGAGAATCAAGCATGTGTACAGGGGCATAAACGCAGCAGTGATAGGATTGGAGAGGTTCGGCTAGCAAATGAAGACCCTTTGAAGTCATATTGCATGGTACCCATTCCACGGGTTTCAACTACCCAGGTTTAAGGTATTCTTCCTTCAGCTAAAACATGCATGTGGAACCTAGAGTATGATCAACCATGTGATCGGGAGACGTGTTCAAATATGTCTCAGTTTTCCACCCCTGGTACTCGGGTACAACATTCCAGACGCTTTACTAACACTCTCCCCACTTGGAGAGTCAGTCCCTTTAACCTCGTGTTTGGCCCAGTTTGCAATTTCTGCGGAAGATGAACAGGAATAGCGAGAACCAATGAGAGGCTAGCTGGAGGTGTCTGGACGGGCAAATTTAACTCTCATTTCCCACCAGGAAGAGGAATTAACCAAAGGCTCAGCGTGCCGTGCCGGAACCAGATTAGGGCCTGAAGCCATCCTGCGGTGTTGCGGCCAGGTCACAAGAAAGCGAGTTGAAGAAAGGAGCTCAGGGGCACTGTAATTCACAAACCTGCAGAGTTATAAATGACAGCTATCGTCCAAAAATAGACTGAAGTAAGGCTGCCAAGAGGACTTGAAAGCGGGCCAGAATTGCAGGAAACCGATTTCAGGAGGTAGACTGGAATTGCATTGAAAGCATAGGAAAAGAGGCAGAACGTCCACAATGATGCACTTGGCCAAAAAGGGCGTATGCGTTTTTTCCTGAATATATTCAGGAAAAAACGCATACGCCCTTTTTGGCCAACCAAGCAAGCTTGCAAAAGAAATATGCACTACAATGAAGTCTCACTTCCCCCCAGTCAAAAGGGCCATCTGAAAAAAGTGTAAAATCCAGAAAGGCAGGACAGGCCATGGAGAACTGGGAGCCTTGTTATGCTGATGGGCGGGATGTAAATTGCCAACAGACACTCGGGAGAATTGTATGGTGTTTCCTGAAACATCTAAAAAACAAAGCAACAGAGCCTAGAGCACTGCCACTTATGGTCCTATAGCTTAGGGAAATTAAAATCAAAAAGACACAGCCACCCCAAAGTTTGGGACGCCTCTGTTTACAAGAACCTCGTTTACAGTACAAGTTCAACATCGCAGAAAGTGAAAAATGGATAAAGAAGTTGTGGTATTTACTTACAAAGCAATATCACTCAGCAATGAAATCTGTGTCATCAGGCCCTTAGCAGCACAATGAGTGGATTCAGGTATGATGATTCTAACTGAAATAAGTCACACAGAAAAAGAAACATCATAAGATATCAGTAATACACGGAATGTAAACTTGGCTACACAGGAACTGAATTACAGAACAGAACAGGGTCTCAAATTTAGAAAACCAACTTATGCTTGCTTAAGGGTAAAGGTGAGTTGGGGTGCTGCATAAAAGCAGAGATTGAAATGAGCACAGATAAAGTTCCTTAAGTCAAATATGGAATAGACAAGAGCTACTCCTTGCTCAACGAAATGGACTCAACACCGCATATTAAACGCCTAAGAATGTACCTGACTAGTAAGTATCTTAAAACCTATGGATTGCTATGTCTCCGAAAGAGAATCAAGCATGTGTACAGGGGCATAAACGCAGCAGTGATAGGATTGGAGAGGTTCGGTGAGCAAATGAAGACCCTTTGAAGTCATATTGCATGGTACCCATTCCACGGGTTTCAACTACCCAGGTTTAAGGTATTCTTCCTTCAGCTAAAACATGCATGTGGAACCTAGAGTACGATCAACCATGTGATCGGGAGACGTGTTCAAATATGTCAGTTTTCCTCCCCTGGTACTCGGGTGCAACATTCCAGACGCTTTACTAACACTCTCCCGACTCGGAGAGTCAGTCCCTTTAACCTCCTGTTTGGCCCAGTTTGCAATTTCTGCGGAAGATGAACAGGAATAGCAAGAACCAATGAGAGGCTAGCTGGAGGTGTCTGGACGGGCAAATTTAACTCTCATTTGCCACCAGGAAAAGGAAATAACCAAAGGCTCAGCGTGCCGTACCGGAACCAGATTAGGGCCTGAAGCCATCCTGCGGTGTTGCGGCCAGCTCAAAAAAAGCGAGTTGAAGAAAGGAGCTCAGGGGCACTGTAATTCACAAACCTGCAGAGTTATAAATGACAGCTATCGTCCAAAAATAGACTGAAGTAAGGCTGCCAAGAGGACTTGAAAGCGGGGCAGAATTGCAGGAAACTGATTTCAGGAGGTAGACTGGAATTGCATTGAAAGCATAGGAAAAGAGGCAGAACGTCCACAATGATGCACTTGGCCAAAAAGGGCGTATGCGTTTTTTCCTGAATATATTCAGGAAAAAACGCATACGCCCTTTTTGGCCAACCAAGCAAGCTTGCAAAGGAAATCTGCACTACAATGAAGTCTCACTTCCCCCCGGTCAAAAGGGCCATCTGAAAAAAGTGTAAAATCCAGAAAGGCAGGACAGGCCATGGAGAACTGGGAGCCTTGTTATGCTGATGGGCGGGATGTAAATTGCCAACAGACACTCGGGAGAAGTGTATGGTGTTTCCTGAAACATCTAAAAAACAAAGCAACAGAGCCTAGGGCACTGCCACTTATGGTCCTATAGCTTAGGGAAATTAAAATCAAAAAGACACAGCCACCCCAAAGTTTGGGACGCCTCTGTTTACAAGAACCTCGTTTACAGTACAAGTTCAACATCGCAGAACGTGAAAAATGGATAAAGAACTTGTGGTACTTACGTACAATGCAGTATCACTCAGCAATGAAATCTATGTCATCAGGCCTGTAGCAGCATAATGAGTGGATTCAGGTACGATGATTCTAACTGAAATAAGTCACACAGAAAAAGAAACATCATAAGATATCACTAATACACGGAATGTAAACATGGCTACACAGGAACTGCATTCCAGAACAGAACAGGGACTCAAATTTAGAAAACCAACTTATGCTTGCTTAAGGGGAAAGGTGAGTTGGGGTGCTGCATAAAACCAGAGATTGAAATGAGCACAGATAAAGTTCCTTAAGCCAAATATGGAATAGACAAGAGCTACTCCTTGCTCAATGAAATGGACTCAAAACCCCATATTAAACCCATAGGAATGTACCTGACTAGTAAGTATCTTAAAACCTATGGATTGCTATGTCTCCAAAAGAGAATCAAGCGTGTGTACAGGGGAATAAACGCAGCAGTGATAGGATTGGAGAGGTTCGGTGAGCAAATGAAGACCCTTTGAAGTCATATTGCATGGTACCCATTACACGGGTCTCAACTCTCCAGGTTTAAGGTATTCTTCCTTCAGCTAAAACATGCATGTGGAACCCAAGTATGATCAACCATGTGAACGGGAGACGTGTTCAAATATGTCTCAGTTTTCCTCCCCTGGTACTCGGGTGCAACATTCCAGACGCTTTACTAACACTCTCCCCACTTGGAGAGTCAGTCCCTTTAACCTCCTGTTTGGCCCAGTTTGCAATTTCTGCGGAAGATGAACAGGAATAGCGAGAACCAATGAGAGGCTAGCTGGAGGTGTCTGGACGGGCAAATTTAACTCTCATTTCCCACGAGGAAGAGGAAATAACCAAAGGCTCAGCGTGCCGTACCGGAACCAGATTAGGGCCTGAAGCCATCCTGCGGTGTTGCGGCCAGCTGAAAAGAAAGCGAGTTGAAGAAAGGAGCCCAGGGGCACTGTAATTCACAAACCTGCAGAGTTATAAATGACAGCTATCGTCCAAAAATACACTGAAGTAAGGCTGCCAAGAGGACTTGAAAGCGGGGCAGAATTGCAGGAAACCGATTTCAGGAGGTAGACTGGAATTGCATTGAAAGCATAGGAAAAGAGGCAGAACGTCCACAATGATGCACTTGGCCAAAAAGGGCGTATGCGTTTTTTCCTGAATATATTCAGGAAAAAACGCATACGCCCTTTTTGGCCAACCAAGCAAGCTTGCAAAGGAAATCTGCACTACAATGAAGTCTCACTTCCCCCCGGTCAAAAGGGCCATCTGAAAAAAGTGTAAAATCCAGAAAGGCAGGACAGGCCATGGAGAACTGGGAGCCTTGTTATGCTGATGGGCGGGATGTAAATTGCCAACAACCACTCGGGAGAAGTATATGGTGTTTCCTGAAACATCTAAAAAACAAAGCAACAGAGCCTAGGGCACTGCCACTTATGGTCCTATAGCTTAGGGAAATTAAAATAAAAAAGACACAGCCACCCCAAAGTTTGCATCGGCTCTGTTTACAAGAACCTCGTTTACAGTACAAGTTCAACATCACAGAAAGTGAAAAATGGATAAAGAAGTTGTGGTATTTACTTACAAAGCAATATCACTCAGCAATGAATTCTATGTCATCAGGCCCTTAGCAGCACAATGAGTGGATTCAGGTATGATGATTCTAACTGAAATAAGTCACACAGAAAAAGAAACATCATAAGATATCAGTAATACACGGAATGTAAACTTGGCTACACAGGAACTGAATTCCAAAACAGAACAGGGTCTCAAATTTAGAAAAGCAACTTATGCTTGCTTAAGGGTAAAGGTGAGTTGGGGTGCTGCATAAAACCAGAGATTGAAATGAGCACAGATAAAGTTCCTTAAGTCAAATAAGGAATAGACAAGAGCTACTCCTTGCTCAACGAAATGGACTCAACACCGCATATTAAACGCCTAAGAATGTACCTGACTAGTAAGTGTCTTAAAAACCAATGATTGCTATGTCTCCGAAAGAGAATCAAGCATGTGTACAGGGGCATAAACGCAGCAGTGATAGGATTGGAGAGGTTCGGTGAGCAAATGAAGACCCTTTGAAGTCATATTGCATGGTACCCATTCAACGGGTTTCAACTACCCAGGTTTAAGGTATTCTTCCTTCAGCTAAAACATGCATGTGGAACCTAGAGTATGATCAACCATGTGATCGGGAGACGTGTTCAAATATGTCTCAGTTTTCCTCCCCTGGTACTCGGGTGCAACATTCCAGATGCTTTACTAACACTCTCCCCACTTGGAGAGTCAGTCCCTTTAACCTCCTGTTTGGCCCAGTTTGCAATTTCTGCGGAAGATGAACAGGAATAGCGAGAACCAATGAGAGGCTAGCTGGAGGTGTCTGGACGGGCAAATTTAACTCTCATTTCCCACCAGGAAGAGGAATTAACCAAAGGCTCAGCGTGCCGTGCCGGAACCAGATTAGGGCCTGAAGCCATCCTGCGGTGTTGCGGCCAGGTCACAAGAAAGCGAGTTGAAGAAAGGAGCTCAGGGGCACTGTAATTCACAAACCTGCAGAGTTATAAATGACAGCTATCGTCCAAAAATAGACTGAAGTAAGGCTGCCAAGAGGACTTGAAAGCGGGGCAGAATTGCAGGAAACCGATTTCAGGAGGTAGACTGGAATTGCATTGAAAGCATAGGAAAAGAGGCAGAACGTCCACAATGATGCACTTGGCCAAAAAGGGCGTATGCGTTTTTTCCTGAATATATTCAGGAAAAAACGCATACGCCCTTTTTGGCCAACCAAGCAAGCTTGCAAAAGAAATCTGCACTACAATGAAGTCTCACTTCCCCCCAGTCAAAAGGGCCATCTGAAAAAAGTGTAAAATCCAGAAAGGCAGGACAGGCCATGGAGAACTGGGAGCCTTGTTATGCTGATGGGCGGGATGTAAATTGCCAACAGACACTTGGGAGAAGTGTATGGTGTTTCCTGAAACATCTAAAAAACAAAGCAACAGAGCCTAGGGCACTGCCACTTATGGTCCTATAGCTTAGGGAAATTAAAATCAAAAAGACACAGCCACCCCAAAGTTTGGGACGCCTCTGTTTACAAGAACCTCGTATACAGTACAAGTTCAACATCGCAGAAAGTGAAAAATGGATAAAGAAGTTGTGGTATTTACTTACAAAGCAATATCACTCAGCAATGAAATCTGTGTCATCAGGCCCTTAGCAGCACAATGAGTGGATTCAGGTATGATGATTCTAACTGAAATAAGTCACACAGAAAAAGAAACATCATAAGATATCAGTAATACACGGAATGTAAACTTGGCTACACAGGAACTGAATTACAGAACAGAACAGGGTCTCAAATTTAGAAAACCAACTTATGCTTGCTTAAGGGTAAAGGTGAGTTGGGGTGCTGCATAAAAGCAGAGATTGAAATGAGCACAGATAAAGTTCCTTAAGTCAAATATGGAATAGACAAGAGCTACTCCTTGCTCAACGAAATGGACTCAACACCGCATATTAAACGCCTAAGAATGTACCTGACTAGTAAGTATCGTAAAACCTATGGATTGCTATGTCTCCGAAAGAGAATCAAGCATGTGTACAGGGGCATAAACGCAGCAGTGATAGGATTGGAGAGGTTCGGTGAGCAAATGAAGACCCTTTGAAGTCATATTGCATGGTACCCATTCCACCGGTCTCAACTCTCCAGGTTTAAGGTATTCTTCCTTCAGCTAAAACATGCATGTGGAACCCAAGTATGATCAACCATGTGAACGGGAGACGTGTTCAAATATGTCTCAGTTTTCCTCCCCTGGTACTCGGGTGCAACATTCCAGACGCTTTACTAACACTCTCCCCACTTGGAGAGTCAGCGCCTTTAACCTCCTGTTTGGCCCAGTTTGCAATTTCTGCGGAAGATGAACAGGAATAGCGAGAACCAATGAGAGGCTAGCTGGAGGTGTCTGGACGGGCAAATTTAACTCTCATTTCCCACCAGGAAGAGGAATTAACCAAAGGCTCAGCGTGCCGTGCCGGAACCAGATTAGGGCCTGAAGCCATCCTGCGGTGTTGCGGCCAGGTCACAAGAAAGCGAGTTGAAGAAAGGAGCTCAGGGGCACTGTAATTCACAAACCTGCAGAGTTATAAATGACAGCTATCGTCCAAAAATAGACTGAAGTAAGGCTGCCAAGAGGACTTGAAAGCGGGGCAGAATTGCAGGAAACCGATTTCAGGAGGTAGACTGGAATTGCATTGAAAGCATAGGAAAAGAGGCAGAACGTCCACAATGATGCACTTGGCCAAAAAGGGCGTATGCGTTTTTTCCTGAATATATTCAGGAAAAAACGCATACGCCCTTTTTGGCCAACCAAGCAAGCTTGCAAAGGAAATCTGCACTACAATGAAGTCTCACTCCCCCCCGGTCAAAAGGGCCATCTGAAAAAAGTGTAAAATCCAGAAAGGCAGGACAGGCCATGGAGAACTGGGAGCCTTGTTATGCTGATGGGCGGGATGTAAATTGCCAACAGACACTTGGGAGAAGTGTATGGTGTTTCCTGAAACATCTAAAAAACAAAGCAACAGAGCCTAGGGCACTGCCACTTATGGTCCTATAGCTTAGGGAAATTAAAATCAAAAAGACACAGCCACCCCAAAGTTTGGGACGCCTCTGTTTACAAGAACCTCGTTTACAGTACAAGTTCAACATCGCAGAAAGTGAAAAATGGATAAAGAAGTTGTGGTATTTACTTACAAAGCAATATCACTCAGCAATGAAATCTGTGTCATCAGGCCCTTAGCAGCACAATGAGTGGATTCAGGTATGATGATTCTAACTGAAATAAGTCACACAGAAAAAGAAACATCATAAGATATCAGTAATACACGGAATGTAAACTTGGCTACACAGGAACTGAATTACAGAACAGAACAGGGTCTCAAATTTAGAAAACCAACTTATGCTTGCTTAAGGGTAAAGGTGAGTTGGGGTGCTGCATAAAAGCAGAGATTGAAATGAGCACAGATAAAGTTCCTTAAGTCAAATATGGAATAGACAAGAGCTACTCCTTGCTCAACGAAATGGACTCAACACCGCATATTAAACGCCTAAGAATGTACCTGACTAGTAAGTATCGTAAAACCTATGGATTGCTATGTCTCCGAAAGAGAATCAAGCATGTGTACAGGGGCATAAACGCAGCAGTGATAGGATTGGAGAGGTTCGGTGAGCAAATGAAGACCCTTTGAAGTCATATTGCATGGTACCCATTCCACCGGTCTCAACTCTCCAGGTTTAAGGTATTCTTCCTTCAGCTAAAACATGCATATGGAACCCAAGTATGATCAACCATGTGAACGGGAGACGTGTTCAAATATGTCTCAGTTTTCCTCCCCTGGTACTCGGGTGCAACATTCCAGACGCTTTACTAACACTCTCCCCACTTGGAGAGTCAGCGCCTTTAACCTCCTGTTTGGCCCAGTTTGCAATTTCTGCGGAAGATGAACAGGAATAGCGAGAACCAATGAGAGGCTAGCTGGAGGTGTCTGGACGGGCAAATTTAACTCTCATTTCCCACCAGGAAGAGGAATTAACCAAAGGCTCAGCGTGCCGTGCCGGAACCAGATTAGGGCCTGAAGCCATCCTGCGGTGTTGCGGCCAGGTCACAAGAAAGCGAGTTGAAGAAAGGAGCTCAGGGGCACTGTAATTCACAAACCTGCAGAGTTATAAATGACAGCTATCGTCCAAAAATAGACTGAAGTAAGGCTGCCAAGAGGACTTGAAAGCGGGGTAGAATTGCAGGAACCTGATTTCAGGAGGTAGACTGGAATTGCATTGAAAGCATAGGAAAAGAGGCAGAACGTCCACAATGATGCACTTGGCCAAAAAGGGCGTATGCGTTTTTTCCTGAATATATTCAGGAAAAAACGCATACGCCCTTTTTGGCCAACCAAGCAAGCTTGCAAAGGAAATCTGCACTACAATGAAGTCTCACTTCCCCCCGGTCAAAAGGGCCATCTGAAAAAAGTGTAAAATCCAGAAAGGCAGGACAGGCCATGGAGAACTGGGAGCCTTGTTATGCTGATGGGCGGGATGTAAATTGCCAACAGACACTCGGGAGAAGTGTATGGTGTTTCCTGAAACATCTAAAAAACAAAGCAACAGAGCCTAGGGCACTGCCACTTATGGTCCTATAGCTTAGGGAAATTAAAATCAAAAAGACACAGCCACCCCAAAGTTTGGGACGCCTCTGTTTACAAGAACCTCTTTTACAGTACAAGTTCAACATCGCAGAACGTGAAAAATGGATAAAGAACTTGTGGTACTTACGTACAATGCAGTATCACTCAGCAATAAAATCTATGTCATCAGGCCTGTAGCAGCATAATGAGTGGATTCAGGTACGATGATTCTAACTGAAATAAGTCACACAGAAAAAGAAACATCATAAGATATCACTAATACACGGAATGTAAACATGGCTACACAGGAACTGCATTCCAGAACAGAACAGGGACTCAAATTTAGAAAACCAACTTATGCTTGCTTAAGGGGAAAGGTGAGTTGGGGTGCTGCATAAAACCAGAGATTGAAATGAGCACAGATAAAGTTCCTTAAGCCAAATATGGAATAGACAAGAGCTACTCCTTGCTCAACGAAATGGACTCAAAACCCCATATTAAACCCATAGGAATGTACCTGACTAGTAAGTATCTTAAAACCTATGGATTGCTACGTCTCCAAAAGAGAATCAAGCTTGTGTACAGGGGAATAAACGCAGCAGTGATAGGATTGGAGAGGTTCGGTGAGCAAATGAAGACCCTTTGAAGTCATATTGCATGGTACCCATTACACGGGTCTCAACTCTCCAGGTTTAAGGTATTCTTCCTTCAGCTAAAACATGCATGTGGAACCCAGAGTATGATCAACCATGTGAACGGGAGACGTGTTCAAATATGTCTCAGTTTTCCTCCCCTGGTACTCGGGTGCAACATTCCAGACGCTTTACTAACACTCTCCCCACTTGGAGAGTCAGTCCCTTTAACCTCCTGTTTGGCCCAGTTTGCAATTTCTGCGGAAGATGAACAGGAATAGCGAGAACCAATGAGAGGCTAGCTGGAGGTGTCTGGACGGGCAAATTTAACTCTCATTTCCCACCAGGAAGAGGAAATAACCAAAGGCTCAGCGTGCCGTACCGGAACCAGATTAGGGCCTGAAGCCATCCTGCGGTGTTGCGGCCAGCTCAAAAGAAAGCGAGTTGAAGAAAGGAGCCCAGGGGCACTGTAATTCACAAACCTGCAGAGTTATAAATGACAGCTATCGTCCAAAAATAGACTGAAGTAAGGCTGCCAAGAGGACTTGAAAGCGGGGCAGAATTGCAGGAAACCGATTTCAGGAGGTAGACTGGAATTGCATTGAAAGCATAGGAAAAGAGGCAGAACGTCCACAATGATGCACTTGGCCAAAAAGGGCGTATGCGTTTTTTCCTGAATATATTCAGGAAAAAACGCATACGCCCTTTTTGGCCAACCAAGCAAGCTTGCAAAGGAAATCTGCACTACAATGAAGTCTCACTTCCCCCCGGTCAAAAGGGCCATCTGAAAAAAGTGTAAAATCCAGAAAGGCAGGACAGGCCATGGAGAACTGGGAGCCTTGTTATGCTGATGGGCGGGATGTAAATTGCCAACAACCACTCGGGAGAAGTATATGGTGTTTCCTGAAACATCTAAAAAACAAAGCAACAGAGCCTAGGGCACTGCCACTTATGGTCCTATAGCTTAGGGAAATTAAAATCAAAAAGACACAGCCACCCCAAAGTTTGCATCGGCTCTGTTTACAAGAACCTCGTTTACAGTACAAGTTCAACATCGCAGAAAGTGAAAAATGGATAAAGAAGTTGTGGTATTTACTTACAAAGCAATATCACTCAGCAATGAATTCTATGTCATCAGGCCCTTAGCAGCACAATGAGTGGATTCAGGTATGATGATTCTAACTGAAATAAGTCACACAGAAAAAGAAACATCATAAGATATCAGTAATACACGGAATGTAAACTTGGCTACACAGGAACTGAATTCCAAAACAGAACAGGGTCTCAAATTTAGAAAAGCAACTTATGCTTGCTTAAGGGTAAAGGTGAGTTGGGGTGCTGCATAAAACCAGAGAGTGAAATGAGCACAGATAAAGTTCCTTAAGTCAAATAAGGAATAGACAAGAGCTACTCCTTGCTCAACGAAATGGACTCAACACCGCATATTAAACGCCTAAGAATGTACCTGACTAGTAAGTGTCTTAAAAACCAATGATTGCTATGTCTCCGAAAGAGAATCAAGCATGTGTACAGGGGCATAAACGCAGCAGTGATAGGATTGGAGAGGTTCGGTGAGCAAATGAAGACCCTTTGAAGTCATATTGCATGGTACCCATTCCACGGGTTTCAACTACCCAGGTTTAAGGTATTCTTCCTTCAGCTAAAACATGCATGTGGAACCTAGAGTATGATCAACCATGTGATCGGGAGACGTGTTCAAATATGTCTCAGTTTTCCTCCCCTGGTACTCGGGTGCAACATTCCAGATGCTTTACTAACACTCTCCCCACTTGGAGAGTCAGTCCCTTTAACCTCCTGTTTGGCCCAGTTTGCAATTTCTGCGGAAGATGAACAGGAATAGCGAGAACCAATGAGAGGCTAGCTGGAGGTGTCTGGACGGGCAAATTTAACTCTCATTTCCCACCAGGAAGAGGAATTAACCAAAGGCTCAGCGTGCCGTGCCGGAACCAGATTAGGGCCTGAAGCCATCCTGCGGTGTTGCGGCCAGGTCACAAGAAAGCGAGTTGAAGAAAGGAGCTCAGGGGCACTGTAATTCACAAACCTGCAGAGTTATAAATGACAGCTATCGTCCAAAAATAGACTGAAGTAAGGCTGCCAAGAGGACTTGAAAGCGGGCCAGAATTGCAGGAAACCGATTTCAGGAGGTAGACTGGAATTGCATTGAAAGCATAGGAAAAGAGGCAGAACGTCCACAATGATGCACTTGGCCAAAAAGGGCGTATGCGTTTTTTCCTGAATATATTCAGGAAAAAACGCATACGCCCTTTTTGGCCAACCAAGCAAGCTTGCAAAAGAAATCTGCACTACAATGAAGTCTCACTTCCCCCCAGTCAAAAGGGCCATCTGAAAAAAGTGTAAAATCCAGAAAGGCAGGACAGGCCATGGAGAACTGGGAGCCTTGTTATGCTGATGGGCGGGATGTAAATTGCCAACAGACACTCGGGAGAATTGTATGGTGTTTCCTGAAACATCTAAAAAACAAAGCAACAGAGCCTAGGGCACTGCCACTTATGGTCCTATAGCTTAGGGAAATTAAAATCAAAAAGACACAGCCACCCCAAAGTTTGGGACGCCTCTGTTTACAAGAACCTCGTTTACAGTACAAGTTCAACATCGCAGAAAGTGAAAAATGGATAAAGAAGTTGTGGTATTTACTTACAAAGCAATATCACTCAGCAATGAAATCTGTGTCATCAGGCCCTTAGCAGCACAATGAGTGGATTCAGGTATGATGATTCTAACTGAAATAAGTCACACAGAAAAAGAAACATCATAAGATATCAGTAATACACGGAATGTAAACTTGGCTACACAGGAACTGAATTACAGAACAGAACAGGGTCTCAAATTTAGAAAACCAACTTATGCTTGCTTAAGGGTAAAGGTGAGTTGGGGTGCTGCATAAAAGCAGAGATTGAAATGAGCACAGATAAAGTTCCTTAAGTCAAATATGGAATAGACAAGAGCTACTCCTTGCTCAACGAAATGGACTCAACACCGCATATTAAACGCCTAAGAATGTACCTGACTAGTAAGTATCGTAAAACCTATGGATTGCTATGTCTCCGAAAGAGAATCAAGCATGTGTACAGGGGCATAAACGCAGCAGTGATAGGATTGGAGAGGTTCGGTGAGCAAATGAAGACCCTTTGAAGTCATATTGCATGGTACCCATTCCACCGGTCTCAACTCTCCAGGTTTAAGGTATTCTTCCTTCAGCTAAAACATGCATGTGGAACCCAAGTATGATCAACCATGTGAACGGGAGACGTGTTCAAATATGTCTCAGTTTTCCTCCCCTGGTACTCGGGTGCAACATTCCAGACGCTTTACTAACACTCTCCCCACTTGGCGAGTCAGCGCCTTTAACCTCCTGTTTGGCCCAGTTTGCAATTTCTGCGGAAGATGAACAGGAATAGCGAGAACCAATGAGAGGCTAGCTGGAGGTGTCTGGACGGGCAAATTTAACTCTCATTTCCCACCAGGAAGAGGAATTAACCAAAGGCTCAGCGTGCCGTGCCGGAACCAGATTAGGGCCTGAAGCCATCCTCCGGTGTTGCGGCCAGGTCACAAGAAAGCGAGTTGAAGAAAGGAGCTCAGGGGCACTGTAATTCACAAACCTGCAGAGTTATAAATGACAGCTATCGTCCAAAAATAGACTGAAGTAAGGCTGCCAAGAGGACTTGAAAGCGGGGCAGAATTGCAGGAAACCGATTTCAGGAGGTAGACTGGAATTGCATTGAAAGCATAGGAAAAGAGGCAGAACGTCCACAATGATGCACTTGGCCAAAAAGGGCGTATGCGTTTTTTCCTGAATATATTCAGGAAAAAACGCATACGCCCTTTTTGGCCAACCAAGCAAGCTTGCAAAGGAAATCTGCACTACAATGAAGTCTCACTTCCCCCCGGTCAAAAGGGCCATCTGAAAAAAGTGTAAAATCCAGAAAGGCAGGACAGGCCATGGAGAACTGGGAGCCTTGTTATGCTGATGGGCGGGATGTAAATTGCCAACAGACACTTGGGAGAAGTGTATGGTGTTTCCTGAAACATCTAAAAAACAAAGCAACAGAGCCTAGGGCACTGCCACTTATGGTCCTATAGCTTAGGGAAATTAAAATAAAAAAGACACAGCCACCCCAAAGTTTGCATCGGCTCTGTTTATAAGAACCTCGTTTACAGTACAAGTTCAACATCGCAGAAAGTGAAAAATGGATAAAGAAGTTGTGGTATTTACTTACAAAGCAATATCACTCAGCAATGAAATCTATGTCATCAGGCCCTTAGCATCACAATGAGTGGATTCAGGTATGATGATTCTAACTGAAATAAGTCACACAGAAAAAGAAACATCATAAGATATCAGTAATACACGGAATGTAAACTTGGCTACACAGGAACTGAATTACAGAACAGAACAGGGTCTCAAATTTAGAAAACCAACTTATGCTTGCTTAAGGGTAAAGGTGAGTTGGGGTGCTGCATAAAACCAGAGATTGAAATGAGCACAGATAAAGTTCCTTAAGTCAAATATGGAATAGACAAGAGCTACTCCTTGCTCAACGAAATGGACTCAACACCGCATATTAAACGCCTAAGAATGTACCTGACTAGTAAGTATCGGAAAACCTATGGATTGCTATGTCTCCAAAAGAGAATCAAGCATGTGTACAGGGGCATAAACGCAGCAGTGATAGGATTGGAGAGGTTCGGTGAGCAAATGAAGACCCTTTGAAGTCATATTGCATGGTACGCATTACACGGGTCTCAACTCTCCAGGTTTAAGGTATTCTTCCTTCAGCTAAAACATGCATGTGGAACCTAGAGTATGATCAACCATGTGATCGGGAGACGTGTTCAAATATGTCTCAGTTTTCCTCCCCTGGTACTCGGGTGCAACATTCCAGACGCTTTACTAACACTCTCCCGACTTGGAGAGTCAGTCCCTTTAACCTCCTGTTTGGCCCAGTTTGCAATTTCTGCGGAAGATGAACAGGAATAGCGAGAACCAATGAGAGACTAGCTGTAGGTGTCTGGACGGGCAAATTTAACTCTCATTTCCCACCAGGAAGAGGAATTAACCAAAGGCTCAGCGTGTCGTGCCAGAACCAGATTAGGGCCTGAAGCCATCCTGCGGTGTTGCGGCCAGGTCACAAGAAAGCGAGTTGAAGAAAGGAGCTCAGGGGCACTGTAATTCACAAACCTGCAGACTTATAAATGACAGCTATCGTCCAAAAATAGACTGAAGTAAGGCTGCCAAGAGGACTTGAAAGCAGGGCAGAATTGCAGGAAACCGATTTCAGGAGGTAGACTGGAATTGCATTGAAAGCATAGGAAAAGAGGCAGAACGTCCACAATGATGCACTTGGCCAAAAAGGGCGTATGCGTTTTTTCCTGAATATATTCAGGAAAAAACGCATACGACCTTTTTGGCCAACCAAGCAAGCTTGCAAAGGAAATCTGCACTACAATGAAGTCTCACTTCCCCCCGGTCAAAAGGGCCATCTGAAAAAAGTGTAAAATCCAGAAAGGCAGGACAGGCCATGGAGAACTGGGAGCCTTGTTATGCTGATGGGCGGGATGTAAATTGCCAACAACCACTCGGGAGAAGTGTATGGTGTTTCCTGAAACATCTAAAAAACAAAGCAACAGAACCTAGGGCACTTCCACTTATGGTCCTATAGCTTAGGGAAATTAAAATCAAAAAGACACAGCCACCCCAAAGTTTGCATCGGCTCTGTTTATAAGAACCTCGTTTACAGTACAAGTTCAACATCGCAGAAAGTGAAAAATGGATAAAGAAGTTGTGGTATTTACTTACAAAGCAATATCACTCAGCAATGAAATCTATGTCATCAGGCCCTTAGCATCACAATGAGTGGATTCAGGTATGATGATTCTAACTGAAATAAGTCACACAGAAAAAGAAACATCATAAGATATCAGTAATACACGGAATGTAAACTTGGCTACACAGGAACTGAATTACAGAACAGAACAGGGTCTCAAATTTAGAAAACCAACTTATGCTTGCTTAAGGGTAAAGGTGAGTTGGGGTGCTGCATAAAACCAGAGATTGAAATGAGCACAGATAAAGTTCCTTAAGTCAAATATGGAATAGACAAGAGCTACTCCTTGCTCAACGAAATGGACTCAACACCGCATATTAAACGCCTAAGAATGTACCTGACTAGTAAGTATCGGAAAACCTATGGATTGCTATGTCTCCAAAAGAGAATCAAGCATGTGTACAGGGGCATAAACGCAGCAGTGATAGGATTGGAGAGGTTCGGTGAGCAAATGAAGACCCTTTGAAGTCATATTGCATGGTGCGCATTACACGGGTCTCAACTCTCCAGGTTTAAGGTATTCTTCCTTCAGCTAAAACATGCATGTGGAACCTAGAGTATGATCAACCATGTGATCGGGAGACGTGTTCAAATATGTCTCAGTTTTCCTCCCCTGGTACTCGGGTGCAACATTCCAGACGCTTTACTAACACTCTCCCGACTTGGAGAGTCAGTCCCTTTAACCTCCTGTTTGGCCCAGTTTGCAATTTCTGCGGAAGATGAACAGGAATAGCGAGAACCAATGAGAGACTAGCTGTAGGTGTCTGGACGGGCAAATTTAACTCTCATTTCCCACCAGGAAGAGGAATTAACCAAAGGCTCAGCGTGTCGTGCCAGAACCAGATTAGGGCCTGAAGCCATCCTGCGGTGTTGCGGCCAGGTCACAAGAAAGCGAGTTGAAGAAAGGAGCTCAGGGGCACTGTAATTCACAAACCTGCAGACTTATAAATGACAGCTATCGTCCAAAAATAGACTGAAGTAAGGCTGCCAAGAGGACTTGAAAGCAGGGCAGAATTGCAGGAAACCGATTTCAGGAGGTAGACTGGAATTGCATTGAAAGCATAGGAAAAGACGCAGAACGTCCACAATGATGCACTTGGCCAAAAAGGGCGTATGCGTTTTTTCCTGAATATATTCAGGAAAAAACGCATACGACCTTTTTGGCCAACCAAGCAAGCTTGCAAAGGAAATCTGCACTACAATGAAGTCTCACTTCCCCCCGGTCAAAAGGGCCATCTGAAAAAAGTGTAAAATCCAGAAAGGCAGGACAGGCCATGGAGAACTGGGAGCCTTGTTATGCTGATGGGCGGGATGTAAATTGCCAACAACCACTCGGGAGAAGTGTATGGTGTTTCCTGAAACATCTAAAAAACAAAGCAACAGAACCTAGGGCACTTCCACTTATGGTCCTATAGCTTAGGGAAATTAAAATCAAAAAGACACAGCCACCCCAAAGTTTGGAACAGCTCTGTTTACAAGAACCTCGTTTACAGTACAAGTTCAACATCGCAGAAAGTGAAAAATGGATAAAGAAGTTGTGGTATTTACTTACAAAGCAATATCACTCAGCAATGATATCTGTGTCATCAGGCCCTTAGCAGCACAATGAGTGGATTCAGGTATGATGATTGTAACTGAAATAAGTCACACAGAAAAAGAAACATCATAAGATATCACTAATACACGGAATGTAAACTTGGCTACACAGGAACTGAATTCCAAAACAGAACAGTGTCTCAAATTTAGAAAACCAACTTATGCTTGCTTAAGGGTAAAGGTGAGTTGGGGTGCTGCATAAAACCAGAGATTGAAATGAGCACAGATAAAGTTCCTTAAGCTAAATATGGAATAGACAAGAGCTACTCCTTGCTCAACGAAATGGACTCAACACCCCATATTAAACGCCTAAGAATGTACCTGACTACTAAGTAGCTTAAAACCTATGGATTGCTATGTCTCCAAAAGAGAATCAAGCGTGTGTACAGGGGCATAAAAGCAGCAGTGATAGGATTGGAGAGGTTCAGTGAGCAAATGAAGACCCTTTGAAGTCATATTGCATGGTACCCATTACACGGGTCTCAACTCTCCAGGTTTAAGGTATTCTTCCTTCAGCTAAAACATTCATGTGGAACCCAAGTATGATCAACCATGTGAACGGGAGACGTGTTCAAATATGTCTCAGTTTTCCTCCCCTGGTACTCGGGTGCAACATTCCAGACGCTTTACTAACACTCTCCCCACATGGAGAGTCAGCGCCTTTAACCTCCAGTTTGGCCCAGTTTGCAATTTCTGCGGAAGATGAACAGGAATAACGAGAACCAATGAGAGGCTTGCAGGAGGTGTCTGGACGGGCAAATTTAACTCTCATTTCCCACCAGGAAGAGGAATTAACCAAAGGCTCAGCGTGCCGTACCGGAACCAGATTAGGGCCTGAAGCCATCCTGCGGTGTTGCGGCCAGCTCAAAAGAAAGCGAGTTGAAGAAAGGAGCTCAGGGGCACTGTAATTCACAAACCTGCAGAGTTATAAATGACAGCTATCGTCCAAAAATAGACTGAAGTAAGGCTGCCAAGAGGACTTGAAAGCGGGGCAGAATTGCAGGAAACCGATTTCAGGAGGTAGACTGGAATTGCATTGAAAGCATAGGAAAAGAGGCAGAACGTCCACAATGATGCACTTGGCCAAAAAGGGCGTATGCGTTTTTTCCTGAATATATTCAGGAAAAAACGCATACGCCCTTTTTGGCCAACCAAGCAAGCTTGCAAAGGAAATCTGCACTACAATGAAGTCTCACTTCCCCCCGGTCAAAAGGGCCATCTGAAAAAAGTGTAAAATCCAGAAAGGCAGGACAGGCCATGGAGAACTGGGAGCCTTGTTATGCTGATGGGCGGGATGTAAATTGCCAACAACCACTCGGGAGAAGTGTATGGTGTTTCCTGAAACATCTAAAAAACAAAGCAACAGAACTTAGGGCACTTCCACTTATGGTCCTATAGCTTAGGGAAATTAAAATCAAAAAGACACAGCCACCCCAAAGTTTGGAACGGCTCTGTTTACAAGAACCTCGTTTACAGTACAAGTTCAACATCGCAGAAAGTGAAAAATGGATAAAGAAGTTGTGGTATTTACTTACAAAGCAATATCACTCAGCAATGAAATCTCTGTCATCAGGCCCTTAGCAGCACAATGAGTGGATTCAGGTATGATGATTCTAACTGAAGTAAGTCACACAGAAAAAGAAACATCATAAGATATCAGTAATACACTGAATGTAAACTTGGCTACACAGGAACTGAATTACAGAACAGAACAGGGTCTCAAATTTAGAAAACCAACTTATGCTTGCTTAAGGGTAAAGGTGAGTTGGGGTGCTGCATAAAACCAGAGATTGAAATGAGCACAGATAAAGTTCCTTAAGTCAAATATGGAATAGACAAGAGCTACTCCTTGCTCAACGAAATGGACTCAACACCGCATATTAAACGCCTAAGAATGTACCTGACTAGTAAGTATCGGAAAACCTATGGATTGCTATGTCTCCAAAAGAGAATCAAGCATGTGTACAGGGGCATAAACGCAGCAGTGATAGGATTGGAGAGGTTCGGTGAGCAAATGAAGACCCTTTGAAGTCATATTGCATGGTACGCATTACACGGGTCTCAACTCTCCAGGTTTAAGGTATTCTTCCTTCAGCTAAAACATGCATGTGGAACTTAGAGTATGATCAACCATGTGAACGGGAGACGTGTTCAAATATGTCTCAGTTTTCCTCCCCTGGTACTCGGGTGCAACATTCCAGACGCTTTACTAACACTCTCCCCACTTGGCGAGTCAGCGCCTTTAACCTCCTGTTTGGCCCAGTTTGCAATTTCTGTGGATGATGAACAGGAATAGCGAGAACCAATGAGAGGCTAGCTGGAGGTGTCTGGACGGGCAAATTTAACTCTCATTTCCCACCAGGAAGAGGAATTAACCAAAGGCTCAGCGTGCCGGGCCGGAACCAGATTAGGGCCTGAAGCCATCCTGCGGTGTTGCGGCCAGGTCACAAGAAAGCGAGTTGAAGAAAGGAGCTCAGGGGCACTGTAATTCACAAACCTGCAGAGTTATAAATGACAGCTATCGTCCAAAAATAGACTGAAGTAAGGCTGCCAAGAGGACTTGAAAGCGGGGCAGAATTGCAGGAAACCGATTTCAGGAGGTAGACTGGAATTGCATTGAAAGCATAGGAAAAGAGGCAGAACGTCCACAATGATGCACTTGGCCAAAAAGGGCGTATGCGTTTTTTCCTGAATATATTCAGGAAAAAACGCATACGCACTTTTTGGCCAACCAAGCAAGCTTGCAAAGGAAATCTGCACTACAAT
Source organism: Stenella coeruleoalba (assembly GCF_951394435.1). Lineage (NCBI taxonomy): Eukaryota > Metazoa > Chordata > Mammalia > Artiodactyla > Delphinidae > Stenella > Stenella coeruleoalba. The sequence continues at coordinate 549,239 of NW_027646078.1, forward strand.
GAAGTCTCACTTCCCCCCGGTCAAAAGGGCCATCTGAAAAAAGTGTAAAATCCAGAAAGGCAGGACAGGCCATGGAGAACTGGGAGCCTTGTTATGCTGATGGGCGGGATGTAAATTGCCAACAGACACTTGGGAGAAGTGTATGGTGTTTCCTGAAACATCTAAAAAACAAAGCAACAGAGCCTAGGGCACTGCCACTTATGGTCCTATAGCTTAGGGAAATTAAAATAAAAAAGACACAGCCACCCCAAAGTTTGCATCGGCTCTGTTTATAAGAACCTCGTTTACAGTACAAGTTCAACATCGCAGAAAGTGAAAAATGGATAAAGAAGTTGTGGTATTTACTTACAAAGCAATATCACTCAGCAATGAAATCTGTGTCATCAGGCCCTTAGCAGCACAATGAGTGGATTCAGGTATGATGATTCTAACTGAAATAAGTCACACAGAAAAAGAAACATCATAAGATATCAGTAATACACGGAATGTAAACTTGGCTACACAGGAACTGAATTACAGAACAGAACAGGGTCTCAAATTTAGAAAACCAACTTATGCTTGCTTAAGGGTAAAGGTGAGTTGGGGTGCTGCATAAAAGCAGAGATTGAAATGAGCACAGATAAAGTTCCTTAAGTCAAATATGGAATAGACAAGAGCTACTCCTTGCTCAACGAAATGGACTCAACACCGCATATTAAACGCCTAAGAATGTACCTGACTAGTAAGTATCGTAAAACCTATGGATTGCTATGTCTCCGAAAGAGAATCAAGCATGTGTACAGGGGCATAAATGCAGCAGTGATAGGATTGGAGAGGTTCGGTGAGCAAATGAAGACCCTTTGAAGTCATATTGCATGGTACCCATTCCACCGGTCTCAAATCTCCAGGTTTAAGGTATTCTTCCTTCAGCTAAAACATGCATGTGGAACCCAAGTATGATCAACCATGTGAACGGGAGACGTGTTCAAATATGTCTCAGTTTTCCTCCCCTGGTACTCGGGTGCAACATTCCAGATGCTTTACTAACACTCTCCCCACTTGGCGAGTCAGCGCCTTTAACCTCCTGTTTGGCCCAGTTTGCAATTTCTGCGGAAGATGAACAGGAATAGCGAGAACCAATGAGAGGCTAGCTGGAGGTGTCTGGACGGGCAAATTTAACTCTCATTTCCCACCAGGAAGAGGAATTAACCAAAGGCTCAGCGTGCCGTGCCGGAACCAGATTAGGGCCTGAAGCCATCCTGCCGTGTTGCGGCCAGGTCACAAGAAAGCGAGTTGAAGAAAGGAGCTCAGGGGCACTGTAATTCACAAACCTGCAGAGTTATAAATGACAGCTATCGTCCAAAAATAGACTGAAGTAAGGCTGCCAAGAGGACTTGAAAGCGGGGCAGAATTGCAGGAAACCGATTTCAGGAGGTAGACTGGAATTGCATTGAAAGCATAGGAAAAGAGGCAGAACGTCCACAATGATGCACTTGGCCAAAAAGGGCGTATGCGTTTTTTCCTGAATATATTCAGGAAAAAACGCATACGCCCTTTTTGGCCAACCAAGCAAGCTTGCAAAGGAAATCTGCACTACAATGAAGTCTCACTTCCCCCCGGTCAAAAGGGCCATCTGAAAAAAGTGTAAAATCCAGAAAGGCAGGACAGGCCATGGAGAACTGGGAGCCTTGTTATGCTGATGGGCGGGATGTAAATTGCCAACAACCACTCGGGAGAAGTGTATGGTGTTTCCTGAAACATCTAAAAAACAAAGCAACAGAGCCTAGGGCACTGCCACTTATGGTCCTATAGCTCAGAGAAATTAAAATCAAAAGACACAGCCACCCCAAACTTTGGGACACCTCTGATTACAAGAACCTCGTTTACCGTACAAGTTCAACATCGCAGAAAGTGAAAAATGGATAAAGAAGTTGTGGTATTTACTTACAAAGCAATATGACTCAGCAATGAATTCTATGTCATCAGGCCCTTAGCAGCACAATGAGTGGATTCAGGTATGATGATTCTAACTGAAATAAGTCACACAGAAAAAGAAACATCATAAGATATCAGTAATACACGGAATGTAAACTTGGCTACACAGGAACTGAATTACAGAACAGAACAGGGTCTCAAATTTAGAAAACCAACTTATGCTTGCTTAAGGGGAAAGGTGAGTTGGGGTGCTGCATAAAACCAGAGATTGAAATGAGCACAGATAAAGTTCCTTAAGCCAAATATGGAATAGACAAGAACTACTCCTTGCTCAACGAAATGGACTCAACACCCCATATTAAACGCCTAAGAATGTACCTGACTAGTAAGTATCTTAAAACCTATGGATTGCTATGTCTCCGAAAGAGAATCAAGCATGTGTACAGGGGCATAAACGCAGCAGTGATAAGATTGGAGAGGTTCGGTGAGCAAATGAAGACCCTTTGAAGTCATATTGCATGGTACGCATTACACGGGTCTCAACTCTCCAGGTTTAAGGTATTCTTCCTTCAGCTAAAACATGCATGTGGAACTTAGAGTATGATCAACCATGTGAACGGGAGACGTGTTCAAATATGTCTCAGTTTTCCTCCCCTGGTACTCGGGTGCAACATTCCAGATGCTTTACTAACACTCTCCCCACTTGGCGAGTCAGCGCCTTTAACCTCCTGTTTGGCGCAGTTTGCAATTTCTGTGGATGATGAACAGGAATAGCGAGAACCAATGAGAGGCTAGCTGGAGGTGTCTGGACGGGCAAATTTAACTCTCATTTCCCACCAGGAAGAGGAATTAACCAAAGGCTCAGCGTGCCGTGCCGGAACCAGATTAGGGCCTGAAGCCATCCTGCGGTGTTGCGGCCAGGTCACAAGAAAGCGAGTTGAAGAAAGGAGCTCAGGGGCACTGTAATTCACAAACCTGCAGAGTTATAAATGACAGCTATCGTCCAAAAATAGACTGAAGTAAGGCTGCCAAGAGGACTTGAAAGCGGGGCAGAATTGCAGGAAACCGATTTCAGGAGGTAGACTGGAATTGCATTGAAAGCATAGGAAAAGAGGCAGAACGTCCACAATGATGCACTTGGCCAAAAAGGGCGTATGCGTTTTTTCCTGAATATATTCAGGAAAAAACGCATACGCACTTTTTGGCCAACCAAGCAAGCTTGCAAAGGAAATCTGCACTACAATGAAGTCTCACTTCCCCCCGGTCAAAAGGGCCATCTGAAAAAAGTGTAAAATCCAGAAAGGCAGGACAGGCCATGGAGAACTGGGAGCCTTGTTATGCTGATGGGCGGGATGTAAATTGCCAACAGACACTTGGGAGAAGTGTATGGTGTTTCCTGAAACATCTAAAAAACAAAGCAACAGAGCCTAGGGCACTGCCACTTATGGTCCTATAGCTTAGGGAAATTAAAATAAAAAAGACACAGCCACCCCAAAGTTTGCATCGGCTCTGTTTATAAGAACCTCGTTTACAGTACAAGTTCAACATCGCAGAAAGTGAAAAATGGATAAAGAAGTTGTGGTATTTACTTACAAAGCAATATCACTCAGCAATGAAATCTGTGTCATCAGGCCCTTAGCAGCACAATGAGTGGATTCAGGTATGATGATTCTAACTGAAATAAGTCACACAGAAAAAGAAACATCATAAGATATCAGTAATACACGGAATGTAAACTTGGCTACACAGGAACTGAATTACAGAACAGAACAGGGTCTCAAATTTAGAAAACCAACTTATGCTTGCTTAAGGGTAAAGGTGAGTTGGGGTGCTGCATAAAAGCAGAGATTGAAATGAGCACAGATAAAGTTCCTTAAGTCAAATATGGAATAGACAAGAGCTACTCCTTGCTCAACGAAATGGACTCAACACCGCATATTAAACGCCTAAGAATGTACCTGACTAGTAAGTATCGTAAAACCTATGGATTGCTATTTCTCCGAAAGAGAATCAAGCATGTGTACAGGGGCATAAATGCAGCAGTGATAGGATTGGAGAGGTTCGGTGAGCAAATGAAGACCCTTTGAAGTCATATTGCATGGTACCCATTCCACCGGTCTCAAATCTCCAGGTTTAAGGTATTCTTCCTTCAGCTAAAACATGCATGTGGAACCCAAGTATGATCAACCATGTGAACGGGAGACGTGTTCAAATATGTCTCAGTTTTCCTCCCCTGGTACTCGGGTGCAACATTCCAGATGCTTTACTAACACTCTCCCCACTTGGCGAGTCAGCGCCTTTAACCTCCTGTTTGGCCCAGTTTGCAATTTCTGCGGAAGATGAACAGGAATAGCGAGAACCAATGAGAGGCTAGCTGGAGGTGTCTGGACGGGCAAATTTAACTCTCATTTCCCACCAGGAAGAGGAATTAACCAAAGGCTCAGCGTGCCGTGCCGGAACCAGATTAGGGCCTGAAGCCATCCTGCGGTGTTGCGGCCAGGTCACAAGAAAGCGAGTTGAAGAAAGGAGCTCAGGGGCACTGTAATTCACAAACCTGCAGAGTTATAAATGACAGCTATCGTCCAAAAATAGACTGAAGTAAGGCTGCCAAGAGGACTTGAAAGCGGGGCAGAATTGCAGGAAACCGATTTCAGGAGGTAGACTGGAATTGCATTGAAAGCATAGGAAAAGAGGCAGAACGTCCACAATGATGCACTTGGCCAAAAAGGGCGTATGCGTTTTTTCCTGAATATATTCAGGAAAAAACGCATACGCCCTTTTTGGCCAACCAAGCAAGCTTGCAAAGGAAATCTGCACTACAATGAAGTCTCACTTCCCCCCGGTCAAAAGGGCCATCTGAAAAAAGTGTAAAATCCAGAAAGGCAGGACAGGCCATGGAGAACTGGGAGCCTTGTTATGCTGATGGGCGGGATGTAAATTGCCAACAACCACTCGGGAGAAGTGTATGGTGTTTCCTGAAACATCTAAAAAACAAAGCAACAGAGCCTAGGGCACTGCCACTTATGGTCCTATAGCTCAGAGAAATTAAAATCAAAAAGACACAGCCACCCCAAACTTTGGGACACCTCTGATTACAAGAACCTCGTTTACCGTACAAGTTCAACATCGCAGAAAGTGAAAAATGGATAAAGAAGTTGTGGTATTTACTTACAAAGCAATATCACTCAGCAATGAATTCTATGTCATCAGGCCCTTAGCAGCACAATGAGTGGATTCAGGTATGATGATTCTAACTGAAATAAGTCACACAGAAAAAGAAACATCATAAGATATCAGTAATACACGGAATGTAAACTTGGCTACACAGGAACTGAATTACAGAACAGAACAGGGTCTCAAATTTAGAAAACCAACTTATGCTTGCTTAAGGGTAAAGGTGAGTTGGGGTGCTGCATAAAACCAGAGATTGAAATGAGCACAGATAAAGTTCCTTAAGCCAAATATGGAATAGACAAGAGCTACTCCTTGCTCAACGAAATGGACTCAACACCGCATATTAAACGCCTAAGAATGTACCTGACTAGTAAGTATCTTAAAACCTATGGATTGCTATGTCTCCGAAAGAGAATCAAGCATGTGTACAGGGGCATAAACGCAGCAGTGATAAGATTGGAGAGGTTCGGTGAGCAAATGAAGACCCTTTGAAGTCATATTGCATGGTACCCATTCCACGGGTTTCAACTACCCAGGTTTTAGGTATTCTTCCTTCAGCTAAAACATGCATGTGGAACCCAAGTATGATCAACCATGTGAACGGGAGACGTGTTCAAATATGTCTCAGTTTTCCTCCCCTGGTACTCGGGTGCAACATTCCAGACGCTTTACTAACACTCTCCCGACTTGGAGAGTCAGTCCCTTTAACCTCCTGTTTGGCCCAGTTTGCAATTTCTGCGGAAGATGAACAGGAATAGCGAGAACCAATGAGAGGCTAGCTGGAGGTGTCTGGACGGGCAAATTTAACTCTCATTTCCCACCAGGAAGAGGAATTAACCAAAGGCTCAGCATGCCGGGCCGGAACCAGATTAGGGCCTGAAGCCATCCTGCGGTGTTGCGGCCAGGTCACAAGAAAGCGAGTTGAAGAAAGGAGCTCAGGGGCACTGTAATTCACAAACCTGCAGAGTTATAAATGACAGATATCGTCCAAAAATAGACTGAAGTAAGGCTGCCAAGAGGACTTGAAAGCGGGGCAGAATTGCAGGAAACCGATTTCAGGAGGTAGACTGGAATTGCATTGAAAGCATAGGAAAAGAGGCAGAACGTCCACAATGATGCACTTGGCCAAAAAGGGCGTATGCGTTTTTTCCTGAATATATTCAGGAAAAAACGCATACGCCCTTTTTGGCCAACCAAGCAAGCTTGCAAAGGAAATCTGCACTACAATGAAGTCTCACTTCCCCCCGGTCAAAAGGGCCATCTGTAAAAAGTGTAAAATCCAGAAAGGCAACAGGCCATGGAGAACTGGGAGCCTTGTTATGCTGATGGGTGGGATGTAAATTACCAACAGACACTTGGGAGAAGTGCATGGTGTTTCCTGAAACATCTAAAAAACAAAGCAACAGAGCCTAGGGCACTTCCACTTATGGTCCTATAGCTTAGGGAAATTAAAATCAAAAAGACACAGCCACCCCAAAGTTTGGAACGACTCTGTTTACAAGAACCTCGTTTACAGTACAAGTTCAACATCGCAGAAAGTGAAAAATGGATAAAGAAGTTGTGGTATTCACTTACAAAGCAACATCACTCAGCAATGAAATCTATGCCATCAGGCCATTAGCAGCACAATGAGTGGATTCAGGTATGATGATTCTAACTGAAATAAATCACACAGAAAAAGAAACATCATAAGATATCAGTAATACACGGAATGGAAGCTTGGCTACACAGGAACTGAATTACAGAACAGAACAGGGTCTCAAATTTAGAAAAACAACTTATGCTTGCTTAAGGGTAAAGGTGAGTTGGGGTGCTGCATAAAACCAGAGATTGAAATGAGCACAGATAAAGTTCCTTAAGCCAAATATGGAATAGACAAGAGCTACTCCTTGCTCAACGAAATGGACTCAACACCGCATATTAAACGCCTAAGAATGTACCTGACTTGTAAGTATCTTAAAACCTATGGATTGCTATGTCTCCAAAAGAGAATCAAGCATGTGTACCGGGGCATAAACGCAGCAGTGATAGGATTGGAGAGGTTCGGTGAGCAAATGAAGACCCTTTGAAGTCATATTGCATGGTACCCATTCCACGGGTTTCAACTACCCAGGTTTAAGGTATTCTTCCTTCAGCTAAAACATGCATGTGGAACCTAGAGTATGATCAACCATGTGATCGGGAGACGTGTTCAAATATGTCTCAGTTTTCCTCCCCTGGTACTTGGGTGCAACATTCCAGACGCTTTACTAACACTCTCCCCACTTGGAGAGTCAGTCCCTTTAACCTCCTGTTTGGCCCAGTTTGCAATTTCTGCGGAAGATGAACAGGAATAGCGAGAACCAATGAGAGGCTAGCTGGAGGTGTCTGGACGGGCAAATTTAACTCTCATTTCCCACCAGGAAGAGGAATTAACCAAAGGCTCAGCATGCCGGGCCGGAACCAGATTAGGGCCTGAAGCCATCCTGCGGTGTTGCTGCCAGGTCACAGGAAAGCAAGTTGAAGAAAGGAGCTCAGGGGCACTGTAATTCACAAACCTGCAGAGTTATAAATGACAGCTATCGTCCAAAAATAGACTGAAGTAAGGCTGCCAAGAGGACTTGAAAGCGGGGCAGAATTGCAGGAAACCGATTTCAGGAGGTAGACTGGAATTGCATTGAAAGCATAGGAAAAGAGGCAGAACGTCCACAATGATGCACTTGGCCAAAAAGGGCGTATGCGTTTTTTCCTGAATATATTCAGGAAAAAACGCATACGCCCTTTTTGGCCAACCAAGCAAGCTTGCAAAGGAAATCTGCACTACAATGAAGTCTCACTTCCCCCCGGTCAAAAGGGCCATCTGAAAAAAGTGTAAAATCCAGAAAGGCAGGACAGGCCATGGAGAACTGGGAGCCTTGTTATGCTGATGGGCGGGATGTAAATTGCCAACAACCACTCGGGAGAAGTGTATGGTGTTTCCTGAAACATCTAAAAAACAAAGCAACAGAACCTAGGGCACTGCCACTTATGGTCCTATAGCTTAGGGAAATTAAAATCAAAAAGACACAGCCACGCCAAAGTTTGGAACGGCTCTGTTTACAAGAACCTCGTTTACAGTACAAGTTCAACATCGCAGAAAGTGAAAAATGGATAAAGAAGTTGTGGTATTTACTTACAAAGCAATATCACTCAGCAATGAAATCTGTGTCATCAGGCCCTTAGCAGCACAATGAGTGGATTCAGGTATGATGATTCTAACTGAAATAAGTCACACAGAAAAAGAAACATCATAAGATATCAGTAATACACGGAATGTAAACTTGGCTACACAGGAACTGAATTACAGAACAGAACAGGGTCTCAAATTTAGAAAACCAACTTATTCTTGCTTAAGGGTAAAGGTGAGTTGGGGTGCTGCATAAAACCAGAGATTGAAATGAGCACAGATAAAGTTCCTTAAGCCAAATATGGAATAGACAAGAGCTACTCCTTGCTCAACGAAATGGACTCAACACCCCATATTAAACGCGTAAGAATGTACCTGACTAGTAAGTATCTTAAAACCTATGGATTGCTATGTCTCCGAAAGAGAATCAAGCATGTGTACAGGGGCATAAACGCAGCAGTGATAGGATTGGAGAGGTTCGGTGAGCAAATGAAGACCCTTTGAAGTCATATTGCATGGTACCCATTCCACGGGTTTCAACTACCCAGGTTTAAGGTATTCTTCCTTCAGCTAAAACATGCATGTGGAACCCAAGTATGATCAACCATGTGATCGGGAGACGTGTTCAAATATGTCTCAGTTTTCCTCCCCTGGTACTCGGGTGCAACATTCCAGATGCTTTACTAACACTCTCCCCACTTGGAGAGTCAGCGCCTTTAACCTCCTGTTTGGCCCAGTTTGCAATTTCTGCGGAAGATGAACAGGAATAGCGAGAACCAATGAGAGGCTAGCTGGAGGTGTCTGGACGGGCAAATTTAACTCTCATTTCCCACCAGGAAGAGGAAATAACCAAAGGCACAGCGTGCCGTGCCGGAACCAGATTAGGGCCTGAAGCCATCCTGCGGTGTTGCGGCCAGGTCACAAGAAAGCGAGTTGAAGAAAGGAGCTCAGGGGCACTGTAATTCACAAACCTGCAGAGTTATAAATGACAGCTATCGTCCAAACATAGACTGAAGTAAGGCTGCCAAGAGGACTTGAAAGCGGGGCAGAATTGCAGGAAACCGATTTCAGGAGGTAGACTGGAATTGCATTGAAAGCATAGGAAAAGAGGCAGAACGTCCACAATGATGCACTTGGCCAAAAAGGGCGTATGCGTTTTTTCCTGAATATATTCAGGAAAAAACGCATACGCCCTTTTTGGCCAACCAAGCAAGCTTGCAAAGGAAATCTGCACTACAATGAAGTCTCACTTCCCCCAGGTCAAAAGGGCCATCTGAAAAAAGTGTAAAATCCAGAAAGGCAGGACAGGCCATGGAGAACTGGGAGCCTTGTTATGCTGATGGGCGGGATGTAAATTGCCAACAACCACTCGGGAGAAGTGTATGGTGTTTCCTGAAACATCTAAAAAACAAAGCAACAGAGCCTAGGGCACTTCCACTTATGGTCCTATAGCTTAGGGAAATTAAAATCAAAAAGACACAGCCACCCCAAAGTTTGGAACGGCTCTGTTTACAAGAACCTCGTTTACAGTACAAGTTCAACATCGCAGAAAGTGAAAAATGGATAAAGAAGTTGTGGTATTTACTTACAAAGCAATATCACTCAGCAATGAAATCTGTGTCATCAGGCCCGTAGCAGCACAATGAGTGGATTCAGGTATGATGATTCTAACTGAAGTAAGTCACACAGAAAAAGAAACATCATAAGATATCAGTAATACACGGAATGTAAACTTGGCTACACAGGAACTGAATTACAGAACAGAACAGGGTCTCAAATTTAGAGAACCAACTTATGCTTGCTTAAGGGTAAAGGTGAGTTGGGGTGCTGCATAAAACCAGAGATTGAAATGAGCACAGATAAAGTTCCTTAAGTCAAATATGGAATAGACAAGAGCTACTCCTTGCTCAACGAAATGGACTCAACACCGCATATTAAACACCTAAGAATGTACCTGACTAGTAAGTATCTTAAAACCTATGGATTGCTATGTCTCCGAAAGAGAATCAAGCATGTGTACAGGGGCATAAACGCAGCAGTGATAGGATTGGAGAGGTTCGGTGAGCAAATGAAGACCCTTTGAAGTCATATTGCATGGTACCCATTACACGGGTCTCAACTCTACAGGTTTAAGGTATTCTTCCTTCAGCTAAAACATGCATGTGGAACCCAAGTATGATCAACCATGTGAACGGGAGACGTGTTCAAATATGTCTCAGTTTTCCTCCCCTGGTACTCGGGTGCAACATTCCAGACGCTTTACTAACACTCTCCCCACTTGGAGAGTGAGCGCCTTTAACCTCCTGTTTGGCCCAGTTTGAAATTTCTGCGGAAGATGAACAGGAATAGCGAGAACCAATGAGAGACTAGCTGGAGGTGTCTGGACGGGCAAATTTAACTCTCATTTCCCACCAGGAAGAGGAATTAACCAAAGGCTCAGCGTGCCGTGCCGGAACCAGATTAGGGCCTGAAGCCATCCTGCGGTGTTGCGGCCAGGTCACAAGAAAGCGAGTTGAAGAAAGGAGCTCAGGGGCACTGTAATTCACAAACCTGCAGAGTTATAAATGACAGCTATCGTCCAAAAATAGACTGAAGTAAGGCTGCCAAGAGGACTTGAAAGCGGGCCAGAATTGCAGGAAACCGATTTCAGGAGGTAGACTGGAATTGCATTGAAAGCATAGGAAAAGAGGCAGAACGTCCACAATGATGCACTTGGCCAAAAAGGGCGTATGCGTTTTTTCCTGAATATATTCAGGAAAAAACGCATACGCCCTTTTTGGCCAACCAAGCAAGCTTGCAAAAGAAATCTGCACTACAATGAAGTCTCACTTCCCCCCAGTCAAAAGGGCCATCTGAAAAAAGTGTAAAATCCAGAAAGGCAGGACAGGCCATGGAGAACTGGGAGCCTTGTTATGCTGATGGGCGGGATGTAAATTGCCAACAGACACTCGGGAGAATTGTATGGTGTTTCCTGAAACATCTAAAAAACAAAGCAACAGAGCCTAGGGCACTGCCACTTATGGTCCTATAGCTTAGGGAAATTAAAATCAAAAAGACACAGCCACCCCAAAGTTTGGGACGCCTCTGTTTACAAGAACCTCGTTTACAGTACAAGTTCAACATCGCAGAAAGTGAAAAATGGATAAAGAAGTTGTGGTATTTACTTACAAAGCAATATCACTCAGCAATGAAATCTGTGTCATCAGGCCCGTAGCAGCACAATGAGTGGATTCAGGTATGATGATTCTAACTGAAGTAAGTCACACAGAAAAAGAAACATCATAAGATATCAGTAATACACGGAATGTAAACTTGGCTACACAGGAACTGAATTACAGAACAGAACAGGGTCTCAAATTTAGAGAACCAACTTATGCTTGCTTAAGGGTAAAGGTGAGTTGGGGTGCTGCATAAAACCAGAGATTGAAATGAGCACAGATAAAGTTCCTTAAGTCAAATATGGAATAGACAAGAGCTACTCCTTGCTCAACGAAATGGACTCAACACCGCATATTAAACGCCTAAGAATGTACCTGACTAGTAAGTATCTTAAAACCTATGGATTGCTATGTCTCCGAAAGAGAATCAAGCATGTGTACAGGGGCATAAACGCAGCAGTGATAGGATTGGAGAGGTTCGGTGAGCAAATGAAGACCCTTTGAAGTCATATTGCATGGTACCCATTACACGGGTCTCAACTCTACAGGTTTAAGGTATTCTTCCTTCAGCTAAAACATGCATGTGGAACCCAAGTATGATCAACCATGTGAACGGGAGACGTGTTCAAATATGTCTCAGTTTTCCTCCCCTGGTACTCGGGTGCAACATTCCAGACGCTTTACTAACACTCTCCCCACTTGGAGAGTCAGCGCCTTTAACCTCCTGTTTGGCCCAGTTTGAAATTTCTGCGGAAGATGAACAGGAATAGCGAGAACCAATGAGAGACTAGCTGGAGGTGTCTGGACGGGCAAATTTAACTCTCATTTCCCACCAGGAAGAGGAATTAACCAAAGGCTCAGCGTGCCGTGCCGGAACCAGATTAGGGCCTGAAGCCATCCTGCGGTGTTGCGGCCAGGTCACAAGAAAGCGAGTTGAAGAAAGGAGCTCAGGGGCACTGTAATTCACAAACCTGCAGAGTTATAAATGACAGCTATCGTCCAAAAATAGACTGAAGTAAGGCTGCCAAGAGGATTTGAAAGCGGGCCAGAATTGCAGGAAACCGATTTCAGGAGGTAGACTGGAATTGCATTGAAAGCATAGGAAAAGAGGCAGAACGTCCACAATGATGCACTTGGCCAAAAAGGGCGTATGCGTTTTTTCCTGAATATATTCAGGAAAAAACGCATACGCCCTTTTTGGCCAACCAAGCAAGCTTGCAAAAGAAATCTGCACTACAATGAAGTCTCACTTCCCCCCAGTCAAAAGGGCCATCTGAAAAAAGTGTAAAATCCAGAAAGGCAGGACAGGCCATGGAGAACTGGGAGCCTTGTTATGCTGATGGGCGGGATGTAAATTGCCAACAGACACTCGGGAGAATTGTATGGTGTTTCCTGAAACATCTAAAAAACAAAGCAACAGAGCCTAGGGCACTGCCACTTATGGTCCTATAGCTTAGGGAAATTAAAATCAAAAAGACACAGCCACCCCAAAGTTTGGGACGCTTCTGTTTACAAGAACCTCGTTTACAGTACAAGTTCAACATCGCAGAAAGTGAAAAATGGATAAAGAAGTTGTGGTATTTACTTACAAAGCAATATCACTCAGCAATGAAATCTGTGTCATCAGGCCCTTAGCAGCACAATGAGTGGATTCAGGTATGATGATTCTAACTGAAATAAGTCACACAGAAAAAGAAACATCATAAGATATCAGTAATACACGGAATGTAAACTTGGCTACACAGGAACTGAATTACAGAACAGAACAGGGTCTCAAATTTAGAAAACCAACTTATGCTTGCTTAAGGGTAAAGGTGAGTTGGGGTGCTGCATAAAAGCAGAGATTGAAATGAGCACAGATAAAGTTCCTTAAGTCAAATATGGAATAGACAAGAGCTACTCCTTGCTCAACGAAATGGACTCAACACCGCATATTAAACGCCTAAGAATGTACCTGACTAGTAAGTATCGTAAAACCTATGGATTGCTATGTCTCCGAAAGAGAATCAAGCATGTGTACAGGGGCATAAACGCAGCAGTGATAGGATTGGAGAGGTTCGGTGAGCAAATGAAGACCCTTTGAAGTCATATTGCATGGTACCCATTCCACCGGTCTCAACTCTCCAGGTTTAAGGTATTCTTCCTTCAGCTAAAACATGCATGTGGAACCCAAGTATGATCAACCATGTGAACGGGAGACGTGTTCAAATATGTCTCAGTTTTCCTCCCCTGGTACTCGGGTGCAACATTCCAGACGCTTTACTAACACTCTCCCCACTTGGCGAGTCAGCGCCTTTAACCTCCTGTTTGGCCCAGTTTGCAATTTCTGCGGAAGATGAACAGGAATAGCGAGAACCAATGAGAGGCTAGCTGGAGGTGTCTGGACGGGCAAATTTAACTCTCATTTCCCACCAGGAAGAGGAATTAACCAAAGGCTCAGCGTGCCGTGCCGGAACCAGATTAGGGCCTGAAGCCATCCTGCGGTGTTGCGGCCAGGTCACAAGAAAGCGAGTTGAAGAAAGGAGCTCAGGGGCACTGTAATTCACAAACCTGCAGAGTTATAAATGACAGCTATCGTCCAAAAATAGACTGAAGTAAGGCTGCCAAGAGGACTTGAAAGCGGGGCAGAATTGCAGGAAACCGATTTCAGGAGGTAGACTGGAATTGCATTGAAAGCATAGGAAAAGAGGCAGAACGTCCACAATGATGCACTTGGCCAAAAAGGGCGTATGCGTTTTTTCCTGAATATATTCAGGAAAAAACGCATACGCCCTTTTTGGCCAACCAAGCAAGCTTGCAAAGGAAATCTGCACTACAATGAAGTCTCACTTCCCCCCGGTCAAAAGGGCCATCTGAAAAAAGTGTAAAATCCAGAAAGGCAGGACAGGCCATGGAGAACTGGGAGCCTTGTTATGCTGATGGGCGGGATGTAAATTGCCAACAGACACTTGGGAGAAGTGTATGGTGTTTCCTGAAACATCTAAAAAACAAAGCAACAGAGCCTAGGGCACTGCCACTTATGGTCCTATAGCTTAGGGAAATTAAAATAAAAAAGACACAGCCACCCCAAAGTTTGCATCGGCTCTGTTTATAAGAACCTCGTTTACAGTACAAGTTCAACATCGCAGAAAGTGAAAAATGGATAAAGAAGTTGTGGTATTTACTTACAAAGCAATATCACTCAGCAATGAAATCTATGTCATCAGGCCCTTAGCATCACAATGAGTGGATTCAGGTATGATGATTCTAACTGAAATAAGTCACACAGAAAAAGAAACATCATAAGATATCAGTAATACACGGAATGTAAACTTGGCTACACAGGAACTGAATTACAGAACAGAACAGGGTCTCAAATTTAGAAAACCAACTTATGCTTGCTTAAGGGTAAAGGTGAGTTGGGGTGCTGCATAAAACCAGAGATTGAAATGAGCACAGATAAAGTTCCTTAAGTCAAATATGGAATAGACAAGAGCTACTCCTTGCTCAACGAAATGGACTCAACACCGCATATTAAACGCCTAAGAATGTACCTGACTAGTAAGTATCGGAAAACCTATGGATTGCTATGTCTCCAAAAGAGAATCAAGCATGTGTACAGGGGCATAAACGCAGCAGTGATAGGATTGGAGAGGTTCGGTGAGCAAATGAAGACCCTTTGAAGTCATATTGCATGGTACGCATTACACGGGTCTCAACTCTCCAGGTTTAAGGTATTCTTCCTTCAGCTAAAACATGCATGTGGAACCTAGAGTATGATCAACCATGTGATCGGGAGACGTGTTCAAATATGTCTCAGTTTTCCTCCCCTGGTACTCGGGTGCAACATTCCAGACGATTTACTAACACTCTCCCGACTTGCAGAGTCAGTCCCTTTAACCTCCTGTTTGGCCCAGTTTGCAATTTCTGCGGAAGATGAACAGGAATAGCGAGAACCAATGAGAGACTAGCTGTAGGTGTCTGGACGGGCAAATTTAACTCTCATTTCCCACCAGGAAGAGGAATTAACCAAAGGCTCAGCGTGTCGTGCCAGAACCAGATTAGGGCCTGAAGCCATCCTGCGGTGTTGCGGCCAGGTCACAAGAAAGCGAGTTGAAGAAAGGAGCTCAGGGGCACTGTAATTCACAAACCTGCAGACTTATAAATGACAGCTATCGTCCAAAAATAGACTGAAGTAAGGCTGCCAAGAGGACTTGAAAGCAGGGCAGAATTGCAGGAAACCGATTTCAGGAGGTAGACTGGAATTGCATTGAAAGCATAGGAAAAGAGGCAGAACGTCCACAATGATGCACTTGGCCAAAAAGGGCGTATGCGTTTTTTCCTGAATATATTCAGGAAAAAACGCATACGACCTTTTTGGCCAACCAAGCAAGCTTGCAAAGGAAATCTGCACTACAATGAAGTCTCACTTCCCCCCGGTCAAAAGGGCCATCTGAAAAAAGTGTAAAATCCAGAAAGGCAGGACAGGCCATGGAGAACTGGGAGCCTTGTTATGCTGATGGGCGGGATGTAAATTGCCAACAACCACTCGGGAGAAGTGTATGGTGTTTCCTGAAAAATCTAAAAAACAAAGCAACAGAACCTAGGGCACTTCCACTTATGGTCCTATAGCTTAGGGAAATTAAAATCAAAAAGACACAGCCACCCCAAAGTTTGGAACAGCTCTGTTTACAAGAACCTCGTTTACAGTACAAGTTCAACATCGCAGAAAGTGAAAAATGGATAAAGAAGTTGTGGTATTTACTTACAAAGCAATATCACTCAGCAATGATATCTGTGTCATCAGGCCCTTAGCAGCACAATGAGTGGATTCAGGTATGATGATTGTAACTGAAATAAGTCACACAGAAAAAGAAACATCATAAGATATCACTAATACACGGAATGTAAACTTGGCTACACAGGAACTGAATTCCAAAACAGAACAGTGTCTCAAATTTAGAAAACCAACTTATGCTTGCTTAAGGGTAAAGGTGAGTTGGGGTGCTGCATAAAACCAGAGATTGAAATGAGCACAGATAAAGTTCCTTAAGCTAAATATGGAATAGACAAGAGCTACTCCTTGCTCAACGAAATGGACTCAACACCCCATATTAAACGCCTAAGAATGTACCTGACTAGTAAGTATCTTAAAACCTATGGATTGCTATGTCTCCAAAAGAGAATCAAGCGTGTGTACAGGGGCATAAAAGCAGCAGTGATAGGATTGGAGAGGTTCGGTGAGCAAATGAAGACCCTTTGAAGTCATATTGCATGGTACCCATTACACGGGTCTCAACTCTCCAGGTTTAAGGTATTCTTCCTTCAGCTAAAACATTCATGTGGAACCCAAGTATGATCAACCATGTGAACGGGAGACGTGTTCAAATATGTCTCAGTTTTCCTCCCCTGGTACTCGGGTGCAACATTCCAGACGCTTTACTAACACTCTCCCGACTTGGAGAGTCAGTCCCTTTAACCTCCTGTTTGGCCCAGTTTGCAATTTCTGCGGAAGATGAACAGGAATAGCGAGAACCAATGAGAGACTAGCTGTAGGTGTCTGGACGGGCAAATTTAACTCTCATTTCCCACCAGGAAGAGGAATTAACCAAAGGCTCAGCGTGTCGTGCCAGAACCAGATTAGGGCCTGAAGCCATCCTGCGGTGTTGCGGCCAGGTCACAAGAAAGCGAGTTGAAGAAAGGAGCTCAGGGGCACTGTAATTCACAAACCTGCAGACTTATAAATGACAGCTATCGTCCAAAAATAGACTGAAGTAAGGCTGCCAAGAGGACTTGAAAGCGGGGCAGAATTGCAGGAAACCGATTTCAGGAGGTAGACTGGAATTGCATTGAAAGCATAGGAAAAGAGGCAGAACGTCCACAATGATGCACTTGGCCAAAAAGGGCGTATGCGTTTTTTCCTGAATATATTCAGGAAAAAACGCATACGCCCTTTTTGGCCAACCAAGCAAGCTTGCAAAGGAAATCTGCACTACAATGAAGTCTCACTTCCCCCCGGTCAAAAGGGCCATCTGAAAAAAGTGTAAAATCCAGAAAGACAAGACAGGCCATGGAGAACTGGGAGCCTTGTTATGGTGATGGGCGGGATGTAAATTGCCAACAACCACTCGGGAGAAGTGTATGGTGTTTCCTGAAACATCTAAAAAACAAAGCAACAGAACCTAGGGCACTTCCACTTATGGTCCTATAGCTTAGGGAAATTAAAATCAAAAAGACACAGCCACCCCAAAGTTTGGAACAGCTCTGTTTACAAGAACCTCGTTTACAGTACAAGTTCAACATCGCAGAAAGTGAAAAATGGATAAAGAAGTTGTGGTATTTACTTACAAAGCAATATCACTCAGCAATGATATCTGTGTCATCAGGCCCTTAGCAGCACAATGAGTGGATTCAGGTATGATGATTGTAACTGAAATAAGTCACACAGAAAAAGAAACATCATAAGATATCACTAATACACGGAATGTAAACTTGGCTACACAGGAACTGAATTCCAAAACAGAACAGTGTCTCAAATTTAGAAAACCAACTTATGCTTGCTTAAGGGTAAAGGTGAGTTGGGGTGCTGCATAAAACCAGAGATTGAAATGAGCACAGATAAAGTTCGTTAAGCTAAATATGGAATAGACAAGAGCTACTCCTTGCTCAACGAAATGGACTCAACACCCCATATTAAACGCCTAAGAATGTACCTGACTACTAAGTAGCTTAAAACCTATGGATTGCTATGTCTCCAAAAGAGAATCAAGCGTGTGTACAGGGGAATAAACGCAGCAGTGATAGGATTGGAGAGGTTCGGTGAGCAAATGAAGACCCTTTGAAGTCATATTGCATGATACCCATTACACGGGTCTCAACTCTCCAGGTTTAAGGTATTCTTCCTTCAGCTAAAACATGCATGTGGAACCCAGAGTATGATCAACCATGTGAACGGGAGACGTGTTCAAATATGTCTCAGTTTTCCTCCCCTGGTACTCGGGTGCAACATTCCAGACGCTTTACTAACACTCTCCCCACTTGGCGAGTCAGCGCCTTTAACCTCCTGTTTGGCCCAGTTTGCAATTTCTGTGGATGATGAACAGGAATAGCGAGAACCAATGAGAGGCTAGCTGGAGGTGTCTGGACGGGCAAATTTAACTCTCATTTCCCACCAGGAAGAGGAATTAACCAAAGGCTCAGCGTGCCGTGCCGGAACCAGATTAGGGCCTGAAGCCATCCTGCGGTGTTGCGGCCAGGTCACAAGAAAGCGAGTTGAAGAAAGGAGCTCAGGGGCACTGTAATTCACAAACCTGCAGAGTTATAAATGACAGCTATCGTCCAAAAATAGACTGAAGTAAGGCTGCCAAGAGGACTTGAAAGCGGGGCAGAATTGCAGGAAACCGATTTCAGGAGGTAGACTGGAATTGCATTGAAAGCATAGGAAAAGAGGCAGAACGTCCACAATGATGCACTTGGCCAAAAAGGGCGTATGCGTTTTTTCCTGAATATATTCAGGAAAAAACGCATACGCACTTTTTGGCCAACCAAGCAAGCTTGCAAAGGAAATCTGCACTACAATGAAGTCTCACTTCCCCCCGGTCAAAAGGGCCATCTGAAAAAAGTGTAAAATCCAGAAAGGCAGGACAGGCCATGGAGAACTGGGAGCCTTGTTATGCTGATGGGCGGGATGTAAATTGCCAACAGACACTTGGGAGAAGTGTATGGTGTTTCCTGAAACATCTAAAAAACAAAGCAACAGAGCCTAGGGCACTGCCACTTATGGTCCTATAGCTTAGGGAAATTAAAATAAAAAAGACACAGCCACCCCAAAGTTTGCATCGGCTCTGTTTATAAGAACCTCGTTTACAGTACAAGTTCAACATCGCAGAAAGTGAAAAATGGATAAAGAAGTTGTGGTATTTACTTACAAAGCAATATCACTCAGCAATGAAATCTGTGTCATCAGGCCCTTAGCAGCACAATGAGTGGATTCAGGTATGATGATTCTAACTGAAATAAGTCACACAGAAAAAGAAACATCATAAGATATCAGTAATACACGGAATGTAAACTTGGCTACACAGGAACTGAATTACAGAACAGAACAGGGTCTCAAATTTAGAAAACCAACTTATGCTTGCTTAAGGGTAAAGGTGAGTTGGGGTGCTGCATAAAAGCAGAGATTGAAATGAGCACAGATAAAGTTCCTTAAGTCAAATATGGAATAGACAACAGCTACTCCTTGCTCAACGAAATGGACTCAACACCGCATATTAAACGCCTAAGAATGTACCTGACTAGTAAGTATCGTAAAACCTATGGATTGCTATGTCTCCGAAAGAGAATCAAGCATGTGTACAGGGGCATAAATGCAGCAGTGATAGGATTGGAGAGGTTCGGTGAGCAAATGAAGACCCTTTGAAGTCATATTGCATGGTACCCATTCCACCGGTCTCAAATCTCCAGGTTTAAGGTATTCTTCCTTCAGCTAAAACATGCATGTGGAACCCAAGTATGATCAACCATGTGAACGGGAGACGTGTTCAAATATGTCTCAGTTTTCCTCCCCTGGTACTCGGGTGCAACATTCCAGATGCTTTACTAACACTCTCCCCACTTGGCGAGTCAGCGCCTTTAACCTCCTGTTTGGCCCAGTTTGCAATTTCTGCGGAAGATGAACAGGAATAGCGAGAACCAATGAGAGGCTAGCTGGAGGTGTCTGGACGGGCAAATTTAACTCTCATTTCCCACCAGGAAGAGGAATTAACCAAAGGCTCAGCGTGCCGTGCCGGAACCAGATTAGGGCCTGAAGCCATCCTGCGGTGTTGCGGCCAGGTCACAAGAAAGCGAGTTGAAGAAAGGAGCTCAGGGGCACTGTAATTCACAAACCTGCAGAGTTATAAATGACAGCTATCGTCCAAAAATAGACTGAAGTAAGGCTGCCAAGAGGACTTGAAAGCGGGGCAGAATTGCAGGAACCCGATTTCAGGAGGTAGACTGGAATTGCATTGAAAGCATAGGAAAAGAGGCAGAACGTCCACAATGATGCACTTGGCCAAAAAGGGCGTATGCGTTTTTTCCTGAATATATTCAGGAAAAAACGCATACGCCCTTTTTGGCCAACCAAGCAAGCTTGCAAAGGAAATCTGCACTACAATGAAGTCTCACTTCCCCCCGGTCAAAAGGGCCATCTGAAAAAAGTGTAAAATCCAGAAAGGCAGGACAGGCCATGGAGAACTGGGAGCCTTGTTATGCTGATGGGCGGGATGTAAATTGCCAACAACCACTCGGGAGAAGTGTATGGTGTTTCCTGAAACATCTAAAAAACAAAGCAACAGAGCCTAGGGCACTGCCACTTATGGTCCTATAGCTCAGAGAAATTAAAATCAAAAAGACACAGCCACCCCAAACTTTGGGACACCTCTGATTACAAGAACCTCGTTTACCGTACAAGTTCAACATCGCAGAAAGTGAAAAATGGATAAAGAAGTTGTGGTATTTACTTACAAAGCAATATCACTCAGCAATGAATTCTATGTCATCAGGCCCTTAGCAGCACAATGAGTGGATTCAGGTATGATGATTCTAACTGAAATAAGTCACACAGAAAAAGAAACATCATAAGATATCAGTAATACACGGAATGTAAACTTGGCTACACAGGAACTGAATTACAGAACAGAACAGGGTCTCAAATTTAGAAAACCAACTTATGCTTGCTTAAGGGGAAAGGTGAGTTGGGGTGCTGCATAAAACCAGAGATTGAAATGAGCACAGATAAAGTTCCTTAAGCCAAATATGGAATAGACAAGAGCTACTCCTTGCTCAACGAAATGGACTCAACACCCCATATTAAACGCCTAAGAATGTACCTGACTAGTAAGTATCTTAAAACCTATGGATTGCTATGTCTCCGAAAGAGAATCAAGCATGTGTACAGGGGCATAAACGCAGCAGTGATAAGATTGGAGAGGTTCGGTGAGCAAATGAAGACCCTTTGAAGTCATATTGCATGGTACCCATTCCACGGGTTTCAACTACCCAGGTTTTAGGTATTCTTCCTTCAGCTAAAACATGCATGTGGAACCCAAGTATGATCAACCATGTGAACGGGAGACGTGTTCAAATATGTCTCAGTTTTCCTCCCCTGGTACTCGGGTGCAACATTCCAGACGCTTTACTAACACTCTCCCCACTTGGAGAGTCAGCGCCTTTAACCTCCTGTTTGGCCCAGTTTGCAATTTCTGCGGAAGATGAACAGGAATAGCGAGAACCAATGAGAGGCTAGCTGGAGGTGTCTGGACGGGCAAATTTAACTCTCATTTCCCACCAGGAAGAGGAAATAACCAAAGGCTCAGCGTGCCGTGCCGGAACTAGATTAGGGCCTGAAGCCATCCTGCGGTGTTGCGGCCAGGTCACAAGAAAGCGAGTTGAAGAAAGGAGCTCAGGGGCACTGTAATTCACAAACCTGCAGAGTTATAAATGACAGCTATCGTCCAAAAATAAACTGAAGTAAGGCTGCCAAGAGGACTTGAAAGCGGGGCAGAATTGCAGGAAACCGATTTCAGGAGGTAGACTGGAATTGCATTGAAAGCATAGGAAAAGAGGCAGAACGTCCACAATGATGCACTTGGCCAAAAAGGGCGTATGCGTTTTTTCCTGAATATATTCAGGAAAAAACGCATACGCCCTTTTTGGCCAACCAAGCAAGCTTGCAAAGGAAATCTGCACTACAATGAAGTCTCACTTCCCCCCGGTCAAAAGGGCCATCTGAAAAAAGTGTAAAATCCAGAAAGGCAGGACAGGCCATGGAGAACTGGGAGCCTTGTTATGCTGATGGGCGGGATGTAAATTGCCAACAACCACTCGGGAGAAGTGTATGGTGTTTCCTGAAACATCTAAAAAACAAAGCAACAGAGCGTAGGGCACTGCCACTTATGGTCCTATAGCTTAGGGAAATTAAAATCAAAAAGACACAGCCACCCCAAACTTTGGGACGCCTCTGTTTACAAGAACCTCGTTTACCGTACAAGTTCAACATCGCAGAAAGTGAAAAATGGATAAAGAAGTTGTGGTATTTACTTACAAAGCAATATCACTCAGCAATGAATTCTATGTCATCAGGCCCTTAGCAGCACAATGAGTGGATTCAGGTATGATGATTCTAACTGAAATAAGTCACACAGAAAAAGAAACATCATAAGATATCAGTAATACACGGAATGTAAACTTGGCTACACAGGAACTGAATTACAGAACAGAACAGGGTCTCAAATTTAGAAAACCAACTTATGCTTGCTTAAGGGGAAAGGTGAGTTGGGGTGCTGCATAAAACCAGAGATTGAAATGAGCACAGATAAAGTTCCTTAAGCCAAATATGGAATAGACAAGAGCTACTCCTTGCTCAACGAAATGGACTCAACACCGCATATTAAACGCCTAAGAATGTACCTGACTAGTAAGTATCTTAAAACCTATGGATTGCTATGTCTCCGAAAGAGAATCAAGCATGTGTACAGGGGCATAAACGCAGCAGTGATAGGATTGGAGAGTTTCGGTGAGCAAATGAAGACCCTTTGAAGTCATATTGCATGGTACCCATTACACGGGTCTTAACTCTCCAGGTTTAAGGTATTCTTCCTTCAGCTAAAACATGCATGTGGAACCCAAGTATGATCAACCATGTGAACGGGAGACGTGTTCAAATATGTCTCAGTTTTCCTCCCCTGGTACTCGGGTGCAACATTCCAGACGCTTTACTAACACTCTCCCGACTTGGAGAGTCAGTCCCTTTAACCTCCTGTTTGGCCCAGTTTGCAATTTCTGTGGAAGATGAACAGGAATAGCGAGAACCAATGAGAGGCTAGCTGGAGGTGTCTGGACGGGCAAATTTAACTCTCATTTCCCACCAGGAAGAGGAATTAACCAAAGGCTCAGCGTGCCGTGCCGGAACCAGATTAGGGCCTGAAGCCATCCTGCGGTGTTGCGGCCAGGTCACAAGAAAGCGAGTTGAAGAAAGGAGCTCAGGGGCACTGTAATTCACAAACCTGCAGAGTTATAAATGACAGCTATCGTCCAAAAATAGACTGAAGTAAGGCTGCCAAGAGGACTTGAAAGCGGGGCAGAATTGCAGGAACCCGATTTCAGGAGGTAGACTGGAATTGCATTGAAAGCATAGGAAAAGAGGCAGAACGTCCACAATGATGCACTTGGCCAAAAAGGGCGTATGCGTTTTTTCCTGAATATATTCAGGAAAAAACGCATACGCCCTTTTTGGCCAACCAAGCAAGCTTGCAAAGGAAATCTGCACTACAATGAAGTCTCACTTCCCCCCGGTCAAAAGGGCCATCTGAAAAAAGTGTAAAATCCAGAAAGGCAGGACAGGCCATGGAGAACTGGGAGCCTTGTTATGCTGATGGGCGGGATGTAAATTGCCAACAACCACTCGGGAGAAGTGTATGGTGTTTCCTGAAACATCTAAAAAACAAAGCAACAGAGCCTAGGGCACTGCCACTTATGGTCCTATAGCTCAGAGAAATTAAAATCAAAAAGACACAGCCACCCCAAACTTTGGGACACCTCTGATTACAAGAACCTCGTTTACCGTACAAGTTCAACATCGCAGAAAGTGAAAAATGGATAAAGAAGTTGTGGTATTTACTTACAAAGCAATATCACTCAGCAATGAATTCTATGTCATCAGGCCCTTAGCAGCACAATGAGTGGATTCAGGTATGATGATTCTAACTGAAATAAGTCACACAGAAAAAGAAACATCATAAGATATCAGTAATACACGGAATGTAAACTTGGCTACACAGGAACTGAATTACAGAACAGAACAGGGTCTCAAATTTAGAAAACCAACTTATGCTTGCTTAAGGGGAAAGGTGAGTTGGGGTGCTGCATAAAACCAGAGATTGAAATGAGCACAGATAAAGTTCCTTAAGCCAAATATGGAATAGACAAGAGCTACTCCTTGCTCAACGAAATGGACTCAACACCCCATATTAAACGCCTAAGAATGTACCTGACTAGTAAGTATCTTAAAACCTATGGATTGCTATGTCTCCGAAAGAGAATCAAGCATGTGTACAGGGGCATAAACGCAGCAGTGATAAGATTGGAGAGGTTCGGTGAGCAAATGAAGACCCTTTGAAGTCATATTGCATGGTACCCATTCCACGGGTTTCAACTACCCAGGTTTTAGGTATTCTTCCTTCAGCTAAAACATGCATGTGGAACCCAAGTATGATCAACCATGTGAACGGGAGACGTGTTCAAATATGTCTCAGTTTTCCTCCCCTGGTACTCGGGTGCAACATTCCAGACGCTTTACTAACACTCTCCCCACTTGGAGAGTCAGCGCCTTTAACCTCCTGTTTGGCCCAGTTTGCAATTTCTGCGGAAGATGAACAGGAATAGCGAGAACCAATGAGAGGCTAGCTGGAGGTGTCTGGACGGGCAAATTTAACTCTCATTTCCCACCAGGAAGAGGAAATAACCAAAGGCTCAGCGTGCCGTGCCGGAACTAGATTAGGGCCTGAAGCCATCCTGCGGTGTTGCGGCCAGGTCACAAGAAAGCGAGTTGAAGAAAGGAGCTCAGGGGCACTGTAATTCACAAACCTGCAGAGTTATAAATGACAGCTATCGTCCAAAAATAAACTGAAGTAAGGCTGCCAAGAGGACTTGAAAGCGGGGCAGAATTGCAGGAAACCGATTTCAGGAGGTAGACTGGAATTGCATTGAAAGCATAGGAAAAGAGGCAGAACGTCCACAATGATGCACTTGGCCAAAAAGGGCGTATGCGTTTTTTCCTGAATATATTCAGGAAAAAACGCATACGCCCTTTTTGGCCAACCAAGCAAGCTTGCAAAGGAAATCTGCACTACAATGAAGTCTCACTTCCCCCCGGTCAAAAGGGCCATCTGAAAAAAGTGTAAAATCCAGAAAGGCAGGACAGGCCATGGAGAACTGGGAGCCTTGTTATGCTGATGGGCGGGATGTAAATTGCCAACAACCACTCGGGAGAAGTGTATGGTGTTTCCTGAAACATCTAAAAAACAAAGCAACAGAGCGTAGGGCACTGCCACTTATGGTCCTATAGCTTAGGGAAATTAAAATCAAAAAGACACAGCCACCCCAAACTTTGGGACGCCTCTGTTTACAAGAACCTCGTTTACCGTACAAGTTCAACATCGCAGAAAGTGAAAAATGGATAAAGAAGTTGTGGTATTTACTTACAAAGCAATATCACTCAGCAATGAATTCTATGTCATCAGGCCCTTAGCAGCACAATGAGTGGATTCAGGTATGATGATTCTAACTGAAATAAGTCACACAGAAAAAGAAACATCATAAGATATCAGTAATACACGGAATGTAAACTTGGCTACACAGGAACTGAATTACAGAACAGAACAGGGTCTCAAATTTAGAAAACCAACTTATGCTTGCTTAAGGGGAAAGGTGAGTTGGGGTGCTGCATAAAACCAGAGATTGAAATGAGCACAGATAAAGTTCCTTAAGCCAAATATGGAATAGACAAGAGCTACTCCTTGCTCAACGAAATGGACTCAACACCGCATATTAAACGCCTAAGAATGTACCTGACTAGTAAGTATCTTAAAACCTATGGATTGCTATGTCTCCGAAAGAGAATCAAGCATGTGTACAGGGGCATAAACGCAGCAGTGATAGGATTGGAGAGTTTCGGTGAGCAAATGAAGACCCTTTGAAGTCATATTGCATGGTACCCATTACACGGGTCTTAACTCTCCAGGTTTAAGGTATTCTTCCTTCAGCTAAAACATGCATGTGGAACCCAAGTATGATCAACCATGTGAACGGGAGACGTGTTCAAATATGTCTCAGTTTTCCTCCCCTGGTACTCGGGTGCAACATTCCAGACGCTTTACTAACACTCTCCCGACTTGGAGAGTCAGTCCCTTTAACCTCCTGTTTGGCCCAGTTTGCAATTTCTGTGGAAGATGAACAGGAATAGCGAGAACCAATGAGAGGCTAGCTGGAGGTGTCTGGACGGGCAAATTTAACTCTCATTTCCCACCAGGAAGAGGAATTAACCAAAGGCTCAGCATGCCGGGCCGGAACCAGATTAGGGCCTGAAGCCATCCTGCGGTGTTGCGGCCAGGTCACAAGAAAGCGAGTTGAAGAAAGGAGCTCAGGGGCACTGTAATTCACAAACCTGCAGAGTTATAAATGACAGATATCGTCCAAAAATAGACTGAAGTAAGGCTGCCAAGAGGACTTGAAAGCGGGGCAGAATTGCAGGAAACCGATTTCAGGAGGTAGACTGGAATTGCATTGAAAGCATAGGAAAAGAGGCAGAACGTCCACAATGATGCACTTGGCCAAAAAGGGCGTATGCGTTTTTTCCTGAATATATTCAGGAAAAAACGCATACGCCCTTTTTGGCCAACCAAGCAAGCTTGCAAAGGAAATCTGCACTACAATGAAGTCTCACTTCCCCCCGGTCAAAAGGGCCATCTGTAAAAAGTGTAAAATCCAGAAAGGCAACAGGCCATGGAGAACTGGGAGCCTTGTTATGCTGATGGGTGGGATGTAAATTACCAACAGACACTTGGGAGAAGTGCATGGTGTTTCCTGAAACATCTAAAAAACAAAGCAACAGAGCCTAGGGCACTTCCACTTATGGTCCTATAGCTTAGGGAAATTAAAATCAAAAAGACACAGCCACCCCAAAGTTTGGAACGACTCTGTTTACAAGAACCTCGTTTACAGTACAAGTTCAACATCGCAGAAAGTGAAAAATGGATAAAGAAGTTGTGGTATTAACTTACAAAGCAATATCACTCAGCAATGAAATCTATGCCATCAGGCCATTAGCAGCACAATGAGTGGATTCAGGTATGATGATTCTAACTGAAATAAATCACACAGAAAAAGAAACATCATAAGATATCAGTAATACACGGAATGGAAACTTGGCTACACAGGAACTGAATTACAGAACAGAACAGGGTCTCAAATTTAGAAAAACAACTTATGCTTGCTTAAGGGTAAAGGTGAGTTGGGGTGCTGCATAAAACCAGAGATTGAAATGAGCACAGATAAAGTTCCTTAAGCCAAATATGGAATAGACAAGAGCTACTCCTTGCTCAACGAAATGGACTCAACACCGCATATTAAACGCCTAAGAATGTACCTGACTTGTAAGTATCTTAAAACCTATGGATTGCTATGTCTCCAAAAGAGAATCAAGCATGTGTACCGGGGCATAAACGCAGCAGTGATAGGATTGGAGAGGTTCGGTGAGCAAATGAAGACCCTTTGAAGTCATATTGCATGGTACCCATTCCACGGGTTTCAACTACCCAGGTTTAAGGTATTCTTCCTTCAGCTAAAACATGCATGTGGAACCTAGAGTATGATCAACCATGTGATCGGGAGACGTGTTCAAATATGTCTCAGTTTTCCTCCCCTGGTACTTGGGTGCAACATTCCAGACGCTTTACTAACACTCTCCCCACTTGGAGAGTCAGTCCCTTTAACCTCCTGTTTGGCCCAGTTTGCAATTTCTGCGGAAGATGAACAGGAATAGCGAGAACCAATGAGAGGCTAGCTGGAGGTGTCTGGACGGGCAAATTTAACTCTCATTTCCCACCAGGAAGAGGAATTAACCAAAGGCTCAGCATGCCGGGCCGGAACAAGATTAGGGCCTGAAGCCATCCTGCGGTGTTGCTGCCAGGTCACAGGAAAGCAAGTTGAAGAAAGGAGCTCAGGGGCACTGTAATTCACAAACCTGCAGAGTTATAAATGACAGCTATCGTCCAAAAATAGACTGAAGTAAGGCTGCCAAGAGGACTTGAAAGCGGGGCAGAATTGCAGGAAACCGATTTCAGGAGGTAGACTGGAATTGCATTGAAAGCATAGGAAAAGAGGCAGAACGTCCACAATGATGCACTTGGCCAAAAAGGGCGTATGCGTTTTTTCCTGAATATATTCAGGAAAAAACGCATACGCCCTTTTTGGCCAACCAAGCAAGCTTGCAAAGGAAATCTGCACTACAATGAAGTCTCACTTCCCCCCGGTCAAAAGGGCCATCTGAAAAAAGTGTAAAATCCAGAAAGGCAGGACAGGCCATGGAGAACTGGGAGCCTTGTTATGCTGATGGGCGGGATGTAAATTGCCAACAACCACTCGGGAGAAGTGTATGGTGTTTCCTGAAACATCTAAAAAACAAAGCAACAGAACCTAGGGCACTGCCACTTATGGTCCTATAGCTTAGGGAAATTAAAATCAAAAAGACACAGCCACGCCAAAGTTTGGAACGGCTCTGTTTACAAGAACCTCGTTTACAGTACAAGTTCAACATCGCAGAAAGTGAAAAATGGATAAAGAAGTTGTGGTATTTACTTACAAAGCAATATCACTCAGCAATGAAATCTGTGTCATCAGGCCCTTAGCAGCACAATGAGTGGATTCAGGTATGATGATTCTAACTGAAATAAGTCACACAGAAAAAGAAACATCATAAGATATCAGTAATACACGGAATGTAAACTTGGCTACACAGGAACTGAATTACAGAACAGAACAGGGTCTCAAATTTAGAAAACCAACTTATTCTTGCTTAAGGGTAAAGGTGAGTTGGGGTGCTGCATAAAACCAGAGATTGAAATGAGCACAGATAAAGTTCCTTAAGCCAAATATGGAATAGACAAGAGCTACTCCTTGCTCAACGAAATGGACTCAACACCCCATATTAAACGCGTAAGAATGTACCTGACTAGTAAGTATCTTAAAACCTATGGATTGCTATGTCTCCGAAAGAGAATCAAGCATGTGTACAGGGGCATAAACGCAGCAGTGATAGGATTGGAGAGGTTCGGTGAGCAAATGAAGACCCTTTGAAGTCATATTGCATGGTACCCATTCCACGGGTTTCAACTACCCAGGTTTAAGGTATTCTTCCTTCAGCTAAAACATGCATGTGGAACCCAAGTATGATCAACCATGTGATCGGGAGACGTGTTCAAATATGTCTCAGTTTTCCTCCCCTGGTACTCGGGTGCAACATTCCAGATGCTTTACTAACACTCTCCCCACTTGGAGAGTCAGCGCCTTTAACCTCCTGTTTGGCCCAGTTTGCAATTTCTGCGGAAGATGAACAGGAATAGCGAGAACCAATGAGAGGCTAGCTGGAGGTGTCTGGACGGGCAAATTTAACTCTCATTTCCCACCAGGAAGAGGAAATAACCAAAGGCACAGCGTGCCGTGCCGGAACCAGATTAGGGCCTGAAGCCATCCTGCGGTGTTGCGGCCAGGTCACAAGAAAGCGAGTTGAAGAAAGGAGCTCAGGGGCACTGTAATTCACAAACCTGCAGAGTTATAAATGACAGCTATCGTCCAAAAATAGACTGAAGTAAGGCTGCCAAGAGGACTTGAAAGCGGGGCAGAATTGCAGGAAACCGATTTCAGGAGGTAGACTGGAATTGCATTGAAAGCATAGGAAAAGAGGCAGAACGTCCACAATGATGCACTTGGCCAAAAAGGGCGTATGCGTTTTTTCCTGAATATATTCAGGAAAAAACGCATACGCCCTTTTTGGCCAACCAAGCAAGCTTGCAAAGGAAATCTGCACTACAATGAAGTCTCACTTCCCCCAGGTCAAAAGGGCCATCTGAAAAAAGTGTAAAATCCAGAAAGGCAGGACAGGCCATGGAGAACTGGGAGCCTTGTTATGCTGATGGGCGGGATGTAAATTGCCAACAACCACTCGGGAGAAGTGTATGGTGTTTCCTGAAACATCTAAAAAACAAAGCAACAGAGCCTAGGGCACTGCCACTTATGGTCCTATAGCTTAGGGAAATTAAAATCAAAAAGACACAGCCACCCCAAAGTTTGGAACGGCTCTGTTTACAAGAACCTCGTTTACAGTACAAGTTCAACATCGCAGAAAGTGAAAAATGGATAAAGAAGTTGTGGTATTTACTTACAAAGCAATATCACTCAGCAATGAAATCTGTGTCATCAGGCCCGTAGCAGCACAATGAGTGGATTCAGGTATGATGATTCTAACTGAAGTAAGTCACACAGAAAAAGAAACATCATAAGATATCAGTAATACACGGAATGTAAACTTGGCTACACAGGAACTGAATTACAGAACAGAACAGGGTCTCAAATTTAGAAAAACAACTTATGCTTGCTTAAGGGGAAAGGTGAGTTGGGGTGCTGCATAAAACCAGAGATTGAAATGAGCACAGATAAAGTTCCTTAAGTCAAATATGGAATAGACAAGAGCTACTCCTTGCTCAACGAAATGGACTCAACACCGCATATTAAACGCCTAAGAATGTACCTGACTAGTAAGTATCTTAAAACCTATGGATTGCTATGTCTCCGAAAGAGAATCAAGCATATGTACAGGGGCATAAACGCAGCAGTGATAGGATTGGAAAGGTTCGGTGAGCAAATGAAGACCCTTTGAAGTCATATTGCATGGTACCCATTCCATGGGTCTCAACTCTCCAGGTTTAAGGTATTCTTCCTTCAGCTAAAACATGCATGTGGAACCCAAGTATGATCAACCATGTGAACGGGAGACGTGTTCAAATATGTCTCAGTTTTCCTCCCCTGGTACTCGGGTGCAACATTCCAGACGCTTTACTAACACTCTCCCCACTTGGAGAGTCAGCGCCTTTAACCTCCTGTTTGGCCCAGTTTGCAATTTCTGCGGAAGTTGAACAGGAATAGCAAGAACCAATGAGAGACTAGCTGGAGGTGTCTGGACGGGCAAATTTAACTCTCATTTCCCACCAGGAAGAGGAAATAACCAAAGGCTCAGCGTGCCGTACCGGAACCAGATTAGGGCCTGAAGCCATCCTGCGGTGTTGCGGCCAGCTCAAAAGAATGCGAGTTGAAGAAAGGAGCTCAGGGGCACTGTAATTCACAAACCTGCAGAGTTATAAATGACAGCTATCGTCCAAAAATAGACTGAAGTAAGGCTGCCAAGAGGACTTGAAAGCGGGGCAGAATTGCAGGAAACCGATTTCAGGAGGTAGACTGGAATTGCATTGAAAGCATAGGAAAAGAGGCAGAACGTCCACAATGATGCACTTGGCCAAAAAGGGCGTATGCGTTTTTTCCTGAATATATTCAGGAAAAAACGCATATGCCCTTTTTGGCCAACCAAGCAAGCTTGCAAAGGAAATCTGCACTACAATGAAGTCTCACTTCCCCCCGGTCAAAAGGGCCATCTGAAAAAAGTGTAAAATCCAGAAAGGAAACAGGCCATTGAGAACTGGGAGCCTTGTTATGCTGATGGGCGGGATGTAAATTGCCAACAGACACTTGGGAGAAGTGTATGGTGTTTCCTGAAACATCTAAAAAACAAAGCAACAGAGCCTAGGGCACTGCCACTTGTGGTCCTATAGCTTAGGGAAATTAAATTCAAAAAGACACAGCCACCCCAAAGTTTGGAACGGCTCTGTTTACAAGAACCTCGTTTACAGTACAAGTTCAATATCGCAGAAAGTGAAAAATGGATAAAGAAGTTGTGGTATTCACTTACAAAGCAATATCACTCAGCAATGAAATCTATGTCATCAGGCCCTTAGCAGCACAATGAGTGGATTCAGGTATGATGATTCTAACTGAAATAAGTCACACAGAAAAAGAAACATCATAAGATATCAGTAATACACGGAATGGAAACTTGGCTACACAGGAACTGAATTACAGAACAGAACAGGGTCTCAAATTTAGAAAACCAACTTATGCTTGCTTAAGGGTAAAGGTGAGTTGGGGTGCTGCATAAAACCAGAGATTGAAATGAGCACAGATAAAGTTCCTTAAGCCAAATATGGAATAGACAAGAGCTACTCCTTGCTCAACGAAATGGACTCAACACCGCATATTAAACGCCTAAGAATGTACCTGACTAGTAAGTATCTTAAAACCTATGGATTGCTATGTCTCCGAAAGAGAATCAAGCATGTGTACAGGGGCATAAACGCAGCAGTGATAGGATTGGAGAGGTTCGGTGAGCAAATGAAGACCCTTTGAAGTCATATTGCATGGTACCCATTCCACGGGTTTCAACTACCCAGGTTTAAGGTATTCTTCCTTCAGCTAAAACATGCATGTGGACCCCAGAGTATGATCAACCATGTGATCGGGAGACGTGTTCAAATATGTCTCAGTTTTCCTCCCCTGGTACTCGGGTGCAACATTCCAGACGCTTTACTAACACTCTCCCCACTTGGAGAGTCAGCGCCTTTAACCTCCTGTTTGGCCCAGTTTGCAATTTCTGCGGAAGATGAACAGGAATAGCGAGAACCAATGAGAGGCTAGCTGGAGGTGTCTGGACGGGCAAATTTAACTCTCATTTCCCACCAGGAGGAGGAAATAACCAAAGGCTCAGCTTGCCGTGCCAGAACCAGATTAGGGCCAGAAGCCATCCTGCGGTGTTGCGGCCAGGTCACAAGAAAGCGAGTTGAAGAAAGGAGCTCAGGGGCACTGTAATTCACAAACCTGCAGAGTTATAAATGACAGCTATCGTCCAAAAATAGACTGAAGTAAGGCTGCCAAGAGGACTTGAAAGCGGGGCAGAATTGCAGGAAACCGATTTCAGGAGGTAGACTGAAATTGCATTGAAAGCATAAGAAAAGAGGCAGAACGTCCACAATGATGCACTTGGCCAAAAAGGGCGTATGCGTTTTTTCCTGAATATATTCAGGAAAAAACGCATACGCCCTTTTTGGCCAACCAAGCAAGCTTGCAAAGGAAATCTGCACTACAATGAAGTCTCACTTCCCCCCGGTCAAAAGGGCCATCTGAAAAAAGTGTAAAATCCAGAAAGGCAGGACAGGCCATGGAGAACTGGGAGCCTTGTTATGCTGATGGGCGGGATGTAAATTGCCAACAGACACTCGGGAGAAGTGTATGGTGTTTCCTGAAACATCTAAAAAACAAAGCAACAGAGCCTAGGGCACTGCCACTTATGGTCCTATAGCTTAGGGAAATTAAAATCAAAAAGACACAGCCACCCCAAAGTTTGGGACACCTCTGTTTACAAGAACCTCGTTTACAGTACAAGTTCAACATCGCAGAAAGTGAAAAATGGATAAAGAAGTTGTGGTATTTACTTACAAAGCAATATCACTCAGCAATGAAATCTATGTCATCAGGCCCTTAGCATCACAATGAGTGGATTCAGGTATGATGATTGTAACTGAAATAAGTCACACAGAAAAAGAAACATCATAAGATATCAGTAATACACGGAATGTAAACTTGGCTACACAGGAACTGAATTACAGAACAGAACAGTGTCTCAAATTTAGAAAACCAACTTATGCTTGCTTAAGGGTAAAGGTGAGGTGGGGTGCTGCATAAAACCAGAGATTGAAATGAGCACAGATAAAGTTCCTTAAGTCAAATATGGAATAGACAAGAGCTACTCCTTGCTCAACGAAATGGACTCAACACCGCATATTAAACGCCTAAGAATGTACCTGACTAGTATCGTAAAACCTATGGATTGCTATGTCTCCGAAAGAGAATCAAGCATGTGTACAGGGGCATAAACGCAGCAGTGATAGGATTGGAGAGGTTCGGTGAGCAAATGAAGACCCTTTGAAGTCATATTGCATGGTACCCATTACACGGGTCTCAGCTCTACAGGTTTAAGGTATTCTTCCTTCAGCTAAAACATGCATGTGGAACCCAAGTATGATCAACCATGTGAACGGGAGACGTGTTCAAATATGTCTCAGTTGTCCTCCCCTGGTACTCGGGTGCAACATTCCAGACGCTTTACTAACACTCTCCCCACTTGGAGAGTCAGCGCCTTTAACCTCCTGTTTGGCCCAGTTTGAAATTTCTGCGGAAGATGAACAGGAATAGCGAGAACCAATGAGAGACTAGCTGGAGGTGTCTGGACGGGCAAATTTAACTCTCATTTCCCACCAGGAAAAGGAAATAACCAAAGGCTCAGCGTGCCGTGCCGGAACCAGATTAGGGCCTGAAGCCATCCTGCGGTGTTGCGGCCAGGTCACAAGAAAGCAAGTTGAAGAAAGGAGCTCAGGGGCACTGTAATTCACAAACCTGCAGAGTTATAAATGACAGCTATCATCCAAAATAGACTGAAGTAAGGCTGCCAAGAGGACTTGAAAGCGGGGCAGAATTGCAGGAAACCGATTTCAGGAGGTAGACTGGAATTGCATTGAAAGCATAGGAAAAGAGGCAGAACGTCCACAATGATGCACTTGGCCAAAAAGGGCGTATGCGTTTTTTCCTGAATATATTCAGGAAAAAACGCATACGCCCTTTTTGGCCAGCCAAGCAAGCTTGCAAAGGAAATCTGCACTACAATGAAGTCTCACTTCCCCCCGGTCAAAAGGGCCATCTGAAAAAAGTGTAAAATCCAGAAAGGCAGGACAGGCCATGGAGAACTGGGAGCCTTGTTATGCTGATGGGCGGGATGTAAATTGCCAACAACCACTCGGGAGAAGTGTATGGTGTTTCCTGAAACATCTAAAAAACAAAGCAACAGAGCCTAGGGCACTGCCACTTATGGTCCTATAGCTTAGGGAAATTAAAATCAAAAAGACACAGCCACCCCAAAGTTTGGGACGCCTCTGTTTACAAGAACCTCGTTTACAGTACAAGTTCAACATTGCAGAAAGTGAAAAATGGATAAAGAAGTTGTGGTATTCACTTACAAAGCAATATCACGCAGCAATGAAATCTGTGTCATCAGGCCCTTAGCAGCACAATAAGTGGATTCAGGTATGATGATTCTAACTGAAATAAGTCACATAGAAAAAGAAACATCATAAGATATCAGTAATACACGGAATGTAAACTTGGCTACACAGGAACTGAATTACAGAACAGAACAGGGTCTCAAATTTAGAAAAACAACTTATGCTTGCTTAAGAGTAACGGTGAGTTGGGGTGCTGCATAAAACCAGAGATTGAAATCAGCACAGATAAAGTTCCTTAAGCCAAATATGGAATAGACAAGAGCTACTCCTTGCTCAACGAAATGGACTGAACACCGCATATTAAACACCTAAGAATGTACCTGACTAGTAAGTATCTTAAAACCTATGGATTGCTATGTCTCCGAAAGAGAATCAAGCATGTGTACAGGGGCATAAACGCAGCAGTGATAGGATTGGAGAGGTGCGGTGAGCAAATGAAGACCCTTTGAAGTCATATTGCATGGAACCCATTACACGGGTTTCAACTACCCAGGTTTAAGGTATTCTTCCTTCAGCTAAAACATGCATGTGGAACCTAGAGTATGATCAACCATGTGATCGGGAGACGTGTTCAAATATGTCTCAGTTTTCCTCCCCTGGTACTCGGGTGCAACATTCCAGACGCTTTACTAACACTCTCCCCACTTGGAGAGTCAGTCCCTTTAAACTCCTGTTTGGCCCAGTTTGCAATTTCTGCGGAAGATGAACAGGAATAGCGAGAACCAATGAGAGGCTAGCTGGAGGTGTCTGGACGGGCAAATTTAACTCTCATTTCCCACCAGGAAGAGGAATTAACCAAAGGCTCAGCATGCCGGGCCGGAACCAGATTAGGGCCTGAAGCCATCCTGCGGTGTTGCGGCCAGCTCACAAGAAAGCGAGTTGAAGAAAGGAGCTCAGGGGCACTGTAATTCACAAACCTGCAGAGTTATAAATGACAGCTATCGTCCAAAAATAGACTGAAGTAAGGCTGCCAAGAGGACTTGAAAGCGGGGCAGAATTGCAGGAAACCGATTTCAGGAGGTAGACTGGAATTGCATTGAAAGCATAGGAAAAGAGGCAGAACGTCCACAATGATGCACTTGGCCAAAAAGGGCGTATGCGTTTTTTCCTGAATATATTCACAAAAAACGCATACGCCCTTTTTGGCCAACCAAGCAAGCTTGCAAAGGAAATCTGCACTACAATGAAGTCTCACTTCCCCCCGGCCAAAAGGGCCATCTGAAAAAAGTGTAAAATCCAGAAAGGCAGGACAGGCCATGGAGAACTGGGAGCCTTGTTATGCTGATGGGCGGGATGTAAATTGCCAACAGACACTTGGGAGAAGTGTATGGTGTTTCCTGAAACATCTAAAATACAAAGCAACAGAGCCTAGGGCACTGCCACTTATGGTCCTATAGCTTAGGGAAATTAAAATCAAAAAGACACAGCCACCCCAAAGTTTGGAACGGCTCTGTTTACAAGAACCTCGTTTACAGTACAAGTTCAACATCGCAGAAAGTGAAAAATGGATAAAGAAGTTGTGGTATTTACTTACAAAGCAATATCACTCAGCAATGAAATCTGTGTCATCAGGCCCTTAGCAGCACAATGAGTGGATTCAGGTATGATGATTCTATCTGAAGTAAGTCACACAGAAAAAGAAACATCATAAGATATCAGTAATACACGGAATGTAAACTTGGCTACACAGGAACTGAATTACAGAACAGAACAGGGTCTCAAATTTAGAAAACCAAGTATGCTTGCTTAAGGGTAAAGGTGAGTTGGGGTGCTGCATAAAACCAGAGATTGAAATGAGCACAGATAAAGTTCCTTAAGTCAAATATGGAATAGACAAGAGCTACTCCTTGCTCAACGAATTGGAGTCAACACCGCATATTAAACGCCTAAGAATATACCTGACTAGTAAGTATCGTAAAACCTATGGATTGCTATGTCTCCGAAAGAGAATCAAGCATGTGTACAGGGGCATAAACGCAGCAGTGATAGGATTGGAGAGGTTCGGTGAGCAAATGAAGACCCTTTGAAGTCATATTGCATGGTACCCATTCCACGGGTTTCAACTACCCAGGTTTAAGGTATTCTTCCTTCAGCTAAAACATGCATGTGGAACCCAAGTATGATCAACCATGTGAACGGGAGACGTGTTCAAATATGTCTCAGTTTTCCTCCCCTGGTACTCGGGTGCAACATTCCAGACGCTTTACTAACACTCTCCCCACTTGGAGAGTCAGCGCGTTTAACCTCCTGTTTGGCCCAGTTTGCAATTTCTGCGGAAGATGAACAGGAATAGCGAGAACCAATGAGAGGCTAGCTGGAGGTGTCTGGACGGGCAAATTTAACTCTCATTTCCCACCAGGAAGAGGAAATAACCAAAGGCTCAGCGTGCCGTACCGGAACCAGATTAGGGCCTGAAGCCATCCTGCGGTGTTGCGGCCAGCTCAAAAGAAAGCGAGTTGAAGAAAGGAGCTCAGGGGCACTGTAATTCACAAACCTGCAGAGTTATAAATGACAGCTATCGTCCAAAAATAGACTGAAGTAAGGCTGCCAAGAGGACTTGAAAGCGGGGCAGAATTGCAGGAAACCGATTTCAGGAGGTAGACTGGAATTGCATTGAAAGCATAGGAAAAGAGGCAGAACGTCCACAATGATGCACTTGGCCAAAAAGGGCGTATGCGTTTTTTCCTGAATATATTCAGGAAAAAACGCATACGCCCTTTTTGGCCAACCAAGCAAGCTTGCAAAGGAAATCTGCACTACAATGAAGTCTCACTTCCCCCCGGTCAAAAGGGCCATCTGAAAAAAGTGTAAAATCCAGAAAGGCAGGACAGGCCATGGAGAACTGGGAGCCTTGTTATGCTGATGGGCGGGATGTAAATTGCCAACAACCACTCGGGAGAAGTGTATGGAGTTTCCTGAAACATCTAAAAAATAAAGCAACAGAACCTAGGGCACTTCCACTTATGGTCCTATAGCTTAGGGAAATTAAAATCAAAAAGACACAGCCACCCCGAAGTTTGGAATGGCTCTGTTTACAAGAACCTCGTTTACAGTACAAGTTCAACATCGCAGAAAGTGAAAAATGGATAAAGAAGTTGTGGTATTTACTTACAAAGCAATATCACTCAGCAATGAAATCTGTGTCATCATGCCCTTAGCAGCACAATGAGTGGATTCAGGTATGATGATTCTAACTGAAATAAGTCACACAGAAAAAGAAACATCATAAGATATCAGTAATACACGGAATGGAAACTTGACTACACAGGAAATGAATTACAGAACAGAA
Organism: Stenella coeruleoalba; assembly: GCF_951394435.1. Classification (NCBI taxonomy): domain Eukaryota; kingdom Metazoa; phylum Chordata; class Mammalia; order Artiodactyla; family Delphinidae; genus Stenella; species Stenella coeruleoalba. The sequence continues at coordinate 587,654 of NW_027646078.1, forward strand.
CATGGTCTCAAATTTAGAAAACCAACTTATGCTTGCTTAAGGGTAAAGGTGAGTTGGGGTGCTGCATAAAACCAGAGATTGAAATGAGCACAGATAAAGTTCCTTAAGTCAAATATGGAATAGACAAGAGCTACTCCTTGCTCAACGAAATGGACTCAACACCGCATATTAAACGCCTAAGAATGTACCTGACTAGTAAGTATCTTAAAACCTATGGATTGCTATGTCTCCGAAAGAGAATCAAGCATGTGTACAGGGGCATAAACGCAGCAGTGATAGGATTGGAGAGGTTCGGTGAGCAAATGAAGACCCTTTGAAGTCATATTGCATGGTACCCATTACAAGGGTCTCAACTCTCCAGGTTTAAGGTATTCTTCCTTCAGCTAAAACATGCATGTGGAACCCAAGTATGATCAACCATGTGAACGGGAGACGTGTTCAAATATGTCTCAGTTTTCCTCCCCTGGTACTCGGGTGCAACATTCCAGACGCTTTACTAACACTCTCCCCAATTGGAGAGTCAGCACCTTTAACCTCCTGTTTGGCCCAGTTTGCAATTTCTGCGGAAGATGAACAGGAATAGCGAGAACCAATGAGAGGCTAGCTGGAGGTGCCTGGACGGGCAAATTTAACTCTCATTTCCCACCAGGAAGAGGAAATAACCAAAGGCTCAGCGTGCCGTACCGGAACCAGATTAGGGCCTGAAGCCATCCTGCGGTGTTGCGGCCAGCTCACAAGAAAGCGAGTTGAAGAAAGGAGCTCAGGGGCACTGTAATTCACAAACCTGCAGAGTTATAAATGACAGCTATCGTCCAAAAATAGACTGAAGTAAGGCTGCCAAGAGGACTTGAAAGCGGGGCAGAATTGCAGGAAACCGATTTCAGGAGGTAGACTGGAATTGCATTGAAAGCATAGGAAAAGAGGCAGAACGTCCACAATGATGCACTTGGCCAAAAAGGGCGTATGCGTTTTTTCCTGAATATATTCAGGAAAAAACGCATACGCCCTTTTTGGCCAACCAAGCAAGCTTGCAAAGGAAATCTGCACTACAATGAAGTCTCACTTCCCCCCGGTCAAAAGGGCCATCTGAAAAAAGTGTAAAATCCAGAAAGGCAGGACAGGCCATGGAGAACTGGGAGCCTTGTTATGCTGATGGGCGGGATGTAAATTGCCAACAACCACTCGGGAGAAATGTATGGTGTTTCCTGAAACAACTAAAAAACAAAGCAACAGAACCTAGGGCACTTCCACTTATGGTCCTATAGCTTAGGGAAATTAAAATGAAAAAGACACAGCCACCCCAAAGTTTGGAACGGCTCTGTTTACAAGAACCTCGTTTACAGTACAAGTTCAACATCGCAGAAAGTGAAAAATGGATAAAGAAGTTGTGGTATTTACTTACAAAGCAATATCACTCAGCAATGAAATCTGTGTCACAAGGCCCTTAGCAGCACAATGAGTGGATTCAGGTATGATGATTCTAACTGAAATAAGTCACACAGAAAAAGAAACATCATAAGATATCAGTAATACACGGAATGTAAACTTCGCTACACAGGAACTGAATTACAGAACAGAACAGGGTCTCAAATTTAGAAAACCAACTTATGCTTGCTTAAGGGGAAAGGTGAGTTGGGGTGCTGCATAAAACCAGAGATTGAAATGAGCACAGATAAAGATCCTTAAGCCAAATATGGAATAGACAAGAGCTACTCCTTGCTCAACGAAATGGACTCAACACCGCATATTAAACGCCTAAGAATGTACCTGACTAGTAAGTATCTTAAAACCTATGGATTGCTATGTCTCCGAAAGAGAATCAAGCATGTGTACAGGGGCATAAACGCAGCAGTGATAGGATTGGAGAGGTTCGGTGAGCAAATGAAGACCCTTTGAGGTCATATTGCATGGTACCCATTACACGGGTCTTAACTCTCCAGGTTTAAGGTATTCTTCCTTCAGCTAAAACATGCATGTGGAACCCAAGTATGATCAACCATGCGAACGGGAGACGTGTTCAAATATGTCTCAGTTTTCCTCCCCTGGTACTCGGGTGCAACATTCCAGACGCTTTACTAACACTCTCCCCACTTGGAGAGTCAGTCCCTTTAACCTCCTGTTTGGCCCAGTTTGCAATTTCTGCGGAAGATGAACAGGAATAGCGAGAACCAATGAGAGACTAGCTGGAGGTGTCTGGATGGGCAAATTTAACTCTCATTTCCCACCAGGAAGAGGAATTAACCAAAGGCTCAGCATGCCGGGCCGGAACCAGATTAGGGCCTGAAGCCATCCTGCGGTGTTGCGGCCAGGTCACAAGAAAGCGAGTTGAAGAAAGGAGCTCAGGGGCACTGTAATTCACAAACCTGCAGAGTTATAAATGACAGCTATCGTCCAAAAATAGACTGAAGTAAGGCTGCCAAGAGGACTTGAAAGCGGGGCAGAATTGCAGGAAACCGATTTCAGGAGGTAGACTGGAATTGCATTGAAAGCATAGGAAAAGAGGCAGAACGTCCACAATGATGCACTTGGCCAAAAAGGGCGTATGCGTTTTTTCCTGAATATATTCAGGAAAAAACGCATACGCCCTTTTTGGCCAGCCAAGCAAGCTTGCAAAGGAAATCTGCACTACAATGAAGTCTCACTTCTCCCCGGTCAAAAGGGCCATCTGAAAAAAGTGTAAAATCCAGAAAGGCAGGACAGGCCATGGAGAACTGGGAGCCTTGTTATGCTGATGGGCGGGATGTAAATTGGCAACAGACACTCAGGAGAAGTGTATGGTGTTTCCTGAAACATCTAAAAAACAAAGCAACAGAGCCTAGGGCACTTCCACTTATGGTCCTATAGCTTAGGGAAATTAAAATCAAAAAGACACAGCCACCCCAAAGTTTGGGACGCCTCCGTTTACAAAAACCTCGTTTACCGTACAAGTTCAATATCACAGAAAGTGAAAAATGGATAAAGAACTTGTGGTACTTACGTACAATGCAGTATCACTCAGCAATGAAATCTATGTCATCAGGCCCGTAGCAGCATAATGAGTGGATTCAGGTACGATGATTCTAACTGAAATAAGTCACACAGAAAAGAAACATCATAAGATATCACTAATACACGGAATGTAAACTTGGCTACACAGGAACTGCTTTCCAAAACAGAACAAGGTCTCAAATTTAGAAAACCAACTTATGCTTGCTTAAGGGGAAAGGTGAGTTGGGGTGCTGCATAAAACCAGAGATTGAAATGAGCACAGATAAAGTTCCTTAAGCCAAATATGGAATAGACAAGAGCTACTCCTTGCTCAACAAAATGGACTCAAAACCCCCTATTAAACGTCTAAGAATGTACCTGACTAGTAAGTATCTTAAAACCTATGGATTGCTATGTCTCCAAAAGAGAATCAAGCGTGTGTACAGGGGCATAAACGCAGCAGTGATAGGATTGGAGAGGTTCAGTGAGCAAATGAAGACCCTTTGAAGTCATATTGCATGGTACCCATTACACGGGTTTCAAATACCCAGGTTTAAGGTATTCTTCCTTCAGCTAAAACATGCATGTGGAACCTAGAGTATGATCAACCATGTGATCGGGAGACGTGTTCAAATATGTCTCAGTTTTCGTACCATGGTACTCGGGTGCAACATTCCAGACGCTTTACTAACACTCTCCCGACTTGGAGAGTCAGTCCCTTTAACCTCCTGTTTGGCCCAGTTTGCAATTTCTGCGGAAGATGAACAGGAATAGCGAGAACCAATGAGAGACTAGCTGGAGGTGTCTGGACGGGCAAATTTAACTCTCATTTCCCAGCAGGAAGAGGAATTAACCAAAGGCTCAGCGTGCCGTGCCGGAACCAGATTAGGGCCTGAAGCCATCCTGCGGTGTTGCGGCCAGCTCACAAGAAAGCGAGTTGAAGAAAGGAGCTCAGGGGCACTGTAATTCACAAACCTGCAGAGTTATAAATGACAGCTATCGTCCAAAAATAGACTGAAGTAAGGCTGCCAAGAGGACTTGAAAGCGGGGCAGAATTGCAGGAAACCGATTTCAGGAGGTAGACTGGAATTGCATTGAAAGCATAGGAAAAGAGGCAGAACGTCCACAATGATGCACTTGGCCAAAAAGGGCGTATGCGTTTTTTCCTGAATATATTCAGGAAAAAACGCATACGCCCTTTTTGGCCAACCAAGCAAGCTTGCAAAGGAAATCTGCACTACAATGAAGTCTCACTTCCCCCCGGTCAAAAGGGCCATCTGAAAAAAGTGTAAAATCCAGAAAGGCAGGACAGGCCATGGAGAACTGGGAGCCTTGTTATGCTGATGGGCGGGATGTAAATTGCCAACAACCACTCGGGAGAAGTGTATGGTGTTTCCTGAAACATCTAAAAAACAAAGCAACAGAACCTAGGGCACTTCCACTTATGGTCCTATAGCTTAGGGAAATTAAAATCAAAAAGACACAGCCACCCCAAAGTTTGGAACGGCTCTGTTTACAAGAACCTCGTTTACAGTACAAGTTCAACATCGCAGAAAGTGAAAAATGGATAAAGAAGTTGTAGTATTTACTTACAAAGCAATATCACTCAGCAATGAAATCTGTGTCATCAGGCCCTTAGCAGCACAATGAGTGGATTCAGGTATGATGATTCTAACTGAAATAAGTCACACAGAAAAAGAAACATCATAAGATATCAGTAATACACGGAATGTAAACTTGGCTACACAGGAACTGAATTACAGAACAGAACAGGGTCTCAAATTTAGAAAACCAACTTATGCTTGCTTAAGGGTAAAGGTGAGTTGGGGTGCTGCATAAAACCAGAGATTGAAATGAGCACAGATAAAGTTCCTTAAGTCAAATATGGAATAGACAAGAGCTACTCCTTGCTCAACGAAATGGACTCAACACCGCATATTAAACGCCTAAGAATGTACCTGACTAGTAAGTATCTTAAAACCTATGGATTGCTATGTCTCCGAAAGAGAATCAAGCATGTGTACAGGGGCATAAACGCAGCAGTGATAGGATTGGAGAGGTTCGGTGAGCAAATGAAGACCCTTTGAAGTCATATTGCATGGTACCCATTCCACGGGTTTCAAATACCCAGGTTTAAGGTATTCTTCCTTCAGCTAAAACATGCATGTGGAACCTAGAGTATGATCAACCATGTGATCGGGAGACGTGTTCAAATATGTCTCAGTTTTCATACCCTGGTACTCGGGTGCAACATTCCAGACGCTTTACTAACACTCTCCCCACTTGGAGAGTCAGTCCCTTTAACCTCCTGTTTGGCCCAGTTTGCAATTTCTGTGGAAGATGAACAGGAATAGTGAGAACCAATGAGAGACTAGCTGGAGGTGTCTGGATGGGCAAATTTAACTCTCATTTCCCACCAGGAAGAGGAAATAACCAAAGGCTCAGCGTGCCGTGCCGGAACCAGATTAGGGCCTGAAGACATCCTGCGGTGTTGCGGCCAGGTCACAAGAAAGCGAGTTAAAGAAAGGAGCTCAGGGGCACTGTAATTCACAAACCTGCAGAGTTTTAAACGACAGCTATCGTCCAAAAATATACTGAAGTAAGGCTGCCAAGAGGACTTGAAAGCGGGGCAGAATTGCAGGAAACCGATTTCAGGAGGTAGACTGGAATTGCATTGAAAGCATAGGAAAAGAGGCAGAACGACCACAATGATGCACTTGGCCAAAAAGTGCGTATGCGTTTTTTCCTGAATATATTCAGGAAAAAACGCATACGCCCTTTTTGGCCAACCAAGCAAGCTTGCAAAGGAAATCTGCACTACAATGAAGTCTCACTTCCCACCGGTCAAAAGGGCCATCTGAAAAAAGTGTAAAATCCAGAAAGGCAGGACAGGCCATGGAGAACTGGGAGCCTTGTTATGCTGATGGGCGGGATGTAAATTACCAACAGACACTCAGGAGAGTGTATGGTGTTTCCTGAAACATCTAAAAAACAAAGCAACAGAGCCTAGGGCACTGCCACTTATGGTCCTATAGCATAGGGAAATTAAAATCAAAAAGACACAGCCACCCCAAAGTTTGGGACGCCTCTGTTTACAAGAACCTCGTTTACAGTACAAGTTCAATATCGCAGAAATTGAAAAATGGATAAAGAAGTTGTGGTATTTACTTACAAAGCAATATCACTCAGCAATGAAATCTGTGTCATCAGGCCCTTAGCAGCACAATGAGTGGATTCAGGTATGATGATTCTAACTGAAATAAGTCACACAGAAAAAGAAACATCATAAGATATCAGTAATACACGGAATGTAAACTTGGCTACACAGGAACTGAATTACAGAACAGAACAGGGTCTCAAATTTAGAAAACCAACCTATGCTTGCTTAAGGGTAAAGGTGAGTTGGGGTGCTGCATAAAACCAGAGATTGAAATGAGCACAGATAAAGTTCCTTAAGCCAAATATGGAATAGACAAGAGCTACTCCTTGCTCAACGAAATGGACTCAACACCCCATATTAAACGCCTAAGAATGTACCTGACTAGTAAGTATCTTAAAACCTATGGATTGCTATGTCTCCGAAAGAGAATCAAGCATGTGTACAGGGGCATAAACGCAGCAGTGATAGGATTGGAGAGGTTCGGTGAGCAAATGAAGACCCTTTGAAGTCATATTGCATGGTACCCATTCCACGGGTTTCAACTACCCAGGTTTTAGGTATTCTTCCTTCAGCTAAAACATGCATGTGGAACCCAAGTATGATCAACCATGTGAATGGGAGACGTGTTCAAATATGTCTCAGTTTTCCTCCCCTGGTACTCGGGTGCAACATTCCAGACGCTTTACTAACACTCTCCCCAGTTGGAAAGTCAGCGCCTTTAACCTCCTGTTTGGCCCAGTTTGCAATTTCTGCGGAAGATGAACAGGAATAGCGAGAAATAATGAGAGGCTAGCTGGAGGTGTCGGGACGGGCAAATTTAACTCTCATTTCCCACCAGGAAGAGGAAATAACCAAAGGCTCAGTGTGCCGAGCCGGACCAGATTAGGGCCTGAAGCCATCCTGCAGTGTTGTGGCCAGCTCAAACAAAAGCGAGTTGAAGAAAGGAGCTCAGGGGCACTGTAATTCACAAACCTGCAGAGTTATAAATGACAGCTATCGTCCAAAAATAGACTGAAGTAAGGCTGCCAAGAGGACTAGAAAGCGGGGCAGAATTGCAGGAAACCGATTTCAGGAGGTAGACTGGAATTGCATTGAAAGCATAGGAAAAGAGGCAGAACGTCCACAATGATGCACTTGGCCAAAAAGGGCGTATGCGTTTTTTCCTGAATATATTCAGGAAAAAACGCATACGCCCTTTTTGGCCAACCAAGAAAGCTTGCAAAGGAAATCTGCACTACAATGAAGTCTCACTTCCCCCCGGTCAAAAGGGCCATCTGAAAAAAGTGTAAAATCCAGAAAGGCAGGACAGGCCATGGAGAACTGGGAGCCTTGTTATGCTGAAGAGCGGGATGTAAATTGCCAACAAACACTCCGGAGAAGTGTATGGTGTTTCCTGAAACATCTAAAAAACAAAGCAACAGAACCTAGGGCACTTCCACTTATGGTCCTATAGCTTAGGGAATTTAAAATCAAAAAGACACAGCCACCCCAATGTTTGGGACGCCTCTGTTTACAAGAACCTCGTTTACAGTACAAGTTCAACATCGCAGAAAGTGAAAAATGGATAAAAAAGTTGTGGTATTTACTTACAAAGCAATATCACTCAGCAATGAAATCTGTGTCATCAGGCCCTTAGCAGCACAATGAGTGGATTCAGGTATGATGGTTCTAACTGAAATAAGTCACACAGAAAAAGAAACATCATAAGATATCAGTAATACACGGAATGTAAACTTGGCTACACAGGAACTGAATTACAGAACAGAACAGGGTCTCAAATTTAGAAAACCAACTTATGCTTGCTTAAGGGGAAAGGTGAGTTGGGGTGCTGCATAAAACCAGAGATTGAAATGAGCACAGATAAAGTTCCTTAAGCCAAATATGGAATAGACAAGAGCTACTCCTTGCTCAACGAAATGGACTCAACACCGCATATTAAACGCCTAAGAATGTACCTGACTAGTAAGTATCTTAAAACCTATGGAATGCTATGTCTCCGAAAGAGAATCAAGCATGTGTACAGGGGCATAAACGCAGCAGTGATAGGATTGGAGAGGTTCGGTGAGCGAATGAAGACCCTTTGAAGTCATATTGCATGGTACCCATTCCACGGGTTTCAACTACCCAGGTTTAAGGTATTCTTCCTTCAGCTAAAACATGCATGTGGAACCCAAGTATGATCAACCATGTGAATGGGAGACGTGTTCAAATATGTCTCAGTTTTCCTCCCCTGGTACTCGGGTGCAACATTCCAGACGCTTTACTAACACTCTCACCACTTGGAAAGTCAGCGCCTTTAACCTCCTGTTTGGCCCAGTTTGCAATTTCTTGGAAGATGAACAGGAATAGCGAGAACCAATAAGAGACTAGCTGGAGGTGTCTGGACGGGCAAATTTAACTCTCATTTCCCACCAGGAAGAGGAAATAACCAAAGGCTCAGCGTGCCGTGCCGGAACCAGATTAGGGCCTGAAGCCATCCTGCGGTGTTGCGGCCAGGTCACAAGAAAGCGAGTTGAAGAAAGGAGCTCAGGGGCACTGTAATTCACAAACCTGCAGAGTTATAAATGACAGCTATCGTCCAAAAATAGACTGAAGTAAGGCTGCCAAGAGGACTAGAAAGCGGGGCAGAATTGCAGGAAACCGATTTCAGGAGGTAGACTGGAATTGCATTGAAAGCATAGGAAAAGAGGCAGAACGTCCACAATGATGCACTTGGCCAAAAAGGGCGTATGCGTTTTTTCCTGAATATATTCAGGAAAAAACGCATACGCCCTTTTTGGCCAACCAAGCAAGCTTGCAAAGGAAATCTGCACTACAATGAAGTCTCACTTCCCCCCGGTCAAAAGGGCCATCTGAAAAAAGTGTAAAATCCAGAAAGGCAGGAGAGGCCATGGAGAAATGGGAGCCTTGTTATGCTGAAGGGCGGGATGTAAATTGCCAACAAACACTCAGGAGAAGTGTATGGTGTTTCCTGAAACATCTAAAAAACAAAGCAACAGGGCCTAGGGCACTTCCACTTATGGTCCTATAGCTTAGGGAATTTAAAATCAAAAAGACACAGCCACCCCAAAGTTTGGAACGGCTCTGTTTACAAGAACCTCGTTTACAGTACAAGTTCAACATCGCAGAAAGTGAAAAATGGATAAAGAAGTTGTGGTATTTACTTACAAAGCAATATCACTCAGCAATGAAATCTGTGTCATCAGGCCCTTAGCAGCACAATGAGTGGATTCAGGTATGATGATTCTAACTGAAATAAGTCACACAGAAAAAGAAACATCATAAGATATCAGTAATACACGGAATGTAAACTTGGCTACACAGGAACTGAATTACAGAACAGAACAGGGTCTCAAATTTAGAAAACCAACTTATGCTTGCTTAAGGGGAAAGGTGAGTTGGGGTGCTGCATAAAACCAGAGATTGAAATGAGCACAGATAAAGTTCCTTAAGCCAAATATGGAATAGACAAGAGCTACTCCTTGCTCAACGAAATGGACTCAACACCCCATATTAAACGCCTAAGAATGTACTAGACTAGTAAGTATCTTAAAACCTATGGATTGCTATGTCTCCGAAAGAGAATCAAGCATGTGTACAGGGGCATAAACGCAGCAGTGATAGGATTGGAGAGCTTCGGTGAGCAAATGAAGACCCTTTGAAGTCATATTGCATGGTACCCATTACACGGGTCTCAGCTCTCCAGGTTTAAGGTATTCTTCCTTCAGCTAAAACATGCATGTGGAACCCAGAGATGATCAACCATGTGAACGGGAGACGTGTTCAAATATGTCTCAGTTTTCCTCCCCTGGTACTCGGGTGCAACATTCCAGACGCTTTACTAACACTCTCCCGACTAGGAGAGTCAGTCCCTTTAAACTCCTGTTTGGCCCAGTTTGCAATTTCTGCGGAAGATGAACAGGAATAGCGAGAACCAATGAGAGGCTAGCTGGAGGTGTCTGGACGGGCAAATTTAACTCTCATTTCCCACCAGGAAGAGGAAATAACCAAAGGCTCAGCGTGCCGTGCCGGAACCAGATTAGGGCCTGAAGCCATCCTGCGGTGTTGCGGCCAGCTCACAAGAAAGCGAGTTGAAGAAAGGAGCTCAGGGGCACTGTAATTCACAAACCTGCAGAGTTATAAATGACAGCTATCGTCCAAAAATAGACTGAAGTAAGGCTGCCAAGAGGACTTGAAAGCGGGGCAGAATTGCAGGAAACCGATTTCAGGAGGTAGACTGGAATTGCATTGAAAGCATAGGAAAAGAGGCAGAACGTCCACAATGATGCACTTGGCCAAAAAGGGCGTATGCGTTTTTTCCTGAATATATTCAGGAAAAAACGCATACGCCCTTTTTGGCCAACCAAGCAAGCTTGCAAAGGAAATCTGCACTACAATGAAGTCTCACTTCCCCCCGGTCAAAAGGGCCATCTGAAAAAAGTGTAAAATCCAGAAAGGCAGGACAGGCCATGGAGAACTGGGAGCCTTGTTATGCTGATGGGCGGGATGTAAATTGCCAACAACCACTCGGGAGAAGTGTATGGTGTTTCCTGAAACATCTAAAAAACAAAGCAACAGAACCTAGGGCACTTCCACTTATGGTCCTATAGCTTAGGGAAATTAAAATCAAAAAGACACAGCCACCCCAAAGTTTGGAACGGCTCTGTTTACAAGAACCTCGTTTACAGTACAAGTTCAACATCGCAGAAAGTGAAAAATGGATAAAGAAGTTGTAGTATTTACTTACAAAGCAATATCACTCAGCAATGAAATCTGTGTCATCAGGCCCTTAGCAGCACAATGAGTGGATTCAGGTATGATGATTCTAACTGAAATAAGTCACACAGAAAAAGAAACATCATAAGATATCAGTAATACACGGAATGTAAACTTGGCTACACAGGAACTGAATTACAGAACAGAACAGGGTCTCAAATTTAGAAAACCAACTTATGCTTGCTTAAGGGTAAAGGTGAGTTGGGGTGCTGCATAAAACCAGAGATTGAAATGAGCACAGATAAAGTTCCTTAAGTCAAATATGGAATAGACAAGAGCTACTCCTTGCTCAACGAAATGGACTCAACACCGCATATTAAACGCCTAAGAATGTACCTGACTAGTAAGTATCTTAAAACCTATGGATTGCTATGTCTCCGAAAGAGAATCAAGCATGTGTACAGGGGCATAAACGCAGCAGTGATAGGATTGGAGAGGTTCGGTGAGCAAATGAAGACCCTTTGAAGTCATATTGCATGGTACCCATTCCACGGGTTTCAAATACCCAGGTTTAAGGTATTCTTCCTTCAGCTAAAACATGCATGTGGAACCTAGAGTATGATCAACCATGTGATCGGGAGACGTGTTCAAATATGTCTCAGTTTTCATACCCTGGTACTCGGGTGCAACATTCCAGACGCTTTACTAACACTCTCCCCACTTGGAGAGTCAGTCCCTTTAACCTCCTGTTTGGCCCAGTTTGCAATTTCTGTGGAAGATGAACAGGAATAGTGAGAACCAATGAGAGACTAGCTGGAGGTGTCTGGATGGGCAAATTTAACTCTCATTTCCCACCAGGAAGAGGAAATAACCAAAGGCTCAGCGTGCCGTGCCGGAACCAGATTAGGGCCTGAAGACATCCTGCGGTGTTGCGGCCAGGTCACAAGAAAGCGAGTTAAAGAAAGGAGCTCAGGGGCACTGTAATTCACAAACCTGCAGAGTTTTAAACGACAGCTATCGTCCAAAAATATACTGAAGTAAGGCTGCCAAGAGGACTTGAAAGCGGGGCAGAATTGCAGGAAACCGATTTCAGGAGGTAGACTGGAATTGCATTGAAAGCATAGGAAAAGAGGCAGAACGTCCACAATGATGCACTTGGCCAAAAAGTGCGTATGCGTTTTTTCCTGAATATATTCAGGAAAAAACGCATACGCCCTTTTTGGCCAACCAAGCAAGCTTGCAAAGGAAATCTGCACTACAATGAAGTCTCACTTCCCACCGGTCAAAAGGGCCATCTGAAAAAAGTGTAAAATCCAGAAAGGCAGGACAGGCCATGGAGAACTGGGAGCCTTGTTATGCTGATGGGCGGGATGTAAATTACCAACAGACACTCAGGAGAGTGTATGGTGTTTCCTGAAACATCTAAAAAACAAAGCAACAGAGCCTAGGGCACTGCCACTTATGGTCCTATAGCATAGGGAAATTAAAATCAAAAAGACACAGC